>NC_140512.1:9433463-10120130 GCF_964339955.1 Pipistrellus hanaki | reverse complement strand
AGATGGAGAATACCAAGTGTTGGCGACGATGGGGAGAAATCGGAGCCCTTCAACACAGCTGGTAGGAATGCAAAGCTGCGACGGCTTTGGAAAACAACCTGGCAGTTCCTCAAAAAGTTACACATTGAGTGGCCACAGGACCCAGCAATTCCGCTTGTGCTAACCTCGTCACAGAGATTATCTCACTTTACGGGTTTACGCCCAAAAGAAATTAAAATATATGTCCACTCAATAACTTGTTCATGAGTGTTTGGAGTAAATAGCATTATACCTATAGCCCCAAAGTAAAAATAACTCAAATGTCCATCAAGTGATGAAGAGATCAATTGCATGGGGCATATAATGGAATGTTATTCAGCCATAAAAACACATGAAGTGCTTACACTTGTTACGTGCTACTATGTAGACGAACCTTAAAAAGTTATGCTAAGATACAGAAGCCATTCATAGGTCAACCAAAGGACTTGTGTATATGCATATTAGCATACCCAATGGACACAGGCAATAGGGGGGTGAGGGCCTATGCTGGGGTGCGGGATTGGGATAGAAGAGGGGAAAAAGGAGTCATACATAATACTTTTAACAACAATTTTTAAAAAGAGGCCATTGACAAATGTCTGCATATTGTGTTATCCCATTTATATGAAATGTCCAAAATAAGCAAATCTATAAACATGGTAAGTAGACGGGTAATTGCCTCAGGCTGGAGGTGGGTGGTGGTAAGTGGAAATAGGAAGTGACTGCTAATAAGTGTGCAATTTTTGTTAAGAGGTAACATTGTTTTAAAATGAGGTTGTGATGAAGGTTGCATAACCCTGTGAATATGCTAAAAATCATTCTAAGTTGTACCCTTCACATTGGTAAACTGTATCTATTATATATGAAGTACATCTCAAGAAATCTATTAAAATAATAAGACAATTAGATAAATAAACACAAATTAAGGCACCCTAGTTAAGCGGCAGTTTTTTGTTTTGTTTTTTTGTTTTGTTTTGTGTGTGTGTGTGTGTGTGTGTGTGTCTCCCCCCCCCCCCCCCCCCAAGGAAACACAGACATGAAACTTTATTGCAGTCACTTAACACATTGGTGTTAACATTATTTCCCAACAGAAAAGAAAAAGGTTATCTGGCTTATCTCCAGTTTGCCCCCCACAGAAAAACCACAGTCTACAGTTATCAGAAACTAGCTGGTAAATTAAAATATTGTAGCAACTTTTCAGAATCTTTTTTTTTCATGATACTCAGAGCATCATCTCCATGTCAAAGGATTCACTCTGGGGCTGATGAAAACTGGTTGAATGACCTCATCGTCTTCTGAAGAACCTGCAGGGCCGCATGGTCGCCTGCTAGCCCGGTGTGAGCGGGGATCGGGGTGCGAGGACGCGCGTGGTGTTCAGTCCGGGGTCAGGGAGGGGAATGGGACGGAGGAAGGGGCCTGCGGTCGGTCCCTTCCAGAGGGAGCGCGGCCGCCAGACCCTGGAGAAAGCGGCAGTTTTGATAGATTAATAGCTATACCATACTGCAAAGGTGCTACCGGCATTTTGGATGACAGAACCCTCGTGAGACTTTGGAGTCAGTTAGCTCTAAGTGAGAATACTGTGATGCTACTTGTTGCTGTGCAAGCTTGGGTAGTTGCTTTGCCATCCTCCGATTCCGTTTTCTCACCTCTATAAGATCGTACTCCATAAAAGCTTGTTAACATCCCTTCTATTCATTTCCATTTTGTTTGGCCCCTAGTTATTAATTCTTAATACTGCCTATAATTGAGGGTTCCTTTCCATTTAGTAACACCTGACATAAAAAAGGAGGACCTTTCTCCTGGGACTTGAGGCCCACTACCAACTACCACCTGCTAAGCTGATGCTGGTGACTCCGCCTCTCTGTCCAGTCACCCAATGGGACAGCTAGTTGTTTTTTTTTGGGGTTTTTTTTGTTGTTTTTTGTTTTTAAAAAATATATATTTTATTGATTTTATACAGAGAGGAAGGGAGAGAAATAGAGAGTTAGAAACATCGATGAGAGAGAGTCATCGATCAGCTGCCTCTTGCACACTCCCTACTGGGGATATGCCCGCAACCAAGGTACATGCCCTTGACCAGAATCGAACCCGGGTCCCTTCAGTCCCCAAGCCGACGCTCTATCCATTGAGCCAAACTGGTTTTGGCGGGACAGCTAGTTTTGTAGCTAAGGACAATCAAGCTTCAAAGTGGAATGCCATGAGACTCTATCGAATAGATCCCTAAGAGCAGTGTGAATTATGCATTGTGTTCCCTCTTTTGCTCCTGTAGGAATTCTATTGAAAAACACAGACCTGCACCATTGCCTGGTATGTACCTTGTTCTCTAGAATCAGGGAGCTAGGCGTGGTTCCATTTTCTTTTGTAGCTTATTGAAAATGCTAGAAAACTTGGTGATTTGAGTAAAAAGTCCGGCGTATAAGACGACTTTTGAAACGAAAAAAAGTCAACTGAAAATCGGGGGCAAAAGACCAAAATTGCACAAAAATTACCTGCAGATCTTGACGGCAAAGTAAGTCTTTTCTTTGAAGTGGGGGGGTTGTCTTATACAGTGAATATAGGCCTAAACCTATGTTTTAACTGTAAAAATTAGGGGGTCGTCTTATACGCCGGAAAATACGGTATTAAGTACACAATGAGAATGAAGAAAGAAAATTAAACTCATACTCAGCCCAGATAATTCTGGTGTAAAAACAGCAATTGGTAAGTTCCCACCCATGCCCTCAACGGTCCAGCACTGGGCACACAGTGGGCATCCCACAAACTCAGGGGTGGGGCACACTGGCCCGCATGCCGTATGAGGCCCACAGAATCATTTGGCCTGGCCCTGCCAAGGCGTTGGGGATGAGTTAATTAAACGTTTAACTAAACAGAGCAGGTTAATTTTTAAGTTGATAACTTTCTATGGCCCGTAAATGATGTTATAAATATCCAAATGGCCCTTGGCAGAAAAAAAGGTTCCCCACCCCTGCTCTGAATGCTGGCTGAACGGATGAACCTCAAAGACAGTCCACCCAAAACACCGGCACAACCAGGAGACACACTGAGCTGTCCTTTTAAATCCCAGACACTCCATCAGCCACTGTCAGGCTCCCAATTTGAATGGAGCCCAAGTGATGTCACATGGAAACAACAGGCCTGCCTCGATATATCTGCAATCTATCTACTTTAAAAAAAAAAAAAAATACTCCACTTCACCTTCAGTCACAGCTGCCTAACACCCGGCTTCAGACAGCTAGAATGGCTGCTGAAATGAATGTGTTCTTCACAGGGAGAGGTCTGGGAGCAGGCAGGAGTTAGGGCACGCTTCCCATTCAACGGTGTTATCTGTGAAGGCCTCGCAGTAAGAAAGAAGGAAAAGTTGACCAGGTTCTAAGCTTTTACTTTGGCTGAAAAGATCCAACTTTTACCCAAAACAATTATGCTTTTACCAATAATAACAAAATAAGGTTTGCCTGGCCAGTGTGCTTCAGTGATTGAGCATCAACCTATGAACCAAGAGATCACTGGTTCAATTCCCAGTCAAGGCCCGCTCCGTCCCCTGCAGGGGACGTGCAGGAGGCAACTGATCAATGTCTCTCATCGATGTTTCTCTCTCTCCCTCTCCCTTCTTCTGTCTCCAAAATCAATAAAAATGTATTTTAAACACAAACACACACAAACAACAAAATAAGGATTGAAATGAAAAGAGAAAGGGCATGGAGATCATTTCAATGCCAGATACCCAGGCAAGTAGTGTCTCATTATCTTCTGTGTTGAATCCAGATAAAAGAGAGCCCGGAGTTTTTACTTCAAAGGTAGAACAAGAAGCTAATTCTTCACTGCTTTTGCCACTCTGTTATTTTGTATAAATAGGATAGAGGACGGGATTGTGCTCCACTGCACCTCACATGGAGGAAAAACCCACGATCCCCCTGTAACCTGCATTTAGCTGAAATTCCTAAACCAAACCCAGGATTAGACTACATTTTTAACCATGCTGCCATTTGGGGTAGCTAGCAAAACAACAGGAAAAGGGTGCCCATTCAGGAGAAAACGTGGGTCACACAAGCTACTTGTCTTCATAAAGAGAGACCTGCCAGTCGCCTGGGCACCGGGTGCTGTGGAACCCGGTCTGATCGCTGTGACGCTCAGACCTATACGGTTTTTCTGGTCTGGGATTATAATTTTCTCTGACACCACTCTCCACTTGCTGAATGCCTTGAGAATTCATATAAAACCGGATTTAGAAAAACAAATTATTCCTGAGCAATTCCTTTATACTCCATACTGTGGGACCTTTCTCTTTTTTTTCTTTTTTCATGTTCTGCCCAGAAGAATATAAAAGGTAGGCAGTGCTGGAATATAGACTTTGGCTGAGACTTTTAAAATATATACCATTGATACATAAAAACGTGAAATGAGAAAGACAATAAATCATTTACGAGTGACACGGAGACAAATTTTGCTATTTCTGCAAAGTTTATTCACCAAATAGTCGTGTAACTTAATCGGCTGAAAGGAAACTAACCCCACTGCTTGGCGAATATAATATTAAAAATACAACTGATCTCAAACCTAATTACTCTTTTTACACCCCCCTCACCCCGCTGACCAAACTTTTACCCCTTCCCATAAAATTATCTACCCTATAGCCAAGTGAAACCCCAATTTAAAAAATAATAATTAATGCAGTCGGGTTATAAAAAGAAGAATGAGTGTTCTCCGGGCCAGGGTTACCCTCTGAACAGATCGCTGTGAGGGCTGAAATCTATGGCTCGCCTTACAAACCCTGGAGAATGCCACAGTGATCCCTGTCCAAAAGCAACATTCGCGGGTCTGATCTGAATGGTTTCTAAGTTTAGAAGGACTTCAGACCGCATTCCTACATGAAGACATGTCCGTAATTATGTAGCCACCCACGCAGCCTCCAGTGCCATCTCCGAAGAGGGGAAGTGATGGCTGGATGGGCAGTTGGTGGGTGTTCCGAGAGCATTCTTTTAGCCAAGGCAGCAAAGGCTAAGAGCCATTATTACCCGTGATCAGGGAAGACAGCTTCTGCCCTGTGAGCAAGTTCCAGAGTCACTGGAGACCCCACCGTGCTGATGAGGCTACTGATCATTTCCTTGGTTCCAGAGTTTATTTGTTGTTGGTTTTATTTTTGTTTTTGTTTTTGTTTTTTGTGGGTTTTGTGTGTTTTTTTTGGGGGGGTGGGGGTCCTAATCCTCACCCAAGGATATTTTTCTCTTGATTTTTAGAGTGAGTGGAAGAGAGGGGAAGAGACAGAAAGAGAGAAACATCGATGTGAGAGACACACATCAATTGGTTGCCTCCCACATGCACCCCAACCTGGGCTTGGGATCAAACCTACAACCAAGGTACATGCCCTTGGCCAGAATTAAACCTGGGACCCTTCGATCTGTGGGCCAGTGCTCTATCCACTGAGCCAAACTGGTTAGGGCCTTGGTTCCAGAGTTAAAGGATTGAATGTGGCATTTTCACAATAAAGTCAAACTGTAGTGTTTTTTCTTTCTATGAATCTTCTTCAGAGAGTCTGTGTCTCTTGAACACCTGTGGTTTCTATTCATTTTGCTTTTTTTAGATGAACTGTGTAATAATACCATTGCTATATGGTGGTACTTTGGCCAGACATCTATAAGCCTGGGGCTCAGACCACATGGAAATAATGCAAAAAGCACTGAATGGAGCTGCCTGGCATCGATGGAGTGAAACTAGGGTAACATGGCTATTTCTCCAGTCAGAGGCCATTGGGACGTGATCATCATTGGTGTGGCCTTGCTGAAGGTATGCCAGCCTGATTTCTACTGTGTTGTAAACTCCCCCAGGCCAGCGGCTGTTGCACTGTTTGATGTGTCCCGCCCCCAGGCTCAGGCTTTCAGTGTCTATCTGTTGCACTGAAGTCAATGGAAAAGCCTGGTCGCTCAGGAGCACAAAAGTGTCCATTAAGTCAGCAATTCGGTGGCTCGGTGGTTGAGCATCAACCAATGAACCAGGAGGCCATGGTTTGATTCCCCATAGGGGCTCTTGCCCAGGTTATGGGCTCCTCACAGAAATAGAATGTTGATTCCAGGATTAAAACTATTGTGGACTTAATTAATTCCCTAATGCATTTTGCTTGGTGGGTCCCTCTCTATACCCTAAGACACACACAGTTTAATGCTTTTCAAATCGGATGTGTGTTGTCATCTGTGTTCATTTAATGTGCTAGTTTTACTTTTTATCTTTTAAAGTGATCTTGTGCCTTCAGATTGACATCTTAGAATCCACTAAACTTATTTTGTCTGGAATTACACCATCCAACACCGGGTGTGCACCCAGTGGCCCAAAGGCACTCCCGCCTGCCCCGGTGGGGCTCTCTCCTTGTCACCAAGGAGCCCTCATCCTCCCCAGCTCCTCCCAGTGGGACAGGATCTCCAGAACAAACTGCAGCAGACCTGCTACCTTTCCTTCGGCCTCTATGAAGCTGACACCGGAGAGGTTTAAAGAACACTACGGTGATTACAGAGGGAAGCAGAGTGGGGGAGGCGGAAGAGGGATGGGGATAAGCGGTGATGGAAGGAGACTGGATTTGGGGTGCTGAACACACAATGCAATATATAGGCGATATGTTATAGAATTGTACACCTGAAACCTATGGAATTTTATTAGCCAACATCACCCCAATAAATCCAAAACAAATAACAACGAACAGAAACATATTGTAACAGGAAAATAAAACAGACTGGCAGTCTACACACATGCGGCCAGACTCACAGCCAGGCCTATTCAGTCACCAGCCCAGCCCCTCCATTGAACACACTGTTTCTATAACACAATAGCTCTCTGGAACTAGAAAAGTCATTCTGCAAGTTTTTCACTTATTTTTTTAAATTTAATTATGCTGTATTATGATTTCAATTAAAAATGTGCATTCTGGGAAGGAAATAAAATATATTTCTTATGAATAGAGGCTAAGATTGAATTACCCTAATAAAAATATATTGTATATTTTGTCTGTTTTGTTTTTTGTTAATCCTCACCCAAGGATATTTTCTCCATTGACCTTTTAAAGAGAGTGGAAGGAAGGAGGAGAGATAGAGAGAGAAACATTGATATGAAAGAAACACATCAATTCGTTGCCTCCCACAAGGGCCCCTGACCAGGATACAGTCTGCAATCAAAGTACATGCCCTTGACCAGAATCAAACCTGGGACCCTTCAGTCCACAGACCAACTGGCTAGGGCAAGAAAAAAAATATCTTTATTCAATTTTTCAACCGTGGTAGTTGCTGTATTGACCTTAGTGTGTGTGTGTGTGTGTGTTGGGGGGGGTGGGGTGGGGGAAGAATCTCTGTGGTATCTTGAAGTGAGAGAATATCAAGTTCATAAACATTCATGAGATAGTAATATTTTTCATAATTATAAAAGTAATATTAATGACTATTTTCAAAGTGATCTTGAGCTATAAAACTAGCCAAAAGACAGTAAATATCTTTGTACAGTTCTAATATAGACTAAAATTAAATAAAAAGGGGGGGAAAGTCCACAATAGTTTTAATCCTGGAATCAATATTCTGACTTAAAGTTTCTCTGTTAAAACAAAACATGCAAATAAAAACAAAACAGGCAGAAAAAAAGTAAAAATTTTGCCTGAGCAAAAAAAAAAAAAAAAAAAAAAAAGAATAACAAAAATCTACAAACAGAAACAAGCAATATGGTGCCCATTAAAATGAGATCTTTCTTTGAAATGTCCAAGTTTGGATTTCACTGCTTGAGAGGCGAGGTCCCTCTAAACTCAACACATATTTTTTTCTTCTTTCTAAGTAGCTAAGACTGTATGAGGAAGGTAGCATCTGATGAGAGAGGTATAACTTACAAGCTAGTTTTTAAAATAACTTCCTATCTGGTTTACTTAACTAAATGGAACAGGTACCACAGCTTCAGTCAGATCCTCCAATAGGGTCCATTGCCCAGCAGCCTGAGCCCATTGCCAGAGAATAACAAAAAGAAAGGATCACCATCACACCAGGAACTGGCTCACAGCCACTTTCTCCTAAATTCTTGGTATTAACATCAAACAATATGACAACGGGCTGAATTTGGATGTCATTCCACCACCCAGAGCAGAAGTTTTACATGTGGGGCCAGAGGGCTACCGTGGCCCCTGCAGGCCTAGGTGAGGGATGGGAAAGATGGCAGTTCGGCTTGCGAACCCTCAGGAAATGGCTCTTTGTTTCAGCTCTCTAGGTTTTATACACAGCCATCATTTTAATTCTCCTAACAACACCTTAGAAAAGTAGGTTTCAGCGACCTTTAGAAAAATTATGATTTGATTATGAAAACACAAGATTCTGAAAGTTAATATATGTTATGGAGGAACTACTCAGCAATCCATCCTGGCAGGATTCTGGCCCGTCATATCTTAACTATCACCGATACTCAGATAGTTAGACTGTTTCTCTGGTTTAATAACAGCTACCTTATGAATAGAGATGGGAGCAATAGGAAGGTCTTAGTCTTCAACACTACTTTGATAGGGTATCAAATATCCAAATTTTCCTCCCACTTACTGAAGAAAAAAGAGTCAGTTTCAGCAGCAAAGAGTTAGCACCCGATTTGTTTAAAAAGGGGAGAGAGGGATGCAAATCTCTAGATCAATCTTCTATCAGTTGATGCTTTGCCCAATCAAATTTAATTTTTTTCAAGAAGACAAATATTAACAAGGAATATCTACCAACAAAGTTTACCAAAATGTTCTAGACCAAGGGTTTTTCAATAGTTTGTCATTATGGGAATTTCAGGTGGTTATTTTGACCTGAAGAAGTCTAGCCTTCTGCTATGTCAGATGCGTTCACCACTCACACATACTCTCAATCAGTAGTGCTGTTCCATTAAAAATCTAGCAAACTCCATGCCCTCATATGAAAACTACTCCTCTGGAGGTCTGATAATTCCTTCCCTCTGGAGAGAAATAAACTCTAAAATTAAAGAGACTGAGAGGCAATCACAGAATCGGAATGGCAAGACAAGATCATAAGATACCACATCACACAATAGTGATTTATTTATATCTGTCTCCATTCCCTAGATTATATGTTCTTTGAAAACAAGGACCAAGTCCTTATTTATAGCTCATAACACTAAATATCCAACACATTCATCTGAATTCAACTAGTCGCCTTTGAGAAGACCTTCAAAATCATCTTGTCTAAGCCCCTTCTTTTATGCTTACATATAAATGCCAAGGCCAAGAGAGGTTCAGTGGCTTGCCTAAAATCACATAGGAGTTTGTAATGGAACCAGGGCACATACAAACCCTGCTTTAAGAATTTACCTCCACTGTCTCTATTCACAACAACCTTGCGGATCATGTGGGGCAAGCACTTATGTCCCCATTTTATGAGGGGAAAAATGCAAAATTCCAAAGTCACATAGCATGTTTCCAAGGGTATCAAACTCAGAAAGCCTTGAACACTGAGGCTAAATTACATCCCTACATTTTAGAAAGGACAGAGACCACTTTGGTTGTCTGCCCCAACACACTTATCACCACCCCCTGAAAGAGCATAAAAAAGATTAATTTTCAAGGTTGGGAAATCAGGCTTCAGCACACCATTGTGTGGTCATGAGAATTACACCCAGCTCCTCATGAGTCAGCAGGCGCTGGATTCAATCAGTGGGTGAATTCATCCTTTTCCAGCAGCTATGGCCCCAGCAGCAAAGAGCTTGCAAAATGAGCAATTTGGACAACGTGAACCAATCACCTTCTTAAGGCTCACACCTAATCAACTATGTAATTCTGGATCTGAATGGATCAGCTCATTTAATGGTATCTCTCCCCTCCTGTCAAAATTGTTATTCACTATATCATACCATGTTCCAGCTCATAAAGACCCAGGAGGAAAATTCCTCACAGACATCAGTATTAGGAAAGCCAATCTGCTATTGAATAAACCAGACAGTGACAAAAAGAAACCAGCAAACGAAAAACAAAACAAACTGAAACAAGAAAAAGAAAAAAAAGTGCCCCTGTTTCTTTAAAACATGAAGAATCTTTCAAATGGCTATGATTTCAACTTCATATTGATGAGAGAGAAGTCCAATCTGGGGCCATGTCAGGCAGTATAAGAATATTTTTTATATATTTCTACCCAGACTACTTGAGACGCGTTGAAAAATCTGCTTTGATTCAGCCGACTTTTCTCTAGATTTTCCTGGGTACTACTAAGCTGACTCTACTGATTAATAAGTATAATTTCTCACTGAATTTGATTTAAGTAGCTCATGCCAGGTTGAGTGTAATAAAGAGTCTCAGTTCAGCTCAATTAATATTAGCAAGTATTTAGGTCTCAGTCCAGAAAGTCTCATTTCAGAACGTTGTCTCCATATAACCTAATGCTAATGCCAACTCCTTATTGACCATTTGCTGTGTGCCCAATGCTACGCCTCAGAAAGAAGGTTCTTGTCTTTGGAAGCTTAAAGGTGACAGTAAAAGTTTGTTGAGATCAAACAAACATCTATTAAACCAAGAAAAATATCACATGGCACTGGATTCAGGGATACGCTCCGAAGTGTTTACTAGAAATGATCTTGATGAGTTTAATAAAGGAAGGCTGACGATGTTAGAAGACTCCTTGGAGACTGGAGAGCCTATTTAGTTCTGCCCGAGGCTGAAGTTGATTCCAGGCACGTCATCCGTGCCAGGGAAGGCACAGGGACAAGACTCTGTGTTTTTATAGAGAGCCGTATGAAAAGAGCAAAAGCAAAAGCTATGAAAAGTTTCGAAAAATCCAACATGGAAGAAAATAATGAATCACATCAAAGATTTGAGCCTGGTGATTCCAAAGTGCAGGAAAGGCCCTCTCTCTTTCCATCTTGGGCCAGGTCAACAGAGAGGTACCTACTATCGACAGAGTGCAGGATTTTCTGCTCAAGGTCAAGAGTCATATTATTTTAGGACTAGCTATCTACAGTCAAACATCTCGGTCTATGTTTAAGCTCCTTCCCAGAATAAAATAAAGATTTTGTTCTTCATTTAGAATTTGATTCACTCAAGCTATGACACTAAAATGTAAAGCTGTCCCTTTTCTTGATTTCTGTCTGGAACCTGATGAGACTTCTGGTCAAGATGGCAGAGTAGAGAAATGTTGCTCACCTCCTCCCACGGCCACATAAAAATTACACTAAAATACAGAACCACCATCATGGAGAACCACAGGAGACCAGCTGACCAGGATTCCTGTAACTAAAGGGCAGAAAGAAATCACACGCACACTGGTAGGAGAGGCGGAGACACTGGTCCCACACCACTTGGGGTGGTTAAGGATAGAAAAGGGAAATCTCTGTGGCAAAGGTACCCCCTGAGCATCACACTGGGCTCTCTTGGAGCCAGGACAAGGAGCCCCCACAACATCTGGCTGTGAAAATCTGCTGGGACGGTGGCTGAGTGAGAGGGAGGCTGCTAGGGTCCCAGGTATTCTCTCAAAGGGCCAGGCACAGATTCACTCGCTCACAAACTTGCTCACTATAAGCTCCAGCGCTGCTCAAAGGTTCCAGGGACACCAGGGAGAAACTGAATGGACTGGCTTCCGGGTGAGGGCTGGAGGGACAGGTATGAAGTGCTGGCAGGATCATTTGTTCCTTCATTGAGCCCCACCCTGGTGATTCCCTGGAGACCCCGCTCCACCCACCCAGAGGGCCAGACCGGAACCTCTCCCAGGGGCTTTTCCACACAAGCAGCCTTCATGGGCTCACACTGTGGATTTCCCTAAAATCTTTCAAAGGTCTGCACACCCGAAACAAGCAGTGGCCAGCCTCGGCATGCCCTGAACCTCTTGCTAAGTGGTCCCAGCCCTCACTAGTGGCCCCCAACCCTCCTTAGTGGCAGCCAACCTTGGTTGGCAACCTCGCCTCTCCCAGGCACCTCCAAGCCCAGAAGAGGCAGCTCCCAACCACAGATCACTTTGTAGCTCCCACCAGGTGGCCCCCACAGGCACAGGCAGTGGCTGACCTTGGCCTGCACTGGAGCCCCTCCCAAATGGCCCCAGAATCAACACACTCAGTGTCTGGCTGCAGACCACACCCACGCACCACCCAGCCAGCTTCACACAGGACACACCAGACGGGCAGGCTGGCCAGGCAGCAGAGCGCAACCGCAATGAATCCCGCTCTGTAGGGCCAGCCCCCTGCACAACAGTTTGTCCACTGTAGCCATGGCCAGTCCCCACCGACAGCCAGCCTGAGGGTCACTCCTACCTACAGACTCAACTACAACAGGAGGATACACAGGTGACCAGGGAGATGGTGCTGCTGGGCCCCACAGGACACCTACCACATAAAGCCATTCCGCCAGGAGACATGGCAGCGCGACCTCATACACAGAAACCAGTACAGGGAGGCAGCCGAAATGGGGAGACAAAGAAAGAACAGGAGAGATCTCCAGAAAAAGAACTAAACGAAATGGAGACGGAATTTGGTTTGCTAATTCACCCTTAAAATGGGGATACATAACATACTTTTATCCCAAGGAAATCCATAAATCTCATTTCCATTCCAGAACCAGCCAGAGACAGAAGTGGGAGCGTGTGCTGGGCCCGCGCAACAGGGGGTCCTGACCTCTGGAGGCTCCCACGCACTAAAGCCTTCAATCCCTGCAGTTCTCCCAAGTCTAAAAACCTGGAGAGACGCAGGTTGAACACCATGTAATTTCAACCGAACTGGAAATAATGTGGTTTCCAACATAGTTTCAGCTGACAAATTTAAGGCTGACTAACTCCTAAGTTGAAAGAAACATTTTCTAAAATTAGTAATTAGGGGAGGGAAAAGACCAGTATAATTAGAAGCTCTAAAACTCACTCCTAAACATAATATTATTTGCAGGATATCCCTTTTTGTCTCAATTATACAACTGGATCTTCTATTCCGAGCCATCCTGCATGGCCTCGCATCTGTGTTATTAGTTAAACTTTAAAAATAGGCCACCACGGCTCTGGCAACAGAGCCCTTTTCTATCCGGATTAAAGCAAAAGAGAGGGTTACAAGCTAAGGATCCATCACCGTGGGATGTGTGCGCATCGGCGATGAACTTTTTCTCTGGTTCAAGGCAATTTGGTGGGTGAACCGCCAGGGAGACTCTCCTTCCGCCCTCGGCAAGCACCTGAACATACCTGGATGTTTCCGTTTCCCTAACTCTTACTTTCTCTGCAAGTCAGAGCAAGGCAACTATTCCATGATCACACTCACATGTGGAATCTAATGAACAAAATAAACTGATGAACCAAATAGATCCAGAGACACAGAAGCATGGCACAGCTGAGGAATCTTAGAGGAAAGGGTGGGTAAGGCGGATGGAAGGGGTGAGTGGGAGAGATTAATCAAAGAATTTCTATGCATATATGTATAACCCAGGGACACAGATAATAAAAGTGTGATGAGAAGAGTGGAAGGGGTCAATGGGGAAATAAAAGGGGACATCTGTAATACTTTCAACAATAAGGATAAATTTTTTTTTAAAGGAATATATGAGAACTTCCCTGGCCGATGTAGTTCAGATGGTTGGGTGTTAACCCATGCACCAGAAAGTTGCTGGTTGGATTTCTGGTCAAGAGCACATGCCTGGGTTATGGACCTGATCTCTGTATGGGCTGTACAGGAGTCAGCTGATGGATGTTATGCTCTCCTATCACTGTTTCACTCTCCCCTTCTCCCTTCATCTATCTCTAAAAGTCAACAAAATATCATATATATCTTCCTCTCCTATCCAAACGTCACTATTCTTCTCCAACCCCCTCCACGTTACTGAATCAGACTCCAGCTAAACTGGAGTAATTGAGAAAGGGGTGAAATGATCAGTCGGTTACATACACCAACTAGAGGGAGCATTATTAATATTTTAGGCAACATCTTTTCAGATAATTATTTCTATGTATAGCTAGATATGTATACAAGTTTACATGAATGGGAACACATTTTAGATGCTTGTGTATTTTATGCAACATTATAGAATAAATATCGCACCACATAATTTAGTTCTAAAATATCATATTAGCCATTTCCTGTTCCTCTTGCACAAAATAAACTGATGAACCAAATAGATTAAGAGACATAGAAGCATGGCACAGCTGACGAATCTCAAAGGGAAGAGGGGGTAAGGCGGACAGAAAAGGGGTGGGGGAGAGATTAACCAAAGAATTTCTATGCATATATGGATAACCCATGGACACAGAAAATAATGTAGTGAAGGCCTGAGTGCATGGAGATTATTTGGAGAATAATCTATATTGACTGTTTGGAGACATGTCATGATTTGTTGAATGAAGATTTACAAGCCATCATAAAAGCAAAGTATGGGGAGGGATCATATTATGATTTCTGCAGAATGAAAAGAAAACAACCCAAAATCATCTCTCAAGTGAAAGATACAATTACAAAAAAGTCATTGACAATCTTCCAGATCTTGGTAACTAAGTCAGAGCTTCCAATAAGAGCTTTCTTTACTTTCGCTGAGAAGTAAAATTATATGTAATACATGTGTTTGCTTTTCCCTCGAGGAATATTTGAAAGTCTGACTTTTTCAGTTATATAGTTTTACCTCTACTGTACCTTGCAACAGCTACAATATTCTATGGCACAGACTTCTATGGGCATTCTATACAGAATGTAAGAATTACTATGACCATGCCAATCCCCAAACCAAAAAACTGCAATGACTCCCAACTGCTTCCCAAAAGAATACTAAATTATAAAAACTGGTCTGTTCCTAAAAATCCGAGTTTTCCTTCAGCCTAGAGGTTTGTAGCCTGGATCCATGAATGGGCTTCAAGGGTCAGTGAATCCCCTGAAACTGAAAGGAACATTGTGGGTGTTTTATGCATTTGTCTGGAAGAGCCCAAAGCTTCCCCAGTCCTCCCGGAGGGAGTCTCTGACCTCAGAAAATATTAACAAGCGCAATGTTAATATTCCCTCTCATCACCTCCATCATCTGTAATGGCCCGCGTCCGTTATTATTTCACAGATCTGGAATTCCTAGCACACTCAAGAAAACCTACCTGCTGCCTTGAAACAAGAGACATATGATTTCCTTCTCTTAAAACACTCCAACTCACAAAGATCTCTTTGAGCGTCCCTCCCACCATTCCAGCCTACCCGGTATCACCAACCCAGTCCCCCTGATGTATCAAAGCCACCAATCTTTAACTTGACAGATGGCACAGCTAACTAACTGGTTAAGGATGGGGGCAGTCCGCTTGACCTAATATGGGCAAATGAATTCACAGAGGTTTGCTGAGTTACATTTCCCAGGTAATCATGCTACAGGGACTTTCCAAGACCAGTATTAAAATAAAACAAGTAACTTTAATGATAAACACTATAAGCATTCCCGATCAGTGTGGCTCAATGGTTGAACATTGACCTAGGAACCAGGGGGTCATGGTTCAATTCCCGGTTATGGCACATGCTCAAGTTGCAGGCTCAATTCCCAGTGTGCTGCATGCAACAGGCAGCTGATCGATGATTCTCTCTCATCAATGATGTTTCTATCTCTCTTCCTCTTCCTTCCTCTCTGAAATCAATAAAAATATATATCTTTTTAAAAACTGTTAAGCATTCGAGCCAGGTACTGCCAGGCAGGCTGGGACCTATGTCACCTTTATTTCCCACCTATCATCATCCAGCTCCCACGCTTTGGGACGATCTCCATCCCAGATGAATCCCAATAATAACCTGCCTTTCCGTGTGCACAGCAGTAATTAATGTTAAAATTCATAAACATCAAGTGCAGTCTTCAATGCAGGAAGGACGTGCTGCTTTTCTTCCTTTGTCATTACTTCTATTTTACACTGTGGCACATTTCTTGGGAAATCTAACAGGCAACCCAGACTATTTTTAGGAACTTTATTGCAGGATATAAGTGATAAAATGAATTTCCTCACCTCACACCAAAGGTTTCCTACTTCTTGGATCTCTTATAAGAAAGCTGGGACTAACGAATGACGGAACAGCAGTGCGACCCACAGACCAGTCTAAATGTTAAGTAGAAGACCTTTTGTTTATGAAGAACTACTTTGATAATGAATAACTCGTGTTTAATATTTCCTGGCCTTTTTCATCTCTCCAGAAGACTTCTCTCTTCTTCCTAAAAACAGACAAACATACAAAAACACAACACAACGCATCCTTTGCAAATTTCGATGGCCACTCGCTCTCCATCCCTGACATCTGATAGCTCCTGGCCAGCACACGGCTTTGATGAATGACTGTCTTGTGCTTCTCCAGAAGCCCACTGCTCACACGCCATGATGGAAATGATCAGAATGCCCACAGCCAGTGGCACATCGATGGTGAGCCAGTTGGTGCCATACTTGCTGAGCCATGAGCTTACGGATGCTGCGGGATTGGCAAACACAGGGAATCAGGAGACACTGTCTCACTCTTCCTAAAGTGGAAGACCTGGCGCTCAGGAAAGCTTTTAAAAAGTAATGACCTCTTTTATGAGAGTGAGGCGTGGGCAGGTGTGTTAATGTATGCCTGTTTTAAAGCAGTCAGATCACAGTAAACAAGTTAGTAAGAATGAGGAGGTATTTCAGGAAGCACACATTCCAAGGGACTTTTCCCTTCGACACACATTGTCATCCTTATCCCACTTGGACGTTTATGCTTGGGGCCTACAGTTCTCCACGGTGACAGGCTGGTTCGGTGAGTGAAGGCCGGGAGGACTGACTAACAGTGATAATGAAGGCCAGCACTTACTGGGGGCTCCCTCCAGACCGAGCACGTCTAACAGAGTGTATTACTCACTCCATCCTCCCAACAGGCCCCTTGAGACCCAATGTGTGCTGTTGTTATCACCAGGGTGTCAGACATCTGTGGCATCGGGCTAGAAGAGGGACTCAGAGGTTGCTCATCCAGTGAGTGAAGGCCAGGGATGCTACTAAATAGCACTCTTCCCCCTTTCCACCCCCCTTCTCACACACACACACACACACACACACACACACACACACACACACATACATGTATCCAGTAACCATAGGCTAAGCCATTGTGTCTCAAAGTGATGTTCTTGAACCAGCACCAACTTGATCTTGAACCCAGCATCAAGTAGGAACTTGTGAGAAATGCAGAGCCTCTGGCTGCACCCCAAATCTGCTGACTCAGAAACTCTGGGTGTGGAGTCTTACATTTTAACAAGCTCCTTGCTGACTCTGACACATGCAATGCCTCAGAGGCGCTGCTCTGCGGCCCTGGAGTTGGCCCACTCTGGCCCACGGACCTACCATGCCACCTGTGTCTGTCCATTGTTTCATGGAAACTCAGCCACCACTTACACTCGGTCTATCGTTGCTACAACAGCAGAGTTGAGTAGCTGTGACAGAGACCAGATGGTCTGTAAAGCCCAAAACATTAACTAGCCAGCTCTTTACAAAAGTTTTGCCAAGCCCTGAAGCTAATCTTGGTCATTTTATTATTCTTGCCAGTTACTGGTTTAGGAGGGGGCTGTGCAGGAAGGCGCAAGATCATTGGGGTCAGTAGGACTCCAGGGGAATATTGCTGGACATGAGGCTGGAACACTGGGAAAGCATTCTTTATTTCTAAGGGGGAGACCCAGAAGAGAACATCTCCTTTTTACTCTGTATATTGGACTGACTGGATGTGATGGCTGGAACTGAAGCAGCCATCTTGCAACCAAGAGGAAAGCCAGGCTAAGGGCTAGAGCAATCCCACAAAGTAGAGGAAGTGGGAGATGGAAAGTTCCTGATTTTATATGTTACTTTTTTCCACACTGGGGCTGTATTACATGAATAAGAAAACAATTAAAATTAAGAGGAAAAATAACTGAATAAAAAGCTCCCCCCCCCCCCAAAAAAAAAAGGCTGGCCCTGCTGGAATATCCTCCCATACACTGAAGGGCTGCAGGTTCGATTCCTGGTCAGTGCACACACACAGTTGCAGGTTCGATCCTCATCCAGGAACATATAGGAAGCAACTGATCAATGTCTCTCTCTCACATTGATGTTTCTCTCCCTCTCTCTTCCTCTCCATTCCTCTCTCTTCAGAATCAATGAAAAACACATCCTAGGATGAGGATGAAAAAAAAAAAAAAAAAGGCTGAACTCAAATAACCACAGAACTTTTTAATTACCTTAAGTCTATGTTTTAGTGTATGTGTGTTTGGTTCCATAATCCATACAAATTCAAAAGTAAAAACAATTCTGGTTTGAAACAAATTAAAAATTTCCCCCAACAATAGTGAAGAGAAACTATTTCCTTTTCTACTGCAACCAGAGCCATTTAAACTAATAGGAGCATTTGCAGAAATATAATCAAAGGTTTACCACAGGGAGCACACAGCTCACTGTACTTGAAATAATTCTCTCCAAGAAACAAACAGCAACTGACGAGACCACACTTGGGTTTTAATCAGTTCAAATTGGTGATTTACCAAATCCAAATGAATATTCAAAATCTTCAAAGTGTAAAGAACCTAAGCTTGCACACAACATAGACTAGCCCTGCACATACTTACACAATATATAATGAGCCTGGCATTGTGCTAGTTTCCAGAGACACAAAAACAATAATCAGGGCCCCTTGCCTGAGTAGCTTTCCGGGGGGGCGGGGGGGGGGGGTTAGGGGGGGGTTGGGGGGGGGTTGTGGGAGGGACAACAATATATGTACACAGAGAAGGATAAGACAAGGACTCATCGTACAGAAGTTTGCAGGATGTCATAGGAACACAGAGGAGGGCAGATATTCTATCAGAGTCAAAGCCATGAGGGATAAAAAATGTGGAAATGAATTTAGCACACCAATATAAAGATTTTATAAGCTACTGTTTAGAAAACTAGTACTTTTAAAGCCAGCATATAGAGAGACAGTAAAGCTTGCATCACAAATTAATTTAATGTCATTATTTAAAACACAAGGGTCTGCAGACAACGTTTTTTATTTGTAAAACACTATTCCTCCCAAAAGGCCTTCACCCGGGGAGCGTACCCTCACTCATCCCTCCGCCCACACCTCCTAGGGCAGTGGTTCTCAACCTTCCTAATGCCTCGGCCCTTTAACACAGCTCCTCATGTTGTGGTGGCCCCCACACCATAAAATTATTTTCGTTGCTACTTCATAACTGTAATTTTGCTACTGTTAATGAATCGTAATGTAAATATCTGTGTTTTCCGATGGTCCTAGGCTCTACAGCAGCGACCCACAGGTTGAGAACCACTAGCAGGGTCGATCATCATAAAACACAAAGATTTACATTACGATTCATAACAGTAGCAAAATTACAGTTATGAAGTAGCAATGAAATAATTTTACGGTTGGGGGTCACCACAACATGAGGAACTGTATTACAGGGTTGCGGCATTAGGAAGGTTGAGAACCGCTGTTCTAGGGGAAGCCTGCCAAGGATGGGCCCCATCTTATGAGTGACAGAGTCTTCCCAAGTCTAAAGAAGAGCCTACCCCAACGCTGGAGCTCAGTGAGGCCACGCAAGGCCCACATGGCCAAATCAGAGCCTGGCGTCAAACAGAGTCCAAACCCTGGGGAACTAGGAAATGAATGAACACCAGGCATGGCACATGAGAGGGAGGGCTGGGCTGAGTCATTCCTTACAAATCTGACCACGTGGGAAAGAAACTCGTTGTGTGGTGATGGCCACTGACCCTGTTGCCAATGCTTATCCTGTGGTGAGACCCACCAGCAGTGAAGTTTATCTGTTCACAGGAGAGAGAAGTAAGGCTGGCTAGGAGGATGGGACTCATGCTACTGTGTGTTAAGACCTATGATAAGAAGAAGCCATTTGACCCAAATATGTAGCTCACGCAATTGGCTGTGCCATTAGCTTGAACTATAAACTC
Organism: Pipistrellus hanaki; assembly: GCF_964339955.1. Lineage (NCBI taxonomy): Eukaryota > Metazoa > Chordata > Mammalia > Chiroptera > Vespertilionidae > Pipistrellus > Pipistrellus hanaki. Next base: position 10,100,274 of record NC_140512.1, on the reverse strand, counting down.
TGCATGTCCATGTATCCTGCAATGAACCTCTCTAGCTAAAGAACCTCTCACAGGGAACCACTACCTGCTGGCTAGGGAAAGTGTGTTCACAAGCACTGGCCAACCCCATGTTATTGGACATCATGCCTTCATCTTATTAGATTGTGAGGTCACCCAACTTCACGCTTACTTATGACAATTGGCCTGTTGGATGGAATTAGTTCTGGAATCTTCTCTGAGAGATATTTTCCAAAGTATTGCATAAGAAACTAGTGCTATATATTTTTTTTTTCTGGAAAACGATCCTCCTTATGAGTTTTACTTTGCTATTATCCACTCTAAATATCAAAAAGCAAATAAAACCCTCCATGATCAAGGTCTAGGCCTTCATCCAAGATCCTCATCTGCTTCTCATCTATTCCTCTTGTCTCAGAACTCAACGAACTCACCTGGACGTCTTTACAGTGTTTCAGATGTGCCTATTGCCTCCGAAGACATGAAAACATCATTCTTCATCACTGAGCAATCACTCCCACCCCCTCTTGCTTACTTTCCCATTCTCAGCGGAGCCCTCAGAGGGGTGAGAGGGGAAAGTGTCTCTCTGGAAGTTGCTCTCTGAGTCAAAAGGCCTTAGAGAGGAAGTGGGTTTTGTCCTCAGCAGTGAACAGAACATCCTGGGGAGTGGGTGATGTTAGGCACTGTGGTCAGAGGCGACCCAGCGACAGAAGCCCTCAGGCTGAATCACCGCAACCAGTCTGCAGGACGCTGGCTGCCCAGGAAATCAACTTCACCGATCTGGTGGCAATTCATAGTTTGTGAAAATTCCACTTTAACTGGAAATTTTCTAAAACGGTTCAGTGGCTCTGGTTTGCTGACTAAACATTTGCAAATTTGGCAAGAAACCCCTCTCACCCTGGCCGCCTCCGATTTCCTGTCCCTGGGCTCGGTCTCCGGCTTGGCTGTGGGGCCGCTGGCAGTGTGGTGTGGTGGGAGCACCAGGGACGGAAGGTAAGGAGACCTGGGACCAGTCCTGCTTCTGTCACTAATGAGAGTGCCCATAAACTTCCTAGACGCTGGTTTCCGCATCTCTAAGCTCCCTTCTAGCTCTAGTCAGACAGCTATGCCACAGCAATTCATGAGCACCTATTATGAGCCAGAAGTACAACAAGGGGTGTAAGTCACAGGCCCCTTCCTCCAGGTCACAGGCTAATAATTCTCTGATTCTATACACAGTCAACTCCATCTTTTATACTGAAATGATACATATTCTGATCAATCCAGAATCAATTCCATCATCCCACTTAGGCCAACTCTGAAAACTTCTTCTCCACCAACTTCTGGACAAGTAAATAGGTAACGACTTCAGAATAAATGGAAGACATCACTTCCATCTTTCTTCCTTGTCCTACAGGAACTGTCCATTTGCAAACAGGAGGAAAAGAGGCTGAAACAGGAGCAACAAGTTGGGTAAGTCAATTAAATAATGAGTCACTGGAACAACATAAAGTGGCCTGAATTAATGCTAAAGAAAAACATGCTTTTAGAGATACCAGCTAAAAGTCACAGACAATTCCACATTGAAGCACAATCGCTGAATAATACACAGGATGACAACCTATATCAGTACGTGGCAGGACATCATGAAATCTTCTAAGAATCATCATCATCTATTTCTCAGCTGCCCTGATTGGTCATCAACCTCTTTTCAAAAGCCTACTCAAAGCTCACCATCCCCTGACACCCCGCCCCCTCCCTGACTGGCTTCCTGCTCTATGTCTGATGAAACAACAACACAATAAAACAAGCCCAGCCGGGGTGGCTCAGTGGTTGAGCATTGACATATGAACCAAGAGTCACCAGTTCGATTCCTGATCAGGGCACAGGCCCAGGTTTCAGGTGGAAGTGGCGAAGGGGGTCCACTTTTTTAATTTAAAAGTAAGTCTTTATCCCAGCCGGCATGGCTCAGTAGTTGAGCAATGACCTATGAACCAGTAGGGACTGTTTCCCTGCCATCAATATTTATATTTATATCTCTCTATCTCTCTCCCTTCCCCTCTCTCTAAAATCAACTTTAAAAAACAACATAGGCCGAAACCGGTTTGGCTCAGTGGTAGAGTGTCGGTCTGTGGACTTAAAGGTCCCAGGTTCGATTCCAGTCAAGGGCATGTACATTGGTTGCAGGCACATCCCCAGTGGGGGGTGTGCAGGAGGCAGCTGGTTGATGTTTCTCTGTCATCGACATTTCTATGCTCTCTATCTTTCTCTCTTCCTCTCTGTAAAATATCAATAAAATATATTAAAAATAAAATAAAATAAAAAACAACCTAGGTTCTAATTTTTTACTATAGAAACAATTAGCTGAAAGACCTGTATCAAATCAATTATTTCAGAAAAAGGATGCTGGTATTCACTGTTTACAAAAATCTAAAAAGCTAATATTAAAATAAATGTGAAATTATTGGGGGGGGGGGGGGCGGGGAGACAGAAAGTATTGTAATCCTATCTTGTTATGAAAGAGCAAAGCAATGCCACTGCCCGGGTGAGTGGAATAAGAATTTCCTGAGGACAGCATGGCCTCAGGCATAACAACAGAGAGAGACTACCCTTTCTGGGACGCCATGAACCATAGCTCAAACTATTGTCTCCCCCTTCCCTCACCGCCCACCCCCCCCACACTCCCCTGGGCTGGGAAGAGAAACCCTCTCTTCTGCCTCGGCTCCCACCCGTGAATCACTGGGAGGGTGATGGCCAGTCTGACACTGCTGACCAAGGCACAGGCAGCCTCTTCTGCTGTAATAAAGCTATTATCAGTACAACCTCCACGGAGGGCTGAATTCAGATCAGAAATGAACAACTGAAGCAGTTATCACTGAGCAATGGCCCAGCCTTCGCAGTGAAGGGACTCTGTTAGCCCAGTTTTCACAAAGCACTTGAGCTGGCTCGCAATGCCCACGCTGCCCCCACAAATGCCCCAGGAGTCTTTTCTGTGCTGCTCTCGCTAGCTGTTTTATCCACTCCCTGACCTCCCTCTTTTCATCTTCCTCCTCCCACTGTTTTCTATAGTGTCAGGGAGAAAGAATCATCCTATAACTACATTTCCCCTCCTAAAAATGAACAACCACTTGAACATTTAGACCACAGAGCATACGGCTGAGGTTTGAACAATTATCGGCAAAGTCAGGGACAAAGCCTTTTTCAAGGTGACCAGGGATTTGGCCGACTCAGCGAGGTGACTATTTATGTGTATTTCAGCCTCAGAGCTGCTTTGCTTTCTCTTATCACATGCTTCCTTCACCCATTAATGGAGTTGCCACATTCTCTCCGCACTGCTGTTTGACCTCCTACCCGGCTCCTCAGAGTCCTCAGAGTTTCTGCACATTAAAAGATCCACATCATTTATTACCTTTTAGCACAAGAACTATCTGTCTACTCACTGCTGATTCTGGTGTTCAACTTAATTTCTATACCCTAAGGATAAACCATGCTGTGTGCAATGTGTGTTCTGTTGTTTGTGTGCATGCAATTTAAAAAAACAAAAACAAATTGAAAGTATTATATATGTTCAACTTTTAATTTAGAAATAACTCTTTAACCCAGCTGGTATGGCTCAGTGGTTGAGCATTGACCTATGAACCAGGTGATCATAGTTAGATTCCCGGTCAGGGCACATGCCCAGGTTGCAGGCTCCATCCCCCGTGTGGAGAATGCATGAGGCAGCCAATCAATGATTCCCTCTCATCATTGATGCTTCTCTCTCTCTCTCCCTCTGAAATCAATAAAAATATTTTTTAATTAAGCTTTATGAGTGAAAAAAGCCTTGAGTACATATTGTGAAATTCATTTACATAAAGCTGTAAGACAGGCAAATCTAATCTATGATGGGAGGGAAATGAGATACAGACAGACAGACAAAATGAGTTTGTAGTAGATCTACTCACTCAGACTTTCTTCAAAATGTTTCCTAATAAAAGTGTTTTAATTTTGTGTTAAGTAAACATGGGCTTCCTGGGTGTTTCCTGAACAAACCCAGAAGAGCAGCCCTACTGTGGGAGGGAGCTGCCACCGCCGTGCCTTCCTCATTTCCCAGGAACCTCATGCTGATTGTTCCAAGTAATGTCTTCATCTGTGTGGAGCGGGTTTCAAGAACCGCCTCAGAATCTTTAACTGTTTTTCCATAAGTATGTGAACAAGCACAGGTTCCTTTTCCAGTTTAGTTAAAGGCACGTGGAGCTCATCGTTTCTTTTCGGCCACTGCCAGAAACAACGTGAACAATTCCCCAAGCACCCATCGTTTCAATGGAACCACTGCAATTTTCTAGGTCAATACACTAGGATAGTTTTTACTTCCGCCCGTAGCATGTTCTGATAAGTACAGCCACCCACAGAAGAGTATTTCCGGATCTAATAATTGTGGCAACTTAAGAGTTAAGTTACTCTGTGCCATTGTTCAATGCCAAGACCCGAGGGGAACGAAGTGACTTCACTTCCTAAGATGACATGATATTTCTTGCCAAGAAACTTTACATATTTCCTTAACCAAGGAAATGATTGCGAGAAAAGCTTTGATTGACTTCAAATGCAAATGCAAAACACATCTGGGCTATGAAAGACAGCCAGGATCACGGATACAAACTTGGAATGTTTTATATATGTAAGCCAATGGAAGCATTTCACAATAGGGGAAGCAAATAATCAAGTATTATCCCAATAAAATGTTCTTGTGTAATCAAACGAGAGTGAAGGTTTTAAGTTTATTAAAACTTTTATTATTTAACAATTAACCTAGTTTACCTTCCCCAAAGAAAAACTACATATCTTCATGTTTGAATAGAGAAATAAAATAAAACGACCTTTGATACAGAAAAAGTTCACTTCAGAGAGCTGCCCTTTACCAGCACTTGGGAGATATTTACGTGACGGGCTCTCTCTGGAACCCACCCACGCCTTTCTTCCCCCCTAGGCGTGCATATTTACTTTTCTCTCCTAACCACTCAGAGTTCCCATGACACTTGCAACCAGGGGAGCAACTGGGCAGCGGTAGCTTGTCCCAGGCTCACCCCCTGAACCTGTCTCGAAGGCCCCTTTTCTCTGACTTCTCAGCGAGCTAACAGCAGCCCAGCATGGCTCACTTCTTTCCTCTAGAGAGCCAAAGCAGGGCGCACCTAGGCTCTCTCCTGCCGCTTCTTCTACCCTGAGCCCTTCCTTCATTTTGAGGTCACCAGCTTTAATAAACATACTCCTAGACTCATACTGTGAAATCCTTCCTGCATGAAGTCAAGAGCCCACACACTACCGGCCGGCTCAATGCAGACCCGCTCTGGGCCTGGGCCCTTTCCAGGGACCCCATCACAGAAATACCAAGGATTATAAGAGACTAGTATGAACAATTATGTAACAGAAAAATGAAAATTCTAGGAGAAATGGATAAACTACTAAAAACACACAACCTCTTAAGACTGAATCGTGAAGAAATAGAACATCTGAAGAGGCTGATTATAAGTAATGAGACTGAGTCAGTAATTAGAAAACTCTCCATAGCACAAAAGTCCAGGACTAGATGGCTTCATAGGTGGATTCTACTAAACCTTTAATGAGAGTTAATACCAATACTTCTCAAATTATTTCAAAAAAAAAAAAAAAAAAAAAAAAAAAAAAAAGCTGAAGAGGAGGGAATGCTTCCAAAGTCACTTTACGAGGCCATTACTCCAATGACAAAATCCAGACAAAGACACCACAAAAAAAGAAAATTTACAGGTCCACATTCCTGATGAACATAGATACAAAAACTCTCAACAGAATATTAGCACACTGAATTCAACAATCAATACTAATAAAAGAGTAATATGCAAATTGGTCAGGATGCCCTCACAGTAACAACTGAACAGCAGGCTGTGTGGGGCAACAAGGCTAGCAGGGGTTAGTGAGGGACAACTAAACGACTGAATAGCAGGCTGCATGGAGTGACCAGGCTGGCAAGGGGGTTAGTGAGGGATTACCAAATGACTAGACAGCAGGCTCCATGGGTCAACCAAGCCAGCAGAGGAGGGCGGTGAGGGGCAACCAGGCTAGCAGGGAGGGGGAGGGGGTGTTAGGGGCAATCAGGCCATCAGGCAGAGGTAGTTAGGGTTGATCAGGCTGGTAAGGATGGCAGTTAGAGGCAATCAGGCAGGCAGGCAGGTGAGAAGTTATGAGCCAGCAGTCCCGAATTGTGAGAGGGGTATCCGACCAGCAGTCAGACATCCCCCTAGGGGTCCCAGATTGGAGAGGGTGCAGGCTGGGCTGAGGGCACCCCCCCCCCCCATGCACGAATTTCATATACTGGGCCTCTAGTACATTCTAAGGATCATACATCATGATCATGTGGGATTTTCTCCAGGGATTTAAGGATGGTTCAACATTCATAAATCAATCAACATGAACACCCACACTAACAAAATGGAAGATCAAAATAACATGATTATTTCAATACATGCAAAAAAGTATTTGACTAATTCATCATCCATTTATGATACTCTCAATAAAGAAGATATAGAAGGAATGTACCTCAACATAATAAAAAAAGGAAATATTTATGTTCATTTGTTGATTCATTCAATAAATATTTATTGTATACAAGAGATAGTTTGGGTGCTGGTGATATTCCCATGAAGCAGACAGATGTGCTTCCTGCATTCATGAAGTTCTTCTGTCTGGAGAATTTACTGTTAATTCATTTGAACAAGTATTTATCAAGCATCTGTAATAAAGCAGTACTGGTTGATTCCTTGGAAGAAACAAGAAAGCTAACATAGGATCCCGACTCCATTTCTGTGTCATTGGAAATAAAACGCTCATATCGGTGATGTTCTTAGAAAACATAAACTATTAGTTGCCAACAATAAATACTACAGAATGTATACACTATTTCTGAATCCACTTGGTAGGTATATATGCTGTATGGACAAGCATCCATACAATGGACAAGAGTCCAATGCAAAATAATGTTTTTAGACAAATCTTTAAAACTCTAACAACATGGCAAAGAAGAAAAAGAAATTAGCATCCATTTCAGGGGTATATCTTAAAATGCTAATCTCTTTTCTTCCTTTTCAAAGGAAACAAAATATTGACTATCTCTTTAAACCTACCAAAGATTATTAAACACTAGTGTATCTTTTGTTGGTTTTTCTTTTGTTTGTTTTTTTACAAATCATATGGAAAGCAGATTCTGTATCTGAACATTTAAATTGGCTTATACTAATCTCAGGGGAGAAGCTGCTAATTGTCCTAAAGCAGAAGACTAGAAATTATAAGCCTTGAATGTTTTCTGAGACTCTTTCAAAGTCTCCTGAGAGGAACATGGGAATTATCCAAAATTTTTTAAAGGTTATTTTTAATAACAAAATACACTGAAGACATATACTTTCAAAATGAGTATTTAGATTTAGATAACAGACATAAAGTTAAAAATAATTTTTAAAAAAAATCACTCCACTGCTGTAGAAAACTATTTGATGATTCCTCAAAAAGTTAAACATAGAATTACATATGACTCTTAAGTCCACTCCTAGGACTATGCCCAAAAGAACTGAAAACAGGTATTCAAATAAGTACTCATATATACATATTCATATCAGCACTAGACTCCATAGCCAAAAAGGTGGAAATAACTCAAACGTCCATTAATAAATAAATGGATAAATAAATTAATATATCCACATAAGGAAATACTACTCAACCATAAAAGGGAATGAAGTATTGATACATGCTACAATGTGGATAAGTCTCCAAAACAGTATGCTAAGTGAAAGAAGCGAGACACAACATGCTACACATTGTATGATTATGTCTAACGAACTATCCAGAATAGATAAATCCATAGAGACAGGACTTAAATTGGTGCCATCGGGGGCTGTGGATGTGTCAATGAGAGAAATGGCTTAGTAGGTAAGAAGCTTTACTATGGAGTGATATAAGTTTTTTGGAACTAGACAGAGGTGGTGATTAATCAACACCATGGATATACAAAATTCCAATCAACTGTTCACTTCAAATTGGTTACTTTTCTGTTATGTGAATTTTACCCCAATACATTACTTTTCCATCATGCTACATCACCAAAGCTCTTGATGACACTGAAGACAGTATTATTTGAAAAAAATGACACATATGGAAGCTAAAGTCTAAAAGTGAGCCCAAAACAGGCCCTGAATGCAAAAAAGGTGTTTTAAGAATATCTTGAACAATTTATCTTGTTTATATCTTTTTCTATATTTAAGTGTGTTAATTATAAAATTTCTGTCTAAATAAATCTCAAGTTCTCTCAATACATATAACCATTTAAGGAATAAGAAAAAAATCATTGCACTATTTTGTTGCATCATGGGTACAGAAGGCAGTTTTCTGAAAGAGCAAAGCAGTTAAAGGCAAAGCCAGGAGCTTTCAGAAATCTACTTAGAATGTAAAGCTTCCATTTCTACAGAGAGGTGAACACTGACTAACCTACCACTGAAGACTGTCACATAAATGTGACGTAGTCACAGGAGGACTCCTGCAGCAAGGTTCCCCCCTGAGCAGATTTTCACGTGTCAGGAGAAGTACCTGCATGTGGGCGGGGAAGGACCAGGTACCTCCCGGTGGCAGGAGCTAGGACATAAAACTAACCATAACGGCAAGTGTTCAGTAACAGATGGTGAGTTAGAGAAGGAAGTCCCAAATGCCACCAGCGTGTTAGGAAAGAAGAAATGTACTTTACAAATTACATTGCTAGAGATTTCAGTTATTTATAAAAATGGCATTTCGAATTTCAATATTACTTGGCTACTCTTGAGTGTTCCACATAAGCTCAAATACCAGAAAAGTATTTTCACAGTCCGCTCCTGGAGAGATGGCAAAGACCTGAGGCACAAACTATGTGTAGATTGTGGAGTTTAAAAAACAGTGCCAACAGGCACAGCAGCACCCAGCTCTGGTTGGCAATACTCCTCTCAAACAGAGAACCAGGCTGATTCCAGGGCTGGGGCAGGAGATATACAAGGAGAACCTTGAGCATCTGGTAATGTCAGACACTGCAAGTGCTCAGAACCAGACAGAAACAAAGCAGCTCTGACCTCCACGCCCTGGAGTGGAAACTCTGAGTGTCTGCATACACAAGCCGGGCATGAGCTCGCAGAGCCCAGCCATCACTCCCCACAGCCTTTAAAATTTTTTAAATACATTTTTATTATTGATTTCACAGAAGAAGGGAGAGAGAGAGAAACATCAACGATGAGAGAGAATCATTGATCGGCTGCTTTCTTCATACTCCACAAGGGATCGAGATGACAACCCGGGCAGGTGCCCTGACCGGGAATTGAACTGTGACCCCCTGGATCATAGGTCAAAGCTCAACCACTGAGCCATGCCAGCAGGGCAGCCTTTTAATTTCTTCACCTAGAACCGAGTTTCTCAGGGTCTGGACTTGGGGTGCTGGAGTGGGGGCGGCCCCGCTCATGGCTGGGAGTTAGCAGCAGCCCCTCCGTTCTGGAATGCCAACAGCACCCTCCTCCTCCCCAGGGTGACGATCACAAATGTCCCCAGGCAATGTCAAATGTCTTAGGGGGTGGAGTTAAAATCCCCTCCTCCAGTAGGGACAACTTCTCTAAAGAAACTTCCAAAATGACGAGCTACTTCAAGCAAACAGACTGATGGAACAGCACAGCCCGACTCCGGCTGGAGCAAAGAACCAGCAGAGCCAGGGAAAGGGGATCTTAGGAACGGACTTGGCTATTTTCTTGAAGCTGGTCTCTCCCTCCTCCCCCTCAGCAATCACAATGCAGCCTGTTCAGACAGAAGAGCCCCCGCACTTGCCTTTCTCACCAAAGCTGTCTGTCCCAGACCCTGGGCCGAGCAGCAGTGTAATTGGGGCCAGGAGGACAGCCTGCCGGGGAGACTCAGAAACACCTAACAAGGAGGTGCCACCACTGTCTCTGGGATCCCATCTCCTCCGCTGCCCCCAAAGGCTGGCTGAACCCTGAGCACTTAGGAGAACCAAGAACTGCAGTAACACAGGCAGCTGAGAGGCTGAGAATGGTCACCTGTGCCAGTGACTCACTCCCCCTGACCTCTGCGGGGCGGGCGAGTATTCTCCCCTTGGGCAAACACCTGTTTGTGAACGAGAGCATGTCACTGACAGAGGCCGGGCTCTGCACGCCCCGTGCCAAATTCACTGCCACCCTCTGGCTTCTGTCAGAACTGGTTTCTGCTCTAGACAATTAGCTCCAACCCTTGGCTTCTTGTTGCTTATTCCAGCCTGAAAGTACAGAGGGTTTTTCACAGGCTTATACTGAATACAGAATAGTCAATATAAACATCTCTCCAAAGTGAAAAGCAAATTCTACTAATTCTTTTTACTTATTTTTATTTACTGATTTGAGAGAGAAGAGGAGGAGGGAGGGAGGGTGAGAAACATTAATTTGTTCCACTTATTTATGCATTCATTGGTTGCTTCCCGTTTGTGCCTCGACTGGGGATCAAACCTGCAACCTTGGCTTGTTGAATGAGGCTCTGACCAACTGAACTACCCCAGCCAGGGCAATTCTACTAATTGTTAAACTGGGCTAAAATTTTAAGTCCAAGTTTGATTACTAGTATGTACTGATATTAGATGCTCCCAAGAAAGAAACTTATGGATCAAGTGAATAAGCAGGTACACAGGCACAATGTTCTGAGAGCCGTGTGTTTAAAGGTAAAAGAAGCTGGTTTTAGCTTTCACTTTTCCCCCTCATTCAGAAAATCAGCTTCACAGATGTGTCCCATTCACCTTTTCTTCAGCTGAGTTTTACATTCCTTCTTAGATAAAGAATGACATGAACAGTTTAGCCAAAGCCAGACATTTTCTATAACAAGTACTCTTCAAAAAAAGCATGCATACTCCCCCAAGCCAGACAACTGTGCCTTTTACAAAGTGCACCTGGAATCCCCATTTGAATTGCCTTGTGCTGAGCTCAGAGGAGAATTAGCAAATTGTCTTAGAGCAAAAGACTAGAAATTAAAAGCCTCAAATCTTCCCATTCTGCCCCTTGCTGTGTTATTTTGACAAGTCACTTAACCTCTTCGGGCTTTTATTGATCTATAAATGGCAAGTGTTTGGCAAGTGACAGGGTAATTTATGGAAGGGACATTTAAGAGCACTGGCTAAAAGTTGTCAAATAAAAGTTAAATTGTATTTTTAAACTCTAAACAGAGATATTGGGTTCTTTCAATTTTCAGACACAATTTCACTAAAGCTTCTCCACACGTAAATCCTTCGAGTTTCCCGACAAATTAATCTTGAGTTCAAAATCATCAGCTGGCTTAGGGAAATGCAGAAGGCTAGCCTAAGAAGCATGCTTTCTGTATATCCCATAAAACATTTAATTACAAAAATTACATCTTATTCCATCAACAAATAAGTTTCTAAAGGCATCTGATCTCATAATGAATGGATATTAGTACAGTGACATTTCTCGTCAATTAACTATAGTGGGAGGGCTTATTGAAACAATCACGTTAGCGGAGAGTCAAGAATCCTTATCCTTCGGTCCAAAGAAAGGCTTAAAACCATGCCCTTGGGGCAAGAGGAAGACAAGGCCCCACAACCTGTCCCGCCCCATTTCTCAAAGCAGATCGATGAGAGGCTGGGTTTGTAGAGGGAAAACTCCACTGAGCAAGCGTAAGCTAATTTATTTCTTCTTGACATGCCTCTTGTACCTCAGGAAATGCGTGGCCTCTTGCCAGTAACTCTCAGCATTACAAAGCTAATTGCTCCTGTGGCTCATTAATCAGTGTGGCCCAGGGATTTTCCAGAAAGATGACCCCTGTGTAAACAATGTCTGAAGAGGCCCTCCGAAGCCAGGGCAGGCAGGCGGATAAGTCCTAATCTCTCTCTCAAAAGACTGGCTTTCAGACGGCTCGGGAGGGCACCCCCGGCTCCCTGTCAGAGGCTGTGGACACATTCTCTGATGAGCACCATGGAGACCAAGTCTCAGCCCCACACTCGCCAGTCATCCCACTAATTAACTGTGTAACTCCTTTGTTCCACTGCATGTTTATTCGCAAAAATCACATCACAATCAAATCCATTTCAGAGATCAGAGGTAATCCTTCTATTTATGTCCCATTAGTTCTACTTAAAAACTTGGACTTGATGGATGATGTTACTTCTTGCCACTTTTTAATCAAAATTCCATCTGACACTGTAGGAAAGCAGGGACATTATTCGCTGTGAACCAACATTCACAGTTTTGAATAATAATAATCCTAAACTGTCCATTTTATCTGGAAGAAACACAAATTTTGTAACTCTAACATCCAGAATCATTAAACCCACTTAGAATGAAGTGAAAGAGTAGCCTTAACAGAGCTTAAAGAGGAATCTCTTGCCCAGCTGGCATGGCTCAGTGGTTGAGTGTTGACCTATGAACCAGGAGGTCATGGTTCAATTCCAGTCAAGGGCATATGCCCAGGTTGTGGGCTTGATCCCCAGTGTGGGGCGTGCAGGAGGCAGCCGATCCATGACTCTCATCATTGATGTTTCTATCTCTCTTTCCCTTACCTTCCTTTCTGAAATCAATAAAAATACATATTTTTAAAGGCATTTGTGCTATCAATGATATAGACATATTCTAAAGTACTCTATTAGACTAATGAATCAGCACAGGCACTGGGCTCAGAGGCAGGATTCTGAAGCGAAGACACTACCTCGTTGCTTCGGTTACGTGTCTTTCCTTCATTCCTAATTACGGCGATTCAGCTGCCACTGTGAAAATCATGTTTCCTTAATTAAATACATAATGTTTCCTTGAATATGGAATTCATTTCGGTACCTACATCCAAACTCCAAGCCTGTCGGAAATCTGGAGTTGCCTAATTGTTTCGAGTATTTGAACTTAGAACTTGAATTTATAAAAACTTGACCACCCATAAGTCAGTTCCCAGCTCCTTGGCCACCTCTCCTCTGGGTCCTATAACTCAGAATGTTTGTCATCTCTGTGATAAACAAAAACTGTTTCCCAAGAACACGCGCAGGAACCGCACAGACACTCAGCACGCCGGGGCCGAGGGGCTGTCTGTGAGTGAGTGTGAGGCCAGCTTCCGCTGTGCTCATTACCGCCGCCCGGTCCAAACGTCTCCGAGACTGCTTGTTAGGAGGAATATGAAAGGCAGACATAGTGACTTCCTCAGCAGCACTAATGAAAGAAGTTATTTCCTCTTTCTCAATATTGCAACAAAATATGCCGAGCCAAATTAGCGACCGCTTATCACTAACAGCTCTGTGATCACAGCACAGAAGAGGCAGCTGGAGTTTTCTTTGTAGAGACACAAAGAAAGTGGAATATTTTGCTTATTATTCCACTGTGCATTGCATTTGGATACAGAACTCTTACGTTTCCATCCATGAAATTCAGAGAAAAAGTTAAAGCTCATTGTAGTGAGACATCCCCAGAAGTAACTTCTAAATAAACCGTAGACAGAGGTAGTGGCTCACAAGAACCACACAGGTAGCATGACAGAAACACTCGAGGACAGGACGCACTAGTAAATCCTCAGAGAAACACAAGAAGTTGGCACCCCTGGTGAGGACGTGTTGGCAGGGCCCTGAGCTCTAAGAACATGCCACGGTGACTCAGTGCGCAGGCGTGAACCTCCCATCGGAGATGCAAGACGGTGCATTCTTGAGGCGCTTTACCGTGTGGGATTCATGGTCTATCCTCCTATTCTTCCTTCACTACTCGCACCGTCTCCCGAATACCATAAACCTACAGACACAAACTAGTATTTACTGAAATACTCTATCCCCACGGATGCCTCCCCAGGAGGTTCTAAACAACAGTGACAATACTGACTGGTTATACGTAATTTCGCATCAGGTCATTCTAACTGCAGTGTGTTTATAAGCTGCCCTCACAGATCTTTCTCACGTGCTCGCTAACTTTCCTAATAACTCCTAGGGGGAGATAATATGCCATTCCCGTTTTCTAGGGAAGGTACCTAAAGAAGTCACACTATTTCCCGTTCAGGGTCCCAGGATGCAGAGGTGTTGAGCAGCCTCTGGCTGCAGTCTTCGCAGTTTTTCTGAAAGGCTGTCACCCGGAGGTACTGATTGTCCTAAATTCAGCAACTTCACACAGAACTCAGTTCTGAGCCCCTCTCTGTGGACCAACAGTCTGGCGGGGCGGGGCCCTCATCCGGGGTCACAAGGCTGCAAGCGAGGTGTCTAAGCAGACCGAGTCCCCATCCAGGCGCTCTGGATAGGAAACCCACTTCCAAGCTCGTTCCTGCTGTCGGTGGGGCCCAGTTGCCGGCAGGGGAGGGACTGAGGTCCCAGCACCTCTGCTGGCCGCCAAGGGGGTCCTCTCTCAGCTCCCACAGCCACCGCCTTTCCTTCCCGCCTCCTGTCTGCACACCGGCAAGCACTCAGTGGGCTTCACACCGTCAAGCACAAAGTCAATCTCATTGGGCTTCGAATCTCAGACTTCCTTCTCTCTGGCTTTTTTCTTCATTTTTATTGAATTTATTGGGGTGACACTGGTTAATAAAATTATATAGGTTTCAGGTGCACATCCATAAAACATCATCTATATATTGTGCTGTGTGTTCACCAACCTCAAGTCTCTTCCTATCACCATTTACCCACTTCTACCTGCCCCGCCCCCTGCCCCTCTGGTAATGGCCACACCCTGGTCTGGGTCTATGAGTTGTTTTGTCTTTTGTTTTGTTTAATCCTTTCACTGTTTTTACCAGTCCGCTCTCCTTCCCCTCCCAACAGCTGTCATCTGTTCTCCACATCTGAGTTTTCTTACAGTTCCCTGTGGCTCTGAGCTTGTTGGTCGCAGCCCCAATGCAGACATTGCCTTTTCTTGAAAGTTCATGTCTAGTTCGCCAACACAGGGAGGGGAGGGGAGAGGTGTTTAAGGCATGTGAGCTGTAACTACCGCTGTGAGCATAGCTGCGGCCCGCACCTCGGGCCCCTCACTGCTGCCGGCCTGAGGGAACCAGAACACAGGGAGACAAAGTCACGCGAGCCAGAGGGCCACAGGCTGGAAGCCACCCACAGGCAGGCCGGAACCCGGATGTTCAGTGACCCGAAACCACACTCTGCCTGTTGTTCCAGCCGGTGTGAGCTGGGTTTCTGAGACTTGCAGCCCAAAGCATCCCTAATTGGTAGGTCTCAGAGCCACAGTCTCGATCTCTGCGTGAGACTGTGTCCCAGCAGGGCAGGGAGGCCGGGATGAGGGGCAGCCCTGACCCAGTGATGGCCAAGAGGCTGTAAGCCCTGCTGAAGTCCAGAGTGGCATGTACGTTGATCCAGCCTGACGCTGTCAGCCAAGGATGGGCCACCGAGCCCTGGCCGGTTTGTTCAATAGTTAGAGCATCAGCCTGCAGACTGAAAGGGTCGCAGATTTGATTCCCAGTCAAGGGTACATATCTCAGTCACAGGTTTGATCCCAGTCAGGGCTCATGTGAGAAGTAACCAATAGATGTGTCTCTCTCATGTTGATGTTTCTCTCTCTCTCTCTCTCTCTCTCTCTCTCTCCCCTTCCCCCTAAAAAATCAATGGGGAAAAAGGAGAAAGGAAGGGCCACTGAGCCCCTTCTGCCCTATATCACCCGCTTCGTGAACGGGGTCAGAGATGGGACCCTCAGACCGCAGCAGCAGCAGCATCGGAAAAGCCCCGCCTTACGGCACCACCATCCTCACCCAGCCTGGTTTCCAGCCCTTTGAAACCTCAGTCATACAGAACATCAGGGAGCTTCAGGTAAACTGGGGCTTATAGACCCATTAGCAAAGCAAGGACTGTTTTGGAGGAAAATCCGCCTAAATTGCGCTCCAATCCCACCGCCTTCTTAAAGGGGTTGATTGCACTCACGTAATTTTATCTTTCCCCGAGGACTCGAAGCAGGCGCTACTATGAACACCAACAGCGGCAGGAGGCCGTGCATTGGTCTGATGGGAAGACGTTATGGCGAGGCGGGGAGCGCCTTAAGCCTCTGCATGGCTATAACTGTCACACAACTGTTGTTCTGTACCTAGCTTTCTAGCTTCTTCCTTCTTCCTGTCACACAATCAGCGCTTCCCCCGCTTGCTGGAGTGTCTTCCTATAACAGCCCCCATTCCTCACATAGTGTCACCTTTCTTCTACTGTGTTTTTTTTAAATCTTAAGAATACATTGTTTTGATAATATTTAATAGATACCATTTACTGAGCACTTACTAGGTTCATAGACCACATTCAGAGTTTTGTGTCCATTATCCCATTTAATACTCAAGCAGCCTCATAAGGAAGTCATACCCCCACGAGAGAAATGAGACCACCGAGGCCCAGTGAGCCGGGTGGCTTTTTCCCAATTAGACAGCAGTTCTCCAGCAGACACATGAACCAAAGCTGCCCTCTAAGGTCACCAGCCTGGTCATTCCACAGACATCAAAAAAACATCTACCAGAGCAGTAGCAAACAAACAAACGGTAACCATAACTCGTCGCAAATTAACGAAGGTACCGGAACAGTCTTTTTGGAAACAATTAGTTGACTAACCTTCTAACAAGCATCCAAATCAGCTCTAATTTCCTACATGCAAATTATTTCAAGTCAATTGCAGGCGTGAGTACTGACAATGTAGACTGATTTGTTACTGTTCTTTCATTTATAAAGCACCGTGAGTGCTAACTGGCTCGAGGTCTGTCCTCTGAAACGCGGGTCCTGGCAGGCCTGCCCTCCTCGGAAGCCTGCTCCTGTGCGAGGTGCCCGCTCTCGTCACTGCTTCGGTGATTAACTACAGCTCCCGGCCCCTCGTGACAGTGCCAGCCGGCGCCATCTGGCCTGGAAGGGACGGAGAGGACTGCCAACTAGGCAAGCAGCGGGGCACTCTGGTTTGTCTCTTCTTGCACATCTTTAGCAATCTCTGTTTGTCTCTCCCTCCATGATCATGTGTGAGAAACACAATCCTAAAATTCTTGCACGGTCTTTTGGATGGATCTTCTAAGGTTTGACCTGGGACTTTGATCATGTGGCATGCTTCTTTGCTTATCTTATAAATTCATTTGTTTTTTTACTTCCCATGTTTTGGCCTTTTTCCCCCCTCCCTACACTAGAAGCAACCTTCCCTTGGTAGCAGGGCTCGCCACCTTTGGCCTGACACAGGGTGACATGAGCCTTCCCGTCACTCAGACTAAATCTGCTCTCCACATGGCAGGGCCACGTCCAGACGCCAGCTGGAGACCTCTGTGCTCCACACCGGATCTGGGGGTTAGTGGGCTGCACCCCAAGGGGATGGAGCGCCAAGCAAGCCAATGCTTCTTGCTAGCATTGCTCACCACTCATCCCAATGGCACGAGAGGAAGTGGCTTATCCTGAAAACGTGGTCTTGTCTTTTTAATGCAATAAGAAATGCACACAGACAATGAGGAAGGCAGCACTTAAGCCACTCTCTCCTTTAATCACCTTCTTCCTTTTCTTGGCTGAACACTAGGCCTCGAAGAAAAGCTGGCTTCTTGTCAGATATGATCATGGCACCAAGCAGGTACCCCGTCGATCCCTAACGCTTGTCTGGTTTTAGATAAGATGACATATCGTATGACAGCTAATACTGGAAGGGAATTTTGAGCTCTTTTGAGAAAAGAGCTTTAATATTTAATTTTATTGTTAATATTAGTTATATATTAATACCTAAATATGAATTTGGTATTTGATATCAAGATATTAACCAATTCTGTAGACTCAGAATTACACCCAATATTATGCATAGGAACATAGGAACTTGGGGCTCATGTAAGTTATTCTCTTCGCTTACAAGGACTGCATTTGAGGGCCTCCTTTATTCACTTACAAATACTGTGACTTTGGCTCTATCATCAAAGGGCTTGTTGTTGCTTTTGTTGTTGCTGCTGTTTTAATCTCAAGCAACCAGAGCCAGCATCTGGCCTTCTTCCTCTTCTCCCTCCTCACTTCCCTCCAACCCACACACGGTGTTTTTAAGCACAGAGAAAGTTGTACATTCCACTTCCCCGGGTAACTGAAGATTGTGGAAATGCAACAGTTGCTGAAATAAAGCAACCAGCCATCACCTGCCCCAAAGGAAGACTCTTCGGCAAGATTTTCTGCTTCTAAGGTCTTCACATACTGACCAGGCTTTGTCTTTGGTTGTAAGGAAGCTTAAAGGATGTTGTAGGGAAGAGACTGCACTGGGCGTCTACCCGCCACCAGTGACAGACCCAAACCATGGATCAGAGCTTCGCTAATGCGAAGGCACTTGCCTTGACCTCACGTCCGGCTATGTTCTGGGCCCTTCCTTAAAATCACTAAGCCCCCACCCTGGCATCAGCTCAAGCCAGCGCTCAGTAAGTACACGTGTTCTCGGAGCCAAGCCATCTGTGTGTTAGAATGACATGCAAGTTACAAAGGAGTGTTTATATCTCATTTTGGTGTAATGTGAACATTTGACTCTTGCAAATCAGCTCTTGACAATGACTAGTCCTTCCTTTAAAGGATTTATTCTATTTCCAATGAAAGTCCTCAGCAGTGCACAATGAATTTATACATTCCTGCAACTCCACAAATGCTATAAAGATAAGACAGGAGCCAAACATGTTGAAAAATAGAAACTTAAAGAATCTAGATCAGCCGAAACCAGTTTGGCTCAGGGGATAGAGCATCAGCCTGCAGACTGAAAGGTTCCAGGTTCGATTCCAGTCAAGGGCATGTACCTTGGTTGCGGGCACATCCCCAAGGGGGTTGGGTGGGGGGGGTCAGGAGGCAGCTGATCGATGTTTCTCTCTCATTGATGTTTCTAACTCTCTATCCCTCTCTGTAAAAAATCAATAAAATATATTTTTAAATAATCTAGATCATATCAAATAACTGTGATATTAGACCACTTTCAAATAACTTATTTTATTTTTACCTTCTTGAATAATAGAATTCTTGTTTTTCAAAACTGACAATTTAATAAATAATTTAGAATAGAATAGAATAGAATAGAATAGAATAGAATAGAATAGAATAGAACGGAACGATCATGCTGCTATTAGGAGCTATCATGGCTTGGGTCTGGGAAGGCACCTTCCCTGCACCAATCGAAGACGGCAACAGCAGCAGCCATCTCTGTGCAGTGGTCCTTGTGAAATACAGATGTGCAAGGTCAGGTCCTGACCCAATCCAGCACACCAGGTATCGCCCTTCAAAGGCAGAAGTTGAAACACTGGCCAGGCCGGCCCCAGGGGGGAAGAAGAGGAGAGCCATTGTCTTTGAGAGCTGAGGAGGTAATGGGAAAGGTCATTTCGGAGGTCAGAGAACCAATTCAAATGGCTCATCCATTCAAACACCTTCTCTAATTTTTTAACTACTACTTGTGGTGAGCACAGTTTGAACTCTCTATTTTGTAACTGTGAGCTTCTGCTGATGACTTCTTTCTCAGGCATTTGCTTTATTGCCCTAAATGTGTCTCATGTAAAGCCCCTTTGAAAAAGCTATAACCCATGATCACAGGGAAGAGGTCTGGTGTCATAGGTACCCCAGTTTGGCTTGATTATAGGTCAATGCTTGCTAACAAGACTATGAGAAAATGCCGCCAATCAGGATTTCTTAAAGGCCAAAATGAAGAACCAACAAGTTATTTTCAATATTTTTTTAAATGATGGAACATGCATGTTTATGGATACTATGGCCTCCAAATAAGTCAAATGTTAAATCTTTTTATAGCAATACAGATTATGTGGTACTAATAAAAATATGTAGCCCAGCTGGTAAGACTCAGTGGTTGAGCATTGATCTATGAACCAGGAGGTCCCAGGTTCAATTCCCAGACAGGGCACATGCCCGGGTCGTGTGTGGGCTCAATCCTTAGTGGGGGGTGTGCAAGAGGCATCCTGATTCTCTCTCATCATTGATGTTTCTAGCTCTCTCTCTCCCGCCCTACATCTTTAAAATCAACAAAAATATATTTTTAAATATATGTAAAAATGATATAATATCCTTGTAGACAGACAATATTGCCAGTATGGAGTCCATGGGGAAGGATAATATACAAGTTCTTGGAGTTAGCGTGAGAGGAACAGACAGGAAACCTAGATTTAAGAAAATCAAGGAGGTGAAAGGTAGAATAATGATGATGGAAGGAGGCTTGACTTTGGGTGGTGAACACACAATACAGTATGCAGATATTGTAGTATAGATTTGTACATTATATAATTTTATTAACAAATGTCACCACAATAACTGCAATTAAAAGGGGGGAAAAAGCATGAGAATACCAATGGCAAAACTAGCCCTCCACTACCCGACCTCAGAAGGTGCTGGGATGAAATGTTCTGTCTATGAACCAACAGACATCAGACACCGAACCAGCACGTCTCCTTCCCATCTCCACCCTATCATCAAATCCAAATCAAGTCATCCTGGTGACAGTTACAGACTGGAAGGTTGGGTTATCAAGGCATGTGTCTTAAGGAAAAGCCCATCTTAATCAAAAACCAATCTTTAATTCATAAATTCTTGATAATACTGCCATTTCTACTAAAGCAGTCATAACTTTTCACAAAACTGAGTAGGTGATCTACCCATTTACCCATACACAAGGTGGGGCCTAAGTAACTGATTCCACAGGCCGGTCATAAAAACCAATTCCAGTAACTATTCCTACCCGATATGTAAGATGCCAAAAATGCCTTATGTTTCCAATAGACCTCCATAGGTCTCAAAGCTATTTCTCGGGAATATTTTTATTTCAGCCTATATCTGCATAGTGTGAAAATTGAACAAGGACCAATCCAGGTGAAAGCAAGCTTATAACTCTCAGCAGACCTGGTTAACTCTAGAAATGTAATAAACACCAAGCTAACGAGACAAATCGAAGCGATCATGTCATCTTCAATGTATACCTTCTTTTAGGGACAATAATCCCCGAGTTTAATGCATCTGCAGTGTTTTACATCATGGCTATCGATTTTTAAGGTGCTAATTACCTTCCTCTTCCCAACCAAAAGAAAGCAATAATTTTCCAGATAAAAAGGGACTTGCTTCCATTTTAATCCATTGTAATACTGTAGCTTGTGATTTTAAAAATGTACTAAATTTTTCAGTTTTCACTGCCTCTGACTCCACGACAAATACAATAATCTGATGAAATGTTTCCAAAGTACTTCAAATGTATGCCTCTGAGAACATTTTAGCTTTAAAAAGTTCATACTTATATCCTATGTATAGCTTACACGCCACAAACCACACTGCTCGCTCTCTGTGCTTTATATGACAAGCCGGATGATGTAAACTGTTGTTATCTTAATCTCTTTCCTGTTCTCTGATGAACATAATACAATAATTAGTATCAAAAGCTCTTCCACCAAGAGTTCACAGATTCAACTGCCAAACTGACTGTGGAACTTTCTTAGAAGTCCGTGTCAGGGCCGGCTGAAAAGATCCCCACAGCTGATGGGCAATGTGTATGCGGTGAGTTGACATAGCCTGTAAGAGCAATGCCTCTGACACATCTTACACTTGAGCAGCGCCAAAGATGGCTCAAAGTCCTTATTGGGAAACAAAACAAATCACAAAGGTAATGGGCGAAAATGAAAGTCATCAAAGCACACATTAGTTTCAATGAAAAGGGATGACAGTACTGGCCTGTGTTGCTCTCAGTGGTTAGAGCGTCAGCCTGGCCACTAAAGGGTCAAGGGTTGAATTCCTGGTGAAGGGCACATACCTTGGTTGCAGGTTCCATCCCTGGCCCCAGTGCAGCAGAAGACACTTTCTGATTTGGTATCAAAACCTCCCCTGGCGCCGGGACCGGTTTAGCTCAATGGATAGAGTGTCGGCTTGGGGACTGAAGGGTCCCGGGTTCGATTCCGGTCAAGGGCATGTACCTTGGTTGCGGGCATATCCCCAGTAGGGGGTGTGCAAGAGGCAGCTGATCGATGACTCTCTCTCATCGATGTTTCTAACTCTCTATCTCTCTCCCTTCCTCTCTGTACAAAATCAATAAAATATATTTTAAAAAAATAAATAAATAAATAAATAAATAAATAAATAAATAAAATAAAATAAAATTGTATATTGCATTGGGAACCAATCTTTATAAAAAATAAAAAATAAAAAAAATAAATAAATAAAAAAACCTCCCCTGGCATGCTATGGATTGTTCTAGACGAGACCTCAAGTGAAACCTAATGACTATGGTCGCCTCCCTGCCCTGCCGTCTCGCAGCCAGTCCCCGCGCTCTAGTCTAGATGCCCGGTAAGACTACCAGGGGAAGGGCTTCTCCAGGAAGCAACAGGAAAGAGGGAACGTGGGTGTGCGCATGCCTTCAGGAGACAGGAGTACTTCAGTCTAGGGAAAGCTGTGACATCATGAATGGCACAAAGAAAGATAATAGCATTTACCAAACAAATAATCCTGTAAAATGGATTTCTTAGAAATTCAGATGAGATCATTTGACATAAGCAAAACATAGTAAGAGCTCACACAAGCAGCCACACAAAAATGAAAACATTCACCTGGCTGGTGTGGCTCAGTGGACTGAGCATTATTCCATGGGCCAAGAGATCTCAGGTTCGATTCCTGGTCAGGGCACACGCCAGGGTTATGAGCTCTATCCCCAGTAGGGGGCATACAGAAGGCAGCCAGTGAATCTCATTGAGTTTTTCTCTCTCCCTCTTCTTTTCTCTCTAAAATTCAATAAAAACATGTTTTAAAAAAATCAAAATACTCCACTGCAGAGCACTCCCAAAGAAAGCTCTTGCAAAAAAAACAAACGTAATAAAAAAGACCAGAACAAAAATAGAGCTGCAGGACCCTGTGCATGATGGTCGGAGAAGGCAGAACTGCCCCTCCCAGCTGGCCCAGGGGAGAAGGGCCCTCGGACCTGAGCGGGCCCCAGGCACAAGGACTATCTGCCCATAAAGCTTGCTCAACCGTACAGGTATCTCAGCTGTTTGGAAATCAGCTCGAAGCCTGAAAGATATTCTCACTCCTGGTTGTCTGCCTCCCGAAGCACCAATAGACGCCCAGAACACTGTGGGCAGCTACCAGTGCTATGAACTACGGTCTCAGTGCATTCTGGGGGTCGTTTTAAATGTTGACATATGTGACCCTAGCTAATTCATTTTAAGTGCTCTCTAAAAGCTATACCAATTTCTAGCCTACCAGCAGTGTGTGGGAAGTTCTCCTGGCTCTACAGACTTGCCCACACTTCATCCTACCAGACCTTTCCATTCTTTTCGGTTTGATTTGGGTAAAATAGAATTTCACTGTGGTTTTAATTTGCATGCCTTTCAGGACGACCAAGGCTAAATGTCTTATATGTTTCTGGCTACTTGCATTTCCTCTTGCAGAATTTTCTTCACATACCCTTTGCCCATTTTTCTCCTGAGTTTATTTTTCTTGTTTATATATAGTTCTTCACATACTTCTTTGTTGGTAGAACGAACCAGAAACATTTTCTCTAAATTCTGTTTAAAGTTGTACAAAAGTGTTATATTCTTATGTAATCAAAATATCAACCTTTTCTTTTGAGCATTAGCTGTGCTCTTTATAGCTCCTTTAAGGACATCCTTCCCAACACTGAGCTCATGAATGCATATTTCTTCTTTTCTTATAAAAGCTCTCCCTTTCACATTTAGGTATTTAATTTACTTAAAATTTTGTTTACAATGTGAGGATCTAATTGCAGTTTTTATATATGGATAGCCAATCGGTTTTGCTTTAAGTTACCTTAAAAAAACAAAACAGCACAGCACAGCTGGTGGGGCTCAATGGTTGAGCACAGACCTGTGAACCAGAAGGTCAAGATTCAATTCCCCGGACAAGGCACATGCCCGAATTTCAGGCTCAATCCCCAGTAGAGGGCATGCAGAGGCAGCCAATTAGTGATTCTCTCTCAACATTGATGTTTCTTTCTCTCTCCCTCTCCCTTCTTCTCTCTGGAATCAATTAAAAAATTATTTTAAAAAAGAAAAACTTCCTTGGTGGCCCTTCTCACAGGTATTTCAATGCCTTTTTTTTTTTTTTTTTTTTTTTTTTTTTTTTTTTTTTTGCCATTGGATGAGAATAACTAAAGAGAACTGATGTCTTTTCCATCTCTGTGTTTTAGGACCTAATGCCCACTCAGCCAAGGTACTGACTGTTATTAAAGTATGAAGGCCCTTCCTAAAGATACACTGGGGGTACAGGAACACTGTTATCTCTGAGGCACTCACTTTACCTTTTATCCTTTTTCAACGTTTTTATTTCTCAATTACAGTTAACACTGAATATTAGTTTATATTTGTTTCAGTTGTTCAGCATAGTGGTTAGACATTTATATAAGAAACTCTCATAGAAATCCTCAATGTAAATCAATCTGTGACTCTAGCTAAAGAATTAATGTGAAATTCAAAAGGATTTTCCCAAAGAAATGGGGAGTGAGTCTTACAGATGCCTCTCTGTTATTTCTCTGAAATCCAGGAATTAACACTGATAGTTTGACAAGCATTCAGGTCTGCTCACTAAAAAGGCCCTGAAGGGACCTGGGGCGGTGCTGGGCGTGTGCAGTGAGCGCACTCGCCCGTTTGGAAGAGGGCAGTGTGGGCACTCAGAGGGCAGCGGCTGGGCCTTTCCCGACACCCAGGTCTTGCCCTCACACTGAAGAGGGCAAAGGGGAGGCAGAATCCAGCTAATCCCAACGCAGCAACAACACACGAAGCAGGTGGCTTCTAATCATCCTTCCAGATGAGGATTAGATGCTTGAGATGGGGCTGAAGCAGAGGCAAGATTGGATGCTTTAGGTGGGCAGACAGGAATTCCAGCAGGCTGGCCCATAGCCACTTAAAACCTGTTTCTTTGTTCTTTATCTAATTCCTGATGTTTTGAATCATCTACTCAAGTGTCCTCACTTACATTCAAATATCACCACACAATTTGTGTTAAATAAATCATGCCACAATTGCAAGTCAAGTTGCACAAAACTGATGTTTAGAACGTCAGCATTTTATCTCGTATCCCATGGTTGTCATCTCAAGGTCATTTGGAAAACATGTATCTGCCACTTACCAACAACAGGGACACTCACTAACACGGGGGGATGTCACTGAATAAGATAGGCCCCATTCCTTTACACAGCTCACAGCTTTGTGGACAAATCAAATGACTGTGACACAACGTCATAAATATTATAGTCAAAGAGCCGAAACCGGTTTGGCTCAGTGGATGGAGCCTCGGCCTACAGACTGAAAGGTCCCAGGTTCGATTCCGGTCAACGGCACATACCTTGGTTGCGGGCACATCCCCAGTGGGGGGTGTGCAAGAGGCAGCTGATTGGTGTTTCTAACTCTCTATCCCTCTCTCTTCCTCTCTGTAAAAAAAATCAATAAAATATACTTTTAAAAAATATTATAGTCAAAGAGGATCTCAAAGGCTGCAATGACAAACAGGGAGTTAACAGTGGGTCAGAGTGATAAGTGAATATATCTTAAGGAATTTCAGCCTTTGATTTGGACTTTAAAAACCAAACTTTTTATTCATTATTTCTAGTATGAGAGTTTGTGATGGTCAAGTATGTAACTTTACATGCCAATGATATAATTCTTAAGAAACTAACTTTCTGAGCAATGACAATCAGAAATTAAATGTTAAATGGTTCAAAGTTGATACACCGAACAAAGGACTATTATATCAACCATTAATCATTACAAAGTAAAAAAATTATTTTAATCTGTTTTATTTATTTCAATGAGGAAGAGAGAGGGAGAGAGAGATGATGAGAGAGAATCATTGATCAGCTGCCTCCTGCATGTCTTCTAGTGGGGACCAAGCCCGCAACCCATGCATGTGCCCTAACAAGGCATTGAACTGTGACCTCTTGGTTCATAGGTCAATGCTCAACCACCCAGCCATGCCAACCAGCACAAAGTACAATTTTTAATGGAATGGCATCTTCCTTCAAGTAGGCTATTCCACACATGTAGAAATACAACCTAGTTCACATCAACAGTGACAGCAGAGACCACGTGTCTGTCACAGGGCCCCTCCATGTCCAGGACTCAGGAAAGAGTTAGGAAGCAGAGAGATAGCCAGTGAGGGCACACAACAGTTCCTGCTGACACTGGGTGGCCCAGGTGTCAGTGGCGCCAGCTTCCCAGCAGCCATCTACCTGGAGGTCACGGGCTGGCTCCTTCTGAAGCTGCACTCGGGTGGCACTTCCCCAAAAACCTGAAACTACGTCCTCTCTCCCTACCAGGGAGCTGAAGAAGGCTGCCGAGGGTCCCAGGAAGACTAACACCGCCTCTCCCAAGTGAACACCTGGGGCACCTCTGGCCCCACAGAACGTCCTGAGGATTCTTCACGGGACCCAGGCTTCCATGCAATGAAGAGCCAAACTTTACTGACTATTCTGAGCACGTGTGTTTACACACGTCAGGAACAGAAGGGGCCAGAACTCAGTGTAACAAAAGTACACGCTAAATCCTCTTGCAACCAATGTAATGACTTTCATGGAAAATATGACTCCATCATGAACATGCACTGCTATTTGCTGAATAACATATTTACGATCGTGATTCCTGCAAACTGGCTCCAACAGTTGCAAACACAGGATGTTGTCAAACACAGGATGAAGCTGGGCCTTTAATTTGGTACATTTATACATCTGTGCTGCAGAGGAGGGGCAGAGATTGTAGAAGGTATTACTCCTCTGAGTGCTGCATGATGCATGCTTAGTGGTTTGGGTCCTTCCAACAGAGTCCTTGGTCTAGCCCTAACCTTCCACATACCTTACATACAAGGGCAAGAAAGAGACAAACTTTCATTGCGGATCTTCTACAAGTGGGGCATTTCACGCATTATTCCCTAACATCTTTGTAGTAATGTCATCCCCCCCTTAACAGATGAGAAAACTCAGGCTTACAAAGTATTGAGAACTTGACAAAAGTCATATAACCAGTAAACATTAAAGACAGAATTTTTAATGACTCCGAGTGTCTTGATATTTCCAGAGCTTCCTTCCCATCCCCATGAATAAGAAATATAGCAAAGCAGGACCTAACGAGAGATATTCAAGTAGAAAAGGCACCAAAAACAACCCTTCCCAAACACAGCGTTTGTATGATACCCACGATTTAGGGTTACTTTGTAATTCACCAAAACAGCGCTCCACCCGCATGGACAGAGGACTAGAAATCAGTATTCATTTTGCACAGTCTTTACAGAGGATGTTCCATTTCCTAATATTCTAAATGTCTTGTGATAGAAGGAAGCTAAGAGGAAATAGCAGAGCCACAACACTCTAATTAAAACATCTCCTTTGAACTTGGTAGTTTCTGCATATTTTATGAGGTCAAAGCCACAATATTACTTTAAATTCATAGAACATTATGTCATTACCACCACTATGCATTTTAGACTCATTACTTAAGATCCAATGAGTATATGCAGGGGAGCTAAATGGTGATGGCAGGGGACTGTACTTGGGGTGATGAACACAATACAACATGAAAATGATGCACTATAGAACTGTACACCTGAAACCTATATAATTTTATTAAATAATGTCACCCCAATTAATTCAATATTAAAAGCAAATGCAAAAAAAACAAAGATTCAATGAGTAAATCAGCAGTCATATCAATTCAAAGGAAATCTGTTTTGATTAGATTACCTGGATTTTCTATTGATTTTTGACTTATAAATTTAAAAAAAAAAAAACTAGGTCATCAGTGGTTCTCTGAACTAGATAAAAGCACAGGGAAAACACTAAAGTCTCGGTGATCATTCATGAAGCTCCTCTCGTTCCTTTTCATCAGAATACCAGAACTGTTGCTATCACCCCCATGCTGGGCCATGCCCCTGTCTGTCCACACACGGAGCTACAGGATCTAGCAATCTGTCATAAAGAAGACGCGCTAAGATGGCCCACCACTGTGTCAGGCCGCTTTGGCACAAGGAAGAGATCCATCGAGTTGCTCTAGTTATTTCAGCGATTAAGGATGTCCTGCATTGTCTATTTTAATGAATACATTACTGAGAAGATGAAAATATATATCTAAAATGACCGCAGCAACATAAGTTTAAAAAGGAAGATTGCAATTTTCTGACCAAACAGGAGGTAGTGGTTCAGTGTCTTGGGGAAGTTATTTGGTAAACGTTTGCATTCTTGGGCTCAGTAATTTCACTTCTAGAAATCCATCTTAAGGAATAATCAGGGAGGTGATCAAAGATCTATAATAATCTATAATAATAAAAGCATAACATGCTAATTAGACCAGACAGCCAAATGACCTTCTGGATGAAGCCAGAGCGGTGAGGGCCAAGCCCCTTGCACGAATTTTGTGCATCAGGCCTCTAGTATATGAATAACAATGTATGTTACTATTGATAAAAATAAAATCATGAAGAAATGTAAATATTTAAAAATTTAAAATGTTTGAAAATGATACAGCAGGAACAATTCTTATGATACATTTAAAAGTCATGTTTTCCAAAATATTTTATGACATACAAAGCTAAAAAAAAAAAAAAAAAAAATTCAAAGCTGTATCTACAACATGAACTCAGTTTTATTTTCTTTTAATAATTTTAAGGCAAGGCATAGGATCAACCATTGAATGGGGGGGGGAAATTATGGATGATTTTCTTTTCCTCCTTATGTTTTCAATTTTTCCAAATCTGATACAATGATTTATAGACTAAAAAAACTATTCGAAAGGTTACATTTACTTCAGCCTCATATTAGCTTGTTATATCATTCCAACTGGCAGCAACAACATAAAAAGATCCACTAAACAAAAGAAGTCACTTCTACGAATGTGAATCCATCATGAACGGGGGCCAGCGGATCCCGAGAGCTCCGGGCAGAACTGTCTCTCTCAGGCTGAATACTAATGCTGGGAGCACTAATGGGATGGAACCAGGATGACATGAATAATACATTACTTGCACCAATCAATGTTACACTGGTACAGGCTGATGGAAATAAATGCCCAGAGTAAAACAGAGGAAGAAATTTCAAATTCAAGTTCAGTATAGGAATCCTTCCAGTATCTCTAGCAGGTCAGGGTAGGGGCAAATTGCTGCACCTCCACCAAGAGAAGGTAAAAATCGGTAACAGCGGTTTCTTTCTCTCTGCCACGTGGTGATGCATGGGAGCAGGACATTCCACAGATGGCTGCCGTGGAAGGTCCATCATTGCTTCATATACATTTCCTCTCACATAACGATGCATAACCCTCAATGAAAGATGTGTCTGATCCTAGGAAATGTAAAAGTTTAATCACCCATCTCTGCAATTGGCACAACATTGTATGCCATGAGCTTAGACAAAGACCAGAACTACGACAGATGAGAGAGTTTCCTGTGGCACACGTCCTCCTATTCCTGAGCCAGGGGTCTAGCGTGCGGCCCTGGAGGAATGAGTCACAGCTCTCTGTCTGCAGCTTCAGTGGCGAGGGGATGGGTGAAGCAGCCTCAAGGAAGACAGATCCCTCTCCTATTCACATGCATGGCGGTTCCTTTTCAACTGGCACTCTGAATTACAGAATAGATCAGTGCTGAGAGAGAGAGAAAGATAGATAGATAGATAGATAGATAGATAGATAGATAGATAGATAGATAGATAGAAGAGAAGAGAAGAGAAGAGAAGAGAAGAGAAGAGAAGAGAAGAGAAGAGAAGAGAAGAGAAGAGAAGAGAAGAGAAGAGAAGTGAAGGATAGGATAGGATAGGAGCTAGGTAAATGACTCCTTCACTCTAAAATCCTACAGGGAAACTCTTAAGGCAAAATGTTCCATACAGGATTGAAACCAAGGGGAGGGACACCTTGGAAAAAATGAAAAGCGTTTTTATCATTTTTTAAAATGTCCATAATAACTCTCCCATAGGCCTAATAAACATGATATAATTTTTATTTCAAGTTGTCTTCCATTATGAATACTAAAATATACAAATTTATTTTCCAAGAGCATTTTTTCTGCTCACTTTTTGGGGTCAGAACAAGAAAGAAAAGAAGCAAGGCCGTCTTCACAGTTTACCACGTTAGCATAACGACCCAGAAGAACACCTTGAATTGGATATTAGCTACTTTCCCACGGGACCCTTTTGGTTTGTCATAAAAGACACAGGAGATACAAAATTATATCTCAATGGAATTACACAGCAAAATAAAGACTTTTGAGAAGAATTTAAAAAATAAAGAACCTGGCACACGTACAGGACAACCTGGACTAAGTTTCTTGGGGACAGTGTCAAACCTTTTCCTTTGGTGACCTTCACAAGGAGAAAGGCAATCCTCGAGGCTTTCTGGATGACATGGGAGCTGGCAAGCAGTCCTTGGTTTGCCTTTTCCTCCCATTTCAATGCGAATCCTCTTGGAAGCGCACACAGAAAGGCCCAAGCACAAAGCAGTGCAAAGTAAGAATATTCACCAACCAACACCACGTGTCAGGAGTAATTTCTCCTAAACGTGAGACTCTGGCTTTGAACGGGAAAGCCACTGAGCACTGGACCTTCAAAAGGTCTTCCACCAAAACCCACATCTGTCCCCTGACTATGTAGGTATAGCTGTGTGAACTTTTTAAGACCACATGTTCTCAACTTATAAGACAAATAAAAATTAATAAAAGTGCATGTTTGAAAATCATTCTTTCTGGCAAGTAAAGTCACTCTCCCAAACAGCTGCTGTACAACTACTGTGTCAGAGGAAAATCAAAATTGAATTTGTAGAGAATTCATAAAATCGTGAGAATATTAAAGATAGGCACCCACTGCCAAACAATCTACCTTCTAGGTCTTTTAATCATATTTTTTAGCCTGGAAAGTACTCATAGTCCCATTTTACAATAGCAAAAGCTGAAGCCCACGGTCACCAAATATGGAGCAGGATGCTAATAAAGGTCACACTGCCTCCTGAGCCTGTGCTATTTTCACCAAACCACACTGCATCATCCCAGCACTCCAATGCATGTGTTGGCCCAGCTGCATTCAAAGACAAATTTATAGCCTTATGTGCCTGCAGTGTTCTGGGAGAATAAAAATAAATTATGCAAGGAGTCAAGTAAAAAGTTGGAAAAAGGAACAAAACAAACCACAGTAGGCAAGAAAAGAGGTTAACAGAGTGTAGTAAATTAGAGAATATTTAATAAATAGGGAATAGCCTGGCCGATGTGGCTCAGAGGTCACTGGTTCGATTCCCAGTCAGGGCACATGCCCAGGTTATGGGCTCAATCCAATACAGATAAATCAATGTTTCTATTTCTCTATCCTTCTCCCTTCCTCTCTCTCTAAAAATCAATTAAAACCTATTTTAAAAAATAAATATATAATAGTTCTGGTTGAATTTTTTAATTCCCGAGGCAAACTACTCTTTTTTTTTTTTTTAAACTGGATATGTGAGGGCAACACAAAATTAAGAAAGAAAAGAAGATATAACAACAATTAAGAGTATAAGGATGGCATATTTTTAATGGAGAACTACACATATTCTGGAATATTCCACAGTGCGCTCCTAGTTCTATATAAAGTTAATGGATGCTCTGCAAAGAAAATAAAAAGGAAGGAAAAAGAAAATTTTGTGCCCTAGCAGGTTTAGCTCAGTGGATAGAGTGTTGGCCTGAGGACTGAAGAGTCTCAGGTTCAATTCCAGTCAAG
This sequence comes from Pipistrellus hanaki, assembly GCF_964339955.1. Classification (NCBI taxonomy): domain Eukaryota; kingdom Metazoa; phylum Chordata; class Mammalia; order Chiroptera; family Vespertilionidae; genus Pipistrellus; species Pipistrellus hanaki. The sequence continues at coordinate 10,068,694 of NC_140512.1, read as the reverse complement.
GGCACACACCTGGGTTGCAGGCTTGATCCCCAGTAAAGTCATGCAGAAGGCAGCCGATCAATAATTCTCTCTCATCATTGATGTCTCTCTCTCTCTCTCTCTCTCTCTCTCTCTCTCTCTCTCTCTCTCTCTCTCTCCCTGCTTCTCTGAAATATCTAAATAAAAATATATATTTTTTAAAAAGAAAAATTTAGTTTCTGAATTTGAGAAATGCAGGGTTAAACTAAGTGAACAAGTTTGTCTAGCATGTCTCCTACTCTCTCTCATGAAAAAGTGTATGGTTAATCTCCAAAAGTATAATTATTTCTTTTTAATGTTTTTGATTTTGGAAAGAGAGGAAGAATGAGAGAGGGAAAAAGGGAAACATCAATGTGAGTGAGAAACATTGATCAGCTGCCTCCTGCATGCCCCCTACTTGGGATCAAGCCCACAACCCGGGTATGTGTACCCACCAGGAATCAAACTGGCAACCTCTCGGTTCATGAAGATGCTCAACCGAGTGAGCCACACTGGCCAGGGCAAGAAGCATTATTTGATGGTGGGATCATTTAACAGAACATACCCTTTAAAAAATATTTCAGTGTAGAAAAATGCACAAAATGTACTTACAAAGCCAGCCTAACAATGGTATCAAAAAATCCATCAAGAAGTGCAATAGAAAAATATCAATTGAAAACCAGTATAATACGCTGTGGAGGCTAATTAGACAACTATGTGTCAGCCAACAAGAAAACTACTGTCTCTTTCACAGATCTGTACCTTAAATGTTTTTCTCTTTTTAACTTCCACTGAAAATGGTATCAACGAAAGCAAAGTTTAAGTATTTTATCCTTTGTCAGTTGACACTGGAAGACAAGATAGTGTTGCAATTTTCCATCCTCAGCTGGGTTTCATTTACATGAGGAATGTGGACCCTATAAAGCCAAGTCAATCATGATCCCTGGATTGAGGGAGTGGAGGAAGAGGGAGGAAAGTAATTCTCTCCTGTTTTGCTTTAAAAAAAAAAAAAAAATGTCTAAACTATTCCATCTACTTGGGGCTGGATGAAATTCTGGAAACCCATAAAACACTGAGGTGTGAGAAGAGGATGAGGTGTAAGAAGAGGGTGCGCAGTGATCCATTTTCTCTCGATTGGAATTGTCGATCAGGGTGGGCCCACCTTGGCAATAAAACACCCCTAAAGCACAATAACTCATGTTGACTCGATGGGAGATAACACCCTGTAACCACACTGTCAGAAATCAATAATGCAAATACGGCTGAAATCTACGGTAGCATTTGTGTGCGCGGTTTATCTGTGCACGGGAGTATCTGTTCAGCTGCTCCTCCGCGACAGTCCGGGGTCCTGCCTGTGGTTCTGGTGCAATTATTAGCATTGTCTCAGCCACTCTAAGCTCATACTAAGCACCACTAAGCTCATACTAAAACCTCAAGCTGTGTGTGGTGTCGGTGTTGATTATTTTGGAGGGGGTGGGAGAGTGCAGTATGGAAAACAGACCGGATACCGAAGTCAGACCTACATCCCCACATTCAAGTCATAGCTCTGCTATGTGACCTGGGAGAGACTTCCTGCCTCATCCTCAGCCTCCTCGGACATAAAATATAATAGAATATCAGTCACTACTTCCGGGTCATTATGAGTATTAAATGAGAGAATATTCTATACTGAGCAGAATAGTTTGTGTTTAGTAAGCACTCTGTAACATGAATATTAGAACATGTCTTATATAATATGAATATTTTAACAACTACCTCACAAACCCCCAAGTTTCTGCACATATAAGCTGAGTATAATAATAATAATACCAAAACCCTGAGTGATAGGGAAGATTATAGGGAAGATTATACCAGCACAGGGCCAGGTATACAATAGGTGCCCCATAAATGTGCATTTCCTTTCTTTCCCCAAATCTGCAGCAGCTGCAGTACTAATGACCGCCACCACTCTGTTTCATTATGTAAATAGAAATGCTACACTTGGGAAAATGAAGCACAGAAAAGAACAATAGCGAAATGTATTTCTGTCTGAAAAAAAAAGAAAGCCTAAAAGGAGAGCAATAGGAACTGAGGTTAGTTGGCTCAGAGCAGCAGCATTGCAGGGAGATGTTGCAATACTCCACAGCACTTGGAAGGTGCTTGACTTTGGAGATGTTTGTAACCCGCTATTTTCCCCTTCTCCATCACCTTCCCCCAGCCCTCACCCCACCCTAGCCTAGCCTACTCAGCCAGTAGATATATCTAACCTGAAGAGATGCCCATTTATCTCCAAGGATATATGGCAGCATTTCCTAACTCTGAAGAGTTGTCAATAGTCTAGGGTTTTACCCTATTACTAACTAACAAGTTCATCTGCATAGTGTCACGGATGCTTGCAGAAGATTCAAGACTCCTGGCCCAGAGGCAAAGGGTTGTATTACAGCGAGAGCAGTGGCCAGGATGTCAGCATTGTCCTGCTTCCCAGGCCCAAATTCCCACAGGTGATGTGAAATGGGCCAGGGAACGCCTACATCCACACACGCACTGGACTGGGTGACGGGAGAAGAACCCAGAGATGGGAACCTGAACGTTTTTTTAGCTGTCGGTAAGGAACGATTACCTTTATTGTACTAGACAACAACCAATCTTCCCTTTGCTCCGGAGTGAGCTACTAGCTCTATGCCCCACAGCTACTGGTATTCCCTGTAAAAATATCCTTGAAAAGACAGTCCAGACCAAAGGCAGGCAGTGCCTCTGCTCGCAGGATGTACAGAGACATGAGACACGGTGCAGAATTGTCTCCAACACCAGCCAGGCTCTCAGGGAACGTGTCCCCTCTGCACACACACGCATGCACACACGCGCACACACACATGTGAACACACATGCACACACACACACACAGCACTCTGTGCTTAAATTAGAGAAATATTAAACCCAGTTTTGTTTCCTTTTTAAGTTTCTTTAGAGAAGGACTTGTCAGAGCCTTTAAGAACCCAGTGTGGCTCAATGGGCGTCTAACGGGAGGATACTGAATGCAGCATCCAAACCCACGTTTCACCAAACACCTATGAAAGTCTCCCAGGAGAGGATTCCTTGGATCGCGGTTTGGGAAGTCTGGGAAGGGGGAATGCCGTGTGCCCAATACCATCATTCTCCCTTGTTCAAGGTTAGCTAACATTTTCCCATTTGTTTCCTGAAATCCCAGGTCCACAGGGGAGTGTTCATACAAAGAAATGCTTTTTTAAAGTATTAAGTTAGTGAAAGCAAGAAAATAAAGAAAGACGGCAGGGTCCCTCTGTGCAAATGAGCCCTTAAAATAACCGAGATAATGTGGGGAAAGTGCTCGGCCCGCGCTGGCACACGGTGCGTCCCGGCCCTTCCGTCCGGCACCCACAGGCCCTCTTTGTGGTAACACTGGATTCCTATAACAAGCGGCTGGTGTGGTCGTAGGAACATCAGGTCACGACGAGCGAGTTTTCCTTCTCTGATTCTACTACCGTACATTTTCCTACATGCACTGTTTCCATTCCCCCGGTGCCAGTGTTTTACTCCACAAAGCCCGGCCTGACGAACCCCTGGGTTTATTTTCATCTCCACTGGATAAATGTTACTCAAAGCCAGTCTTCCTTTTTGAAAGTTTTCTTTTAATGTAAAAATTAGTTCCCCGTTTGTTTAGAGGAACTAATTCAAAGTCTCTGTGTTTGCGTTTTCTTTTCTTTTTTCCCCCTCCTCCCTTCACGGGGCTGCCACCGAAAGGTCAAGCTGGCTCTCGTGAGCAAGAGGCCGAAGACATTGGTTTAATTATCTGAAGCTCGACATCAAAACAAAACCCGAGGCCTGCTTGGTGTGTCAAAGCCAAGGCCATGCCAAGGTGGCCTGAGCAGGTCCCGAAAGAGCTTTCTTCATTCGCTGCTTCTGCCAGCTCCTCCCATGGGGCACCTCGTGTGCTCCCGAGGCCTCTGGAGGAGACACCTGGCAGGCCCGTTGGCCTCTGTCGCTACGAGACACCCACCACTGGGCTGCACTGCTCTCAAGAGTGTGCCTGTTTGTGCTATCATCCTGCTTTGAATTAATTGATGATAAACTCCTGAGCAGAGCTGTCTAGGAGAAGATGCTAATCCCTGGGTCAATAACCAGTTTCTAAGTTCAGGCATGGGTTGAGGAAGGAAGACCAACTCTCCAATTATACCAGAACTAGAAGCCTGGTGCATGACATTTGTGTAAGGCAGGGGGGGGGGGGGGGGCAGGAAGGGGAGAGGTATTCATGAGCCTGACCTGTGCCCTCTTGCAGTCCAGAACCCCTCGGGGGATGTCTGACTGCCCGTTTAGGCCCACTCCCAGCAGTTTAGGCTCTGAGGGAGCACACTGACCACCAGGGGACAGCTCCTGTGTAGAGTGTCTGCCCCCTGGTGGTCAATGCACATCATAGTGACCAATCATTCCACTGTTCGGTCAATTTGCATATTAGGGTTTTATTATATAGGATGGTGGATAACAAAGTGACCAAAAGCAAAATCATCTGGTCTTCTGTTCGAGTCCAGGAGGCGAGAATGCCCTTCAATAAAAGCTTTTCTCCCTCATTGCTCTGTTTCTTGTCTATAATACAATTCCACCCTGCCCTGTAGTTCACAATTTACAGAGATTAATGAACACTCACAAAATATTTATTTTATGCCAAATAAATCATAAAAGGCTTTTTTTTTTTTTTTAACCATACATGATGGTGAGTATACACTCTCACACTGTTACCCTTAGAGTGACCAAATCCTTAAGTCAAGCTGTAAAAAACTTTGATTTCTCTGGCTTCCTAGCTTTTTCTTGAATAGCAGTTAAGCAAGAAAGTACATCTCCATTCCAAAATTTTAAAAGCAAATTTATAGAGCCATGGGTGTAAAGAAACACCCCAATAAGAAATTTCCTTCAAGAGTGATTTTCAGACTAAAATTTTTTGCAACATTGTGTCAAAACCTCTGATTAACACCTGATTTCATGCACTATTTGTAGATATTTTTCAATAATAAAAAAATTAATATTTTTTTATGATTTCAACAGGAAAGGAGAGGGAAAGAGAGAGAGAGAAACATCAATGATGAGAGAGAATCATTGATCAGCTGTCTCCTACATACCTCCACTGGTGAGTAAGCCTAGAACTCATGCATGTGCCCTTGACTGTAATCAAAACCAGGACCCTCAGTCTGCAGGTCGATGCTCTATCCACTGAGCCAAACCAGCTAGAGCACAATAATACAAAAATTTAAGGTAGTCCTGAGGACTTGTCTTACTAGCATCGTTCTCATGAGTTACAAGAGAGAGAAAGTTGCCAATCATTTCTCCGGACTTTGCGTCAGAATCACCACGGAACCTTTAAAAAAAAAAAAAAATCCCTTCTCTCTTGAAGTTCAGTGAATCCAGGGTGGGGTGAGGAATCAGAATTCTTAGATGCTCCTGAGTCAACCCAAGGCAAGTTTCAGAACTAGCTGCTCCGGGTCCGAGGCTGTCCGTGGCAAGCTACAGCTAGCTGGCGGCAGGAAGCTGTGCTGAGGGTGGCTCTCCCTTTGCATGAGAACAGACAGCAGCCCTGGCCAGTTTTCCTCCATGGTTAGAACACTGGCCCACACACCAAAGGGTCGAGGGTTCGATTCTGAATCCCGACGAAGGGCACATACCTCGGTCGCTGGTTCCCCAGTCCCGGTAGGGGCACGTGCTGTCTCACCATGTTACTCTCTCTCTTTCTCCCCCTCCTCCCTCCCTTCCACTCTCGCTCTAGAAATCAATGGGGAAATCATCCTGGGGTGAGGATTTAAAGGAAAAAAGAGCAGAGCGCAGCCTCCTCGCTGCTCCTTTGAAATGATGAGGCAACGAGTTTTCTCCCGCTCTCCAGATGCCACCTTCCTGCAGTCACTTGTTCTTTAAGCACAGAATCCAAAGGTAAATCAAATTTTAAAGAATACATATGCACGGTGTATGTGTGAGTGCTTCTAGCTACAAGGTGATGAGACAGCAAAAGTCATCCTCAGGTAAAGTCAAGTCAGACAGTCTGAAGCTAGAGGCTGAAGCAAAAAAAAAAAAAAAAAAAAAAAAGCCACTTAGCTGAGTTAAAGAAAGAACCACATCAAGAAACTGTTTTATAAATTTTACTGAACTTTCTTTTTATTTGACTTGCTGTATTTCAAAAATTGAGTAAAAGTGCTTCTTTTTTATTTCTTTATTGATTGAGGTATTACTTCTTTTAATGCTCACCAAAGAGAATACTTTTACTGGTCACACATGTATTTTTAACCAAGTCGTGACTGCCCCCTGGTGGCTGCTTACCCCAGTTACAAGTTGTTTAGGGGAGGTTTACATTGAGTCTTGAAAGAATATATTTCAAGTTTCATCTTTGAAGACCAGAAATTAAAGTTGGTTTCCAAATGTCCTGACATACTCATTCTTGTAAAGTGATATGTCCAGCCCTTTAATTTATTTCCTAGAGCGCCTACAATTTTTCAAGTTTACGACTTTGAGCAGTGTTGCTAAAATGGTGCAAGATACGTTTATGCTTTTCTTGTTTTCTAGGTTTGCATCTTCTTTACACACCACATAAAAGACCCTTAGCCCCTGCCAGCTACGAGAAGCAGGGTGTACCTGCCCACTGCGTCCCTGCAAGCCTGGCTGCCCCCGCCCCAGGAGCAGATGTCCGGCACGGAATCCAGTCCACAGCAGCGCCTCTGCAGCCAGACTTACCCACCGCCGGGCCTGCCACACCTCAGCCCTCAGCGGGCAGCTCCCATCCTGGCTCTAACCTGGCTCCGGCTTCCTGCCCTCGGGGCTCCCTGCTGCTGGGCCAACCAGGTCTGGATCCCGTCCCTCCTCCAGACAGCTGCCCTTCCCGGCAGGTGGCCCTGCTTCCGATGGGAGGGTCCTGATGTGATCACCCTTCCCAGTCAGGGTTCCTTCAGAAATATCCGTATGTCAGACAGCATTCCAACAGGGGTGCTCCATACAAACTTGAATAGCTAATATTTATTAATCACTTTTATAAAAAAAAATAAAATAAAATAAAATAAAAACTTGATAAAAATTGTCTCAGTTCTCTGATAATCAGCTTTTCTCTTTATGAAAAGCCAAGTATAACCTGATATGCTTCTTTTCTTAGATTATCATGGTGTCGGCAGAGGGAATTATTATTCTTTTAAAGCAGAAACTTAAGTAGGACATCAGAAGTAACAGGACCATGACAGACAGAAAGCAAGAAAAGTTGGGCATCTGTGGTCCTACTTAACCAATACTTTTAAAATAACCAAATTAAAGTTATCAGCACTACACTGGTATGATCACATTCTAGAAAAGAAAAAAAAAAAGCCCCCTCTCTCCCAGAGCCTTCGAAAGAGAAGCTTCTGAGAATAAATCACCCACAGAAAGAAAAATCGGCCGACCTGCCACAGTAAATATTTATTCCTTGTGGGACACATCAAATATACAGCGGTCTGCACCGGAATAATATTTACCCACGCGGCAAAATGAGCGAGCTACATGTTACTGGGAAGCAGCGTGCCACGGTGTCTGAAAGGCAGAAACACACCGTACAAGTGTTACTGGAACTGCTGGTAGCTAACGGAGCCGGATTTACAAAGGAGCTATAGTAGCTATCACTACATATATTGACAGGGCACTTGTTAATGATTTTTTTTACATTAAAAAAAAGAACTTTCCAAAGAAGGCATGCCTTAGGACCCCATTTAAAAACATTTCAATCTTTTTACTTATATCTACACACAATACAACAACACATTCACAAATCTAGAAGGATATGTGCTAAATTTAAAATCTGATTTTTTTGAACAGCCAGTGTGGCTCAGTAGTTGAGCATCGACCCATGAACCCAGAGGTCACTGGTTCAGTTCCCAGTCGGGGCACATGCCAGGGTGTGGGCTCAGTCCCCAGCGGGGGCCTGCGGGAGGCAGTAGATTGATGTTTCTATCTCTCTACCTTTCTCCCTCTAAAATCAGTAAAAACATATTCTTAAAAACAAATTAAAATAGCAAAGTGTTAGAATACATTTTTTAAAATTGTTATTTCTTTCTGGGGAGAGGGATGGGGGTGAGGGTCATTTTTATTTTCATTTCCTTCTCTTTACTTACCTATACTTTCTAACAAACAAGTCTGATAGGTAGTGCTTTTTGGGAGTTCTAGTTCAAAGGAAGGGGAATGAGATAGGCCGTGCTGGCTTATGCTGCCCGGGGCTCCCACATTCCCTTCCTCAGGGAAGGTGGTGCTGCTGAGGAAGGTAAGGAAAGCTTGGCTCACTCGAGCCTCCCGACAGGACCCGGGAGCGCTGCTCCAGAACCTCGATTGTTTGTTCTCGTCACTGTTTGAATCCAAAATTCCTCTCTGTCTCCACTCCGCAGACTGGGGAGAGAAGCGCACATGTGCAAGCACTGGCTTTTGCTGCTCTCTGCTGGAGCAGACTCCGGGCTCCGTACAGAGCGATCAATGAAGAACGCCTCCCGAGGTCACTGCCACATCTGCTTGTGACGTGCTCACGGAGGTTTGCACGTTCCTCTGGGTAAACGGGAATACTCTTTATCTAATCAAAGGGACCCAGTGTACAAACACTCCCCGCAGGGACCACTAGCTCCCGTATTAACAGAGAGCTGGGCAGGGGATGGCTGATCAGGGTAGGTCGGAGGTCGTGTCTTTAAACGTTTGTTTTGCACCGCCTCACGGACAGGTCTTTTTCTCATCTCGGCCAAACAAATTCAGAGATCTATCTTCAATCTTATAAATCCCCCAGGTGTACCTAACTGGACTCCCATTTTGTAGCATCGTTTGTTACATTTTTTAAAATGAAAATAAAAACCCGAACCAAACTAAGGCAGTTTTTCGGTTTGTTGGGAAACAGTCAAGGACTGACACCTGCTGAGCCTGAAGACCATCGGGCAGGCTTTTCACGTTTACCCCTTCTCCCAAAACACACCTGCCATCAACATTTAGCATGCTGCTAAGACCGGTGTGGCTCAGTGGATAGAGCGTCAGCCTGCGGACTGAAAGATCCCAGGTTCGATTCCAATCAAGAGCATGTACCTTGGTTGTGGGCACATCCCCAGTGGGGGGAGAGGGTGTGTGTGCAAGAGGCAGCTGATCGATGCTTCTCTCTCATGGATGTTTCTGACTCTCTATCCTTCTCTCTTCCTCTCTGTAAAAAAATCAATAAAATATTTTTTTTTAAAAAACAAACAAAAAAAACATTTAGCATTCAGCTCTTTCGATGAAAAGGAAATCAATTTGTGTTGGCCCAAGATTCCAGAAGAGAGTTTAAAGAGACCTCGGGAATGCAGATGCAATGAAAAAGCATCATGGCTACTTGTTTCCAGAATCTTCCAAGGGCAGTGAGGAAAACTTTCACCTTAGCCCTGTCTTAGGAGCTGTAAGCACAGATGCTGGCAGGAATCCCAACATCCACAAAATAACTCTCAATTTTTACTAGTACCTGCTAAAATTATTTTTTAGCCTCTGTGTCTGGAATGACCCGCTCTCTTGACTGATAACCTGCATAAGTCTCTTGAAGAGGGTTCACGGGGAAGTTTCCGTAGAAGATTTCTTTGGCAAAAGCGAGCAGCGGCCTCCTCAGCCTCATCGCCCTTTCTATGGATGTCTCCGCTGCCCGGTCCAAAAAGAGGCCACAGGCCACAGAGCTAAAGGGTGGGATGGCCTCGGCGTTGATCCCTGCCAGAACCTTCCGTCAGTACCATCAGAAGGGGAGTTGCAGCCCGGCTGGTGTGGCTCAGTGGTTGAGTGTCAGCCTATGAACCAGGAGGTCACAGTTGGGTTCCCAGTCAGGGCACATGTCTGGGTTGCAGGCTCACAGGCTCAATCCCCAGTAGTGCAGGAGGCAGCCGATCAATAGTTCTTCTCATTGTTGATTTTCTATCTCTCTCTCCCTCTCCCTTCCTCTCTGAAGTCAATAAAAATTTATTTATTTATTTATTTATTTATTTATTTTATTATTTTTTTTTTTTTTAAGGCAGTCGAATTGCACACTGCTACTCCCATGTGTCTGGTGCTGGCCTGGCAGCAAACCCAGACCTCAGGGCCAAAATGGTCACAATCTTGTGGAGCAGAAATGACCTACTATAATACAACGGTAAATTATAAAATGAAAGTAAAAATAAAAACTGAGCACTAAAAAGGTCCAGGCACTGAACCAGCTCTTCAGTCCATTATATCACAAAATCACACAATGCCCCGAAAGGAGACATTATCCCCATTTCACAGAAGAGGAATTGAGGCTCAGAAAGCTTCAATCATTTGCCAATTGGTTAACTGTGAAGTCTGACCCCGAAATCTCTTTCAAGTCCACCAAACTGCCACAGGGATGCCAGTTCTTGTCCCATCGCAGCCACTTACAGGTGAAGGACTCTGGACAGTCATTGAATCTTTGGAGCTTCTCTCTATTCTTCTGTAAATGGAGGTAACCAACCCAAATTACTAAGACTCCCTTCAACTCCTAAAATCCACTATTCTCAGGACCACTCATTTCTTCCTCTGCCACCCCCATCCCCCTGCTTTTTTTTATGTGACCTAAGGATATAAATTCTCTAGGCTGAAATGATCCAAAGTTATCCTAAGCCCTTCACGTGTCTCTGTCTCTTTTTCTCTCTCTCTCCCTCCCCACCCCCCCCCCGCCCCCGTCTCTCTTTCTCTCGGCTACAATTGTCAGTAATATTCTCTCTCCCGGTCATGTTCAAGGTAGATACAGGTTATCAAATGAAAGCAAGCCAAATAAAGAATCAAGTGCTATGAGAATATTTAGCATGGTCTCAAAAATTTTGATCCCCAATATTATTATTTAGAGACAAAAACAAAAAGGAAAAAATCTAACATACCTGAAATTAAATTATGAAAGGTGTTTTGCCACACTACCACTAGGATCTGGTCTCACATTTTATTAATGTACTAGAGGCCTGGTGCACAGAATCGGGCACCGGTGGGGTCCCTCAGCCTGCCCTGCACCCTCTTGCAATCTGGGGCCCCTCAGGGGATGTTGGACTGCCAGTTTCGGCCTGATCCCCAGAAGCCAGGCTGAGGGACCCCACCAGTGCATGAATCTGTACACCAGGCCTCTAGTATGCATATAAGATCTTTGGTTAATCTCTTCCTGCCCCTCCTCCCTCCTTCCTTCTGAGATTCATCAGTCTGTTCCATGTTTCCATGCCTGTGCATTGAGTGTCTGCCCCCTGGTAGTCAGTACACATCATAGCTACTGGTCAAACATTTGAACGGTTGCTTGGGCTTATCTATATATAGGCTGTAATCTCCAAGCATCTTTATCCAAGGTGACAATGCCTTTAATCTAAAAACTATTACATATTAAAGAGGAAATGTTTTAATATTTTAAATAAAAATAAACTCCTCATTTCCATCAATTATTTAACTAAACTGTTTGGTCTTAACCAAAGTATGGCATTCAAAAAGCAAGCAATCCTTTTAAGACTTATTTTCCTCAGTAAAAGGTACATTCTACTTCATTATTAAGGTACAACTTAATTAAAACAAAACTCTACACCCACATTTTGCGTTTTAAACTACAGATATCTTCATTAGCTAACAAATGCTGAACCTGTGGCCACAGTCCTCCTGAACTGCTGTGCGTGATGAAGAATAATTAAGGCAGCCAGGGGCAAAAGGTTACTTAAGACTTGACTACAGTGTGAGCTTAAATTATAGGTTTTAAGCAAGATGCAAGGCCCAGTGCACATGAAAAAAAAAGGGGGGGAGAGGGCAATTTTAATGGAATGCAGAACAAATTAACTTTTTAACATTTAATAACACCCAATTGCATAATGGGATTTCGCTAAAGTGCTGGGGAGGCGGGGTGCCGAGAATAAAAGTAACACTGCGAAGCATGCTTGTTAACTGCCTTAAGTCAAAGGCATTATTAGCCACTAAACGCTGCAGTAAACCCACACTCTGCGACATGAAAGACTGCCTTCTGCCGCCTCACCGGCCTGTTTTGTTTGTTGTTTCTTTTTAAAAGAGGGGAGAGATCAAAACCCTTTCAGGGGGGTTGTCAGCCTGTTCCCAGAATTCCTTTTCCACGCGTTCCGGGCCGAGAAGCCGCTGCGGCGTCACCTCCTGCCCCGTGAAGTCAACCAGAAAGGCGGCTGCGGGGCCTATAAAGCGCTCTCCGGGCAGAGCCCCGGGCACCCCGGCCAGACCGGGGAGCGCACAGGCAGTCTGCGCCTCTCGCTCATAAAGCAGCAACCGCGGGGCGCGGGGCCAGCCTTTGTTTCCATCCAATTAATGGAGCGAAGTGGTTTCCACTGTGAAAAGACCCCCGTGACCCAGCTCCAGAGCCTGACCAAGAGGAATGGGGCGCAGGCCGGAGCAAGAAGCCACTCCGCCGCCCCGGCCACACCCTCGGCCTCCCTGGGGAGAGGGTCAGAGACTCGGTTCCTTGTCCTCAGGGTGAAAACACATCCATCACCTTCTGCTGACCCCATCTGTAATCCAAACCCTGAGTAAGCCTCCAGAGGAGCCAGCGCCTTATAACTTTCAAGATACTGAGAGCTAATCTTACATTCCCCCCCGGGGGGCGGGGGCTGCATTCATTCCTTCACTCTGTAAAGGCTGAGGTCCCCGCCCTGTGGCAGGCAATGTGCCCCAGACTGAAGGAGACAGACGCGGTCCCTGCACACTGCCACCCCTCGGTCAGCCTTCAGGCCAGCAGAAACACCGCCTTGTCCGCCTTCACGGCCTGCTCTCTTTTCTGTGCCTCGATCCCTCCTGAAATCCCTGAGGAGCCTGGCTGAAGGAATGATCAGCCGTTACAAAGAGCAAACGGTGCTAAGACTTCTAAAGGTTGACAGGGAAGCTCACTCTGATTTGCCAGAAAATCTCCTTTCTGACAGTGAGGCAGATCCTAAAGCATCCTTCATTCCCGGGCCCCGGACACATGCTGCTATGTGGTTACAGAAGCTTCACCCTTAGAGCTGGAACAAAACCTCCAAGGCCCTCTCCACTCTGCATGGCAGGCAGCCACCCCTAGCGGGGGGAGAAAGAGGGCAGGAGGCCTCCTGGCCAGGCAGCCTCGGGCTGCTCTAAAACAGCCTTCCTGTGCCCACGAAGGCCGGGCTACATGAGTGTGGTTGGGTGCAGAGCCTTAAATCTAGAAGGATGAAATTCCGAAAATGGGAAGTGTCCAACGTGAACTAATGATGACATTCCACACGTATGTTTATTAGCGGGTGTTTAAACCCCTAGAAGGAATGTCCCCAGTGAGATAATACTATAAATTGTGATTAGTTCACAAACCAGTCCTCAAAAGACTCTTCCAGCCCATTATATGCCAGAATGGAACTAAATAATGGTGTACATTGGAAATGAAAGACTAGCAGAAAATAACTGATTTATGAGGGGTTAGTACGCTGTTTACAATGACAGTTTAAAACAGCTTGTGGACTAGACTCAAGGTGCACAACTTCTGAAAGTGTGTCCATTGCAGCTGTGTGTCCATGGCAGCTGTGGGGTGCACATGCCTCCCCAGCCGGCCTGGAAGCTGCCTGAGCAGAGCCACCATTTCTAATACGTCTCGTGTCCCTCCCCAGCTCCCCGCCCGGGGTCCCTAATTAATACTGAGCAAGAACGATGACTGGCAGATTTTCCTGGAAGGAAACCCAGGAACATCAGAAAAACAAATGCCCTACTTCTTCCTAGCCCCATGAAAGGGGAAAGGGCCAGTGGCATTGGCAATGGACCACCTCCTCCCCCGCCTCCATGTGGCTTGGAGTGGCCATTTCCACCTGTCAGATGCTTCTGATAAGCAGTACCTTGGGATAACAAGGAAAATCCCACTCGAGTGTAGACCGTGAGATGGTGGGGACGTGACATGACTGTCTTGTGAACTGTGCGGCCCTGACGACCAGCTCCGTGATCTGGCACAGAGCGGGCACTCAGACGTTTGCTGAATGAATGAAAGACGGCAGTGTCCAGGCAACGGCTTTTGACGGGCCCCCGGGATCTGTACTGGTCAGTGTAGGGTTCTGAACCCTAAAATGGACATAACTTCTCAGCTATCGTTCATTTTTCTAATTTTTATACATGTGGGTAAAAGAACGGCTTCTCTTTCCTTTGAACTTCATAACATGGGAGGGAGAGGGGGAAGGCAGCACTAACTCGATGATAAAGGGGCCGGGACACAGTGGCGGTGGAGGCTACGTGGATGACGGGACCGCAGGCAGGGGACAGCCGACAGACACGCGGGGGGATGCAGGTCCGGTGCAGCTGGGATTTCGGACCTTTGTCAAGAGAAACCATAGTGAAATTTTTAAATGTAAAGTCTCCCGGTTTTTAATTGTGGCAACAAGTAACTGTTTCCATAAAAACTCCGTGTTAGCCAATTCCGATGTGGGCTCAAAGATGAAGGTGATTTTTGATAGATCCTCCCTTTCTCAGTTGATGGACAGACATAAACCCCACCTGCGGCCAGACATTCCTGAGCTCTGAACCACCAATCAGCACCTGCCAAATACCCTAAGCCCCCGATTCCTAAGTCCCTAGGTCCCTAATCAATCAGCATGTGCTGAGTGCCCTAAGCCCCACCCTCTATCCTTAAAGGTACCTGTGTGGAAGCAGCCAGCAGGGGTACCCTCCCTCCAATAAAGCCTGTGTCCTGCCATTCTGGTCTCCAGTCTACCTTCTCTATTTAATCTATCAATTTTCCCCCATGCTCTTCCTCAAGGCCACAGAGCGAGGTGGGGAGAGGGCACGCCGCGCCCTGTAGGTTCACACAGGACCAAGAAGGCTGTGAGGCAGGGCTTCGGCACATGGGAGGCTGAGCACACAGCCCCCAAGGCCCCTTCTAACCATACCTGGGCCATCGCTTTCACACTAAAAAAAAATGAAATAGACAGTGAAACCCAATATGTAGGAAGAATAAAACTGAGGCGCTCCGGATGAAGTTCTGACCTCCCACCCTTTACCCTGAAGGCCCGGGGCTCCCTGAAGCCCGCGGTGGAAGCCAGTGGCTGTGGGGGGGGGGACTTCTCGGGGTGAAAGGAAAGGAGACAAAGTCCAAGGCAAACTCCAAAAGGAAATGGACTTGGAGCCTCCATCTAAAGGGAAACTGTGCTTTGTAAAATGTTCCATTATGAAGTGCTGAGCGTAGGAGCCAAAGGCAGGAAGACACCTATTAGCAATACAAGCTGAGAACTACAGTTTGCCCGCAGCCCGGGGGTTCAGAAAGCGTGTTTAAGAGCTGGTGCACTACCAGGCCCAGAGGCCAACTGGATAAGACCACGGAGAAACTGGGCATTGAGTGGGAGTTCTGTACTTTTTTAAAAAATACGTATTTTTTATTGATTTCAGAGAGGAAGGGAGAGGGAGAGAGAGAGATAGAAGCATCAATGAAGAGAATCATTGATCAGCTGCCTCCTGCATGCCCCCAACTGGGGATCAAGCTGCAGCCCGGGCACGTGCCCTAACCAGGTCAATTCTCAACCACTGAGCCACCCCAGCTGGGCAGAAGTTCTGTAATTGGCACATATAACATTGGAGCTCAGAGGGACTAACTCATCCCAAAATTTGACAGCTTTCAGGGCCATGGCCACACTATAAACTCACACTAGAGCCAGAAGACACCATTTTCACCTATAAAACTGGCAAAGATTTTTTGTGTGTTTTAATGATAATTCCCAGTGCTGAAAGAAATGCTGGAAGCGGACTTTCTCGTATGCTGCTGGAGGGAACCAGGTATCGGGACCCCTTACAGATCCACGGAAGCCCGCCCATCACTTCCACGTGTGCAAATGTATCCTGAGCAAACGATCACGAACGTACTAAGCTTTACCTCCAAAGATGTCACTGCAGCATTATTCCTAGAAATCAGGACATCAAAGCAGCCCATCTATTCAACACCAGAAAACTGGTTAAAGTAACTTTGGCAAAGCCATCCTATGTAGCATTAAATGTGATGTTATAATAACATAGGTAATGCCATAGAAAATATCCCTGAGATGAAATTAAGAGGAAAAATAGGACTATAAGCATCCTTTTCTACAAGGATGACAATTTTTACAATAATGCACTCTGAGAGAAACTGGAAGAGAAATGCTCACAGGGAATGATGGGTGTTTTTTTTTTTTATATTTTTCTATTTTAATGCAAAATTTCTACCATAATGGTATTTAATATAATTCTTCATTATTTTATTTTATTTTTTAAATATATGTGCCCGCAACCAATGTACATGCCCTTGACCGGAATCGAACCCAGGACCCTTCAGTCCGCAAACCAACGCTCTACCACTGAGCCAAACTGGTTTCGGCGAATTCTTCATTATTTTAAAGGGTACATAAAATGAAAGCATGTATGACTGTTTTTGAAAGACTTTTGTAAAAATCTTCTCTGTGCGTATCACTTAAGCTCATTTCGCTGTATAACCCAACCAAAAATCCATCATCACTTATCCTGTTTGGGGTCCTTTCTCCTTCCATTCTGATCTCTCCCAGCAAATGGAGTTATCAGCAGGCCTGAAGCAGTCAGAGAAATTGCTAGCTGACCTAAATCTCCAAATAAGATAAGACTGCGGGTCCATTCAGGTACTGCCTCGTGCTCATCAGCTCAGAAAAGCTGCGTTTTGTTTGGGTTGGTGTTTACCTCGCCATAAGTAAGGGGCCGATGGCCAGCCATGTCTTTCACTGCTCATGCCAGTACGCTGTGTTGGTTTATATGCAGCTCTTTGCTGTCTGCAGTGGAGCTGGGTGGTCTAGAACAGGACTGCGTAGGCACATTTTGGGGTGATCCCCTGTAAGGTGCCGGGATGGTGACGTCCTTACTAGTGAAGGTGTCATCAGGGAGTAGAGATTCCCCCTGCATTTGCTATGCTACCAGTGGCCTAGCACCTCATAAAATTAGCAATAGTCTGGTCGTTTAGATTATAGCCTTAAATATGTTCCTTGCCGAAACTGGTTTGGCTCAGTGGATAGAGCATTGGCCTGTAGACTGAGAGGTCTAGGGCTCAATTCTGGTCAAGGACATATACCTTGGTTGCAGGCACATCCCCAGTGGGGGTGTGAAGGAGGCAGCTGAGAGATGTTTCTCTCTCATTGATGTTTCTAGCTCTCTATCCCTCTCCCTTTCTCTCTATAAAAAATCAATAAAATATATATATTCCTCTACTTTGACCTTCTAATGGTGTTCTAATCCTGCCAATGGATTTCCATGCTATGGGAGTCTACAAGAATATGTGATTTAAGGAAAAAAGTTCAAAACAAAAATTTAACTCAACCTAATTTTTTAAAACATCGTAAATATATTTTCATTGATTTCAGACAGGGAGAGATAGAAATTTCAATGATGAGAGAAAATCATCAATCGGCTGCCTCCTGCATGCCCCCTACTGGGGATTTAGCCAGCAGCTGGGCATGTGCCCTGACCAGGAAGCGAACCATGACCTCCTGGGTCATAGGTCGACAATCAACCACTGAGCCACACCATCTGGACTCAACCTAATTCGTAATAAGGGAATGGCTGGGTGAATCATCATTCGTGGTCCCAGCAGCATCTCCACCAGGACAAAGCCGGAAGTCCTAACAGCTGGGAGCAGAAGCAGGTCTATAGGTTTCTCAGGCACCAAGGGTCGTAGGAACATCTGGTTCTGCACCCACACAGTTACTATTGGAACACATTTTATCGGCACCAATACTTGATCAGAGGCTAAAGAAAACATTGTTTAACTCATCACCTTGTGTCAGCTGTGAGGAGTTCAGAAAAACAAGTTAACAGTAAAAAATGAGCTGACTGCCTTCCTAGGCCCTGGGCATCCAACTATTACCTAACATCCCCTATTAAACTGTATCACATACTGCAGTCACCAGCTTTAAGTTTCACAGAAGATAAATTGTGTTTAAAGGCTAAAAGCCAAGCTCAAGGAGAGTGCTATCAAACTAGCAACAAAGATCTGGACAGATGAAGGACTCAGCTGAACCTGGAGCTCAGGCTCGCGAAAAGTGCGTTTACACAAAGAACTATAAACCTAATTGGAATGTGGAAAATAATTTACCTCAAATGATACACAGCATAAACCTTTCAAACACTTGCAACTTAACACCCGCAAGATGATGAATCCTGCTCTTGTTCCAGGATGATAATTGCTTTTTAAGCACAAAGGGATCATAAAAATTCCACAGTGACAAAACAGGGAGTCCTGAACCGGCTCCATGAAAGCACAGTCGTGGCAAGGAGGATTAGCAGCGTTCCTGGTGCCATTGCCATTGTGCCTAAGAGATTGCTCAGCTCCAGGAGTGGGATGGTAACCGAAGGTCTAAACACCCGAGTTGTAAAGTGCATATCTCATTAGTAAAATAATACCCCGGACCCTGAGGAAATGCTCGGCAGACATGAGGCACGCCTTCAGGGGCTCCCTAAAACAAACGCAGACTATCCCTGGGCAGGACCAACAACAAATATGTATTGAGCACCTACTGTGTGCCACTCCGGGCTCTATGCGAGGCTCAGCAGTGAACAATGTCAGGTCTGGCAGTGAATTCGACCCTGGACACAGACTTAAAATGGATTGAAAATCCACATTAACTGAAAAGTACAATACTGATCTGCTATAAAAGTTTGGTGTCCTGGAAGAAAATGACAAAGGATGGGTCTTATCACCAAAAAATACATCAGAATAATCTATTGTTGAGCTATATAGCTCCTATTAGTCACTGTTCACATCAATGAAAATTACTTTCTTCTGAAAATACATTTAAAAATTATGTATAATATATCTACTCATATTTCTCTTAAGAAGCACCATTTTATCTTTTCAGATCTTTAAGTGATCATCCTCAATGACAAAAGGCCAAAATAAGAGGTAATATTTGTCTCTCTTCGTAATTATTATCAATATTAGGCTATGAGCCATATCAAACCTTTATGTAACTCTTCCGATCACAAAACCTATACATAGTAGTTGCTCAATAAATATTTGCTAGTACAATCCCTTAATCTGAAGCTCTTACTCCATGAATTTCAATGATCAAATACCCTATTCCTTCTAATAAGTTTTTTAATTATTTCCGAATATTCTGACACATCACATTAAACATTTGCAGATTGAATAACGCTTTCAAGACTCACGAACCAGCACAAGATACATTTTCTGGGCTAAATCTAAAGGAGTTAAATGAAGCACACATGTAGGCTTATATAAAAAGCAATAAGAAATACACCAGTTTGTGCTGTTTCTTGAAATCTGATCGAAATCTGGGTTTCAATGGAAATGTACAGGGAAAAAGGAGAAATTGATTTCTTTCGAGGAGATGGCTTTGCAAAACTGCAGAGCTGGTTCCACAGAACCCAGATCTCATCTGTCCTTGGTGAACCCAACAATACGGTTGTGGACAAGCAACAGTGTTGAAACCTTGTCAAGAAATATTTTAAATATTAAAAAGTTATGTCAACCCTTGTTCTGTTCATGACTAAACTCGATACAATCAAGAAAAATTAGTTTCGGATGTGGGATACTTCGGGGATTTGAAGTAGTTTGCTAAATAGGAAGCTAAATCCAATTACTTTTCTGAAGATTTGGCATCTTCAACTGAAAACCAATATTCCAATTAACATTAGACAAATATCCAAGCTTATCCACATGTTCCAGGCATCCTTTCTGGCCAACAAGTAGGCTGCATTTCTGTGTTTAATTATTCCCTTATGTATACATAGGGCCTGCATTATACTCGGAGTACATAAGGCCAAAAAAAAAAAAAAATCTTACATTCCTCTGTGGTCTGCTTCTGCATGTGCACAATCCAAATTTAACCTCCTACATATTTTTATCTTCTTTTCTAAGTTAAAAATGTGCCAACACAAGTCTTTTTTAAAAAAAAAAAATATGTGATGTTTCAAACTATGCAAATGGAGCTAATATCAAAGGTACTCCCTGAATCACTTCGCTGTACCAAAAAATTACAAACAAAAAACAGCTTCATCATCAAATGTGGCCTCTAGCCTGCCCGAGGTCTAAAGCAATTCGGAGTATCCTGAGCCTGATTATATATCTATGTGGCTCCCTTATCTTGCCAGGAGGGGGGTAGGCAGGGGTAGGGTATGGGCAGTTGCTAGGCAATGGGTATAGAGTTGCAGTCATACAATGGGACACCGTCTCAAGATCTGCTGTCTGAGAGTGTGCACGCAGCTAACCAGGCTACACAGCATACTCACACATGTGTTAATAGGGTTAAGCCGATGTAGTTTTTTATCACAGTTTAAAAAAAAAAAGTGGATGGATTAATAAAATGGGAGATGAGAGAGTAGAGAAAATAAAAGTAGACGGCTCTCATGAGACATGTGTGTGAAAGGGGGAAAGAAAGTATAGATTACATCTCAGAGAGAAACAAGGAAAAGTTACAGGAGGCAGGTCTAGTGTTGGGGTAAACTTCTGCATATTTATAGGCCATAGGGAAGGAACAGAGAAAGGAAGAGATGGAAAATATGTAAGCCAAATAAATAGCTAAGAAATTAGGATTCCAGCAGCTAGTGGAAGGTCAAAAGGGTCAAGTGAAAAAGGGATCCGAAGAAGAGGAAGGAACCTCATCCTCTGAGACAGGAAGACAGGAGAGGCTTGGGGAGATGTGTGAGAGACGGGCCTGTGGGTCTCAACCTTCCTGACCAATAGCAGTGATGGCTGCCTCCTGGGAGTGAGAGGAGGAGCAGGGTGAGCAGTGGCCCCAGGAGACTGCTGACTGACGAAGAGCAATGGGAGAGGGACGGAGTAAGGGAAGCAGAATTTCAGGCAAATGAACTCGGAGGCATGTTTTCTGGTGGCAACAGGAACAGAGACAGTGAGTGCTCTGATATGGTTGGCATCTCAAAGGAAAGGAAAGAAGAGAGAGAGAGAGAAACTCATAGGAAGAGGGAAGAAATCACTTAAAATGATCATTGGTAGAGTCCATGCCCTACAGCAGGGATGGGTAACTTTTGTTCCTGCCAAGGGCCACTTGGATATTTATAACATCATTCTCTGGCCATTGAAAATTATCAACTTAAAAATCGCATGCTGCATTTGGTCAAACATTAGATTAACTCATCCCCAATGCCTGGGCAGGGCCAGACCAAATGGTTTCATGGGCCATACATGGCTCTCAGGATGCACGTTCCCCACCCCTGCAAGCAAGGAATGTGAAAATAAATTGAACTTGGAAGCATGTTTTCAAGTAGGAAAGGCCCTGATAAAGTGAGAGAGGAAGCTTCCTGCTGTAGCTGATGCAGAATGGAGCGAGTCTACTTCGCCTATCTGCATTTACTGTTCGCCAATGAAGCCTCTCTTCACTAACATAGACCTTTCTCTGCAAATCTATTTGGTAAACAGTCCCTGTACTTGCCCAGTATGTCACTGTTTCATGCACTGATGGGCGAGCAAAGAAACAGTTCCAGTTGCTAGTCATCCAAGAGCTGACAGGTCACCAGGAGAAAAGAGACACGTAGTCAAGTAACTATAATGTCAGGTGGAATATAAATGTCACAACACAGCCTTAATCACCATGCTCTGGATGTTTAAAGCAGTTACAGATGACTGGGAAAGGCAAGATGAATTAGGGAAAGGCTTCAAAAAGGAAGCTTCCAGAAAGGAAGAGGAGTTGAGGTTGGTGGGGAAGGGTGAGGTTCAAGTAGTAAGACTAGCATATGCAAAAGCATGATAAAAGAAATGCACAGAGTAATTTTGATCAAAAGAGAATAGTCTAACAAGCAAATAAAAAGATGTTCAACATCATTAGTCATCAGGAAAAATGAGCTAAAATCATAATGAGATATCCAGAGTGAGACAACAGAATGGCGACAATTAAAAAAACAGACAAGCCCTGGCTGGTGTGGCTCAGTTGGTTTAGCATGTTCCATGCACCGAAAGGTCACCGGTTCAATTCCCGGTCAAGGCACATGCCTGTGTTTCAGGCTCAATCCCCAGTAGAGGGTGTGCAGGAAGCAGTCGATCAATATTTTTCTCTCATCAATGTTTCCCTCTCCCTTCTCTCTCTCTAAAAAAAAAAATAATAAAAGCATATTTAAAAAAACACAAACAGACAATTACAAGTGATGGTGATGAAACTGCTGGAGAAACTGGAACACGCATACATTGCTGGTTGGAATATCAAATGATACCACACTGAGAAAAACAGTTGGTCAGTTTCATAAAAAGCTCACCATACATTTACTATATGACCCTGAAATTCCACTCCTAAGAATCTACCAAGAGAAACCAAACCGTATGTCCACAGAAAGACATTACATGAATATTCATAACAGCACTGTTTACTTATTGGTCTAAATGGGAAACAACCCAAATGCCTATCAACTGATAAAAACAGTCGTGGTGTGCCCACACAATGGAATTCCACTCCACAATAAAAAGGAGTAAGCCCCTGACACACACTACAACACGGCTAACCTTCAAGAATGTTATGTTTGGTAAAAGGACCCAGATCCAAAAAACTACTTATTGTATAATTCTATTTACATAAAATGTCAGAAAAGGCCAAATTAAAGAGACAGAAAGTAGACTATTAGTAGTCTCTTGGTGTTCAGGGTGAAGGAAAGTAAGTGTAAATGGGCATGAGGGAGCTCTGGGGAGAACAGTAATGTTCAAAAATTCAATTGTGATGATGGCTACACAACTCTAAGTTTATTAAAAATCAGTAAGTGGTACATTTACAGTGGGTGAATTTTGCAGTATGCATGTATCCATTAATAGAGATTTTTTAGGATAGGCTAGCTCGCCTGGCACGCAGGTTTGGCAGAAGTAGGGGTTAAGATTAGAAGGAGGTTGGTTGAAGTCTTCAGAAACGTTTGAATGCCAGAGTGAGCCAAGAAGGGTCTTCTGAAGGCTTGGGAATGGGGCAGAACAAAAACAAAGAAAAAGCACAGTTAATTACATGGACAAGGTTAGTCTTATCTGATGTGTCAGACAAGCAGTGGACTTGTTAGATCGTAAGGACCAGGATCCATGGGCTTTTTTGAATTCATGGCCTCAGTTTCACAAGGGCTGATCCTCTTACACACCTCTACTCTGAGTCACCACGGTGGGGTAAAAGAAAAGGACCCAGTGAAAATCTATCACTTCCATGGGAAACACATCTCCAAACATATATGACCTTTGAGCCCATCATTCTAACTGGTGAGTCAACTGAACAAAAATATTACGTGTTGGCCAGAAGCCAGTCCCGGATGGGGGGAGAGGGTGGTAGAGAACCAGTGTTTGGGTGGGAGGGGAGGTTGGATTTCCCTGAAACCTAATATTCTGCTATAAGAGATTTGAAAATCATGTAAAAGGAAACTTAAAAATAGAGTGTGAGCCATCATGGAAAACAGTGAAGTACCTTCTGATTTTACTGCACAAAATTCTATTAACAATTCCCAAATAGAGTGACAATATATTTAAATCGATTTAAATTCCAATGCTCATTTCTTTTCATTTAATTTAATTGTGTTTACCTACTATGACCTTCTCCCTGGATATACAGTTGGGTCTCACAAAAATATCTTTTTAAAGAGATACCACCTCAATTTATCCTTATTCAAACAGCACTCAGCGTACTGCCAGCCCTCTATTTATTCATACACAGAGAAACACACAGCAGGACTGATAAAGCTGCTCAACTGTTCACAGATACTCTTATAAAGACTACATTCCTTCTTTTAATCCTCCTAGGTCTCTCTAGGAAACTGGTTCCCTTTCCCTTTATTTAAAGAGAGAGGAAGGGGGAGGAAGGAAGGTAGAGAGGAGGGATGTGAGGATTGTGATCATTGTTAATTCACAATTCAAACCATTCAGAACTCCATTTACAGAAAACTAATACAAAAGGCATAAGTGTGCCAGATGGGATTAAACAGGAAGACAGATAACATACATGAAAGAAGACTTTATACAATTACAGATAATTGGAGGCCACTTATATATTTTTCTCTCATCACTGGCACAAAAAGATAAGATTTGCATTTCCTTATAATGGGCCCATAAATAGCTTTATTGTAATATTAGACACATCTTGCTTCTGAGTGTATCTCAAAGGACTAATTTTTTTTTTTTAAAGATCAAACAACAAATAGAAGGAAATTGTCCCACCGGAGCATACCCCTGATTACTTTGGCTTAGAATACTTTCTATCAGACAGGTGATCAAACTTCTGAATCTGATAAACTTACCAAAGCGAAATCCTAACGTTGAGTTTACAACCTAGGGAATTGTTCAAACTAACACTAGCAAGCAGAATACTTAAATACTGACTGAAGAACATGCAGATAAAAGAAATATGCATTTAATTTATAAAAAAAAAAAAATGCATGCCCGAGGGAAGTAAAGCATACCAGATGGATATTAAAGTAGAATGTTTTTTTAATACACTAATAGGTCTGTTCTCCCTTTGATTTATGTACAACACCCATTAATGTCAATTAGTGCTACATACTTCAACCCAGGGAAGCATAACTCCAGTGTTATAATAATACTTTGCACTTACAGATTTTGTTTGAAAACTAATTCAGTCTCACAAAGCCCAGTAACTTAGATCCCAATCATTGAAGTCCACCGCACAATGGTGACGGGTCAGCAGCCACACCCCAGTCTAGGGCTGACATTAGACGACCCCGAAGGCTCCATTTGTTCCTGAAATGCTGACCCACCAGACAGTCTCAGTCCCTTGCCCTAACTATTATGCAGATACAATAAATATTTATGGAGAATGTTACCAGAAGATAAGCACCATGTTGGATGCTTCTCAGACAGATTCTAAGAGTCCAAGGATGAAATTAAAGCAGCAAGGCTCAGAGGGGTTAGCAGCATGCCCCAAATCAAGGAGCCAGGAAGAGCTGAAACAAGGACCCAAATCTGTGGAAACAAATTTATGTGTGTTTTTCTTCTTTTCCAAACTCTAAGAGAAGGCTTATCAGAAAGTTACAGATTTAGCAGAAGGGAGCCAACTGGGCTGCATGGGCTCAGGAAACAAGTTCCAGAGGCCGAAAAGGGAGCTTCAAGAGAGAAAAGCAAAGGTAACGTGCTTGGAGGGAAGAAGAGATGACAGGGAAAGGCACAGGTGTACTCCTGAAAGGGAAAGCATACCTTTTCGGGGTTTTTTTTTAATAGCTGAATACATGGTTTATGTAAGGGAAGGCTTCTGGTAGTCCCCTAACCATAGAAGAGTACTTCCCACTGCTCACTATTCATATCCAGTGAGTGAAACCCATTGGGCCAATGATAGTCTTATCATAAACAAGAATTGAAAAGGACTAAAGGAAATTAAAAATCAAGAAAAGAGGCATTATAAGAAACAATATAAATTGTGAGTTGACAACTACGGTATCTGTAGCAAGAGCTACAATGTCCACTAGGGTAACCACTGGCCACAGGTGGGTATTTAGCACTTGAAATGTGTTGCAAGTATAAAATAAACCATGTTTTCAAGACTTACTATGAAAAAATATAAATATCTCAATCATTTTTATTGGATTACAAGTTGAAATGGTAACGTTAATTTCACTTGTTTTATTTTACTTTTTGAATGTGGCTACTAGAAAACTAAAAATTATATATATATGGCTCACACCTGAAACATTTACTTCTATTGGGATAGAACATATAGCCACACACACTAATATATACTGAATACATCAGTGATGTACTAGTACTAGTAACATACACACTTTGGAGATAATATTCTAGGTTGCACTCTAACCTGAATGAAAAAAAATTTACATAATTTTGAAAGAACTTTGTATACTTCTCTCATTTGCCTAAAGGGACTAGTGAGGTTAGGGTCAACTAGACAACACCCACTCTATTCCTATATTCATTCAAGTACAAAGTACAGGTATCTAATTGCTCTCTTCTGAATAAACTAACTCATAGCTATATAATAAAGATGTAATATGCAAATGGTCATTACACCGTGAAGTGTAAGGTGACAGCCTAACAACCAGATCACAGATCAGCAGGAGGATGGGACAGAATGCTACAAGTGGGTAGCAGAGAGCTACAGGAGGGGTCAGGGCAGCAAGCTATGGGGAGGTGGGGAGGAGGGAGCTAAAGGAGAGCAGGGCGCCAGTGGGCGGAGAGCTACTAGAGGGCAGCAGCGAGCTACTGGTGCACAGATTCATGCGCAGGGCTACTAGTATGGAATAATAACCCAAAATTCCACACATTCAGAAACTTAGAGAAATTAGCTTCTAAGGTATACATAAGAGACAGGAAATATTTCCCTCCAAAAATACCAATGAAAACTAAGAGTTGAGGACTCTATCCCATTTTTCTTTTTCTTTTACTTTTTTAAAATATATTTTTATTAATTTCAGAGAGGGAAAGAGAGATAAAAACATTAATGATGAGAATCATTGATTGGCTACCTCCTGCACACTCCCTACTGAAGATTGAGCCTGCACCCCAGGCATGGGCCCTGACAGGAAATTGAACCCTTACCTCCTGGTTCATCAGTCGACATTCAACCACTGAGCCACACCAGCTGGGCTATATCCCATTTTTCAAAAAGTTTTTATTTCTTTTAACTGTAGCAAAACCCAAAGACTATAAAATTTAACATCTTAACTATTTTCAAGTGTATAGTTCAGTAGCATTAAGTATATTCATAAATTGTGGGGGAAAATTATTTTCATGCTTATCAAATTATGCTCATAATATTAAGGGAGATGGTTTAAAAATATAAAGTCATCTAAAACAAATGTATACCATTTTCAACTTTTTTATTTCTTCCAAATCTTTGCACATCTACCTATTATAGGTACATCCATTTCATTATTTATTTACTATATATTAACCTGCTTTCTTCAACTACTTCCAGTTTTCTATTATTCCAGTTTTTTAAATAATGACATGAAATGATATCATTTCAAATAGTAGAACTACAATAACTTAATCATTTTCCAACTCGAATAGCTGGTTTCTAATTTCTTGCCAAAGTGGTTAATACTATAAATAAACAACTTTGTGAACTATTTTCCAAGAGTAGAAATAAGGGATAAAGATATACAAACTTCCTTGTTTTTTCTTAACCATCCCTCTTTTCCTTCTGCCATCCCATCCTTTTGTTAACGTACCTCTTCCCTTCATCCCAAACATGTGACTGAAGTTCCTGTGCCCCCTTCAGACCTGTTTATTCTCTCCTTCCAAGAAACATTTCTTTTTAGCTCGTAAGTGGGTATAAGAAAAACAAATGCAGCCCCATCACCACATCCCAGAGCCGCCCCTCTCGGTCTATTAGCAGTGTTTTCCTTGCCATGGCCAGGAGGAATGCGGGCCTCTGAAGGGTTTCATCACATATCCCTTTGTGTGATCGGCCAACATCATGCTCATTTGAAAAGTCATAGACCCAAAAGCTCTCAGACTTCTGTGTGACTGAAAATGACTTTTACGTATCAATTCCACACAAATAAATAGAGTGGGAGGAAGTTTCAAGCACAGAAAAAGTAACAAATAGCAAAACCAAACCACGGGATCTCTGTTTAAAATTAGGCCTAATACAGCCCCTGTTTTCCACAAGAGAGAAATCAGCCAAGTGCTTCTCTAGGCCATTAATGACTATCAGTCATTACATCACACATATGTCATCTGACACAATTAACACTCAGATTAGTAAACATTCCCCCCCCCCCTGCTACAACAGAGGGCCAGTGTTCACATGGGGAGGAGAGATCTCGGTACACACGAGAGCATCACAGCACAAGCCAAGCCGGATGGTAAGTCTAAGTTTCCTCTCATTCAGTTCAACCCATCAGTCCTGCTTTGACTAACAAATGTACGTGAAATTTTTATAACGTGAAGAGAACTTATTTTCCAGCGCTTTTCTGCCAAATGCAATAAGCATTAGCCCTGGACGGCAAAGAAAACTGAACTTCAGTAAAAGTCAACACATTAACAAAGTCGCCTCTTCCCCTGATACCCGGGTTTCAGACATAATATATACTTTGGGGAACACTCCAGATTTTGTTACCTGTCCAATAGGGTATTTGCAATGAATGCTGAGTGGATGATCATAAATATATGCTATGCATATGCACAAAGGGTTTGCATGAAACTTCTTTTTCTTTAATCCTACTGTAGTTTTGCTAAAGAAAACCTAGGATGTCTATGTTCCACCTGGAAATGATTAAAATAAAAATGCCGCATGAGTTAGTAAAGTAGGGCCTTTGGAATCTGTGACGTTGGGCAGGTTGCTTAGCTCTGCTCAGAGCCTCAAGTTCTTCATCCATAACATGGAAGCAATAATGCCACCCTCACAAAATGACTGTATTAAGTAAAGTAACAAATAAAACTGACCTAAGACTCAACAGATACTCAATAAATATGAATTTCTCTTCTCTTCCCTTACTTCAGGGGTGGGGAACCTTTTGTCTGCCAAGGGCCATTTGGATATTTATAACATCATTCAAGGGCCATACAAAATTATTAACTTAAAAAGCAGCCTGATGTGTCTGTCAGACACTCAATGAACTCCCCCCTAACGCCTTGGCAGGCCAGATGGGCGTTTCCCACCCCTGCCTTACTTCCTTTCTTAGGTTCTTCCAACCATATTCAGATGGTTGACAGGGCAGTAATTCCAATTATACAAATGATGACATTTAGGTGTCTCGCTGCTAAAAAGAAGAAAAAAAATTCTCGACATGCTTACTTTCATTTAACATTATACCTCTAAACCTAGAAAGCGAAAGGTCTTTCAAAAAGAAAGCCCCTTTCCCAAAAATTTTAGAATAAATTCTTGAAATTATGATGAGCAACTGAAAAGTCCTCACTCAGAGAGGCTAGGCCCTTGCTGTGTCAGAATCCCAAGATGCTTTTCCCAGAGCAAGAGCCCTGGTCCTTCTGCTCAGAGCTGGTGGCCGGGGAGAGCAGCCTGGCAGGTGCCCCATGAGCGTGAGGTGGCAGCAGGCTGACTACAGACTGGCGTGCTAGAAAGAGTAGAACAATAACGTGGGCGTGTGAGTTTCGGTCACTGTCCAAAGACACGGCTGTAGGAAATGCCTTACGGTTAAAAGCAGGAGAAAAGTGCTTGACTGACCCCCTTATGCACGTAAACTCATAGCCATTGATGGGGGTTTTTATCCCGGTGACCACCTGTTGGAAGTCTAAAGAGAGGCTGCAACCCACAACGTGCCTAGAGATAACTAATGCAGAACAGCGCTCCTAAGTGAGCTAACCCCGTCATCCAGGGTCACTCAGCCAGGATGCCTTTCCCAGAAAGAAGCCTGGAGCTGTCCAGAGGAGCTCTCACGGATGCCCACTGCACCTCTGTTTCTTCATTTGGGGGAGATTTGCAGGTGGTTTGGAGGCAGTGGTAATAAAGCCATTTTGTCTTAAAACTCTGTTCTGTCTTTGAACTCTGTCGTGTACTGGAACTCGCAGTTTTCTTGTTCTATTTATCACAAATGAGTCTCCTGACCGCCTGGGCCACCTCCATTACAGTGGTGTCCAGAGCAACATGGGAATATGGGGCCTCTTGTTTGATTTGCATTAGGGGTTTCAAGATGGTCACCACAGAGCATGAGACCAAACATGGGTCCCGTGAGTCCACCCGGGCCAGGGCTGAGGGGAGGGTGTACAAGGAGACTGGACAGCAAGTCCATCTCCAAACAACTGGCCGGACTGAGCATGTCAGTGTGTAGCCAGGCAGCCTTACTACAACACAAATACTGCACACAACACAAATCCTCTGCTTGCTTTGAGCATTTCTTGACAAAACTAATGAATCTTTAAGTCCATAGACCACAACTGATTATAAATGAATAAGATTCTAATTACAACAAAAGGTTCTCTCATTCAAAAGTACAGAACACCTAAGTTCAAGGGTTAGGGAATGTTATTATATTTCTGAAAACTTGATAAAGAATCAAGCTGGAGAATTTAGCCTTATGTATGATCTTATAATTTTCATTGGGAAATTATGTTCATGATTTAACTATGTCATTAAAATTTTACTAAAAATAATTAAAATAGAGAACAATATCTAGTTATAACAATGTGAATATTTATGATAAAATTGAATTGTGAATTATATTGAAACTAAGTCACATTTTCTTATAGTATTCATATTTTCCTGTTGAAAACTTGTTCATTCTCTTTTTTCATCTAAACAGAATGGAGGATTAAAAATACAGATTCAAGTAAAACCCCTGGTCTTGATCATCTTTTCTGTAACAGTACCTGTCATGGAAAAAACCAATGCCGAGGCTAAGCAGAAAACATAAAAGCCCAGCACTTGGAGTTAGCACCCCTCTGCCACTGTGCCCACAAAAAGACCCAGCCTCATCACAAACGAGACTCGGCCAGCGTGCAGGCCAAGGGTGGTAGGCATGGCAGGGGGCCTGAGAAGGAGAGAGACAAGTCAACAAAGAGATCCCCGGGATGAGGAGGGGAAAGAAAACAATGAAAAATAAACCAAACGAAAAGTGCACAGAAGAGAGAAGTGTGGACCAGAGACCCATCAGGCCTGTGAGGAGCCACGTAACCGTTCCTGCACGGGAGGCATTTGTGTTGTCTGTGGCGAGCCATGAGCCCCGCACCTCACGTACCCTGTGGAGCATAATCTCTGTCACAGCACGGTGGGTGAGTGCTTACCCCGTCGTAGGGGAAAAAGCCCAGTGTTTTTCCCTGAGTGCCCTTCGGCTGTTACAGACTTTTCAAATAACCGTGAGGATTTCCAGCAGCAAATGTATTGTCAGTACAGTTATTGAGGTTTACGTAGTAGCTATTTTTCTTTCCTCTAGGGAAGCTAACTCTGAAAAAACACACCTGATTTTCAAAGTCAACAGAACGCGGTGGAGGAACTACCCCTGGCATTGCACTTGCCTGCTGGTGGGTGCCGTCCAGCAGGGTGTCCAGGTGCTGGAGCGGGGCGGGCGTTTTGTCCTTGAACCTCGTTAACAGCCGGCGTTGGATGGCCCGAAACTGCACAGCTCTTTCCGAGAGGAGTTCCTCTAACTTCTCACCATTTTTCCGCAGCTGCAATGAACAGTTTCTTAACTTCAGGTTAAACGTGTATAACAAAACATATTTAAAGTAAAAATACGGAAAATTCCAATAAAAGTCTGAAAGAGTCATGAAGAAACAAAAACATATCGTAGAGCTAAGAATTAAAGTAGTGATATGTGGTACATGAATACACAGATAATACAGTTGAGTAGGTTAAATAAAAATTTAGTAAAGATGCCTACTATGCCTGGGGGAAAATAGATGATTTAATAAATGTCTTGAGGAAATTAATTAAACACATGCAGGGAAAGTGTAAGAATTTCTCCCCTAGTATTTACAGCAAAATTAATTGTAGAGGAATTAAAAGTTTAGACACAATAAAAGTACCAGAAAAATTAGAATTTTTATATAATCTCAGCATGAGAAAGACCTATATGAGTATAGTCAAAATCCAAAAACCACACACACGTGATAAAAGTACTGGCAAAATTAATTCTATATGATTTACAAAAAAGAAAACCATTATGAGTAAAGTGATAAGACAAAAAGCAAACTGCAAAAAGAGCAATAACCACACAGACTAAAAGTCATGCCCTAAACTAATATCTAGAAAGCATCTACAAATCAATGAAAAAGGACCACACCCAATACAAATCATTAAGAAAAAGAGCAACAAACCAATAAAAAAAATGAGCAATATTTACAGAAATGTTAATACAAAGAAGCTCTCAAACATACAGCCTTTGACCTACCAATCCCACTTCAAGGATCTTATGGGCATGCCTGCAAAAACTAATGTAGATATAAGAATAGTCATTATAGTATAGTTTGTTATTGCAGTAAGATGTTATTAAAAATCAAAATTCTCAACAGTGGACAGGTTAAATGAATAAAGAAGACTATTTTGCAGGACTACTGGGTACTAATATGCAAGGCTCTCCGAAGATACACTAAATAAAACAAAGAAAATAACAAATACATAAGAGTATGTACAATATACTAGCATTCATGCAGTTTTTTTAAAAACAAATGTATTTTTGACATAGTTGTGATGGCATGAAATAGTTCTAGATCTAGAAAGACACACCAGATACCAAAACCAGATACCGAACAGGAGACTGGAGGATGAGAATCAGAAATTACTCGTTCCACTGTAACTCTCTCCATAAGTTTTAAATTTAATGCTATTAAGATACAAGAAAGCTAGTCAAAGTCATAGAGTAGAAGAAATTCTCTATGAAATTATATCATGTGAATTACTAATTCAACCTTATAAAATAGCCATAACTAGTTCTGAAAGAAATATATCCAAAATGTTCAGAAATCAAGCATAGCTAACATTTCTGATATCAAAACAAACTTTCTTACTTTTCATTATATATACTTTCCAATACATGATTTTAAAATCTTGGAATTTTATTAGCTTCTTTTAATACCAATGTTAGAAACAATAAGGAATTAACTAAATACAAGAATATTCTCCTGAAGGGGGGAAAGCTTTCTTTACCAAAAGTTGTGATAAATTTCTTAAAACTAAAATGTTTTAAAAGTAATACTTCATCAATAATTATGTCAATAATATCAGCATATACAAAGGGAAACTCTAATAAGTTCAACTCTATTTGGTAATGACATTGTTTGTAATTGGATTGTATGCACTGAATTTTTCCCTTTATGTTCACACTATATTAAACAAAGTTATTACAGCTTGAAGTCAATGCCTTTAGGATGTTGAAAGGGACTGAAATTAAGTGGACTATTCATGTGACTCTCTCTCTCTCTCTCTCTCTCTCTCTCTCTCTCTCTCTTTCACACACACACACACACACACACACTCACACACCATAGTTTATTATCAAAAATACAAAATTCTGCCGAAACAGGTTTGGCTCAGTGGTAGAGCGTCAGTCTGCGGACTGAAGGGTCCCGGGTTCGATTCCGGTCAAGAGCATGTACCTTGGTTGCAGGCACATCCCCAGTAGGGGGTGTGCAAGAGGCAACTGGTCGACGTTTCTAGCTCTCTCTCTCTCTCTCTCTCCCTTCCTCTCTGTAAAAAATCAATGAAATATATTTTTTTTAAAAAATACAAAATTCTAATGAGTCCTTAAAAAGTAGTCACTCTGTCTTCCTTGAATGATGTTCAAAATTCTTTTGGAATTCCCCTTTGTAATTGCCTAGAAAGTCTGTCTATAGACCAATAAATAAGTAGAGCCTGGTGAATTTTTTTCACACATGGGACTTTTAAAACAATGAAATATTCAGGCCACAAAGTTACCGTGAGATCTCATTTACTTAGACATTTAGTCATTTAGCATTTTACTAAGTGTCCATGGTGCCAGATACTGGCGAATATTTTATGTGGTCACCCTCAATCAGATGTAGAAGTGCTTGTTAAGAAAAAAAGGAAAAATCACATTGCTTTACAATCACACCTCCTTTATGGTGTGCTACAGTTAGTTAGCCTAATGGCTGCCGATAAGCTCCAATCATTTCAACACTGGGTTATTGGGGTCAAAGGTTAAGTCCTCGTGTGGAAGAATTAAATCAGCCCTGTTCTGAGGCAACACCACATGCTTAGCTCCAGGCAGCCACTCTTAATTGTCTGCAAGGGATCACAAACCCGGGCAAAAGGGCAGGAACAGATTCACAAAAACTGCCGTCCATAAAAGAAGAACAGGTTGGAGCATCCGGCCTAATAGTGTAATCGTACAATTCTCACTTCTGCAGCATGTCTTGCTTTAATGTGCTGAAAAAATGATGTTTGTTCTAATCATACACACCTCAAAATGATGATCGATCAACGCAAAATATTCTTGAAGGGGCATGGATCCAGAAAAAGAACAAGCGAAATCTTTGCTTCCCTGCTTTTCAAAATATTCTCGAAGGCGGACAATAAGCTCGTTTGTTATGAGCCAAAGATCTTCAAACTGTTCACTCTGAATGCGATATCGCTCTAGGAGAGGGAAAAAATAATTAATAAAAATGCTTATTACTAGCTGGAAATGCATGACTTGTCACTAACTCTGATAATGAATACAAACACAAAAAGCAAAGAGATTTCTTTGATGGAATATAGAAACAATTTCTACTGGCTTGATAAAAATATTTCCAGTGCATTATTGAGGTTTTCTGCATCAGCCACTTAACATTTTCAAATTTAATGCCAAAGGTATGTAGTCACAGTGCCAACCTATAGAGTATGGTCCTTTTTACGTTACAGTACAATAAGAAGAAGAAAAAAAACACTTAAATTTGAGTCCTTCTAAAGAACAAACAACACTTTATTTTAAAGGTAAGAAAACAGCCATTGTAAAAATACAATCTCGTATCATTACAGTAAACTTCCATACCACGGACCAATTCAGGCAGGGGGTGTCTATTAAAGCAGAAAGTCCGTTATAGTAGTATAATAAAGTAGGCTTTCTGAATGTGTGTGTTAAAAAAAAAAAGACAAATTAATTCATTTACATGTTTTTCCTTATGTAGACACATTTGTAAAATTAAAAGTTTAATTTCACAGAAAAGTTTTCTGTGTGTATCACAGTAATTTTAAATTTATACTGAGTAGGTGTAGTCAATGAATGCATTCACCAGTCACCAAGAAGAGAAAAGGAATGCTGGGGTGAGGGCTAGCGCACATGACACATCGCCTGCTCACGTTAAAGCTGCTGCAGCCCTAGGCGGTTTGGCTCAGTGGACAGAGCACTGGCCCACTGACTGACTGAAGGGTTGCAGGTTCCATTCCAGTCAAGGGTACATACCTTGGTTGCAGGCTTGATCCCCGGGAGGCAACCAATTGATGTGTCTCTCTCACATCGATGTTTCTTTCTCTGTGTCTCCTCCTCCTCCCTTCCACTCTCTCCAAAAATCAATCAGGTGAGGATTAACAAAACAAAACAAAAAAAAATGCTGCAGAAAGTCACATCAAGTGACAACAGAACCAGCTACCATGAGGGATGCAGTGTAATCACATGTTGATCATTCCTGGACACTGTTTACAAGTAGTACTCTTGGGTTTAAATATGTAGGCTATAGTTGTAGACATGTAATATCCATGTATGTGGATGAAATTACTACAGGGTTCTTTCTAACATATGGCCTATTTGCTAAAATTCGTTAAAAATAACAGTGAATTCATAACAAAAAAATAACCTGTTAATTTAAGATAAGTAAATCTTGGTTAAAAGTGTTTTTAAATTAGCAGAGTGTTCATTTTCACATATGACATACAGACTAGAATCCAAAGTCTGTTAAATCGAGGTCCATAAGGTTTTACTGTATCTATAAAAAATGCAATTTATCTTTGAATTATAAAATTTATATCAATCACAATTAGATGTTGAAAAATATTGATCAAGACCTGGCTGGGTAGCTCAATTGGCTGGCACATTGCCCTGTACACCAAAAGGTTGAGGGTTCATTTCTGGTCAGGGTACATACCTAGGTTACAGGTTCAGTTTCAAATCGGGACTCTTTTCTAAGGTAATTGGTGTTTTTCTCTCACATTAATGTTTCTCTCTCTCTCTTTCTTTCCCATTTCTACTCTCTCTAAAAATCAATAAAAACATGCCCTCTGATGAGGGTTAAAAGTTAAAACTATCTGATATAAAAAGTGTGGAGTGAAACAAGTAAAAAATCTAAAGCTCAATGAAAATTTCAAATATAAATTTCTAGAAACCCCGCAGCTACTTGAAATAGAATGAATGTTTACGTCCCCCCAAAATGCACATGGTAAACCCTAATGCCCAATGTGATGGTATTTGGAAGTAGGACCTTTGGGGGTGATTAGGTCATGAGGCGAATCTCTCATGAAAGAGATGAGTGCCCTTATAAAAAAGACCCCAGAGAACTCTCTTGCCCCTTTGCCATAGCAAAAAGACAGAACCTGTGAGCCTGAAGCAGGCTCTCACCTGGCACCAGCTGTACCAGAGCCATGATCTTGGACTTCCCAGCCTCCAGAACTGCGAGAAGCCAATTTCTATTGTACAAAAGCTACCCAAGTCTCTGGTATTTTGTTATAGCAGCCCAACTGAACTAAGACAGTACACTACTATGACCAAGTACAATGCATGAATGTCGCCAATAATAGAATGTAAAAATAATAAACGTCTAAATAGATGTAATATTTTCTCTAACATTTTGGGCTTTAATTATATTCTTATTTTCATCAATACATGAGGAGGGGGGAAGAAAACTAATTTCTTTTTTCAATAAAGAAATTATACTTGGGATTCAGAAATATAAACACAATTATTTCAGTTGTTTTTTTCAGATGACCAAAAATCAACAAGAATTAATGAGTCAAAGATTTATAAGGTAATCTTTTGATGATTACGTATTTTCTCAGTTTTTGTGTTTCAAAATAGTTAGCATTGCCCTGGAAACTTTCCAGAGCCTGCATTTCATGGAAAAGAGAAATAAAAATCTATTTATAATATAACATGAAGGAAGAAAGTTGTATTTTAAAATACACCCTTACAATACTAATAATTAAAATAGCTGCCAACATGAACATTCAATTTACTTTTTTTTTTTTTTTTGTCCTTTTTCCTTTGCATCTTGTAATAGCAGCTCAGTGGAAATAACCATTCCAGCTTCCAAATGAATAAATTTAGATGACTGGAGTGCAGTCAATTGCCATTCCACTCTGCTACAAATGGAGAAAATAATGGGTTTAACTAAGCAGGGCACAAAAATGCATCACGTCAGTGTCTATTCATGTCAGAACATCTGAAGTTCATCAATATAAATAATGTTTGTATTCATGTCATAAACAAAGCATCAGTATAATTTATACTATTTGGAAATTTTTAAATGCGAGATGGAAAGGCAGATGAAGGCTTTTGGAACCGAGAAGTTTGAGAAAATAATATAAACAATTTCAGTAGATATTAGTATAAGTATTCTAAATATACAACCTCTTCGATATTAGTGGAAACTGTAGATGATTTCTCTAAATTTACTTTTCAAAAAGGCTTTTTCCAAGCTGGATTTATATAATTTGGCCATTGTCCCTTGATAATATAGCTAAGAAGTTCTAAGATAAATATAAAACAGTAATAAATTGATGACTCACTGCATACTTTAAAGTGCATACAGTGGCATGGGGGTGGGTTTCCAGGGACTTTGGATTTGGTCATTACATTACACTTATCTCTATTTTTTTTTTTTTACTTCATTGAAAAACTACCACAAAGCCACTACTATATAAAATTTCCAGCACAGAAGAAAATTTCCTGATTTCTAAAACCCCACACTCTATCCAGCATCTGAGGACACCTTTTCCTCTTTGTAGAGTGCTCTTCACCTAATAATCTCCTATTCATCCTTCAAGATCTTTTACAAATAAAATATCTTATGGAACTTTACTCCTTTGGGCTGCAATTGCACCTGAAGTGGGTTTCTATCAGCATACCAAGCTCGAGTATTGGTTCTCTATCTGTTTCTCCCATGTCCAAGAGCTCCACAAGAGCCACCAATGTTTATATCTAACACTAGAAGCCTGGTGCACGAAATTTGTGCACAAGGCAGGGGGTGTCCCTCAGCCCAGCCTGCACCCTCTCCAATATGGGACATCCTTCTCACAATCCAGGACTGCTAGCTCCCAACCGCTAGCCTATCTGCCTGCCTGATTGACCCTAAACGCTTCTGCCTACCAACCTGATTATCCCCTAACCACTCCCCTGCCAGCCTGATCCACGTCTAACTGCCCTCCCCTGCCAGCCTGGTCACCCCTAACTGCCCTTCCCTGCCGACCTGGTTCCCCCCAACTGCCCTCTCCTGCAGGCCCGGGTCCCCCCCAACTGTCTTTCCCTACATGCCTCGGTCCCCCCTAACTGTCCTCCCCTGCAGGCCTGGGTTCTCCCCAACTATCCTCCCTTATAGGTCTAATCCCTCCCAACTGCCCTCCCCTGCTGATCAATTTGTGGTGGCCATCTTGTGTCCACATGGGGGTGGCCATCTTGTGTGTTGAAGTGACAGTCAATTTGCATATTACTCTTTTATTAGATAGGATGTCTGCTGACTTCAAAATGAACAGAGGCAAGAGCAAGCCTCTCACATGCTTTCCTCTGAAGATATGTTGGTTAATATGTTTCAAGATTACATATGTCACCCCAATAAATTTAATTTCAATAAATAAGTTTATTTTAAAAGATTATAGATCTTTCTTTTAGCAGATTAAAAATAAAATTTTTCTCAAGGCCCAACCCTTACTCACATACATTTCTACAATGTTTTCATTATACATGAAGCCAAACAATCAAGAGACAAGCAAAGAACTTTTAAACTTAATCGTATTCAATTCAATCCCTCATTCTAACATGTTCACATCTTTCAAGATAATTTTTCATTGTATTACTTTTCTTTTCCCAAAGACCTACACAAGGCCACATAAATTTGCTATTTGCAATTGCTTAAGCTCTTTGAAATTAGATACTCATAAATTATAAAGATAAGCTATAGGAACATTATTTTTAAAAATATATGTTTTATTGATTTCAGAGATGAAAGGAGAGGAAGAGAGAGATAGAAACATCAATGATGACAATCATTGATCGGTTGCCTCCTGCACACCCTCCACTAGGGATTGAGTCTGCAACCTGGGCATGTGCCCTGACTGGGAATCGAACCATAATCAACCACTGAGCCACACAAGCTGGGCTAGAGACATTATTAAAGAAGTGAGTTGTCTTTGTGATAATTTAGAAGAGAAATTACATCCTCGATTCAGAATCACAAAAAGGAAAAATGCCAGACACACAATGGGTACAAATCATCTCATTCCTTTCTTGGGGATGGATATTCTGGTAAGAGCAATAGGGAGCACCAACATCTACCTCAACCCCAGAAAACTGTACTTTTCTCATATCTATCTCCCTTCATCACCAAGGGCACTTCCTAGGTAGAATTCTGTGTGTCATTGAAGTAAAAAATACCACCAGGGAATTGTAACAGCTACTCTTCAGGTTTCAGTTGACACAGTTCATTTGGCTCCTTATTTAAAAAGTCTTGTTCTATCCCATGATTCAGCCTGTCAGCCTGCACTATGGCACAGCCATCTATTCAGATAGATGTTACTAAATAGCTGAATATTTCATGATATTTACAGAATGGTAAAGTAATTATGCGCTACAGCAATGCTCTAACAGTCACTTTATCTAAAAAAATAATAAACATAGTGCATTAGGACATAAATATCCCCATTTATCACATGGAATCACTTCTTGCCTTTTTTAAATGACCTCAATTGCTGACTCATCATACAGCATCATAAACTGAAGTCAAACAGATTTGTACAATTTTCCAAGGACCTGTTGGCAACAATTTTTTAGTTTAACTAAAGAGAACAGTTTAACAAGAGAAATGTACAAAAATTATTCCATCATCCAAGTGAAGATTAAAGCTAATCAAAACAAAATGGTGTCACCCTGGTTAGGTGGCTCAGCTGGTGGGAGCGACACTCTGTGCACCAAAAGGTTCCCAGTTTGATTCCCGATCAGGGCACATGCCTAAGTTGTAGGTTCAACCCCTGGTTGTGACATGTATGGGAAACAACTGATCAATGTTTCTCTTTCTCTTTTTTTCTCTCTCTCTCTCCCTCCTCCTCTTCGTCCTCCTTTTCCTCATTCTCCCCCTCCTCATCTCCCCCTAAAAATAAATAAAAATATATCCTCAGGTGAGGATTTTTTTTTAAAAAAAGAATATAAGAATATATGCACACATAAAAATTAATTCCAGTTTTCTGATAGTCCCTAAAATCTATTTCAACATATACCTATCTCATAAACATTTTAAATCCTTTAAATTCCTCCCTCAAACTATCCTCATCCTCAAAGATAAGTCTCTAATAAAATAGGACCTAGCTTTATAGCTTTTATGTCCTATGTACTTAATACGATGGCTCTTATTTTTCAACATTTAGCTGAACACCACCCTTTGCGGAAACCCTTGGTGATGATGTAGTGCACTTAATAAAAAATTTCAAAAGCCATAACTCCATGGTTTACTTACGCGAGGTTTTAGAAGCAAGAAGAGTAACTTGGGAACCACCTAAGAACCGAAAACCCATCACATTCACCTGTTCCTCTTCGGACTGATTGGCAAAGCCTGCAAAAAAAAAAAAAAAAAAAAAAAAAAAAAAAGGTGGGGGGAGGGGGAGAAATCACCTTACATAACCATGAGGTAAGACAGTATTTGAAACAGGAAACTTAGCTGATGACAAGTATGTTTTATGTCACTAGTCATGTTTAACCCCAAGCATGAATTAGATTCACTGATTTTCATGTTAGCTTCCAGTTGCTAAAATTTCTGCCTCATAAGAACTCTCTGAAATCTCATTTCCTTTCTCCTGCTGGTTCATTCTAGGTCTAAGGTAGGAAATGCACAGGTGAGCCTGGCACAGAAGCAAGGAAGTGACCAGAAACTAGCAGAGTTGTGTGAAACTAGCAGAGCCAATTAAAAGAGACTGTCACTGACCAGAAGTGAAAATATTTCAGTATCAAAAAATAATAGCTGTAATGGAGTGAAACACATCAAATCTAATTAAAGGCCTGTGTTTGTGTTGATACAAAAAAAAAAAAAAAGCCAAATGATCAGTCTTGGAGGAATAGAAAATCAACACTTTTTTTTTTTTAATTGATTTCAGAGAGGAAAGTAGAGGGAGAGATAGATAGAAACATTAATGATGAGAGAGAATCATTGATTGGCTGCCTCCTGCACACCCCACACTGGGGATCAAGTCCACAACCCAGCCATGTGCCCTGACCTGGAATCGAACCATGGCCTCCTGGCTCATGGGTTGATATTCAACCACTGAACCATACCAGCCAGGCAGCTCATTATTTTAAAAATCAGTAATAAACACAGGGAACCATGCATTTATGCTGGTGATCCTACGTATGCACCACATAACCCTAGTACATAAGGAAAGGTCCTCCATATAGAACTATTTCAGCCAAAAACTGAAGGAAGCTTGAAAGAACTAGAATATAGGTATTTTCAACTTCCAATGAATGAATGGACCTCAGCATTTAATATCAATGACTGAGACCATCACAAACCAAAAGAGACAAGCAGATACCTTGTCCCCCCGCTGAAAGCATAAGCCACCATTCATTAAGCAACGTGGCCAAAATAATTAAGCTGAACTACTAGCTCTAGCTGCAACTGCAATTTACAGACAACAAAGTGGACAGAGAAAATAAATATTAAACAACATCCCACGGATGCAACTGGTGAAATTCAGAGCGAGAGAAACACATAGGAAAAATAATACGTACTATTCAGCAAATAATTAAAAGGGAGGTGGAGGGGTTAAAACTTATAGAAAAGGAGATACCAAAAATGTATATTAAAAAATTGAAAAAATGTAAACCACCTTTGAATCCTGACTCAAAACAAATAAAAATTATAATGTTGGACACTTTCACTTCAGGCCACGTTGGAGAAACTGGAGCCACAGTTACCATTCCATCTAAAACAACTTTTAAAAAATGGGACAGAAAATATGAAATACTTTTTTTAAATATATTTTTATTGATTTCCAGAGAGGAAGAGAGGGAGAGAGAGAAAGAAACATCAATGATGAGAACCATTGATCGGCTGCCTCCAGCCCACCCCATACTAGGGATAGAGCCTAAAACCTAAGCACGTGCCCTGACCAGGAAGGAAACCACGACCTCCTGGTTCACAGGTCGACACTCAACCACTGAGCCACACCTGCCAGGCTGAAATACTTTTTGTTAATACATTGGAAATACAGAATTGAACAATGATCCCTTCCAAACAAGAAACAAACAGAGTGAGCCCTATCCTTGCCCCAGTTTACTGCCTTGAGAAATATCTGTAGGCTGCAAGACAGGTTGGGGAACCAAGGTGCAACCCGGCATTCTCCCCAGGAAGGGAGATAGAATTAGGAGTCTGGGAAGGTCAAAGTAGCACAAGTTCACAGGCAGGGTGTCAGAGGAGAGAGCGCGACAGAGGGAGGTCTGCAGAGATCTGCTAAGTGCCCCTGGAGTACATATCCCAACACCAATGCGTCCACACCTGTAAGGAAAAGACGTGAGGCTGAGGGAAGGCCACCGAAAGAGATTCCAGGAAACATGGAATCTGTGACCCCACCCAGAGCCAGGACCAGCCCTGTTCTCACTGGCCAGGATTCCAACCAGCCTAGTTCCCTAGGCATCGCGCAGAACACATGGAAGAGTTCACCCTCAGAAGCAGGTGAGGTTTGCCCTCGAATAAAATGCTGCTCCCATCCTGCCTAGCACCACTTGAAAGGATCAAACTTTTTCACGTAACTTAACAGTGTCTCAGAAAAAAAGCTCAAGAAGTTTTAGAGGAAAACTAAAGTACTCAACACACAACTAGATAAAATTCAGAAGTTCTGTTCTTCAAACAAAAACTACAGGCCATGCAAAGAAGGAAGAAATTACAATCCATATGAAGGAGCAAATCAATCAGAACTAACTCAGAAATGACATGGATGACAAACTCATAGGCAAGGGCACTTAAACAGTTATCATGTTGTTGTGTATGTTCAAGGACATTCTATTAGAGACATGGAAGATGGTTTTAAGAAGAAGAAAAGACCCATATCACTCTTGAGAGATGACAGCTACACTGTCTGAAGTGAAACATATGCTGAGTGGAAACACATCACACTCTGCAGAAAAAAGTGACTCGAACGTACAGCAACTGAAACCACCCAAAATACAGCGCCAGGAGAAACAAAGATTATAAAGACAATATCACTGAAATCTGGAATTCAAGGACAGTTTGATCCAACACAATCTGAAATCAATATATAAAAGTCTTCTCCATACCAAGAGTGAAAAATGGAAACGTGAAAAAGTACCAAGAGTGCTTCTGTTGAACAATGATAGGATTCCAGCAAGTTCAATATGAACACAGATCCACGATCTCCCAAAAAGAACCAGCTGTATCACATACATTGGATCGTGAAGGAAATTTTTTTTTTAATCTGTCATTGAATCCTATTTCTAAAGTAAGTAAGAAGCAAATATGTGCTGATGAGCCTAAGATACCAATACAACTGAGCCCCAAATCAGGAGAAAAACGTACCTAAATGTTCCTAGGCTTACAGAGATTACCTCTCTGATTGAAAGCCTGCATTTTTATTCAGTCTCTGTGGGTTTCATCCATCCATAGTAAATGTCAACCACTCAGAAGCCAAGCTCTTCAACACTTTTCTAAGGAACCAATAAATTCAGTGTGCAGCATATAATTTCCTACTAAATTTCCAGGATAGTATAGGAGACCCAAGGAATTAATACATTTGTATAAGATGTTATGAAAGTAGTGACTCTTCCTGCCTTCTTTATAATCCAAATTTGTTATAAGAAAATGACTAAGAAGGAAGGAAAGGGAAGGGAAAAACCAAAAGGTACAAAACTATTTGCTATATATATATTCAAACTCAAGCCAAACTAAAGAATAGATCAATTGTAATAAAAAGCATTCCATTTTGAAGTCTTTTCATTATACATAAACAATGCTTCTTAAACACTTCAAATTCATGAAAAATAAATTGTAAGCACTTTAAGTAGTTAATAACACAAAAGTTGACTTACCATAAATCGCTAAAGCTTGTGGGAAATACTCTTTGTATTCTAAATCCTACCCATTAATGCAAGGGTGAGGACGCACCTCAGAGTCAATGGTGACGATTTTTTAATGAGGGATTTGAGAGGGTTGGTTTAATTCCCAGATTTGTTTTCTTAATTCCACCCCATCACCAGTGAAGTGACTGGATGGGTACATTAGAAACCTGGTTACTGCAGATGCTGCATCCGATTCATGCCTCTCTTTTTTGTAAGTTAGAGGAAAACTGACACCTGGAGAAAGTCACACCGTCAGGAATTACCCCAAATGTTCACTGTGACACTGAAGCTTTATATACGGAGCCCCTTCTCAGCAATTAGGGCCAGAGAAGGAACATTCGCCCCCTCCAGCTGCTGCAGGCAGCAGAACCACAAAGAGCCTAAGATACCTACTTAGGCGGTTACTTTTCAGGGGCACAAGACGGCACTTTAAAAAGGTACCTACCCAGAAACCTACCATGAAAGTGAACAATAAATATTTACATTCCAAGCCAAAAAATTCCACAGTCTAAAAAGAAACATTTGATGTTCTCATCTCTGAATACTGAAACAAAATAATGATTATACTAATTTTAATCAAACTTAAAAGGTCCACCTCATTGCTTGTTGATATAAGCTATTCGCCTTTGAACAGGCCAGGGAAAAATCCTGGAGGCATTTTTATATTCTGACTTAACAATTATCTGATAATTACCCCGTCATTACCTGCTGGTGAGGGATTCCATTCTAAATTCTTAACATTTCTGATACATGGCAGGCATGTTACTTCAGAAGGCCTACCTGGAAAGAGACTGAGAAGGCTGACTGGAGGTTTGTTGGTATCAATCGTTAGCTTGTGGCTTGCGATTTTTGAAGGCTGGCCTGGGAGACAGACTAATTTCAGGGGAAGTCTGAATTTACATTGGGTAACCCGAGGAATGCCTGGAAGAAAGAGAGAGAAATGCAGAGTCATGAATGTGTCCAATAATTTGATGCACAAAATATCTGTACTAGTAATAGTCCGAGTAACAACGTATCCTAGTATAAAAGTTTGCTGCCTGCCTATTTTCTCTGGCATCACTGAAGTAACTGCACATTATTATCATAATTCACATTTTTATATTA
Source organism: Pipistrellus hanaki (assembly GCF_964339955.1). Classification (NCBI taxonomy): domain Eukaryota; kingdom Metazoa; phylum Chordata; class Mammalia; order Chiroptera; family Vespertilionidae; genus Pipistrellus; species Pipistrellus hanaki. The sequence continues at coordinate 10,024,048 of NC_140512.1, read as the reverse complement.
TTGTCAAGAAGCAGAAGGCAATATCAGGGATCACTGTAAGTTATATAAATGTCTAATCAGTATGCTGTACACCTGAAACTAATATAATATTGAATGTCAACCATAATTCAAAAACTACAAAGATAAAGAGTACTAGCAGTGCAGGATTTTTTAAAGTGAAAGGCAGAAATAAAATCTTAGGAAGACCAGAGGCGTTTGGTATGCCTTCAATAGTAATGCCATATTTTTAAAATCATCACACTTCAACACTTAATAGAGAGTTATAGTCAACTACTGAACTATCTTAAGCTAAGACCTTCAAATTCTAGCCCTAATTTAAGACTCTCAGCTAAGATGAGCAATGAGTATGAAATTTACATCAGAAAGACTTTATATGAATATATTTCATAACGTCTCTACCCCCACACACACAAATTTTTTAACCTTTCGATTTTTTTACTTACTGAAAATCAAATTACAATTAATTTGCAATAAATTACAACATGAAAGCAGAATTTGTTCTACCTAAGATCTAAAGTTCATGACATTTTATACAGTAATATTAAGAATATTACCTTCATATGATTCGATTTTTCTCAATCCATTTAACTTTACATATCAGTGAAGTGACATTTTTACAGACTTCCACAGTCACTCAATTGTCAGATTTTGTTCTCTTTGTACACAGGCATATTTAAATAGGTAACTGAACAATATATAACAATGGAGACTTTTATGGCAGGATTAAAAGATTTTAAAAATCAAGTCCTTTTAATGTTTTTACAGAGAATGATACTAAAACCAAAGCAAAGTAGGCTCTCTACTTAAAAATCCAGAAAAGCAATTCTACAACTTTAATTTTCTCTCTTTTTATCCTAGGGTTCTGTTTTTGATGGGGTAAGATAAAAGATAATATATGGCAGCCTGCATCTCAGGACCTGCTGTACTCTGCTTGATGGGGCCACACATTCACCCCTTTATTGCCTTCCAGTGGAGTCAGCGAGCAACTTAGAAATGGTAAAGTAAGAGCAGTTGGGGTTTGGGGACATGGTTCCAAATTAGCAGCATATTTTGCTTAAGCCAGTTGGAGTGGAGTGGCTTACTCTACATCCAAGCTGGGACTATCCTTTTCAGTATTACTTGTTCAGTGGGATAGCGAGAGATCATCAGCAATGGAAACATGTTGATGTATGAGGTCAATTAAAGACTTTTTCAGAGCATGGGGAGCATATTTGTCATTCTCCAACATAATCTATTATCCATCACATTTTACGTAGCTCGTTTTTTGCTCATAACCAACAGATGTTTAATTCACTTCTGGAATCCTAGATGCAAAGTATAACTGTGGCTCTTCAGAAAGGTCCCCGAGTATTATATATCCTGACATTCTGTGAGATTTTAAAGGCATGTTTATTTGTACTTTGCAATGGCAAAAAAAAATTTCATCCTCACCCAAGGATATTTTTTCATTGCTTTTTAGAAAGAGCAGAAGGGAGGGAGGGGAGAAAGAAGAGGGAGGGAGGGAAAGAGAGAGAAAGAGAGAAAGAGAGAGAGAAAGAGAGAGCTGTATGAAAGAGACACATGGATGGGTTGCCTTCTGCATGCACTCCACCAGGCCCCTGGGATCAAACCTGCAACCCAGGTAAATGCCCTTGACTGGGAATTGAACCCGCATCCCTTGGTGTGCAGGCCAAGACTCTAACTACTTAGCACACCAGGGCAATGGTAAAATGTTTTTACTCAAAATATTATGGTAGCATGATCTAAACTACTGCTTATGAATTTTTTCAATTTCATATATTCCACATATCTCCAAATTATGGAACTATACCTACTAATATATTTCCTCTACAATACATATACTAAAGCCTCAAAACCTGAAACCTATCTTCATTTCCTTCATTTTTAATGAATAGTGGAGGGGGAGAGGGGGAGGAAGGAAATGCTTCACCTTCTGATAACTCCTTTTTTAATTTCTTTATTGATTAAGTTATTACATACATGTCCTCATCCCCCCATTAGCCTCCCCCACCCCCACTCAATTCTATGCACAAAAATAAGCGATCTTCTATGTACTTGGAACCAAAGTCTGGGCTAATTATTCAAACAAAATCTGGCTGTAAATGTGCTTCTAAAACTATACTGCTAAAACTGTGGCTCTGTTTCACTAGACCAGGTACTGATTGAATATGTGGTTAAAAAAAAAAAAAAATTAATCATGATCAACATCACTAGCCTTATGCTAATGAGCCTATATTTGAATATTGGTACTAAATCTCTAAGAACCCAGAGCTAAAGAAACTGGTGGTGTAGCCGAAACTGGTTTGGCTCAGTGGTAGAGTGTCAGTCTGTGGACTGAAAGGTCCCAGGTTCGATTCCAGTCAGGAACATGTACGTTGGTTGCGGGCACATCCCCGGTAGGGGGTGTGCAAGAGGAGGCTGGTTGATGTTTCTCTCTCATCGACGTTTCTAGCTCTCTATCTCTCTCCCTTCCTCTCTGTAAAAAATCAATAAAAATATATTTAAAAAAGAAAGAAAGAAACTGGTGATGTATATATGTTTTCAGAAACTGGAACAAATGGTTATAAGCATGAATAAACCCAACAAGTTAAAATACATTATAACTCAGTTCACAGCCCAGTGAAGTCAGCTAATGATGGTATGTTGGGTCCAAGCCCCTCTGCCAGGGACTGGACCTCCTTGGACGCTGGGTATTTGACAGAAAAGCCATGAGAAGCTGTGGGTATATAAGAGAGTCTCTCTTGTAGCCCAAGCTCTGACAGGAGCTTTTAGACAAAGCAGTTCTTCAAAGTAAAGTCCCATACAGTCGCCATACACAGGCTAGGTAACAATACATCTTTCCTACAAAGTAATAGTAGGAGCTACACGGGAGCCATCTTTAGAACTACAGCATCACTAAGCAGCTGCCTCCCAGCCCCCATGCCTGCTACTCAGTAACATCCTTTAATACTAACTTAGACAAAAGAGGCTCCTTGCCAAATAGTGGCCTCACTATTTTGGGTTATAGAAGGGCACATATGTGCAGCATACATACAGTAAGGTAGGTGTGTCCTTGCTTCTTGCACCTGCATACAGTAACTTAGCCTTGAACACTCCTGATTAGGATTCCCATGCTCAGAGTGGCCTTGAATATCCCGCGCACCCTAGACAGGGTTCTTACACAGTGTCGCATATTAGGGCAATGGTCTACAATTGCTAAGATTTGTAGAACCCTCCAGAATTCCCCTTTTCTCTAGGAACTGTAAAACCTGTTTCATGGGACATTTGGAAAACATTATTTTAGAAAATGATACTTAAAATTTTGATTATAAAATGATGGCACCTTGAAAAGTTTTACCATTGGGGGGGGGGGAGATATAAAATCTGCCCAGCTGGCATGGCTCAGTAGTGATGATTCCACTCCCTGTCAGGGCACATGCCAGGGTTGCGGGTTCGATCCCAAGTGTGGAGAGTGCAGAGGGCAGCCAATCAATGATTCTCTCTCATGATTGATGTTTCTATCTTTCTCTCCCTCCCCCTTCCTCTCTGAAATCATTAAAGATATATTTAAAAAGAAAATATTAGCTCTAACTGATTTGGCTCAGTGAAGATTGTCGGCCTGCGGACTCAAGGGTCCCAGGTTCGATTCTGGTCAAGGGCATGTACCTTGGTTGTGGGCACACATTTCCAGTAGGGGGTGTGCAGGAGGCAACTGATCAATGTTTCTCTCCTATCGATGTTTCTAACTCTTTATCCTCCCTTTCTCTCTGTAAAAAGTCAATAAAGCCGAAACCGGTTTGGCTCAATGGATAGAGCGTCGGCTTGGGGACTGAAGGGTCCCAGGTTCGATTCCGGTCAAGGGCATGTACCTTGGGTGCGGGCATATCCCCAATAGGCGGTGTGCAAGAGGCAGCTGATCGATGACTCTCTCTCATCGATGTTTCTAACTCTCTATCTCTCTCCCTTCCTCTCTGTACAAAATCAATAAAATATATATTTAAAAAAAGTCAATAAAATATATTTTAAAAAGAAAATACTAAATTCTTCAGAAACCAGTTTAAAGAAACCATATCTTTTAAAAAAAAAAATCACAATGCCAAAATTTTATATTATTTCTCATCAAATTAAAAACCAAACATTTCAAAATACAATCGCTAGTATTTAGTTTGGGGGTCTATCAGAGACACATTTCCATTGAGATTTACATTTTCTTGAGAATCTTGAAATGTAAATCTGGCTATAATTATTCTTCAGGCTACCATTGTACATAAGAACATGGAGATATGTGTGAGTGTGCACATGTGTGCATCTATAATAAGGATTACATGTATTCAAAGACTTTCAATTAGCTTTCAGCTCAGTTGAAAGAGCCTACAGTAATTGGTCCTAACTTTGCCTACCGTCAGTGATATTTTCCCTATGTTGTTGGCAAACAGGCTTATTCAACTCAATTTTAAGCTGAGAGAAAAGAAAAATGTGGTCATTTATAACATTCAAATATCGGCCTGCTCATTCGTCAGACTGACTCTGTGCTGCAGTCCTTACCGAATATAATCGCCTCCCCTTCAAACACGTCTCTCGCTAGCCTGCTAGAGGAAACGGGCAGTTGCAACTACTTGGTACAATTAATCACAAAACTATTTTAACACCGAGAAAGAAAAGTCACATCAAAACCACTCCTGATGGAAGTATTTTTCCAGGAAGAGAATTCTAACTACACCTGGCACACCCGAGAGCCCAGTATCACTGTCAAGAGGGAAGCCAAAATGCACTTTAAAAGGGGGGGTGGGGGGGGGCATGTATATCAAAGCGGAATAACTACGTGTATGCATTACACTTCCACAGGACGCCGCAGCGCTCCTTCCAGGGCCTGCTAGAGCCATTCTCCCTGCAAACAAGGCGCCCCGAGCAGTAGCGGTGTCTGGTGGCCAGGACTTCCTTCATCCCTTCCTGTTATGTCTGGCGACGTACTGTGCTCGCTCTGCGGCCCCGCTACGCCTCCCCTGTCATGTAACCAAATGCAGAATAATGGAGCCTAACTCTTGTGGGACAACATAAAACCTCGTGTGCCTCCCTCTTTTCCATGAGTGAAAGCAAGACTGCTTATCTGCACGGGGCCCGCACAGGTCAGGCCGGCGAGGCGGACCGTCTTTGAAACCTGAAGCCCTGTGTGCCCGGTGAGAGCTCAGGGGCGGCCTTTGCTAGTTGCTCGCCTGCTGGCTGAAGCTGGGTGTTTCAACGCGACTCCCCGAAGCTTAATTATAATTTTAAAATATGTCATGAGATTATGACAACCAGCTTTCGCTTTGTACTGAAATACTCACATTTCCATAGATTGTGATCTTTCCCTCTAATGGTTGGGACTGAATTTACAGTAAGAGGGAATAAATTACTTTCAGTGATAACCTTAACTGGTTTTTTTTAACCTAAAACGAATCATTTCAATAGTAATATGAATATGATATTTTACAAAAGTTAGTGCAAATTTTATCAGCTATGTGCAATCTTGCAAAGTAAAATATAAATTTTATTTGTTAATAATAGTTTTTAATAACCGAAATTCTAATTTGACTAGTTTGCTTTATGTTATTAAGCTAATCACATACTTCTGTTAAAATATTTCTCATGTAAGTGCATTTTCACCTTCCAAATACTATGCAACCAAGGTTGTTAACATCACCAAAACTTTGAGTAAATACTGCCATTATTTTTAAGTATTTTATATATTTATTATTAATGAATTAACATTGTTATCTAATATTTACCTTAAAATAGCTAATATGAAGATAAACCACCAAATAAACTCTGTGTCTAGGAGGGAAATAATCAAAGTAGAAGATTCTTTCTTTTTAAATACATATTTTTAATTATTTTTAATATATATATTTATTTACTTATTTCAGAGAGGGAAAGGGTGAGAGAGAGATAGAAACATCAATGATGAAGAGAGAATCATTGATCGGCTGCCCACAAACCGGGCATGTGCCCTTAACTGGAATCGAACCCAGAACCCTTCAGTCCATAGGTTGACACTCTATCCACTGAGCCAAATCAGCTAGGGCAGAAGATTCTCTTATAGAGCCTGTCATTTATCCTAATATTGTATAATTCAAAGGTAAGTGCTCGAACCTGTCTGTCAAAGAGCTCAAAATCCAGTAGAGGATTCAAAGGAACAAACTTAATGAAATTCACATTATGGTCAGTTTTACAGTAGACTCATAAACAAAGGTTTGGAGGTATACAAAATGGGTTAACAATTCACACCGACCCGGACAAGTTCAAGGGGTCAGACCCGGGATGGCATTCCCCCATAAATTCTAAACAAGACAACGAATAGGCCCACAGAAGAGCACGCCTGGCATGCTGACCAGAGACAGAAAACAGACCATTTAGAACTCCGTGGCAAACACCTTGTGTCTTTTACTATTTCTTCATTTTAGTAAAATATGATAACAGAGCATACAGGTAAATCACCAGTCACCTGAAGAAATCTCTTGTCAATGACGTGATTTCTGCTTTTAAGAGTCACGGAGCTTCATTCTTGCTCATGACTCTGCTGAATGACAGGTCTCTATGGGAGGAAACATGCATACACTCCAGAGTCAGATCAAGGAAATGAATCATCCTTAAAGAGGTTTCTATAGTTAAAACAGCAGTCCATAGAATGAAATACTGTCATTTGCAACACCACCAATGGACCTTGAGAATATTATGCTAAGTGAAATACGTCAGTCAGAAAAGACAAAGAACCACATGATTTCACTCATGTGTGGGATTTAAGACTAAAACTCGTGGACACAAACAGCGGTGTGGCAGTTGTCAGAGGGAAGGGGGTCAGGGTGAATGGGGTCCTCATATATGGTGACAGGAGAAGATCTGAGTTTGGGTGGTGGGCACACAGTGCAATATGCAGGTCCTATACTATAGACACCACACCTGAAGCCTGTATGATTATATTAACCAATGTCACCCCCCAAAAAAAATTTAAAACAATAGCAGTTTATAAAAACGGTTCATTCACGTTATAATACCAGCTCAATTCACTGACCACATTTCAGTTCATAAATTCATTTCGTTCTAAATCATTTTTCTTACCCACCTTCAGGACTTCGATCTATCCATCAGAGGCAATGCAGAAAGGGTTAGGGGAAAAAGAATGCAACAAATTACCTATGGTAAAATTACAACACAAATTTAATACATATCTGCTTAAAAATTTAATACAATAAATTAATTTTTTTAAGATTCTCACTGATGATTTAAATTGCTCTCCAATAAAAATGAGTTAGGGTTAATCCAAAATTGATGAGTAAAACATGAATAAATGAAATCTAACAATATATCTGCACTTCCATTCTCAGAAGTCCATGAGGGTGTGCTTTTCGAGTGCAAAAGTAGTAAAAAGAAAGATATACGATATAGCCAAACCACAAACCAAGCCAAGTATGTAAATGGCATCAAGAGCATTAAATGCATTGTTGGGAAAACAGTTGCATGAAAGAGCAAATACATTATCATAATAATATTTCCAGTTAGTCTTATATTATCATTTCAGCCAGTAGATACCACTATGCTATAATGTCTTTGGGTTAGAGGGAGCTTGTCTTGCCATTCTTTTACTTCTACAGACTTTTTTTACTTTAATTTCTAATATACTTTCAACCAATTAATGCTATGCTCTTTTGTTTAGCAATAATTTATAGTTTTTTAAATTCTGTCTATAGAAAAGCATAATACCTAAAAATGGTACATGCAACAATAAGCTCACAAACTTATTTTACAACTTTATAATATATTTTTAAGCATTTTGTCTACTTTGAAAATGTATTAAAGTTATAAAATCAACTCAGAGCATAAAATTGTCAATGCATAAGCCTGAAAATTCCCGTAGGCAAAATAAAAACTACAATAACTATTAAAAAAATTGCTAATTATTAAAAAAAAGAAAAGAAAAGTGGGCATCAGTAGAAAGAAAAAAACTAAGAAAACTGTATAGAAATATTTTTAAAATGTAACATTGCAGAAATAGCTTATTATCAGTTATACTACATTTAACCATATTTTTTGCTAAATGACAAAAAGCAATGATGAATTCTCTTCTACCAATCAAATGTCAAACTGGTACTATGAGAAATTAACTATACAGAAAAAAATATATGAAATTGATTGACTCAATTAAATTAAAACATAATAATTGAATCTCAACTGGGCTAAAGATAACCTTTTCCCCTTTTTTTCCAGCTTTATTGAGATATTATTGACATATGTAAGTTTAAGGTACACAATGTGATGAGTTGATACACATATATATTGCAAAAAGATTACCACTATAAAATTAGTTAATATCTTCTTCTCGTCATATAACTATCATTTTTTGTGGTGACAACATCTGAGATCTACTCTCTTAGCAACTTTCAAGCATATCATACAGTACTGTACATTAGTCATCACACTATACATTTAGACAACCCCTCCTCCCCCGCCCTGAACTTACTCATTCTAGAAGTATGAATCCTTTGACTAACATCTTCCCCTTTACACACATCCCCCGACCTTTGGCAACCATCATTTCATTAAAGATAAACTTTTTAATCTAAAAAGAGGTTGTTGTTTTCAAATACAGATCAAATTATACTAGGTCTGCTCTTAAACTGACTAAAGGGTAATTAGTCACTAAAACAATATCTAAAACTTGCCGAAACCGGTTTGGCTCAGTGGTGGAGCGTCAGTCTGCGGACTGAAGGGTCCCAGGTTCGATTTCGATCAGGGGCATGTACATTGGTTGCGGGCACATCCCCGGTAGGGGGTGTGCAGGAGGCAGCTGGTCGATGTTTCTCTCTCATCGACATTTCTAGCTCTCTATCTCTCTCCCTTCTCTGTAAAAAATCAATAAAATATATTTTTAAAAAAACAAAAAACCAATATCTAAAACTGAATATTCATCTAATGTTAGACTAACCCATAAGAGTCTTTCATTTATTCAGATTAGATTTTTCTCTTTAGTTCAAATAGATAAAGTATGACTATATATCATTCTCCTAATGAGAGTAAAAGTACATTATATTTACTATTAACTGAAAAAATAAAACCAAACATTATGCAATCCACTAAATAGACTTATCACTAATTATTCATAATACATTAACGTAAGTTGGACATACAATTTTATTTAACACTAGAAAAGAGTATTTTTTATTTAATAGTATTTTACAATGTGTTTTCCCATCTTACCACTTAAACATTTCATTCATAACTGCGCGTGCAAAGAAGTGATTAATCCTGTTTACCTGTTGGTCTGGCATAAGAAACAACAGCATTTCCTTCCAATTCAGGGGGTGCATAACTTCCTTTCAGAAAAACAGAGAAGGCCACTGTCCTAGTCATCTCTGGTGCTGTAAGCAATGTGAAAGCAATGGAAGTCATATAATTATGGACAGTGATTATTAACAACCGCTCAAATTAGGCCTATATTGTAAGCCAGCTACTGTCCTAAGCACTTCACATGAATTAGTTCACTTAATCCTCACAATAACCCTATAAAGGCGGGTGGTATTATTGTCCCCATTCCCTTCTTTTTTGTTATTGTTGTTAGGGGGAGAAGGGGCATGAAGAAGGAAACTGACTGGAGAGAGTAAGAGGCTTGCCCAAAGTCATGTAGCTAAGACACAGCTGGGAGCTGACTTCAGAGCAAGGGAGCCGGACACTCCACACTCCTGCTTCTCTCTGCTCAGTGAGCGGGCAGCATGGACAGGACAAGGGTACACAGAAGGGCAGGAGACGGTGGGCGTGGGAACAGCACTTTATCAGGACAAGACTGCAGGGGAAACCCAAGGAGGGGACTGGACTTGATGGAACTACAACTATAGAGACAGCAGATGGCACATAGCCTTCTGTAATCACGCATTTGATCTCCAAGTGCGTTAGAAAGCCCTACAGGGGTCTTCAAACTACGGCCCGCGGGCCACATGCGGCCCGCAGAGGAGTCTGATCCGGCCCGCCAGGTTTTTTGGGCAGTGAGCGCAGCCGAGGTGTTACAGTAGGAATTAGTAGTTCATATAGTCCGGCCCTCCAGTTCTCTGAGGGACCGTGATCTGGCCCCCACTTTAAAAAGTTTGAGGACCCCTGCGCCTAGCAGGTTTGTAACTGGAAAAATAAATTCTTTAGAATGTGTTTTTAAAAGATAAATTGAAAGTATTATAAAAATTTAGAAAATAGCCCAGCCGGTGTAGCTCAGTGGTTGAACATATGAACCAGAAGGTCACAGGTTCGATTCCTAGTCAGGGCACATGCCCAGGCTGTGGGCTCAAACCCTAGTGGGGGGCATGCAAGAGGCAGTGAACCAATGATTTAATGATTCTTTCTCATCATTGATGTTTCTACATCCCCCGTCTTCTCTGAAATCAATTTTAAGATTTTAAATTAGAAAATAAAATGAGAAACCAATTGTTAGGTATCACACCCAAGGCTACTTCGGCCATTCAACCATTCCTTCACTCATTCAATGAATAATTTGCTGAGTTCCCACTATCTAACAGACATTCAGGTAAGAGCTGGTTATACAAAGGCAAAAAAGAGAGAGATGTCCTTGACTTCGTGAATAAGACTTAGGTTCCCCAGCTAAATTGTGGCAGTAAACAAAGAAAGATAATTCAGAAATCACTTTAACAGAATCAGTGACAACTCAGATGTAAGTGAGAGGGGATAAGAGATTCTATGCCGAGTAAGACCGGCTCTACTTTAGGCATTATTGCAGATACCTTACATAGATTCATTTTTTTTTTTTTCCATTAAATCCTCAAGACAGCCCTACAAGAAAGACATCATTATCCCTTTCTGGAGATTAAAAAAAACGGAGGCTCCAAGTAATTACTAAGGTAGTTTGCCCAAGGTTACACATAGAGTGAGAGTCAGGGCCAGGATTCAAATTCCGGCCAGACTCCAAAGTCAATATTCTTTCTTCAAACATTACTGATTCAATAAATAGCTCACTAGAGAAACACTAATAAAGAAAGCCTTCCAAATTACAGTGTTTAAGTACAATTACAGGTCCACCTAGTTAAGGAAAGCCCTTGGAAATCTGTAATTACTTCAGACTCAACAACCATTCATTGAATGTCCAAAGCTTGATGCACAGAGGGAAAACACCGTAAGCCAAACAACACAAGCATTAATTTCAGGAAGATACCATTCTCACGATTCAGACAGGAAATATATCCATGCCGAAACCGGTTTGGCTCAGTGGATAGAGCATCGGCCTGGGGACTGAAGGGTCCCAGGTTTAATTCTGGTCAAGGGCATGTACCTTGGTTGCGGGCACATCCCCAGTAGGGGGTGTGCAGGAGGCAGCTGATTGATGTTTCTCTCTCATCAATGTTTCTAACTCCCTATCCTTTTCCCTTCCTCTCTGTAAAAAATCAATAAAATATATATTTTTTAAAAAGAAATATATCCATGAAGTGAACACACTAATAAAAAAAAAAAGTTTTAATTAAAAAAAAAAAAAAAAAAAGACAACCTAAAACTAGGATAGACTTTAAGCCAAAACCAAGCACTCACCGGTAAATTCAAAAGTGAATTGGTCACGTGACAATACCAAAGGTGGCTGCACATAGACTGATAATTTGGCTTTCTGCAATGCCACTCGATTCTGCAGTGTGACCTAAGGAAATAGAAATTGTTAGTAACTAAAAATTATATTCTAACCAAATTAATAAAATATCACAACTACTTAAAAATCACTATAAGAATTAGGAAACATCATCTGGGGGAAAAAGAGAGAAGCTACAAAACATAACATGTAACGTAAGTGGTAGATTAAAGGGTCCTACTCAGAGACTGGCCCTGGAGTTGGACTTTCCTCCAAAGACATAGGAAAAGCCAAAAAGCACATGAAAAAATGCTCAGTATCTTTAACCGCTACAAAATACAAATTCAAACCACAATGAGCTACTACTACACAGCCACTAGAATACTAGAATCAAAAGGTCAGTGGGAGTGGATAAAATAGGTGTTAGAAAGAACGTGGAGAAATTAGAACCCTTATATATTCTGATAAGAATGTAAAATAGTACAGCCACACACAAAGTCTAAGAGTTTCTTTAAAAAATTAAACATAAATTTACCATACAATCTCACAATTCCATGCCAAGAGAAATGAAAACATGTGTTCATGCAAAAACGTGTACACAAAGGTTCAAACCAGCATTAATCATAATAGCCAAAAGTAGAAACCACTCAAATGTCCATCAACTGGTGACTGGATAAATAAATACAGTATATCCATACAATGAAATACTAATCGGTAATAAAAAGAAATGAAGTGCTGATACATGCTACAACATGGACAAACCTTAAAAGTAGTAAGCTACTAAGTAAAAGGAGCTTGACACAAAGAAACACATATTGTATGATTTCGCTTCTATGAAATGTCCAGAATAGGCAAATCTATAAGGACAGACATAGACTTGCCGTTGCTGAGGGATGGAGAGGGGTTATGAGGGAAGAGTGGGAGAGAAGGGAGCAGAAAGTGACAGCTAATAGGAATGAGGCCATTTTTACGGGGAATGAAAATGTTTTCAAATTAAATTATGGTGATAGTTCAACAACTCTGCAAATATGCTAAAAAATCACTGAATTATGTACTTTTAATGAGTAAATTGTATAGTATTTAAATTACATCTCAATAAAACTATTAAAAATGTTCTACCAGCTGAAACCAGTTTGGCCCAGTAGTAGAGCGTCGGTCTGCGGTCTGAAGGGTCCCAGGTTCGATTCCGGTCAAGGGCATGTACCTTGGTTGCGGGCACATCCCCGGTAGGGGGTGTGTAAGAGGCAGCTGGTTGATGTTTCTCTCTCACTGATGTTTCTAGCTCTCTATCTCTCTCCCTTCCTCTCTGTAAAATATCAATAAAATATATTTTAAAAATTAACAAATAAATAAAAATGTTCTACCATTATCCAGGTGATTACTTTGTAAGTTATATAAATACCTAATCACTGTGCAAAACACCTGAAACTAATATATTGTATGTCAACTATAATTAAAAACCTTTTTTCATTTTAATTAATTTTTCTAATTTTTTAACTTAAAAATATTCTATCAAAAGCAAAAAAAAAAAGTATCTGCCCTCAATGGCTGATAATTACATCATGAAATATTATATGTGTTCATTCTTCTTTTCATATAGATGTGGCATCATGAATTATTTATCTTATCCAGTATCAGTATATTACATTGTACACAAGTCAATTATTCTCTAAAGATTTCCTTACTGCCGAAACCAGTTTGGCTCAGTGGATAGAGCTTCGGCCTGCAGACTGGCAGGTCCCGGGTTCGATTCCGGTCAAGGGCATGTTCCTTGGTTGCGGGCACATCCCCAGTAGGGGATGTGCAAGAGGCAGCTGATCAATGATTCTCTCTCATAGATGTTTCTCTCTATCCCTCTCTCTCTTCCACTCTGTAAAAAAATCAATAAAATATATCTTAAAAAATAATAATAATAAAATAAAGATTTCCTTACTTTGCCCAGCCAGTGTAGCTCAGTGACCTTTCCCGGCCAATGAGAAGGGGCATCATTTTCACGCTGGCAAAGAAAAAGCTTAATGATCTGCCTTCCAATGGGCATCATATCCCCTAAACGGCCAATCTCTTCCACTAATCTCTCCTGGATGAGTGCACATGGCTGGTAAGACAGACTTACACAGCAGACCTGGGTACCTATTGCTCTTCAGGTGACACCTAGTTTAGCCAACACTGAGGAGCATCCTCTACCTCACACCTTTGCTATGGGGCAGTTCAGTCTAGTTACCAGGCACTAGTATATGAGACAGATACATTTCATTGTTAACTGGCATAATGAAAGGGCTTACTTATTTTTAAGAAAAGTGGTTCTGAAATTTCTCTTAAATAAAAAGCATGTATCACCTATTCCTTAATTACATATACATACATACAAATATATAATAGAGAAACCATATAGCGATATACAACTGGCCCACAAACATTATATATATACTAGAGGCCCAGTGCACGGATTCATGCACCAGTGGGGTCCCTTGGCCTGGCCTGTGCCTCTCACAATCCGGGACCCCTTGGGGGATGTCAGAGCACTTGTGCACATATTCGGCCTGATCCCTGCAGGCCAGGTTGAGGGACCCCAATGGTACATGAATCCATGTACCTGGCCTCTAGTATGCATAGCAGATCTTTGGTTAATCTCTTCCCACCTTCCCCCTCCCCCCTTCTCTTTGAGATTCATCAGTTTGTTCCATGTTTCCATCACTGTTTATTGAGTGTCTGCCCCCTGGTGGTCAGTACGCATCATAGCTATCAGTTGAATGGTCAAACAGTCACTTGGGCTTTTATGTATATAAAATTCAGTAAATATCTTGAATTAATTTTAAACAATGTGGATATTTGTACAACTTAAAAATGTCAATCATGAAATTTTGACTTGCACAGAAAATGTTTTAAAAGACAACTTTTGATGCAGATAAGTACAATAAACACAGCAAATGAACAATGGACCCTCAGTTGTTACTTTATCAGCCCTGGGAATACATGAGGGGAATCTGCATCCCACGAACAAAGCTTCCTCAGTGACGTCTGACCATTGTAAACCTACTGCCTTTTTAGTCAAACCCTGACGGCAATTATGGGAAGAAACCAGATATGCACCCCAGACAACATTCTTTCAAAGAGCTCGTCCCCTGGACAAATGGAACACAATTTAAATGTTTTCTATTAATAATAACATGATGCTAGCCTATACATACCTTTTTTAATCACATTGATAACCATTAGCAGCTTTCTATATTCATAGAACCATGCTAATAAATTATTTATGTGCATTATCTTATTTATTATTTACAACATGGTGAAAGAGCTACTATTACTATATGCCATTTTAAAGAAAAGAAAACTGTGGCTCAGAGAGGCTAAATAATTCGCCCAGGGCCATTGTGTTTGTAAGTGGAGGAGCCACAGTTTAACTTCTGGCTGCCAGAATTCTTAACCAACTGGGGTTAAGTCTCAAAACAACTCTGCACATGAAACAAGTGCCCCCATTTTGCAATTTAAAGACAGAGCTTCAGAGAAGCTAAGTGCGTGCTCAAGACCATCAGGCCAGTCTGTGCAAGAGAGCTGAAAACTCGGACATGAACAACCTTGGAAGTAGCCATGGGCCATGTGTAAGAGAGCAGACACACTGACTGCTGCCCTGGCCACGGGAACTCAGACAAAAGTCACCCGGTTTTTCATTTGCTTTAGAGGCACAACTGGGAGAGCTCGCCTACCGGGACTTACAGAACCCCGACAATGGCGAGGCCCTTTCCAAAGCGAATCAAGGAGATGTGGGACGAAAATAACTACAGGAACAAAGAAGAGCTGTGTGTGAGCCAAAAAAAAGAGTTAAAGACTTGGCTAGATCGTAAACTTCATATTTTAAGAGAAAAATAATTATAGAATATTAAGGGGAAAGTATAAAACATTAATACAAGAATTTTCCATGCTCTTTTCTGCTCCTAACAAAATGAAATATGATCCTCAGGAAACAGAACACTGGATTTTTATCCTCGGTGTGTAACCGGGACTCCAAAGGCCAGGTCTGAGCAACCACTCTCCCGTCAGGCACACATACTCAAGGTAGCCACATCTTCGCTCACGTGGAACGGATGGAAACATTTTCTCAATTAACAGGATTTATTGTGATGGAAACGTGCATGCTTATATATCTTGGCTGCTGTTGTTATAAGAGGCTAGAAAGGGAGATTTATAGCAGAAATGTGTATAGGAACTGTCAGAGCGAATCAGGAAGGCATTGTGTCTGCTGCGGAAGTCCGGCTGACTGTGTGCAGCCCTGTGTGGTGCCTTCTTTCTCCTGCTCTGACAGCGTCAACAAGGACCGTTAGGAATGGCTTGGTTGCTCTCAAACACAGTAACCCCGCCAGGGAAGGAGACTTTCCCGGTAGTGTCACGTCAGCATTTGGGGGTGGCTATTCCACCTGGTAGCCTAAGAGCAGCCTGGGACAGAAAGGTGTGTTTCCTTACAGCCATCAGCAGTAGCTGGGGGGAAATTAGCATGAGCAATGTTATCTGGTTGAGGTACAAGACTTTTCTGCGATTTATAGTGTGTGCCTGAGTTATTATGTGTATGTGTCTGAATAGTATCAGTAGATAGACATGAAAAGGGTTTCCCCACACAGGTCTATAGATCATTCCTGGAACTCTGAAGGGTTTCTTTTTTTCTTTAAGTGTTTGATTTCTTGCCACTAATGCTTTTCCAGACTCAGAAGTATTAATGAGATAGAGCCTTTGATTGAAGAGGGGAGGGAGACTGGGGAGAGACCACCCTTGTTTCCAGTGGCAAGAATCCAAAAAAATTAGCTTAGGAAACTGTTAAAAGATTGGGCTCCCTTCAACTTCTACCACAGAGCCCCACACTAGGGCCACCCGCTGGGCCCAGTGTAAGCGAACACAATTGGTAGAGCCTGGTACCCTGTCAAGCTCCTCCAAGGACAGCAACCCATAATCTAAGAAAATATGAGGCCCTGTCCAAGTTTTGACTGAGCGAATCGCCAAGATCCACAACTTTCCCTGGCTCCGAGCTCCGGGCAGTGATAAATATTGTCAGCTTAATAATGTGCTGACTGATTACCACACTTTAATCTAAATGCCTTAAGAGGGTTCTACATTTGAGTCCTAGTCTAAAATTCTACAATGACGGGACTGAAAATTTTAACCAAAACCACATCCTTCTTATTCTATTTTTTCAGGACTATCAATTTGTCACTACTCTACTTTGTGGCTTCTTCATTTAATATTTTCTTGCTATAAATACACCCCTTTAAAGCTAATATTATGGCAGATGGATGGCTGGGAATTCTTTTCAAACACATATATAATCATACCTAGAAGAAAGCTATTATTACCATGCACATAATTCCTTAATATATATATGATGAGTCAATCAACTGGTTGGTCTATGTGATGACACAATTCCTTTAGCATATTCAAAATGCTAATTGTTTCTAGAAGAAAAAAAAACCTGGATCGTACAACACATTTAAATAATGGTAGGAATAAGTCATAACAATTGTTTCTATTATGCACATATTGCTATGAATGCAATTATCAGTTTCATATTTGTAGAAAGCAATGAAGGTTAGCAATTCACCACCCAAGGCTGAGGAAAGCATACAAATTCCAAGTGTTTGCTTGACATTTCCATTGGCTGTTAAAGGGTGACAAAGGTGATGAAATGTGTACTATCGTATGCACATTATAGTCTAGAACCATTGTACAATACCTTCACTGTGACTGAAGGGACATGGTCAGTTCCCACTTCAACATCAGGAGCTTGCTGTGAACACATGAAGAAAGGAAGGAAACAATGGTTTCAATATTACACGCCAACACACACTTCTCACCACCGAAATCGGAAACCAACTGCAAAGAAGTCGTCACTCTGATGACAGACTAGAAGAGTCCATGTGACTTTTCAGATGTCTTCATCTAGAAAGTCATCAGCTAATATTCAAACACTCCCCGCCCCCCTCCACCAAGAAAACTCACAGGCCTTATTACCAAGCTCTATTGCCGAATTTACTTGAATGTTGAAACTAATTAATTCTATTAACTCATTCTTTATATTACACAGAAGGCGGCCTCCTTGTATTTTCCAGATAAACATTATGCCGTTCTTTTAGGCCCTTTTATTTTTTAACTTCCAAAAGTACTCTATTCTTATTAGTAATATGAATATGTATCCATGACATATAACTAATAATATAAAGATTGAGCCGAAACCGGTTTGGCTCAGTGGTAGAGCGTCGGTCCGCGGACTGAAAGGTCCCGGGTTTGATTCCGGTCAGGGGCATGTACGTTTGTTGCGGCAGCTGGTCGATGTTTCTCTCTCATCGACGTTTCTAGCTCTCTATCTCTCTCCCTTCCTCTCTGTAAAAAATCAATAAAATATATTTTTTTAAAAATATTGAGTGGCCTTACACCTAGAAAATAAAAGTATGAGCATCAGCCCAGGCTTACCTGGTTCTACTTAAGAATTTCAGAATATTGTATAATAGAGCAAACATTTTCTTATAATTTATAACATTTTTAGGTATTTTATTTTTCAGAATGAAAGATTGAGAAAGAAAAATTCTCACTCTGTGACAGGATAAAACAGAGGGAGGACAAATTTTTTAGTAATACTCATATGAATTCCTGGGGAACAATTAAGGTCCTAAATCTGTATCCAACCAATGAATAGATCAACTGTACTTTAACTTAACCTACTTGGAATCTTTTCACTAAGAAAAACTAAGCCACATCTAAGCCATGGGGACTGCTATGATATAATGGGCATCAGCATAATTAAGAGTTGGAGATTCATATTATATTTATGACTCCATAAAAACCATATATAAACTCAAATCCAACTCCTCAATCAAGAAGATAGGAGAGCAATGCTTGCCGCTTCTATAAAAGACCCCATTCTAATATAAATTATATTATGTTTTCAGATGTGTACTTTCATATTAATGATTTAAAATAAAATATTAAGCCAGGCTTTTGGGGATAGCATTACTTAAAACCCAGGAAATGTTTTACAGTTAGCTGTCTAAGTGTCTAGAAAAGAAACAAACATCTCCTGTTTCCAGCTCTTTTCAATCCATTGTCTGAACACCTCAGCACTTCGAGTTACCCTCTGGGAAATAAGACTACAGTCAGAGAGAAATGGCTTCACAAAGACTCCATAGCACCACAGCCACATAAATCGCTGGGCTAACGTTTTCCAATGGAATGAATACGATACTCTCAAGAATCTCTTAGGAAGGAAAAAAAGAATGAGACAAGGAAAATGAAGCTGAAAGAGACACCCAGTTAAAAGGAAACAGCACTCCAGGTTGCCAACAGGGAAATATCCATTACAATCTAGTGCTAGTTCCTAAAGCCTTTTCCTTCAAAGATCAAAAGTTGCCAAAGAACAGAGAGGGAATTCCACATTCCAAATAGCCTATGTTTAAGAGAACCTAAAAAAAAAAAAAAAAATTATATAAGTTACCCAAAGGAAAAAAAGAATCATTCCCAAGGCAAGAAAATGTGTGTACATTTGTCAGCTCACTAAGCAGAAGTGTTCCACCAGACTACACCCTTCAGGTAGAGTGAGGAGTGGTGTGTGCTGGACGGCTGATGTTAGAACAGTGCCTCCACTATGTGACCAGCTGGGTGAATGTTTCTTTCATATGGAGTCCTATTTTTTTTTTAAGTGTACCCAATTTACTAAACTATAGCAATGTTAATGTGATTTCTATCACAACCTGTGTTGGCTGTTATGCTAAAATTAATCTCGGAAAACTTATGACAACTACTGGCTCTATTATGCTCTGGTACCTGGATATTAAAGTCATTGCCTAGGCTAAATTATATAATTACTAGAGGCCCGATGCACAAAATTCATGCAAGAGTAGGCCTTCCTTCCCCTGGCTGCAGGCACCGCTTCCCTCTGGCACCCGGGACCCGGCCTTCCCTCGCAGCCCCGGCTTTGTCCAGAAGGTCGTCTGGAAGAATGTCCAGTCTAATTAGCATATTACTGCTTTTATTATTATAGATATGACACAAATACAGTAAAACCAGTGAATTTGACCACTGTCTAAATTGATCAGCTTTTGGTATGGACACATAAAAACCTAATAGATTTTGCCCAAACAGGAGGCAGTGAGACATAACCAGTCAGAATCTAACAAGCGCTTACAGAAGACTAAACAAGGAGATGGGGTAACATAACCAAGGACAGTCCCCCCTCATCCTTCTTGTTTCTCAGCTTTTTTCATTCACTCAGAGAGCAAGTAACCACTGAGCACCCATATAAGATAGTGCTGTCTCCTTTTAACTAAGTGTCTCTTTCAGCTTCATTTTCCTTATCTCATTCTTTTTTTCCTTCCTAAGAGATACTTGAGAGTATCGTATTCATTCCATGGGAAAACATTAGCCCAACGATTTATGTGGCTATGGTGCTGTGGTGTCTTTGCGAAGCCATTTCTCTCTGACTGTAGTCTTATTTCCCAGAGGGTGACTTGTGGCAGTGAACAACGCAAGTAGTGAAACATAGATGGTGGCGGTAGTGGTGGTGGTGGTGGTGGTGATTATAATGTTGGAAATCTAAAATGTAATTTTATGATGATGCTACTGACTAATTATCATAACAATTCAACAAAGGAGATTCTATTATTTTTCTCATTTTACAGATGAGAAAATTGAGATAAGAAAAATGAAATAACTTGCCCTGGATCACACAGACAAAAAAATGTGTGTGGGGGTGGGGGGTAGAGATGTGAGAAAATAATTCCTGGCCCAACTGTTTACTCTTAAACTACACACAGATACCCCATCACAACCACCATAATGTATTCAAGATTGTAAATTATCAAACCCTGAGCTAGGTCTTTCATAAACATTATTTCATTGAACCTTCAACAAACATCTTGCGGGGTCAATATTATCCATCTGGATTAGAATTAAAGTTAAACTTTAAAAAAGGTAGATTCGGAATAATAATGAGAACTCCTTCTACTGTTCCCCTTCCCCTTTTGTAGACAGATATCTGCCTAGAAACTCCTTACTGCACCCAAGAGGCTAAAGATGTTTATTTCCAGAAAATAACAAAGATTATAAGTTGTTGTCCTCCTTAAAGCTTCTATTTGAAGGCCTATCATTTAAGCCAATAAATTTGGATCCCAATGTAGCAGAGTCCCCACTATCACCAAACCTTTCAACCTCTGCAAAGACACCTACAGACACGGAGTCCAAGTTAGGAGAAACCATGGCAGAAATTTTCAAGTCATCTTCTCTCTCAGTCATGGGCCAAACACCTATAATTTGAAAAAGAAAGAAAGAAAGAAATTCTTTTAAAAAGATATTTAATCATAGAGTAAAACCTGCTTTATAGTTTTTAAGGGTTATCTATATACCATGTATCCAAAACAACCATAAACATACACACCTAAGAAACGAATGCATTAGAGAATTAGAAGCTTGATGCTAATTCTTCCCCCTCTACAATATTTTAAGAAAAAAACGGTCTCTTTCTCCAAAGATAGTAGCTAAGAAGTGACCCAATGCCTAACTAGTACTGGGAATTTCAACGCTTTCTCCTTCACTTCTGGTGGAAGCCTACATGAGTGCAACCCTTTTGAAGGTAAGTTGGCTTGAAAGTAACTGCTTTTGAAGGTAAGTAATCCCACTGCTGGGAGAAGAATTGTTAGGTGACAGGATCCGTACGATTTGATAGTTATTACCAACTCACCGACAGGCCCAAGGAAGTTCTATGCTGCTGGTGCTTATTAAAAACAAAACAACCTAAAGCTCTATATTTCTATTAATAGGGAAATAGTTAACTAAATTATGGCATATCCATCTTGTGCAATGGCCTAAACCCCAGAGCTATAAGGAAGAGTGCTATCTATCTTTATATACTGATAAGAAAATAACTCCAAGATACCCCTATTAGTAAAATATAAGATGTAGCACAGTGTGTTTATATGCATTTGAAAAATAAAAATCACAAAAACATGAACATTTTCCTAAAGAATACACAACACACTTGATAAAGGTTACCTTTCATCGCGTGAAATAGAACCTGGGGTTTTACCCTTTTAGTACTGTTTGAATTCTTTTCACCATATTCATATTATTTTCACAACTTAAATTTCACTATTTACAAAAAGTTTATAGTGTATAATAAGATATTATGAACAAGTGACAGAGATCCTAAACAAGCAAGGAACATAGTTAATACTTACGCAATGTGTGTGTGTGTATGTGTGCGTGTGTGTGTGTATGCACACATGTATGTGAAACACTGCTGGCTGCCACCTACCACCCACCTCCATGCCTCCTTCGTTGCCAGAGTCCTGATTCTGTTGGCACATTCACCTTCACCTCAAAGTCACTGGGTTGGTCAAATCCAATTATGTTGACCTCATTCCCCTGACTGTTGGTTGTTTTAGGCATGAGCATGGTGCTTAATCCTGGCAGATGTGATGCAAGAAAAGTTGCGCGTGGGGTTGGAGGAATCTGGTGCATGCTTTTGGGAAAGCTATTCTTCCCTAATAAAGGGGGAGACTCGGGAGAAACACCTCCCTTCCTCCCTGGAAATGGTGCTTGCACATGTGCCTGGGACTGCAGAATTCGCCGGGGACCCTGAGAGGAACACCCCACACACGCTGAGGGGGGCCGACTGGACAGATGGAGAGCCCTGGACACAGCCGCATGAACCATCGGTGGCTGGCAAACAGAAGACCTGCCTCTACTTCCAGCAGGCACTCCCACCAGCGCGGCAATGTTTGGAATTGGAATTCCCGTAACTTAGAATACAGAAGGCGGCTCATCGCCCAGCCAATAGCCATCCTTCGAGAACCCAATTTTATTCCAGGCAACAAAACCCTAAATTCCCAGCCTCTCCCGCAGCCTGGAGTGGCCAGTGAGAAGAGAAGAGAGGCTGCTCAGGGCGGGGTTCCCAGGAAGGACCCCTCTGGGTTGACTAGGCCACAGACATGAGGGCAGCAGTTCCAGAAGCCACCCTGCCCCAGCAGAGGCCCTGGGAGGGGAGGAAGCAGAGTCCCTGCCAGACTGACCCTGGTCTGCCCTCGCCACACTGCCTTCCCGGGAAATAAACACGCCGCCTGGTTAAGCCACAGTACCTGGGCACTCTGTTACACGCAGCCACACTCAGCCGAACAGCACATCCCAACAAGGCCAAGTGCAAACGTTCCTAGAACTCAACGGCACGCAGCTTGGGTATCCTGGACCTACTTCCTCCGGATGCAGACTTTCCCTTAGGGGCTTGCTGCTCTCTCCCCGCCTGAAGGCACACTGTGTGGAAGCCTATCTCACTACCCCACCCATTCCTCCAGACTCGCCCAAGCAGAGCATGACCAACTGTCTAAATCAGTAGTCCGTAAACTGTGGCTCGCGAGCCACATGCGGCTCTTTGGCCTCTTGAGTGTGGCTCTTCCACAAAATACCATGACTTGGACGAGTCTATTTTGAAGAAGTGGCATTAGAAGAAGTTTAAGTTTAAAAAATTTGGCTCTCAAAAGAAATTTCAATTGTTGTGCTGTTGATATTTGGCTCTGTGGACTAATGAGTTTGCCGACCACTGGTCTAAATCATAGGGAAGCCCCATCTTTTTAAAATATATTTTTAATTTATTTCAGAGAGGATGGGGGAGGGAGAGAGAGATAGACACAATAATTATGAGAATCATCGATGGCTGCCTGCTGCACCTCCCCCACTGGAATGGAGCCCACAACCCAGGCATGTGCCCTGACCGGGAATCGAACCATGACCTCCTGGTTCATAGGTCGACGCTTAACCACCGGGCCACATTGGCCTGACAGGTAACCCCATCTTTGAAAGTGCCTACCGACAACTGTTGATGCTGGTAATAGAAACGCTTGGCAGGATTCACACTAATGAGCGGGGCACAGAAAGCTTCAAAATCCATGAGCCATACAGGAATTATTACTCTAACTTCATGCTTACAACATACGTTCCTCATATAACTTACACACATAAAATCAGGTTCAAAACCTTCTTTATTACAGTAGATAATATGCACCATGTGTATAACAAAATATACTCTTTAAATTGGCTTTAAATTTTGCTGCATTTCTAGCTTTGAAGAAATAAAAAAATAAAGCTTTAAGTACTGACCATAACCCACAAGACTGAAATTTTTTGTTAAGTTGAAGTCACTCTACGAAAATAAGTGGCATTTAAATGAATAATGGGGTCTTCAAAAAATTCAGTTTTAACTTCTCAGAATATTCTACAGTGAAATGATTTGCTGCTCTACATAATTACAGGTATTTTAATTTAAAAAATAGGCCACAGATTTATAAGGGTACAGAAGACCATAGTTCTCCATATCTCAAATAAAGTAGTTTAAAAGTCTCTCCTTCTAAAAAGTTTCTCTTTGTTTCTTTTTCAGGGATAAAACCAAATGATGGTGGGGAAAGGGCAGAGCACTTCAAATATCAAGGAGAAATTGGGGTTATATAAACAATGAACTCTGCACCCGGGTCTGTGGGCACATCCCTAACCTAATTAGCAGTTATTTCACATTACACAGAAGGATCAAGGTAGTGACAAGCAGAACAACCTAACCCTCCTCACCCAAGGGCATCGCTATGGTCACCAAAAACATAACTTTGAGCTGGAAGAGGTTTTTCTGAGAAACGTTTAGCACAATTAAATGGTAATCAAAATACCATTAGCACTTTGTTTATGGAAAGAACAAAATCTCCAAACACAAGATCTGGAGTGAAAAGCCACATGAAATGTATTTAACGAACTCTAGAAATTTCATGCTTCACATATATGCCACTCTTCCCCAACCGCATTTTTAAACAATACATTGAGACTTATAATTCCATTAATCCCCAAACAATAGTGTCAAACATGGGGGGAGGGATTGTATATTGCAATTTGATACATCCAATTTTAATTATTCTTTATTTGAGAGGGAGGTGCTGACAACAAGTAAATAGGTTTTTAACTAATGAAAGTAATTCAAAGATCTAACTTTCACTTTCAAAACTTTCTAAGAGAAAGTGTGAAGCCAAAGGATAATTGTTTTACTTTAATATTCAGACTCTTTAAATATATTATCTAACGTCCTCTGACTCTTGTCTTGGTAATTCAGTCTCAAAAATACATAAATCTCATAAAGTAATTGGACCAGGAGTAAGGCTGGCTCTGTGGTTTGGGTTGGCTTTTGATGCTCTGCTCCTTTTATTATTCCTACTTGTTTTAACATTTCTTTTACGTGAAAATAGTCCATATTTTTTCTCACTAAAAAGAAGAAGGGGAAAAAAAACAACGTTTACCTGACCCTGAGAAGGGAACTTGCAGTAATGCCTTTCACATGTCCAACCCGAATGCAGGAGTGGGGTTTTGTTTCTCCTTTTAATTTACAATAAAATTACACCCCTGTGGATCCCAAAGTAGGATAATATTGAGTTATTCAAAACGCAGGAACTGAATATGCCATCAGCCTCTGAGTCATTAGAAACAGCATACCGCGGGCTGTGCTCCGCGGACACGAACTCCAAACATAAATCCTACCACTAAGCTGCAAATGACTGCATTTTTAGTAACAGAGTGGTAACTCGCGTATTGCTTTGGTTTCTTTAAGAAGTTAATTAGAAGATCAACCGACAGACTTGTGTACATGCATATAAGTACAACCAATGGACATAAAACTCTGGGGAGGGAGAGTATGTATGGGAGGGAGGGAGGGGGGCAAAAAAAAAATCAATAAAATATATTTAAAAAAAAAAAAAAAGAAGTTAATTAGAAGTTAATAATCGGCCACTCTAAACTTTAATGTTCTTCTCAAGGCCTGAAACCACTGACCAAAGAGGTACAGGTTCCTTTTTTGTTGTTGTTGTTGTTGTTGTTTTTGTTGTTGTTGTTGTTAAAAGGTACTTTATTGAGTATTCTTACATATTGTGTACATCTGCTGATCTGATTGACATGCAGATGAAAGACTGACATGTAGATGAAAGAACTATCACTATTTGGTGACAAAGTAAGATGTATTTTAGGAATCCTTTTCTTTCTTTTCTTCACTAGAGGCCTGGTGTAAGGATTCGTGCAGCGTGGGGGTCCTTTGGCCTGGGCTGCAGGGATCTGGCCAAAACCAGCTCTGCAACATCCTCCCAGGGGTCCCGGATTGCGAGAGGGCGGTTCTCAGATGACGCACCCCGAAACCGGGCTCCCTCCTCTCTGGTTCAAGGTACATCAACCAAGAACTGAGGCTGCCAGGTCACCACAGCTTGGCAGCTCCTGCATTGAGTGTCTTTGCTCTGGTGGTCAGTGCATGTCATAGCTACCAGTCGGTGTGTCTGCCCCCTGGTGGTAACTGCACGTCATAGCTACTGGTCAGATGATTGGATGGTCAGACAGTCACTTAAGCTTTTATTTTTATTTTTTTTCTATTTTATTGATTTTTTTTACAGAGAGGAAAGGAGAGGAAGAGAGAGTTAGAAACATCGATGAGAGAGAAACATCAATTAGCTGCCTCTTGCACACCCCCTACTGGGGATGTGCCCGCAACCAAGGCACATGCCCTTGACTGGGACCTGAGACCCCTGAGTCCACAAGCAGACGCTCTATCCACTGAGCCAAACCGGTCAGGGCTAGGCTTTTATATAGAGAGAGTCATGTAATATTTTTGCTCCTAAGAACTCCCAATAGGAAACTAATTCTGCTTGTTCTTTTTCAAATACTGTATTGCATAAGAATTACTGGTTCCTTTTTTAGACCTTAAAGGGGGAAGAAAAAAAAAAAAAAACAACTAGATAGCACTGTCCCCAAAAAGGGGACACTAGTGAAAAAGCATTCTCTTAAAATAGGACATTTATTCAAATTAGGCATAAAGACTTGTGGGGTAAAGAGCAGCCAGTTTTTACAAATATGACTTTAATTAAACCTGAGGGAGAAAATTAATATATACAAAACATTATCCAGATACAAAGTAAAATCAAATAATAAAAAGCTTCAGATGAGATACCTTGTGATTTGTTAACATCTTTAATGATTTTCTGAAGTTCTTTCAGCTCTGCATCAAGGGCGTCATAATTCAGCTCTCTGGACTCCACTCTGGGAGCTTGGAACAAAGATGGGTCCGTGCCCAGGTATGAGCACTGCAGGTGACCGTCCTCACTCAAGGTAACTATCACGCCCTTCAAATCACTACAATAAAGCAGAGAAAACAAGGCATCATTAAATGTGTGGGTTTAGATTGACCAACTACATTTTTATTCAATTAAGCTTTAATATACCAGTAAGAAAACGACTACATTATCCATTTCTAAAATTTTACACCAAAGACACAATTCAAACGTTTCAAACATGGCTTTGGTTTGGCTCAGTGGGTAGAACGTTGGCCTGAGATAGAGCATTGGGTTCGATTCCAGTCAAGGGCACATGCCCGGGTTGGGGGTTCAACCCCCAGCCGGGGGTGTGCAGGAGGCAGCTGATAAATGAGTCTCTCTCATTATTGATGTTTCTAACTCTCTCTCCTTCCTCTCTGAAATCAATAAAAATATATATTTTTTTAAATGTTTCAAACATGATTTGTATTTACAGAATTAGTCTCAATGTTCTGATTCATTACAGAAGGGGGGAAAAAACACTAACAATTATTATAATACAGTAGCTGTCATTTTGGGGGACTTAACTGCACAGTAAATCCTGCTTTAAGAGCTTTTCATTCACCATATCTTTAATCCTCAAGCCAGCTCCCATTTAGCCTATCCTTTTAGCCTATCATTTAAAAAAAAATTAAAGTTGTTTTCTGAACTTGCTATAAAAATAGTTGAAGTGAACACCATTTTCTTCTTCCATAGTTTGCACAGAAGAAAAAAATTAAACATTGTCATAAACCATTTTGAGCTAGTACATAATGAATTTGCTTGCTTGATTTTTGTTATATTTTTTAGTGGCCATTAATTTTTTTAAAGGGTCACCAACCAGGTTCTAAAGGTTGAATCTTAATTTTAAAAAATCATTAAAATTTTTAAGAAAAAAAAATCTAGAAAAATGTTGCTGTTCATGTGAAGAAAAGGATAAGTTATATAAAGCTCTAGGCTTTATTCAGAATAGCTAAGAATTCTTTCCCTGGCCTGTTTTGCTCAATGGATAGAGCACTGACCTGCAGACTGAAGGGTCCCAGGTTCGATTCTGGTCAAGGGCACATGCTTGGATTGCAGACTCAATCCCCAGTAGGGGCTATGCAGGAGGCAGCCGGTCAATGATTCTCTCTCATTATTGATCTCTCTCTCTCTCTCTCTCTCTCTCTCTCTCTCTCTCTCTCTCTCCCTCTCCCTCTCCCTCTCCCTCTCCCTCTCTCTCTCTCTCTCCCTCTCTCTCTTTCTCTCCCCCTCTCCCTTCTTCTCTGAAATCAATTTTAAAAAAAAACATCCCTAACCAGTTTGGCTCAGTGGATAGAGCATCGGCCTGCAGACTGAAAGGTCCCAGGTTTCATTCCAATCAAGGGCATATACCTTGGTTGCGAGCACATCCCAATGGGGAGTGTGCAGGAGGCAGCTGATGATGTTTCTGTCTCATCAGTGTTTCTAACTCTCTATCCCTCTCCCTTCCTCCTTGTTTAAAACACACACACACACACACACACACACACACACACACACACGAAAAGTTCTATTTAAAAAAAAAAAAAGAATTCTTAAAACTCCCCAACATTGAATCATGGCATGTGGTCAGCTCATGAATCCAAAAGCTCAGCTGGACTAAGAGTAGCCACTATACTACTTGATGCTTCCCATAAGGTGGCCCAGCATCCATTTTTGCCACCAGCCTTTAACACAACATTCCTAGCTCCAGGGCTAAGGCACAGTAAGTGCCACATAACCATGTGGTATAGCTTCAGGAATATAAAAAATCAGTGTAGGTCACTGATCCAATAGCTAAAGAACTAGACTAGTATTTGGATTAGGGACCTGGGCTCTAACTCTGATTCTGCCACTCTACAGCTGAGTCAACTTAGAGAAGTCTCCCTAAATGATCTTTATCTCCAAAGTGAGAAGGTAAGACTAGATGACCCTCATATGCCTTTAAGTTTTATGAATTGGTTCTGTCGATCTCTCAGAAAATAAATACTCCCAAAATAAAATTCTTTTCTTCAAGAGTGAAGCGACATCATAGCACCTCTGGGCATGATCCCTTCTTTGCGGACAACTGAAGCCCCCTAGTGGTCGTGGAAATCCTAACTTCCAGCTCTGACAAGCCTGGTTCAAAAGGGCAAACCCGCCACCACCTCTGAGTGCTCCCCATCCCATGCAGTCCCACGGGGTTTAGGGACCCACTGGATCCTCAGGAAACTCTAGGATACTGAAGGGCAGATGTCTAGCTGGCTTCTCAGAGAATGTTGAGATCATTAGTCCTTTGAAAGGGTTTTTCCACTTCATCTTCACCTCTGAGTGATCCAGAATACAGGAAAGCTAGCCTGGCCTAATACAAGAATCCCTTTCTATGCAAATTTGGTCTTTGAGTGGGTTATCTTATTATTGAATCACTCTGTCCCACTACTTTAGACAGCAAACAGCAACAATTTAGACACAAGGACTTACCTAAAAATTTATCTGAACCTTCTAAGCTTCTGAGTTCAGATAGGAAGTGTTTGAATAGATATTCCTACATGTATTTTTTTAATTGCCTTTCTACTTAAAGAACATTTTATTTAACAATATTGTCCATAGGGATTGATGTGGTAGGTTTTGCAAATGACAGAATTTTATGCTGGAAGAAGCCATCAAGGAAATCAAGTATTGTCTGCCATACTACTCATATCTTTAAAATAGGGTGGACAATCCAAAAATTAAGGTCCCTGGGTTATTACCGATCCTGAAGCACACCAGCTAACCAAGGCAGGAGTATTATATAAGGAATCAAGGTCAAAGATGTTATATGCATAGGACACATAATAATTCTGTCATTTTTAGCAATGGGGCATGACACTACACAATAGGGTCTGCTTAGGAATCTGAAAGTCATTGTTTCACCACTCAGAAAACAGATTCCTGTCCAAACAAAATTCCAGATGGATTTTTAAAGTTAAACTTAAAAATATGAAACTGCAAAAATATTTATCTGCCCTTGGGATGGAAAGGACTTTTGCTACAAGAAAGCTATAGAGGAAACTAAAAGGGAAATTATCTCTAAATCAAGCCATATAAAAAATTTAAACTTGTTATATGCTTTAAAAAACAACATGGTAAAAAGAACAAAAGGCAAACTGGGAAAACACTGGCAACAAACATAAAATACATAACTTAAGTCAAACCATATGAAGTTGAGAATATTCAACTGTTTTTAACCTATAAAATCAGTTTTATGTGTTTCAGCTAAAATGTAAAAACTCTTACCAATCAATGAAAGTAAGATTACATCCAAAAACAAGGTCAAAAGGAATGTACAATTCACACATAAAAAGTCACTGAATAGATTAAAACACATTCCAAAATCAATAAAGTGTATATTTTAAAGCTACCCTTTATTATTTAATACATCAAACTAGCAAAGGTACATGGAGATAGAAACTCACAAACACTCTCAATGGGAATGTAAATTTGTTACAAATCCTTTTAGAGAACATTTTAGAAATATATATCAAAAGCTTTAGAAATGCTCATTGCCTTTTTATACAATAATCTACTTTCACAGTTTTTAAGAAAATTTAAAATTGACCAAATGGTAAGAAAAAGGGGAAATATTTTTACATATTATACAGCTATAACAGAATTCTTAGAAACCAATAAAAATCACATCTTACAAAATATTTACTATCAGAAAAAAATAGCAAAATCATATTAAGAGGAAAAACAAAATATAGTACCGCATATACATTTTACCCTAATTTTGTAAAATACATGTATAAAAAGCAGGAGAAAAGAATTGTCTAAATGCTTATAATCTCACTAACAAACTATCTGTTAGTGAGATTATAAGCTATTTTTATCATGTTTCATAATTAAATAAAATTTAAAAGAAAACTATTTTTTATAAGGAAAAAAAGTGTTCTATTTTCCACCCCTAGACACTGAATTTGAATCATCAACTTAGAGGTTAAATAATTTGTGGGATTAGAACTTTTATCTAGTTCTCTTTTTCTGATAAGCCAATCTAGAACATGTACAACCTGAAAGCATTTGAAATATAGCTCACATGATAAAAAATGAACAGTTTCTTTCATTTGCTAATTCAATCAAACAAATGAGCAATTGTTTTAAAAACAAATGAAAAGAAATGCATTCAATCAAATTATATATTATTCAGCCACATTCTATGTAAAATATTTTAACTTACCAGGTTATAATTCTGGTTTCTGTTATTATATATCCATATCAAAAAATATTGAAAACTGCAAACTGGTGTGCTCAGTGTTTGAATATCAATCCATGAACCAAGAAGTCACTGGTTCGATTCTAGGTCAGGGCACATGCCCAGATTGCATGCTTGATCTCCAGTAGGGGGCATGCAGGAGGCAGCTGATCAATGTTTCTCTCTCATCAATGTTTCTATCTCTCTATCCCTCTCCCTTCCTCTCTCGCTGAAATCAATAAAAACATATTTTTTAAAACTTGGAAACGTAAACATTATTTATTAGACCCAGTTTTCACTCTGCCTCAGTAAGAAGCACAGGATTGAAAGGCATTTTCCTTCAAGAACAAGAGCAGATGGGAAGCAGGCAGCCCTCTCTCAGCCCCAACAGGCTGGACCTGATCATTTGAATATACGCTGATTCACTTCACTATCTCTCAACAACAGAACAGAAGCTACACTGGCAAATAAAACATGGTCTTGCCCCAGCAGAAACTGGTCTAGCTGTAAAGGAAAACATCTTTTTTTCTTAAATAGCAACTGCAGTATAGCACGGCAGATGCTGTTAGCTCAGTAGGAACAGACTGCAGTGACTTGGCCAGAGAACAGGACAAGTTTCATGGGGCAGACGATGCGGGAGGGCTCCTGACCTACAAGTAGATCCTCAGATGAAAAATGAACAGACAGAAGGAAGAGGACTCTGGCCTCGGTGAACTCATTCAGCTTCATGACTTTTAAATATTAAATACCTTTTAGGGCCAGCTCCCCTGTTTATACCTCCAGACAGACCTCCCTCCCAAGTTCAGCCGCGTACTGGATCTCCCCACCTGGAAGACCCACAGACATCTAACATCGTAAGTGCCTACAGATGAGTTCCTGATTTGAGCTCCTCCTTGTCCAGCTCAGACCCATCCCTCCTGCAGCACACGGAAATATGTTAAACATTCAGTGAAATAAAGAAATCAAAGCACAGGGACAAAGAAAATTGAGGGATATTGGGCCAAGGGGGCCAAGAAACTACATAGGATCAAATCATACAGATTCTTTCATCCTCAAACAATAGGAAGTCACAAAAGGTTTTTAAGTATAGGGGTGAGAAATAACATGATCAGATTTATCTCTGACAACGATCCCTTCTGATTACAATGTGGAGAGATCATGGGGGGAGGAGGGGGACTAACATGGTAAATCCAGGTGAGAAAGGGTGGTGGTCCAGGAGAAGATGATGGGGATGGAGAGAAGGGAGTGGATCAAACCTAGTTAGAAGGTATAATCCCATAATCTTATTGAATCTCCAAGTAACTTTGTGAAGAAAAGTATTGCCTCAACTGTACAAAGAGAAGAATGAAACCCAGAGAAGAGAAAAGAATAGATTGTAGTTTCCAGAAGACAATAAGCAAAGCTACAGAGAGCTGCAGGCTTTCTGGATTCAGCCTTGAAACTTTCCATTACCACACTGCTGCCCTTAGAAGGCAGCAAGTGACTCTTCACACAGAATGAATTTTTATAGACTATGTATTCAGCAAATGTAAGATGCTTTTACATTTAACTGAATTGTATTTGAAATAAACTACCAAAGGGTGTTTTTGGTTTTTTTCATTATTATTCTAAGCACAATGACTATATATTCAAGAACCAACTATGGAAAATAAGAGAGAAAAGGAAAAGGGGAGACCAATTCCACATAAAGTGTCATGTGAACATTTGCCTTTAAGCTACAATGTTAAGTACAAAATTACTGTGGTTATTTCCTCCTGAAATTAGCTGACACACCTGTTTGGAATTCAGTAGTGAAGGCCTATCTGACAGCCATTTGGAAGTTGCTACTGTCAGCAGGATCCAACTTTGTACATTTAGAAAGAAGAAAAAAAATCTCTCTTTTGATGAAAGTTATCAATTGTTGAAATTATCTGTATTATAAAGTAGATTAATGACTGTCTACCGGGATGTGGCTTTCTCATTAGTTCTTGTGAGGACAAGTATGTTTTACACAAAAGAAATAATGCTCATGTTGGAAAAACCTCAAATTATAATTGTTCTTACCGTTAAACCAGCTTTGGGTTCATTGGCGCCTTTACAGCACTAACACTGAAACAGAAAACAAAAAGACGGGCGCACAGTTTTGTTCTGGGCCAGTGGTCGGTGAACTGCGGCTCGAGAGCCACATGCGGCTCGCAAGCCTCGTTCTGCCACTCTGTTGACTAATGAGTTTGCTGACCACTGTTCTAGGCTCCTTTTCATTTACAATTTTCCTTATTTCTTCACTGTATTTCACTCACTTGTCATTTGTTCACTCGTTCACTCATTCATCAAATATTCTCAAACACTTGTCATATGCAGGATGCTATTTGAGGTGCTGTAAAGCAGACGCAAATAAGATAGAAAGCACCTCAATGAAATTGCAGTGCCATAAAAGAATAAGACATGCGCCCTGGCAGGTATACGATGGGGTAGACACAAGCACCATGAGGCGAGCACAGAGTACTTTACTATTCAGAAGTAGGAATGTTATTTCTAGCCACAGGGATTGGGGAAATTTTAAAGGTGGAAATAAAAGCTTATGCTGGACACTGAAATGCAGTTTGTTTTTCAATTATTGTTTCTGAAATATGAATTAACAGATATGTGATTTTATACAAAGAAATGATGTTAACAGGACTTTGAAGTTGGTTCAAGCTCAATTTTTCCCAGTACCTAAATGTGTGTGGGGTTTTTTTGTATTTTTATTCTTGAGAGTATTAGAGCTGTCTAAGCAGCAGCAGAAAACTAAGTGCCTGACTATGTCACATGCACTGCTCTCTCACTGTTCTTCGTGGCTCCACTTGCATATGCGCCTGGTGGGAAGCGCTTCTTGCGTGGTTTTCTTGACCCGCATGTATTTTGCTCCTGTCTCTTCTACCCTTCCTTCAAGCTGCCTTCACCTTCCTATTGAAAAGTAAAACCCTATCTTATTCTGGTAATAATTGAGGCATGATTTTTCCCGTTTTTGTTTGGTGTTTTTTGTTTTGTTTTGCTTATTTTTGGAGGGATGCTCCAATGTTAATGTGAAATAGATTGTAAGTAATTTGCCCCATGATAATTTGTTTCTTTAAACCTTCTTATTACTAATCTCTAATTTATTACATTATAACATAAATATCTGCAATATTTGAGTCTTTTGGATTTGGAGAGTCGGTGTGAAAAACACTCAGTGTGAAGGGCCTGAGAGAATAAAGCATGAAGGAGAGAAGCTTAGACAATGCAGGAGAAACAACAAGCAGGCTGGGTCCAGCATGCAATGGATAAAAAAGTAGAAAGAGATAATAAAATCAAAAGTGGGAAGAGATTTAAAAAAAAAAAAAAAAAAAAAAAAAAAGAGGCTTTTAAGCTGGTGAGAGACATAAGCAAAAATATGCTTAAGAATGTCTACCATAAAAGACTCAATGTTGTTTAAAATACTGTTGATTTTCCCGCAAAATGATCTGTGGATGTGACACAATCCAAATGAAAATCCCAGAAGGCTTTTTTCTTTTTCCAGTGGAAACTGGCAAGCTGACTTCATATTTCTATGGAAATGGACATACACAAACACATACATACACACACACACACACACGCGCACATGCACACATGCACGCACGCACACGCACACACACACACAATACCCTACAATGGCAAAATAACCTTGAAAAAGGAAGAATAGAGATAGAGGGCTTTCACAAACTGACTTCAAGGCAAACTTGAACTCTACAGTAATCAAGACAGTGTGGTGTTGACATGAGGGTAAACAGATCAAAGGGACAGAACTGAGAGTCCAGAAACTAACCTGGACTCATACAGTCCATTTCCCACAAAGAGGCCAAGGCAGCTCAGTGGGGGAAAGAAAGTCTTTTTAACAAATGGTGTTTGACAAACTGGATCTCCACGTGGAAAAAAATAAAACAGTATATGCAAAAATTAACTTGGAGGGATCATTGACCTAAACATAGTAGCTGAACCTATAAAGCTTTTTTAATTTTTTATTTTTTTTGGTGGGGGGAGGGGGGATAACACAATTTCTTCAGGCCTGGGATGGACAAAGATTTTTTAGGGTGTAGAAAGCTAAAAACAACAAGATAAATTACACTTCTTCATACTTCAAAACTTTTCATCAAAAGACACGATTAAAATATTGGCCCAGCTGGTGTGGTTCAGTGGTGTAGCACTAACCCATGAACCAAGAGGTACCTGGTTCAGTTCCCGGATATGGTGCATGACTGGGTTGTGGGTTTGATTCTCAGGGTGGGATGTGCAAAAAGCAGCCCATCAATGATTCTCACCACTGGTGTTTTTCTCTCTCTCCCCCTCTTCCTTCTCTCTGAAATCAATAAAAATAAATAAATTTTTAAATAGCTGGTCAGCCAAAAAAAAACAACAAAACCTCAACATCATTAGTCATCAGGAAAATGCAAATTAAAATCACAGTTGGCTGCCATCACATACAAATCAGAAGATCTAAATTAAGAATTCTGACAGCACTGAATGCTGGAGAGGATGTGGAGCAGCCAGGGCTCTCACACACCACCAGTGGGAACCTAAAATGGGTTAACTGTTTGCAAAAAGGTTTGGCATTTCTCATAAGATTAAACATATATCAACCCTTTGACCCAGTAATTTTACCCCTAGCTATTTATCTAAGATAAATTAAATAATATGCCCAAAAAAGACTTATCCATAAGAAGAAATGAGCAAATTATGGTGTATTCACTGAATGGAACACTACTCAGAAAAAATAATTAGCCACTGTTCTATGCAACAGCAAAAAAGAATGTTTCAAAATGTATTGAACAAAATGAGACAGACATAAAGTTCAGACTGTGTGGTTCCATTTATATGAAGCGCTGGAAGAGGCCACATAAATCTATTATGAAAAGATGTGAGCAGGGGAGAAGGAATTGTTCACTAGAAGGGGGCACAAGGAACAATTCCGGTACGGAAATGTCCTAGAACTTGAGAGAGCTACCGGTTACACAGGTATATCCATTTGTCAAAGCTGAGCCATTAAGGTTTGTGCCTTCCAGTGTATGAGAATTTTACCTTCAAAAATAAAGCTAAAGTAGGGTAGGTGGAGGTGCAGGAAAAGGAAGCATGCAGAATGCTGGTAATTGTTGAAGTTGAGCACTAGATACAAAGGAGTTCATTATACTATCCCCTTATTTTGTATATATTTGAGGTTTCCCTAATGTAAAAGTTTAGGGGTTAAAAAAAAAAACAAAAACAACAAATAAAATGCATTACATAGCCCAAACCGGTTTGGCTCAGTGGATAGAGCGTCGGCCTGAGGATTCAAGGGTCCCAGGTTCGATTCCGGTCAAGAGCATGTACCTTGGCTGCGGGCACATCCCCAGTAGGAGGTGTGCAAGAGGCAGCTGATCGATGTCTCTCTCTCATCGATGTTTCTAACTATCCCTCTCTCCTTCCTCTCTGTAAAAAAAAAAAAAAATCAATAAGATATATTTTTTTAAAAAATGCATTATATACATACAAAAATACAGGGTAGGGCCAAAATAGGTTTACAATTGTACACAAAACACGGAGTTTGTTCTTATATTATTATTTATTAATCATTGTATTATTTTCCATACAAACCATTGTAATCCTACTTTTGCCCACCCTGTACATATAAATGACACCACCAACACACCACCTACAGAGATTATGTATAAAACCTACCCTGACATGACCTGGGACCACCTAGCACTTTAGCTCTATATTTATGCCATAAATGTTCTCTCCCCCTCTCCCACCCCATTCAACCTTCTCCTCCATCTTGTGGTAGACTGTAAAAATGGTCAACATGTTCTCCTCCCTCCCCCGTGACTTTACCATTCCTCTCATTCAGGGGTCAAGTCTATTCTGCACCACTTGAATCTGGACTGGACTTGTGCCTTGCTTTGGCTAAGAAAATAATGAGATCATCCAGCATTAGGGTGGGCTGTAAATACAATGTGTGTCCTTCTAAGAGACCAAAAATAAAAATAAAAAATAATAAGACATAGAACAACATAGAGGAGAAGGCCAGGTACAGGCAGAGGCAGAGACTGGAGTGATGAGACCACAAGGCCAGGGACACCAAGAGTTGCCAGAGGCTACCAAAAGCTAGAAAAGAGGCATGGAATAATTCTCCCTCAGAACTTCCAGAGGGAACCAGATCTGTTCACACCTTGATTTTGGACTTCTGTGCTACAGACTGTGAGAGAATGCCTCCTATTGTTTTATTTATTTATTTTTTATTTAAGGTATTACAAATGGTAGTACAAATGTCTCTTCCCCGCTGCCACCACCACCCACCCCACCCCCATAACTACTGAAACCCCCCCCACACACACACACACACACACACACCTGGCCTCCCACATCTTGCTGGTTGTAGTTTGTTACAGCAGACCCAGGAAACCAATACACGGCAGACCAGAAGAACCACCCAGCTAAGCTCAGCCCAGGACTGACAATCTCCAGAATCACGACCTACATAAATATTTGTTGTTTTAAGCTAGTTTTTGAGATGGTCTGTTACATAGCAACGCTAATTAACACAAGGAACCTTCCAAATGCCCACTCCTCAATTTAAAATTATCTTTTCCAGAAAAAAAAAAAAAAACAATAAAATAAATTATCTCTTCCACAGCCAATCTTGTTACCTTCAAATAAATGAGACCACCTCACTCTACCCACTGACTAATATTTCTACAATAGCACCTATAAAATGTTACAGCATTTTTAAATTTTTTACATGTTTGTCATCTTTGACCAGGCTGCAAATTCCCTCGGGGCAGGGATTACATAATATTGAATTTGTATCCCTCAATGCCAGACAATGATGACTTCATCTACATAAAATTTTCCAAAAGAACTCATTCTAAAGTCATCTCTCTCTATGATATCTATTTATAGGCAAACAGAAAAACACCACAACATTCCTAAATCAATAATTACAGACAAGTCAATGAGGAAGACATCTGAAATTGCCCATAGCACTTCAAATGAAACCCTTGAGATCAATATAAAATAGACCCAACTTTATTTACAGTTATCTAATATCCCTTTCCTAATCCCACTAATCATCAAATCATAAGGCGATGACAAAAGAGGTGGGAGACTGAGTATGCAGGTGGTGGCTCTAACCTGGCAAGGTGCCTTGAATGTACAAATGCCAAGAAAGCTGGTATGCAAATATATCCTCTCCCAAGGAGAAGAAAGTTTTCTACAGTAGGAGTTCCAGGCAATGAATCTTCCCATAAATAAAATGAGATGTTGGAACCCATCCCTGATGAATGAAAGAAGACGGGTTGTGTGCTATGGCTTTCTAGTGCATTAAGTCCTTATCGGAATGAAGTCAGGCCCTGAGCAAACCACCTGTGTATTTTTACACCATATGTGTTGAGGAGTTACTTTAGCAATTTTTTAAAATAATTA
Organism: Pipistrellus hanaki; assembly: GCF_964339955.1. Lineage (NCBI taxonomy): Eukaryota > Metazoa > Chordata > Mammalia > Chiroptera > Vespertilionidae > Pipistrellus > Pipistrellus hanaki. The sequence continues at coordinate 9,985,728 of NC_140512.1, read as the reverse complement.
TGACTTGTTGGTCATTTTCTGCATCAGCATCTCTCAGGTAAAGCTTCATATCACGGTTTGTAATAAATATAAAAATCTGGGCACCAGGAAGGATCCAGCATACAATCTAATTTTTCTGTTTCACAGTGATTTTTTTTTTTTTTTTTTTTTTTTGCCCACCCTTCCATACTGACTTCCCAAGAATCAGAAATTTAACACACATTTTTAAGTTGCAATTTGAGGTTTGTATAAATGTTTTTCAGTCATTATTACTATCCACAATTCGACTCAATAATCAAGAGCTGGGTTATTTAAGGGGAGAGACATGTCATTAGAATGCCCAAAGAAAGGACAAGTAAATGGGGGAACCAAGGCCAGCGTTCGAAGGTATCACAGTACCAGGAGCTCCGGAAAAAAGATGCTGTCACAGAAAACTGCAGAAACTACAGTGGCCGTGGTAGGGATACTAAACAAACTACCTTTTGTAATAAAGAAATTTCTAAGCATCAAGAAATCGGACATTAGCCTGTTCTTTCAAAACCAACTCTTATTAAACTTACTAGAAAGTCAACATAAGAATACTAAATCGAACTTAATTATGCTCACAGACTAACTAAAAAAAATGCTAACCAGAAAAAATTGTAACTTCTAGAAGTGCCTCTTTTCTACTGGGGAAGCAAAATATATTTATAAGGATCTGACTCAGCTCTAACCTCTTTCGTTATTGAAAAAGAATATATTTATTTATTACCTACTGCATGCTGGCACCATTCCGAATGTTGAAGATATATAGATGGGTTACACTGGTCCTTTTCCTCAAAGAACTTAAAGTGCAGTGGCCAATACAGATCAATCAAACAAGAATGTATATGGCATGTTCTGATAGACTCTGGACAACAAGGGAACCCAAAGAAACAAAGGGGGGAAAATGTCAAAATCAGACAGAGGATGCTTTCCTACAGAAGAAAACGCAAGCAGGAGCTGGACAAAAAAGCAGGGCATTCCCGGAAAAGTCTTCTCCACAAAGGACACGCCACACGCAAACCCTCAGAGTACAGGACATTCTGGGGGAAAAAGCTTTACTAAGGCCAGAACCACTCCTTCCACAAATCTCTACTGAGTGTCAAAGATGTGCCGGGCACAGTTCTCAGAGTGAGAATATCAGTAAAGAAATCACACACAAACTTCTGTCGTCAAAAGCTCACATTCTCATAAGGAGAAAAGCACAATGAACAAAAGAAATAAATATATGAAACATTCAAAGGTGGCAGGTGCTATGGAGATAAAGTTAGCACATAAAGTAAGATTCAAATTGGATCTAGAAGGAAAGGCATGATGTGCATGGGTGTTAAGGCTGGGGAGGTGATCCGGATAATTGGAACAGCATGCGCATAAGTATTAAGATACGTGTGTTCCTATCGTCCAGAAAGTCTATTTTCTCCCAAAGAGGAGTCAGATGGAAAAGCGGTTGGTGATAAAAATTAAAGGGATACAAACACTTTTAGTGTCTTGCAAAAGAAGTGTGGACCTTACCCCACGAGCATTGGAAAGCCACTAAAAGATCCCAGTGGAGGAGAAACAATCCATTTTCTCAGTCCTCCCCAATTTCTACATGGCATTTACCGAATTGATCATGCTCATTCAATGGGCACTCACCATGCAGCTACATGATACTGTGTTAGAAATAATATTTTTAAAGTAACACTGTATCCATGTCATAAACGGTTGCAGAGGTGTGGCTCGTTTCCAGTCACTAAGAAAAATAGATGCCTATATCCCAGTCCAGATACACAGGACATTGTGCTGAGTGATATAACGGGTGAGCAAAGCTGAGTAATAGCATAGGAAAGGACATTATAAAATGTAATCTTGTGAAACCCAGAAGTGGAATCTTCGATTTTCCCCCATAGAAACTATGTCAGGATTGAGGACAATAAATACAAAGTTTGTATTTAAAGCATCTCTCATAATGTAATGATTTGGGTTTCCATTTTCAAATATACCAAGGAGAGATCTCTTCATTTCTTGAAAACGGCCACGATAATTTAGGGACATTGTCAACTGATTGAGAGAATCAGTGTAGCATGGAGTTCAGGAGGGAAGAAGAAGGCCAAAATTCAGAATTGTGATGGATGGTGTTCTCCTATAGCTCCATAAATGCAAGCTACCCAACTTCAGACCATTAGTGAATTACTGAGTCTTATGATTAGACACCTTAGTATTAATAATTCTTTAGCACAAACCAGTTAAAGCAAAGAATTTCAGAAACTCACTGATGTATATTTTCTCACCTAGTTTTCTCCTGCCTGAAAGTTCAGGCAAATCTTAACAAATAGATATCTAAATTTGTTTTCACAATAGTTTTTGAGAAGTTCTTCCCCTGATTCGGGTCTTACTTTCTTCTCTAAGGAGGGCAGAATGTTCTATGATGAGTTGTATCCTCCAACTCTAATCCTTCCTAACTTGATTCCATGCTTCTCAGCAGAGCTGAATGTGGTCCTGTGGTCTTCATGGTCAATGCCTTTTTTAGCATATAGTTAGCTAGCTACCCAAGCTGCCCCCTTTACCAATCAGAGGATAAAATGTGATGAATGCCAAGAGCCACAGAATATACTTCTTCTCAAGTGCTCATGGGACATTTTCAAAGATAGACCACATATTGGGTCACAGGCAAAGTCTCTCCAAATTCAAGACGAATGAATTCATATCAAGCATCTTCTCAGACCACAAGGGCATAATAAAATAAACTACAATAAAAATAATAAAAATAATTCAAACACTTGGAAGCTGAATAGCATGCTACTAAACAATGATTGGGTTACAAAAGAGACCAAAAAAGAAATTAAAAACATCCTGGAAATAAATTTCAATGAAAATACAACAATCCAAAATCCATGGGACACAGTGAAAGCAGTTCTGAGAGGCAAGTTTATAGCTCTACAGGCCTATCTCAAAAAAACAAGAAAAAATGATAATAAATCATCTAACTCTACAACTTAAAGAATTAGAAAGAGAGCAACAAGAAAAGCCCAAAGTGAGCAGAAGGAAAGAGATAATAAAGATCAGAGCAGAAATAAACGACGTAGAGACGACCAAAAAAAAAAAAAAAAAAAAAAAAATACAAAAGATCAATGAAACCAAGAGCTGGTTCTTTGAAAGGATAAACAAAATTGATGAACCTTTAGTCAGGCTCATCAAATAAATAAAAAAGAGAAAGGACCCAAATAAATAAAATCAGAAATAAAAGAGGCAAAATAGCAACAGACCACACAGAAATACAAAGGATTGTTAAAAATACTATGAACAACTCTATTCCGACAACCTGGAGGAAATGGACATATTCCTAGAAAAATACAACCTTTCAAAACTCAATCAGGAAGAATCTAAAAATCTGAATAGGCCAATAACTATGGAGGAAATTGAAGCAGTCATCAAAAAGCTTCCAGCAACTAAAAGCCTGGTGCCAGAGGACTTCACAGGGGAGTTTCACCAAACATTCAAGGAAGAACTAAAACCTATCCTCCTCAGATTATTCCAAAAAATTCAAGAGGAAGGAACTCTTCCAAGCTCCATCTATGAAGCCAGCATTACTCTAATACCAAAACCAGATAAAGACAACACAATTAAAGAGAATTACAGGCCAATATCCCTCATGAACATAGATGTCAAAATCCTCAACAAAATTCTAGCAAATCAGATCCAGCATTACATCAGAAAGATCATACACCATGACCAGGATTTATCCCAGGAATGCAAGGATGGTACAATATCTGCAAATCAATAAATGTGATACATCACATAAACAAATTGAGAGATAAAAATCACATAGTCATATCAATTTATGCATAAAAACATTTGATAATATCCAATACCCTTCCTTGATAAAAACCCTCAGCAAAATGGGAATAGAGGGATTATACCTCAACATAACAAAAGCCTTATATGACAAACCTACAGCCAATATCATACTCAAAAGAGGACATAAGAAAAGCCAAGAGACATATAAAAACCTGCTCAAAGTCACTAATCATCCAAGAAATACAAATCAAAACGACAATGTGGTACCATCTGATACCTGTCAGAATGGCTATCATCAACAAATCAATAAGCGACAACTGCTGGTGAGAATGTGGAGAAAAAGGAACCCTCATGCACTGCTGGTGGGAATGCAGACTGGTGCAGCCACTGTGGAGAACAGTATGGAGTTTCCTCAAAAAACTAAAAATGGAACTCTCATTTGACCCAGTGATCCCACTTCTAGGAATATATCCCAAGAAACTAGAAACACGTATCAGAAAGGATATATGCACCCCTATGTTCATAGCAGCACAATTCACTATAGCTAAAATTCGGAAACAGCCTAAGCGCCCATCAGCGGATGAGTGAATTAAAAAACTGTGGTACATTTACACAATGGAATACTATGTTGTGGTAAAAAAAAAAAAAAAAAAAAAAAAAAGTAGGAATTCCTACCATTTGCTACAACATGGATGGAACTGGAGAGCATTATGCTAAGTGAAATAAGCCAGTCAGAGAAAGATAAATATCACGTGATCTCATTCATATGTGGAATATAATGAACAACATAAACTTATGAACAAAAACAGACCCAGAGACAGAGAAGCATCGATCAGACCATCAAACCTCAGAGGGAAGGCAAGGGAGGGTGGGGGGAAGGAAGAGAGATCAACCAAAGGACTTGTATGCATGCACATAAGCCTAACCAATGGACACAGATACCAGGGAGGTGAGGGCATGAGTTAGGAGGTTGGGGGAGGAAGGCAATGGGACAATAAGGACACATATGTAATACCTTAATCAATAAAGAAAAAAGATGAAATGTATTCATTTGTACATATGCAGTTCCACCTCTCTGCACACATATACTCCAAAGAACATGTGTTATTTTATTACCACCTGGCTTTTAACTTTTTCTGCACTCAGTGGTTGAGGCCATTTTTCAAACCTGCTACTAGTTTCTATGAATTAGTTTTAGAACTTCACTTTGGTAGAGTATAAAATGATAATATTGTGACCAAAAAGTGACAAAATACAATATAAACTAAATAGTTCTAAAGGTTCCATTAGAGCACAAATCTCTTTTTATGGGCCTACAAAACTTACTTATTTGTAATCACATTTAACAGTAAACAAATCATCTAAATCTACTGGAACTTAGCCCAGGTTACTAACATCTTTCAGTTATAAAAATACCTACAACTGAGGAATCACTAGCAATAAATATACCCCAAAGTGTAATAGGTAAGGCAAAGATTATACCCTAACCTGGTCAGTCATGTTTTACACATTTCAAGACTAGTAAAGTTTTTTGTTTTGTTTTTTTAATTCTGGATGGTCTCTGATAAGCCATCACTAGTAATAGTCCACACAAGGCATGTGCCCTTTTTCAGTGGGAAATGAGAATGGTCTTCTTATAGTTACTGAAAACTTCGCTACTACTATTACTACAGACGGTAAATTCCCTTAGGGTTCAAATGCCTTCAGAATTTTGCCATCAGTTAAAAGCCAATAAACACAAACCACAAAAAGAAGCGCGGGGTGGGGGGGGAGGGGGTCCTAAATTTGCTACTATACATGCAGAGCTAAGTGATATTTTAAAATCAAATATACGTTACAAGCTGAAAATTGTATTATATTGTGGTAACCAATGAATTGGTTGTCATTCAGTCAAATTGCTTTGCATTCTTGCTCTTCTTAATTATGTCATTTAAGGGCATACTGCTCGTATTTAGTAGCTTTGGGGGAAGTCTCCTCACAGATACTGCACTCATATTCTGTCCCTGCAAATGTCATTTCATTCAATAGATTTCCCATAGAATTTGCTATTTCAATTATTTGCTGAAATATTTTATTTTGTACTATTTCTATTACATATCATGCTAGAGTCGTAAGAATAATGAATTTAAAGGAGCATTTCAATGCTTAAAATATGAAACAAATTACTCTGGCATCTAAAAAAAAAAAAACTAACTGTGAAAGCAACTCCTACACACATGTGGAATTAATTTGCAAAAGCTATCTTTTATTGGATTCTAGGTAATAACAATGGCATATGTTTTTTGTAGGTCTACTCTTACAAAACAAATTTTTCACAACATAACCTTTCAAGAAATCAAAATGCTTCAGATACTTTCCATCATACACTGTCAATCCAGTAACTCAAATATCTGGCTTAAGGATTTAGCACACAAATACTTCAGATTACTATCAAAAGCACAGCATTTCATCATTTTTATTCCCATCCAGTTTAGTGATTATAAAGAGACTCTTACATTTTAAATCATAAAATCCCTCCTTTCTCTTTTTCTACGTTTCCTTCCCTGGTATCGGAGATGTCACTGATGCTAACAGAAAATAAATTCCGTGTGTGGAAGGAAAAAAATGATTCAGTAGCATGTAACCTTCACTATAGACTGACATTCATCAGAAAAAGTTATTTATCTTTTAAAATAAACAATTGCCTACCATTTAAGATCTGCACTTTGTAAAATACTTCTGAATATTATACTTTTCATTAAAAAGCATCTGTTCCATCTAAATGAATTATTTCATCATGAAATGACAAAGACTAGTGAGAATGCTAACGAGTCTATATTACACATGTTAAGCAATAAGATCCCTAAAATCACCTGCCCCTCTTTTCTATCTTCTTTCCTGTTGTTCTAGATAAAGGTAAGGGAGGAACCTACTCTTTCCTTCTTTTCTACTTTCCTAGCATTAGGTAAGAAGAAGAGGGAACCTTGTCAGATTCTCTTTTACCTCTTTTGACTTCTGCATTATCATAACTCTTCTGTCAAGAAGCAATATTTACACACACACACACACACACACACACACAGTAACTATGTAAGGTAATGGCTGTGTTAATTAGTTTGATTGTGGTAATATGTGTTAATTAGTTTGATTGTGTTAATCACATTTATATCAAACCATTAAAATATTTTTTTTAAAAACACCATTAAATGGTATAACTCAATGTTTTTTTAAAAAAACACCATTAAATGGTATAACTCAAGTAAATATGCTATTTACTTGTCAAATCTACTTTAATATCTCAGAGTAGAAAGCAGCAATTTTAAGAAGGAATATGTAAATTATCCGAGAAATGCAAGTCAAAACAACAATGCGGTACCATCTCACACCTGTCGGAATGGCCAACATCAACAAATCAAAAAATGACAAGTGTTGGCGAGGTTGTGGAGAAAAAGGAACCCTTGTGCACTGCTGGTGGAAATGTAGACTGGTGCAACCACTGTGGAGAACAGTATGGAGCTTCCTCAAAAAACTGAAAATGGAACTTCCATTTGACCCAGTAATCCCACTCCTAGGAATATATCCCAAGAAACTAGAAACACCAATCAGAAAGGATATATGCACCCCTATGTTCATAGCAGCACAATTTACAATGGCTAGGATTTGGAAACAGCCTAGGTGCCCATCAGCAGGTGATTGGATCCAAAAACTATGGTACATTTACACAATGGAATATTATGCTGCCATAAAAAAGAAAAATTCTCATCGTTTGCAGCAACCTGGATGGAATTGGAGAGCATCATGCTGAGTGAAACAAGCCAGTCAATGAAAGAGAGAAACCACATGACCTCACTTATTTGTGGATGATAAAGAACATTATAAACTGAAGAACCAAAAGATAGATATAGAGACAGTAAAGCAACAAGCAGACTGTCAAATTACAGCGGGGAGGTTAGGGAGATCTGGGGGAGATAAGAGATCAACCGAAGGACTTGTATGTATACATGCATATAAGTACAACCAATGGACACAAAACTCTGGGGAGGGAGAGTATGTATGGGGGGGGGGGCATTGGTATATGTACAAAAATAATAATTTAATAAAAAATATATATTAAAAAAAGAATATGTAAAAGTAGCTAAAAGTGGAATCTGTTAACTTATATACATCAACTTATATACAAACCCACTAGGTTTTTTTAAATCAATTTTCTTTTTGAAAAATAAAAATTAGCTAACACCCCAACATTTTGGGTCCTCTTGAAATAAATGGGTTGGAAAGAAGCAAGTTGTAAATAAATTCATAACTTTAAGTCAATCATGTATCAATAGATAGATATAGATATAGATAAAGATGTTATTTAATTTCCAAAGTTCATTACTATTTCATGACCCCTTATTGCATCTAACTAGAATAAGGATAGTATTCACATCTTAAAGAAAACGGGGGGGAAATAGTTTATTGGTTTGAAATCCTAAAGGTAACGCTAGCAATTGCAAGAAAATAATCTTCGTCTACATCCTCCTACAAGCCCATGCTGTTTCTGGAATCTATAATTCAGAAGACAAAATAGAAAGTAGAAAATTAAAAACGAAGGTTAAAGGATTTAGAACAGAAGTAGGAAATCCTGGTTTCACCGATGCCTTTGACTTGGAGAAACTATTTTCGGGGTAGCGCATCTGTGAAATGGATATTTTCCGTTCGCCCTGCAAACCTGCCATCTGTTTCCAATCTGCTCTGTGCCAGAGAAGCTGACAACTGCATGGAAGGCTCCCTTTCCCCCGGCGCTCAGCTGAGTTTGGCCAATGAGGATCACTGGGGAGACTGGAGAAAGGGAGGAAATTGGGGTCAGGGTATTAATTTCCTCAGCACTTTCCCTGCGAGGTCACCAGGGCTGGTGTGTCCCTCGGCCTGAGGCAACAGTCCTGCCAGGTGGCCCTCTCCCATAGCTACAGCCATACTCCTCGGGACCCAGTAACCAGCCCTTTCCTTGTGCCTTCCCACACAGGGATGGTGACAGTTCCCACTTTGCTGGCCTCACCATCCTGGTTAGTATCTCTCACCCTTGTTCACAACTACTTTCTCAAGCGCCCCACTGGAGTGTGCCTTCTGTTTGCTGCCAAGAACCTGATCTGCACAATCGTACCTATTTGTAACATGAAAGGTCGCAAAAACGGGACACTAAAAATTCAGACTCTAAAGTCAGAAACATGTGGAATTGGATCCCAGCTCCACAACTGTGACCTTGAAGCACATGTCTAAGACTCTCTTCCCTCCTCTGTAAAAATAATAATAGTAGTAGTACTTCAGAATTTGTTGTATAGCGTCAATGATTTAATGTAGAGAGCTTAGCCTAGTGCCTGGTACAAACTAAGGGCTTAAAAAATAGTATTTGTATTTTTTATTATAATAGTAACTGACATTTGTATTATATTTATATTCATAGGAATGGTGTAAAATGGACCACATGGCCTACTATAAAGTTACTAGATACATCCCACTCCAACATATTTAATACATCATGTTCCATACCAGAAAACATCTCAGTGAGATCAACTATGCCTTTTACAATACTTTGCCCACCACAAGATTAAAATGCAGCTAATATGCACAGTGTTTCTGTATGTATAAATAAGCATCTGTATCTTTTAGAAGAGAACATTAGCATGGTAAGTGGTTCTGCTCCAGTTCCCCATTACTGGTGGGGGGGAAATGGCATAAGTTAGCTCGATCTTATTTCCACTGGCTCAGGGCTAAAGTAAATGCTAATGGGATCTAATCAAAGCAACCTATTTCAGTACATCCTCGACTTACATAACTGACAACTGCTCTGAGCAAAAAGGAAAAAAAATGCATACATTAGATGGAAATCGAACGTGCTCTTGCGATCAGAAATGCCCCCAAATAATAGCAGTAATCTCGGAACTAAAAGCAAGAACAACGAAGGAGAAGAAAGACCATCAAATACAGTACCCATCCCTCCGTGTTAATTTTGTGACTGAACGTGCTAGTTAGTATGCAACTGTGAGCAACACACCGCCCAGCCAGCCATGCTGAGGCTGAGTGCAGGGCAGCTGGCCTGCTCACACATCCCTGGCAAACAGCCTCAGCCGCTGCCTGCGGGGTCTGCAGAACAACAATAAGTTTGGCAGCGCTAAGCAGATAACCATCTCCCACATTTTCTCTCCGTGAAAAACTGTATCAACGACAATAAAAAAGACTGCTGGCTGCTATCGAAACACGAACCAACGTATTTTTTCCCAGGCTGGTTATGGTACCTGTTCAAAAAGTAGAAAAACCGAAGTATGGCTTTTGTGCTGTGTCAAGGTGCCCGGTCCTCAGGGCCCCGCTGCGGACTGCAGTTCCAGGCCCTGATCCCGAGGCCATAGCTCAGGCCTTCCTAGAGCAAATCCCTCTCTGGACACCATTCCCAGGTCCTTCTGACTTGAGCTGTTTAAACTTGATGTAACGGAGCAGGCAGAGGAAATTAAAACAAAGTTCTGTACACGTGGGCATGAAGCGACGCTGCTGACTAAGAGAGAATATTTAGCAGGAAATACCTTTGCCCCGCTTCAGTATTTTGGACTCAATCTTCTAATGGAGATATAATTCCGAGATAAGTATATTTCTGCAAGGAATTTAACTCAGTAACTACAGTTACAGGCTAAGTAAAATAACTGTCCAAGTGAGCAAAATGGCAAATGCACCCAATCGAAGAATAATGTTGGCTAAAACATACATAGCGCTATTGCAGAGCAGTCTTCTAAGTGCTAATATTAACTTATTTAATCTTTATAACAACCCTAAGTGGTAGGCATTATTAGCCCCATTTCACAGAAAGGGAACTGAGGAATTTAAATATCTTGCCCAAGCTCTCGGAGCTACTAAGCCAGTGAGCATGTGGTCAGTCCCTCTGCTTCACCTCTCATGATATCCCAACAGTGAAAACATGTTTTTCACAATATTCCTGGACCCTGGTATTACTGATTCAAATTCTCCTAAAACTCCAATCTTTTTTATCTTGTATTTATTATCAAATTAACAATTCCAAATCTAGATTTACAAGTGAATGAGAGAACTGAGAGTATCCCTCCTAAAAGAGACGACATAAATTAAAATTTCTACCCAATGAAACTGCAGAATGTTGAGAAAATGTCTTTGGTAACTATAAGGCACTCAGTTATTCAAGAAGTTTTCAATAACGTGATGGTGTTCATATATAATGAAGCTGATTCTGCCCCATGTTCAATATTTAAAGAAAAGTATCCTTTCGTGATTTTGAATGTGCTCTTTTACCAACCCAACTCAGAACTTACCAAATACATTCTAAAACCCCTCTTCTTAGGGGCTTCTGTTCCTACACAAACTATAATGCATTAACCTCCAGGAGTCAGCTGCCTCCGTAGTATTGTGAAACACGCATTTATTTTATAAAAGGTGGAAAGTATGTGCCTAAGAAAGAATCTATTCCTTCTTGCTTCTAGCTTCATTCTTCTACTGCTTCCAAATTACTGTATCCGATGCCAGAAGCACCTACCTGGAACTGGCAAAAAGTAGCCACTACTTTCGATTCTAAAATCTATAAGCCAAGTCACCTACTACAAAAGACCAATCGATAGTTCCGATTTCAAGAAATGCTTCTTTGTATTCTTTACTCATAAGCTTCTTTTGTTCTTCATGTACATACTTCACAATATGTTCTCTATAGCAACTGCTTTTGTGTTTTCAGGACAGTGGTATTTGTTAGTGATTTTTCACTAGAAAACAAAGGGATGCCTACTCAGCAAGGTTCGGTACATCCAATGGAGCAAGCTCTAGAGAAAAGTCAGCCATCTGAGAAAGGCAATGGCTCTGAAATAATTTACATCAGGTCATCTCCTGGAGTCAGATGTTTTCTCATTTCTGCATTTTTTTGTGGATCTTTTTTTTACTCTGGCTCGTTTCCTAAGGCTTACATCCCAAAAAATCAAAATGTTTTCCCTTTCATGTCAACAACGACTCTTTCAAAGGTCTCTTCTATATCAGAGGCAGCAATATATTTCCACTAAAATCATTTTTTCCTCTGCAACTCTTGAAGATAACCAGGCGCAGAACGGCAAAAACTTTCCTTTGAAGAGTGAATGTTACTGGCAATGGAGTCGGTCTTTTTTTCCCCTCCCGTTGTTTGTAACAGAAGTCCTAAGACCTAAGATTTAAGATAAACTATTGAGTTCTATCTGGTTTCCTATCCTAAACAAACCACAATGGGAGATGCCAGATTAATTCTGAACAAATTTGCCCCGGGGCACCTGCAGGGCCTTGGACCTTTAATCTTCACATACCTAGAGTGTTTACCCACCCCGGCTGGAGAGAAAGGCAGGTCTAGAAGTCAAAGGTTAGTCAGTGGAGGAGAAAAATGGGGTAGGCTCTCTCAAGATGACGGAAGAAAGTCATGAACCCTGCAATGCTTGCCCTGGCCGGCGGGAGAGCTGCCAGGCTGGGGCCACCCGCACTCACTCTTCCAGATGACCACAACCTCCACCAGCAGGTGATCTACTGGGACTGAAAAAAAAATTCCCCAATTATAAACCCAAAATGAAAACATGACAAATAATTCAATTGTGGATAGTAAACAATTGCTTTAAATTAACTGATGTCAAGTGTATTTATAATTTCAATAAAAATGTATCGAACTATGATAGAATATCATCTATTCACAAATTAAGTGGTCATGATGTAGTATTTTGTAAGTGGTATGTAATATTTTCCACAGATATGTTCCAAAAACTACTATCAAGAGTCGCTAATGAACAAAAAGAAATTCAATTGTAATGTTTTCTGGGCTATTTTGTCAATGATCGGGACAATTATTGCTGTAGTGATTAAATCACATAGCAATGTATTCTCCAATAAATTTTCCTTGATTTCTCTGCCTACAATAGTTATGTAAATTCTTACATCTCTTCTTCAATATCTCAATTTTTTCTGAAATACAAATTGTTCTATTCCAAAATTATCTGGGACTGTTTTACTTAATTACATAAACTAAAATCATAATAAACTATATATGTTTAAAACTTGGAGGGGTAGGAAACTAGAAATTCAAAGAGATGAGAGAAAAGTTATAATTGTAATTAAGAAGCAAAAGCAGAACTAAAAAGTTTAAAATGTAGGCCTCATGCAATTTTGGTTTCTTTAAAAGAATATTTCTTAATTTTGTCCATTTTATTGCTTTTTCAAATAATTAAAATTTTAACTATATAGTCGATCTTTGAGATTCATTCTTAAATGCTTTTTGGCAATTTCCCATTTCAAATATAAAATTAAATGCCAACAACTGTGTATGCATAACATTAAGAAACTGATATGAGAAGGAAAATATCAGGAAATTCTCCATTTTAGTTAAGAATTTCACTCTTAAACCTCAATGGCAAATCATCCCTTTCTTTAACATAGTAAATTACTGAGAACCAAATCCCTCTGATTTTCCTCCACTTTCATCCAATTTTAGATCCAGCATCATTTATATACAAATTCCAGCACTGTGGGCTTTGAAGGTTGAAATCTGTGAGGATATATATGCCTCTGTATATCCTTTAATCTGCAACTATATTTCAAATATTCAATATGCCAACTTAGGCAGTACTAGCTAAAGAAAAGCTCCTAAATAAAAGAGTTAAATAAAAGACTAAGTAAAAGGTTCTACTGGTCTCATTCTAACAGTAAATATATTATTAAGTTATTGCTTAGGAAAGAAGAGACTATGTGAAAAAGCATTAGGCAAATTCAGCATCAAGGAAATCACTTGAGACAAAGCACAGAATGTCACAGCATAGCGGACTTTTTAGATTTTGTCAGATTACATAGAAGAACATTAAAGTCAATCAGTTGAATTTCTAGATGAATTGGTCATTACCTAGAAAATCAAATTTGGCCTCATGAATATAAATGCTTTTTTAATGTTTATCATGTTTAGACTTTTTAAAATACAAGCATGACCGTGATTGCATAAAAGCTTCTAAATGTGATTTATCTAGTAAGAACATAACTCTAAGGTATCACATTAAAGTGGCAGCATACAGCTCGGGTCTCTGGCAGCTGAGAGCTTAGCTGCATTATCAGTGAGAGGGCAAGTGCCTTAAATCAGCACCAGCCGCAGCCAAGGCCTCCTTCCTGCTCCCCTCTGCAGAAAGCCACCAAATCCCATCACTGTGCAGGGGAGGAAAGGTAATTATGGAAATGCAAACATAAATAAATGGAAGGGTTTTGTGTGGGAGGGGAGGAGGCAGCTGATGATAGCAGTAAGCATCTCCAAATGGAAAGATCCTCTGAAGTAGTCCTATTGCTCCAGCATCATATAATCTATGTATATAAAAGGCTAATATACAAAGTGTCCACTCGGGAGTTCGGCCAGAAAAACGGGAGTTTGATCACTTGCAATGACGTGCACTGACCACCAGGGGGCTATGTGGAACATGGCAGGTGACCAGCAGGGGGCTGGGGACCACTCGGTGGTGGTGCACAGGTGACAAGGAAAGGAGGAGACGAGGAGAAGGCATGGAGGTGAGGAATCTGATCCACCCTGATCACCAGCCTTGTTCCACGTTCCATGTTCACGACCCTACCTGTGCTTGAATTTCATGTACCAGGCCTCTAGTACAGAATAAATTACATACCTGTGTGCCTTCTCAGGAAATCCATATTACTGTAGGATGTATAGTTTTATGCTTTTGTGCATTCCATTCAGAAATTCTAGGCCACTCTGAGAGGTAGGGGGAAAATGTCTTTAAGATGCCCCCACATTAGGGCAAAGTAACTTGTATACCCAACACCACTGAATATAGATCCCCATTTCAGAGGCCACAGGACCCTCCCATCTGTTCAGTGGCAGGTTCTGTGACTCACAGCGGTCAGATCATTGAGAGTTAAAGCCCTATTTTACCAGGTGAGACTTGACTTACTTCCAAGTTTCAAGTTAAAGTTACAAAGAGGACTTAAATGGTGGCATGATATTGACTATATTATATTTTCAACTCTGTTTTTAGTAATCCTAATTGATATTCTCTTCTCTTAAAATGAAGAAATGTACCATCATTCTCCTAGATCTGTTTTTTAAAGATGTAAGGCAAGCATGTCAAACTCACGGCCGGTGGCATGTGGCCCACGATCTGTGAGTTTGACATGCTTGATGCAGGAAGTCAGTGACTGTTTCTAATTAAACTTAATACTTAACCCTGTCACAAGTCTTGAATAGGGTGCTGCAATTCTTACTAGAATGTAAGACCCCAATGGCGCAGCGATGCCAGTTCCAGCAGGCAGTAAGACTGCATGGTTCTGGCATTTCTTCCGGCAACAATTGATTCTGATTTTAAGTCACTAAACGTTAGCCCACAGTCAGATTTACACACTTACAAGTATTTTTTTTTTTTTTTTTTTTTTTACAATAACCCAGATTTGCACTCCAAAGCTAGTTCTAAAATACAGGCCCCTACTGGTGAATAGGGTAAAGCAACTACCGTGTTTCCCAAAAAATAAGACATCCCCCGAAAATAAGACCTACTTACAGGTTTCCTTCTGAGTGAAATATAAGGCATCCCTCCAAAAATAAGGCCCCCCCTAGGCTCTGTCTCAAAATGCTATTGCTAAACATGAGAGATTTGGTCCACTGATTCTGAAAGAAATGGAGTCACAAGAAATTCACCTGGAAATTCAGAAATTGGGTTGTTTTGATGATGTTCCAGAAGATGATGACATGATTGTCATTGAATAAATAAGTAAATTCTTGATACTGTAGGATTCACAGTTTGTCTGGTTTGTGTTGACAACTACCGTACTACCGTACCGTATACAGGTAATAAATTTCCTTTATTTTCATTTAACAATAAATGTATACTGTATTCTTCTTCATGGAAAAAATAAGACATCCCCTGAAAATAAGACCTAGTACATCTTTGGGAGCAAAAATTAATATAAGACACTGTCTTATTTTCGGGGAAACAAGGTAAGTCCACCTAAGGTTTCAAAGTTCATAGCAGGATGTAAAACTCACACTGCCAAGAAACCACTCCATTTCATGTTTATATTCTGAATAAGTAACAACTTAGAAAATGTAAGCTTTTTCCTCTAGAACACTGAGATATTTTTTAAAAATACCTCATCCTACCTTTGCAATCAGGGTCTGTGAAATGAGAAAAGATGTATCATGGCATGTGTTTCCAGGAAAGATGAAAGCAAGCCGACAACTGGCACCAGTGGCCTCTGGACCTCACGGGACCAGGAGGCATGTGCTTTCTCCAAAAGGAATGCTTTCCTGCTGGATGCAATTCTACTGAACAACTGACTCCGAGTCTGTATCCCCATCCCATGTTTCCTATCAAATTAACCCCCGTGCCTGTTAACGGCTAGAGATTCCAAACAAAGTACACAGGTATCTGCCTCTTTTTGCTTTCTGCCTCTTCATGTTTTATGGGTTGTTGTTGTTTTTTTTGTTTTTGTTTTTCAAAACACAAAGGCACTTTTCTGTTTAACCTGAGAACTTCATTTTTTAAGAGAGGCTCACAGTCTCAGTGACAATATGTCTACAGAAATGTTTCAATGGAAATACATGGTAATAAGAATTCCACCATTAAGACATTTAATTTATAAAACAGAAAAGTATAAACCCAACTAGCATTCAAGTGCAACTCCTCATCCTTGGCTATACAGTATTTCTAAAACCTCTGGCAGGCCAATTAAACAGATTTACTATGGACTGGTACAAAGTCAAACAATCTGGAACTGTAATTACTAATAAATTTTTCATGAGAGTGGAAGACACTGTGTTTTACATTATTGCATAAAAAGGAAGATGACAGTAAAAGCAGAGACCAAGCAGATCTCTAACTTTCATAAGGAGAGTTTTTCTGAGGGTTATAATTCCAACTGACAAATACCAATAAAGATACGGCTTCTTGATTTATTTATAAGGGTATGGCAAGTCTCTTTCATGTGAATAAAACTACCCAAGCAGCAATAAGGAAGTGTGTAAAAGTAGCTTATCAACTGACAGGCTGGCTTAGCCACGTGGCTGTAAGGACACTGCAAGCACAATTCTTGCTCAATCAATAGAAAATTCAATCAATATGCAATCTAGAGATTGCTTTATTAAAGACCTTAACCTCACAATGGAAGTATGAGAATGCAGGTAAGGACGGCCATCAAAAATAATACAACTCATTCTACCCCCAAAATGCTTCAAGAGAATTGACATAAACAATTTGTCCAAATCATGGTTATTGAGTTAACAATAAATGAAAGGAAAAAAAATATGCCAAATATGATCAATTCTATTCTCCCTCCCCCTATAACTCCTTATCTTAATATATTTTTATTGATTTTAGAGAGGAAGGGTAAGGGAAAGGGAGATGGAAACATTAATGATGAGAGAGAATCAATGATCAGCTGCCTTCTGCGGAATTCACTGGGGATTGAGCCTGTAACCTGGATATGTGCCCTGTCCAGGAACCGAACCGTGACCTCCTGGTCCATACCAGTGAGTCAACGCACAACCACTGAGCCACACCAGCCAGGCTACAACTCCTTATGTTGAGTTATACTCTATTGGGTTGCATTAGCAGGCCCACCAGCCCCCACCTCCCCTTTCTGACAGGGGCTCTCTTGCCCTATGTAACATTTCTGGTTAAAATCCCAATTAGATGCTATGCCACTTAAGTTACAGTGGATTTCTTTAAAACGGATTTATCCCTATTCATACAGAAAAAATATATACATTTTGTTTACTTCCCAAATAGAATGAAAGGGCAAAAGAAAACAAAAGAAACAAACAAATAAAAAATGGGAGAAGGAGCTAGACTTCTCAGGAAAAAATAATGGTGGAAACACTGAAACTCTATAAGCTTAAACACCTTAAAATGAACTAAATTAAACTTCATTTAATTACAATGCCAAAAGCATCAGTTATAACCAAAAACAAAATTTCCAAAGAAATCACAGAAAGAATATAAATACTACATTATAATGGGGAGAAAGGAAAGCTAGGGAAATAATCATACTAATGGCAAAACCCACTGTGCCAAATTTCATGAAGGTATGCAAATTCTTTCAGTTAGCTGGGCTTCAGCTATAATAAACACTGTACAAAATAAAACCCAATACTAAGTAGGCAGGGAAAACAGCAGAATATCCAATTACTAAAGACTAATATTTTCTGTGTAAAATCAAGAGTTCGGCCACCATTCGATGATCATATCTTTTAAAAAGGTTAACACTTTATTTTAAAATATTTTCAAAAATAAATAAAACCAAAGGCACTATACTGCTCAGTCTCTAGCTTGAACAGAAATTATTTTTTTAGGAATTAAGAGGTAGGCCCAGCTGGTGTTGCTCAGTGGATTGAGTGTCATGCCATGGACCAAGAGGTCCTGGGTTCAATTCCAGGTCAGGGCACATGCCCAGGTTGTAGGCTCAATCCCCAACAGGGGGCATGCAGGAGGCAGCCAATTGATAATGTCTCCCTCATTGATATTTCTATCTCTCTCTCCCTCTCCCTTCCCCGCTCTCCCCCCCTCCCCCGATATATATATATATGTGTGTGTGTGTGTGTGTGTGTGTGTGTGTGTGTGTGTGCATACTTCTACAAAGTACAAAAAGAATGACAATTAATAGCAAAAGTTAACCTAAAAAAAGAAAACCACTATCCTAATAAATTTATTTGTTCTCAAAGAAATAATATCCTTCCATCAATGAGTTTGAATTTTTCATATGTAAAAAAGTTCTTCAACTTAAAGCTCCAATAAGGTCTTCCCAGCCACCCTCCCGCTGGCACACACAAACCACAGTGACTTCTATGTAAGTAGCGAGCATATGCCGTATGTTCAGCTTCCTGACTGTGACTCAGTGACACACAAAAGGAGACAAGGTCCATTCATCGAGGAGTGCATGATGGAGTTGGGAAGTCAGGAAAATCAGACAGCAGTCACCAACATAGTATAAATATCACAGGACCTCAGAGGAGGCCAGGGCCGATGGGGGAGGCTTATTGATATGACTTGAGTTAGGACTCGAAGACAGAAGAAATTTGAAGATCCAGAGCAGAAATGGGGAAACCATTCTGGTCAAGAATACTGTTTCAACGAAGGCTAAAAACTATCCTGGTAAATACCGACGTCAGCCACCATGGTGGATACACCCATGGAAGTAAAATACCAAAGCACCATACCAAATTGTTTATACTATAAAGTGAGCTATAAGACTTTAAAGCATAATGGCCAAGGCTGCCAGCCACAGGTTGGAAAGGTTGTGGTCACTGGATGTTCACTCAGATACACCCCCACGTTAGGCATAGGTCATGTCTGCAGAGAGAATAACGTTGCTGATAAATGATGATCTTTATTTGCCATTTGGGAAACTGACCACAGCAGAGGTAAGATGGTTGGCCAGGCTTCAATATAAATGGAAAACAATAATAGCTAAGGACTTAAACAGTGTATCCCATCGGGGCTCTTCTGATTCTATAAACTGTATGCTTGTTTCACATTCCCATAGTCCAGCCCACAAAAATTAAAATAACTAACCTGAAAGAACTCTATCTAATCAAGAATGCCGTTTACCCCAGAAGGAAAGAAGCAAACGCAGACAGAGTTAGAACTGGTTTATAATAAACAAGGTGGAGAGGACTAGGACTGCCAAGTAGGTGGGAGTGGGAGGAAATAAAGCATCTTAGTTTCTGAGCAAAATGCTGTTATTAAGTATAATTGCATCTACTTGATCCAAATCCAGTATTTCTTATTCACTAAAGAGAAACATATTAAAATAGCAGCAATTTCCTTTACAAATAAACACATTCAGCCAAGGAAGCTTCTACCAAAAAATAGTTTAGCCCTAAAGATAATCAAAAGCAGGAGCGAAATTATTTCAGCATTTCTAATTTCAGATAATAACTTCTAAATATAAATATGCTATAACTAAATCAGTAGTAATCACTTTTTTAATTTTTCAAAAAATTACAATGAAATTCCTTCAAACGGTCTAATCCTATACTTTATGTTAATGTATATAAAAATAAGAAATATCTCCCAATGAGTTTGCTCTATATTAACTGCGGAAATCATTAATGGCAATAATTACACTTAATTATTTAAAATTATAATACTGAAAACGTTTAGATGTAACAGGCTATTTCTTAATATGAGCATCTTGATGCACATTGTATGAAAATTTGGTTTTTCAATCATCATAATTTCCGTTACTATTGGACCCTTGACTTGTAAGTTGCATCTGGACCAGAAACTATAAATTAACCATAAATATCTGCTGAGAAGCTGTATCTTTCAGCTTCTGAGTACATGACTCTTGACACAGCCACGCTCCTTGTAAATAATATATGTGTAAAATAAGTATTTCAACTCAATGGTCTCGGTAAAGTCTTTCTCTACATCCCTCTCCCATGTTCCACAAACATGCAAACCCCAATGGTCTTTTAGGGTTTGAAGATATTGGCTCCCAAGGGGCATGGAGACGAAAAGCCATCCCCACCAGCTTGGATCCGTCCTCCTGCACCTGAGCTGTCACCTGGGGGCCAGAGAGAAGGACTCTTGGATGGACGGATGGACCGCTGCGAGAATTACTCTCCCAGAGAGAAATACTTGGCATGGCCCTGCTGGCAAGATGTTTTTCCTGTTCTAAATCCTTCTAAGTAAATCCGACATAAAATGTCTGGATGCAGCAAAAGCCAATCTCAAACTTTTAACTTTTTCTTTTAAATTTTTCAGATACAAAATAACTGTAATTTGTGTTGACTGCCTAGCAATTATAAAACATGAGAAAGCGACTTCTTTTAAAATATTCATTGTTTTCTAACGTTTCCATTTTTTTCAATATTCAGGTTTCAGATGAACCATTAATGCAACATATGAGTGCCCTGAATTGAGCTTCAATAATACGTAATACAGTCATGTATCGCCCAACGACAAGAATACATTCTGAGTCAGAAGGCAATTCCGTCATTGTGGGAATGCAGTACAGTGCTCCTACCCAAACCCAGGTGGTACAGCCCACTACTCACCAGGCTGCAGAGTCAGGCCTATCGCTCTAAGGCTACAAGCCTGTACCGCCCAGAAAGACAGAAGCCTTGCCCAGCTGGTGTGGCTCAGTGGTTGAGCATCGACCTATGAACCAGGAAGTCACAGTTGGATTCCTGGCCAGGGCACATGCCTGGGTTGCAGGCTGGATCCCCTAGAGGGGGTGAGAGGGCAGGGCGGGGCGAGGCTAACTCCTGATTCCATTTTGTGCTGTGGGGCAGGGTGGAGCTATCCTCCAACTGGACCCTGGCCCTCACCCAGCCAATCAGGGTCAGCCAAGGCAGTGACATCACCACCCATATAAAACCCCTTGACTTGTCGAAGTTCGAGCTCTCGTCCGCCATGCTGTCGGTGGGAGTGGAACAGAGCCCATGCTAGCATGGAAGAGGCTCTCTTGTCTATTGCATCGAACTCAGCTCCCTGATGGTCCTTGGGGATCACGGAATCTCGGCACAACAGGGGCATGTGGGAGGCAGCCAATCAATGATTCTCTCTCATCATTGATGTTTCTCTCTCCTTCTCCCTTCCTCTCTGAAATCAATAAAAATAAAAGTATAGAAATAGAAAAAATAAAAGCTAAGACACAAATACACACACCAGGCTAAGCCTACACAGGGTCCGGACCATTAGCATCACTGTCTTCCTCTCCACAGCTTGTCGCTCTGGAAGGTCTGCATGGGCAATAACACGAGTGGTGCCGTCCTCTCCTGAGGCTCTGGAGGTGTCGGTGTTTTCAGAGTAAGTACATGCTGGTTTGCTTAATTTGCTTCTTTTTCTCATCACAGATTTGCTTGTAAGCACCACAAACATTCCTCCCTATTAATGAAGCCTTTTGGGGTTGGGTCCATGTTTGCAAACTTTTTAAGGGAGCTTGGTAAGGTCTGCAATAACTTCTGTTAAAACCTTCGCTGTGAACTTTCTTGAAGGATCTCCTTTTCCCCCTTCTTTAGTTTCTTTCTTTCTTTCTTTCTTCCCTCCTTTCTTTCTTTCTTTCTTTCTTTCTTTCTTTCTTTCTTTCTTTCTTTCTTTTTCTTCTCTTCCTCATTCCAGTTCCAACAACACCTCATTAGTTAATTCCTCAGGAACCACATCAAGGAACTCCTCAATGCCATTCTCATCCACACCCAGTTTAAAGTCATATGGCGTCTCAACCACAGCCTTGTTGATTTTTGCAACTTCCTCGAACTAGGAAAATTTCTTGAAGTCATGCAAGAGCCTCCTGAGTGTCTCCTACCGGAAGCTATTCATATACTTTTTGGTGGCATCATCCCACACCCAACAAGGTCCCAGATGCAGTCCTGGATGTTATAATCCAGGGGTCCTCAAACTTTTTAAAGTGGGGGCCAGATCACGGTCCCTCAGAGAGCTGGAGGGCCGGACTATATGAACTACTAATTCCTACTGTAACACCTCGGCTGCGCTCACTGCCCAAAAAACCTGGTGGGCCGGATCAGACTCCTCTGCGGGCCGCATGTGGCCCGCAGGCCGTAGTTTGAAGACCCCTGTTATAATCCATCCAGAGTTGAATCCGTGTTTTCTCAGCATCTTCCTCAGTTGAAGCAATCGCCTAGGCAAAGGGAGTCCCCAGGTGAAAGCTGATATAATGCTTTGATTTATTGGTTGGATCAAAGAGGTGATATTTGACGAGAGAAACATCATTTTGATAGTGGGATGAAAAATCACCAAAAAAGAAAAAAAGAAGCTATCTGAGAGCATTATCAAACCTCACTTCTCAATTTCACTGGCAAAGCAACTCAATAGGGCATCTTGGAGGAAGAGCTGCGTCATCCATGACTTCTTATGGCACCTGTAGTACCTGGGAGGAAGGGGTGTTTATTCATATGTTTTCGGGCCCTGAGGTCTCACTGTGCTAAATGGCAAAGGGTTTCAATCTGTAGCCTGCAACACTGCCCCCAAGCAAGACTGCTCCACTGTCCTTAAAAGCCTTAAAGCCTGGCCTGACTTGGCCTCCTTGTGGATGAAAGTGCTTTCAGGCATCCCTTTCCAGACCAGGGAGGTTTCCTCCACATCGAATATTTGCTCTGGCAAGTAATTTTCCTCCACAATCAGCACATTGAGAGTTTCCAGAAATTCTCCAGTTGCCTTCACCCCAGCACTCACAGACTCCCACTCACTTTCACATTATGCAATGAGCTAGAGGCCCAGGGCACATATTCATGCGCGGGTGGGATCCCCCTGGCCCGGACCCAATCAGGGTGGATCAGGGCTAGGCCTGTCAGGAGGAGGAGATGACAGGAGGTTGACCAGCTGCCCCACCCTGATGGGGCCAATCAGGGTCGGGCCAGCTGGGGGGAGGGGCCATGGGCAATTAGCCTGTGGGTCCTGCCCCCAATTGGGGTGGGGGGACAATAGGGGCAGGGCTAGCCAGGGGGAGGGGCTTCGGGCTGATCAGGGTGGGACGGGCCAACTGGGAACGGGGGGCCAGCTGGGAGGGAGAGGCCACAGGAGTTGGCTGGCCTGCCCTACCTCCCGATCGGGTGGTTTGCTGGCCCCATAGGGCGTCATAGCCACTGGTCATTCCAGTCATTACAGCATTCTGGTCGCTGGCTTTTTATATATATAGATAATGATTTTTTTTTCAATTCTCAAACCTTTTTCACTTTATTTTTCATTTTAAGCAATATTTTATTTTTCAATTTCAGTTGACATATATTCGCTTTCAGACACACAATTCAGTGATTAGACATTATGCAACTTACTAAGTGATCCCCATGATAAATCTAATACCTATCTGACACCAAACATAGTTTGAGTGAAGATTTTTGAATCATTTAAACCACCCAGAGCTAGCATTAAATTCGACATGGTTATCAGGTCCAGCCTTCTCTTTCAACATCACAAACAATCTTTTTGCTTTGGCCATGATCACCATGGCGCTGAAAGGGATACATGTCTATGTCTGGTCATCAGAAGGTTCTCCGTGTCTAATACAGAGCCTCCCTGAATTTTTATTAGTCTTGTTGTCTTAAGTGAAGTAGGTCCTTTAACAGTTTCCATCATGTTGTTTTTATTCTTCAAGATCATAGCTACGGCGGAATGGACATGCCTGACTGGCAAGCAATAACCATCACTGATTTTCCACTTTTGTATTTTCTTTCCAGGTCAGTTACTCAACTAATTGTTATGACAGCTACAATGTCACTAAACGATGCAAATTTTTCAGCTCCATTATGGTTTTATGGGACTATTGTTATTGGCCAAAGTGTCATGATGTGATGCATAACATTCAACCTCTTAATTTGGGGGATTAGTCGCACTGATCAGATACTGTAGATGTCACTGATGAATTCAACATGTGGCTTTTAAATGTTCAATAAAATGATATAATAAGCAGAAATGAATAGATTTGGGAACCTATGACAGTTTATTTTTTTTAAATATATTTTTATTGATTTTTCACAGAGAGAAAGAGAGAGGGACAGAGAGTTAGAAACATCGATGAGAGAGAAACACCGATCACCTGCCTCTTGCACACCCCCCACTAAGGACGTGCCCACAACCAACGTGCATGCCCTTGACCGGAATCAAACCTGGGACCTTTCAGTCTGTAGGCCGACGCTCTATCCACTGAGTCAAACCGGTTTTGTAAACCACTTTTTTAGTAAAATTCATTTTTTAGTAAAATCACTTGCCATTGTTTCATAAAAATTCAGAATAATTCCTTGACTAATATACTTTTTTTTTTAAGGGAGAAGTACGGTTTTTTGTGTTTTTTTAAATATATTTTATTGATTTCTTACAGAGAAGAAGAGAGAGGGATTGAGAGTTAGAAACATCGATGAGAGAATCATGGATCAGCTGCCTCTTGCACACCCCCTACTGAGGATGTGCCTGCAACCAAGGTACATGCCCTTGACCAAAATCAAACCTGGGACCCTTCAGTCCGCAGACCGACACTCTATCCACTGAGCCAAACCAGTTTCCGCTATACTCTTTTTTTTAAAAAAGTCAAATTAAACCACTTACCGTAAAGAGCCCACTCTCACTGCGACAGGCACGTGGGGAAGCTGAGAGGCCCACTTCAGTGTCACGTCCTGATAAACATGCAACAGGCTATTGTGGTTCCCAATCAAAGTATTTACTGTTCCTTCAGAAACTGTAGGAGGGGGTGAAAAAAAATGTTTAAAGCTAAAAAGGAGACAGTCATTAGCAACATTATTTATATCCCTTCTAGGGGGTTTATGATACAAGCTAATTATAATATCTTGATGTTAATGTGCAAAGATTTTAAGTAATAAAACATGATTTTCCAACTTCAAGCTGCCAATATCTAAAAGGAAAAAAAATTATAGACTTGAAAACTATAACCAGATACTAGCCAAATTTTTGCATTTCATCTAGAAAGCATGAGTTTCATTAATATTTAACACACTGAAGCTAATGATTTTCTGGGCATTCGCTCCAGAAAAGTCATTCCGTTAGGCATCACTATGCTACGCTCTGCTTACAGAGGGGTCTGATGTTCTCTTGGAAGCATCGCGAACAGCCTCATTTTGGAAAGCAGTCATGTGCGCCTGGGGCCAATTCTGCAATCCTTTTGTACTAAGTAAAATGACTGACAAACCCAAGAGTGTGCTTTATATCAAACTTCTATTCAAACTTTCAAAGTTAAAATTTCCATTACATGTTCAGCTTAAAAGTATTTTCCTAGATGTTCATATGCATGTGAGTTTGCCCTTTTCTGGTGTAAATCGCACAGCCCTGACATATGGAAGAGATAAAAGAAAATCTCTCTTACACACCTGAGCAGTACGGGAGAAAACAACTTGGGCTACAATCAAGTTTCTTCATGAATTGAATCTGACCATTATCCTTAAGGCAAAAAAAGTTTCTTTCGCCAAGAACAAAAACAGAAGATGCTGACTGATTGAAAGACATAATACATATATCAAGGGCTTGTTCTCCAATATTTAGAGTCCAATCTACCTGCAAAGGAAAACCTAAGATCAATTTAGTTGCAAAAAAAACAACCTAAGTACCCATCCATAGACTACTGGATAAAGAAGATGTGGTAGATACATCCAATAGAATATTTCCCAACCATAAAAAAAAAAAAAAAAAAGAAATCTTACCATTTGCAACAACATGGATGGATCCAGAGGATAATATGCTAAGTCAGTGGTCAGCAAACTCATTAGTCAACAGAACCAAAAATCAACAGTACAACGATTGAAATTTATTTTGAGAGCCAACTTTTTTAAACTTAAACTTCTTTTAATGCCACTTCTTCAAAATAGAGTCGCCCAGGCCATGGTATTTTGTGGAAGAGCCACACTCAAGGGGCCAAAGAGCTGCATGTGGCTCGCGAGCCAGGCAGTTTGCCGACCACGGTGCCAAGTGAAATAAGTCAGAGAGAGAAAGAGAAATATTGTATGATTTCACTTATATGTGGTATCTAAAGAATTAAATAAAGAAACAAACAAAACAGACTCATAGATACTGATGGTAACCAGATGGGGGTGAGGGACTGCGTGGAAATGATGAAAGGCTTAAAACTATAAGTTGGTAGTTACAAACCAGTCACAGGAATGTAAAATTCAGCATACGGCATACAGTCAATAATATTGTAACATGTATGGTGCCAGCCGTGTAGGGATCACTTTGTAAATTATATAAATGTCCAACCACTACACTGTACACCTGGAACTAATATAAAATAATAATGTCAACCGTAATTGAAAAATAGAAAAAAATTAATTTTAAAAAATAAAAAATAAATCAATAACAAAATAAATGTAACATTGCTGAAATTTTTATATTTTAAAAAAAATGGCCTTACAACAAGTCTTTTTCCAGAACCAAGTTTTTGCTGTTCAGTCTCCTGTCTTTTATCTGCATCTGTTGCAAAAGCGAGTACTT
This sequence comes from Pipistrellus hanaki, assembly GCF_964339955.1. Lineage (NCBI taxonomy): Eukaryota > Metazoa > Chordata > Mammalia > Chiroptera > Vespertilionidae > Pipistrellus > Pipistrellus hanaki. The sequence goes on along the minus strand of NC_140512.1, from coordinate 9,959,038 downwards.
GGTACCTGTTTGAAAGATATGAAATAACTGTAAATGACTTTAGAGTTTAAAAGCACAAGTTATTTTAAACTTTAAGAGCACATAACCTCAATAAAGCTGATCTAGAAAAAGTAGTAAATAAAACACATAATCTATAAACCTAATGAGCCACTTTTATCTTTGTTTTAAAAACTGTAAAATTTAAGATTGAATTCTTATTGAATTATACTGTGACATAAGACTATGTAAAACTGTCATGATCAAGAAACTATAAACCATATGTCCCAAAATTCAATATTGGGAATATAGCTCTGCCAACTATCAAAGCATTTCCATTAAAATTTTATGTGACAAATAACAATACTCAAGAAAGATCTAGCACCAAAACACCAAATAGAAGAAAATGTAAATAATGGAAAGCACCAGATGCAGCAGAAATTATTAATATGTAATCGATGGAACCAAGAAGACCTGAATCTAAGCCCCAGCTAAGTCACTTAGTAGTTTAGTGAATTTTGGCAAGTTAAACACTCTGTGTCTTACCTTCCCCATGTATAAAATGGGAATGATAATCTCTGATGCAAGCATTGTTAAGAGAATTGAAAAGAAATATAGCCTAGTCAGTTCTGCTCAGTGGTTAGGGCTTTAGCCCATGGACCAAAGGGTAACAGGTGTGATTCCCAGTCAAGGGCATGTACTTCGGTTGAAGGCTGGATCCCCAGCCCCGGTTGGGACATGTGCAAGAGGCAACCAATTGATGTATCTCTCTCACATCTATATTTCTCTTTACTCCTTTCCTCTCACTCTCTCTTTAAAAAAAAAAAAAAAAAATCAATGGAAAAAATATCCTGAGGTGAGGATTTAAAAAATAGTAATATAGTGTCTAGTATAGTATCTGATATATATTAGGTGCTCATTTATTAGCAGACAGATAATGGTTTATATAAGGAGATAGATCAATAATCTAGTAGTTTATTTGATATGTAAGAAGTTCTCAAAAATGAACACTATTACTTTTATAAGCATTTCACAGCTTTTATTTCAATAGTAACATTTAGCTCAAATCATTCTTTAAAATAATTTGTAGCCCGAGCTGGTTTGGTTCAGTGGAGAGAGCACTGGCCTGTGGACTGAAGGGTCCTGGGTTCGATTCCAGTCAAGGGCATATGCCCGGGTTGCGGGCTTGATCCCCAGTAGGGGGCATGCAGGAGGCAGCCAATCAATTATTCTCTCTCATCATTGATGTTTCTCTCTCTCTCTCTTCTTTCCTCTCTTAAATCAATAAAAATCTATTTAAAATAATAATAATGTGTAAATATCATTCACTTTAGAAATGATTAACTTAGCCAAGGAAATGTATCTTGCTTGTTCCCCACTAATTAATGGTGTGTGAGAGTAATAATCACACTCAAGATGAAGAAACTTCAGGCTCATAGGTTACTCCCCTCCTATTGAATCAGAACTCCTTGCATTGTTCTTCCATAGCTGAGAGGAAAATCAGTAAAAGATATATTCAGACACCTGATTCTGTCTAAAAGAAAGATGGATGTCTGACCATGTGAACATCTGGGACCTGAATGAAGGCAATGCGAGATATCTACATAAGCGCTGAAATGTACAGAGGTGTTCATATATCATGTACCAGCTTTAAAACCATTCTACTCGATCAGGAATACTTCATTTGTAAAAAGCCTCCAATTTCAGTTTGAGGCAGAATGACTATGAATTAAGTGAGATTTTGCAAGACATTCATAAAGACCAGTCTTATAATTAATACGGAAGCTTAATGTGTATGAATTTCATTCCTTCAATAAATATATAGCAGGGGTCTGTTACAAGCACTGACAATGGAAAAAAATACTCATGGTCCATATTCATTAGGCACTCCCAAAGTAGTAGAGATTCATACACAAACAAATAAATGTAGCTTAGAACACCCTGTGCTAATGGAGGGTATGCATGCAGTACCAAGGGAACATGGTAGCAGAAACGGAAATCAAAGTGGAAGAACATACATGTTCTTGGTATTGGTTTAGGAGGAGAAAGCTACATTTTAAAGAATAAGTGAGAACTCATTGTGCTGGTAAAGAAGCACAGGTGTGCCCAGCTTACGTAGCTCAGTGGTTGAGCATTGACCTATGATCCAGGAGGTCAGGGTATGATTCCTGGTCAGGGCACATGCCCAGGTTGGGGGCTCGATCCCCAGTGTGGGGTGTGCAGAAGGCAGCCGATTAATGGTTCTCTCTCATCACTAATGTTTCTCTGTCTCTCTCCCTTCCTCTCGGAAATCAATAAAAATGTGTGTGTTTTTTTAAAAAAAAAAAAAAAAGAGGTGAAGGCTTTATGGCAAAGCCAACAGCACAAGCAAAGGCACACACCAATAAAATAGACATGAAAGGCTACCACAGTGCAGGAGAGATGCATGGCAGGGAGGACTGAGTCATGGGAAAGGAGACAAAATAGGTAGGAGGGTGACGACCTCAAGCTTGTAAAACTAGACTAACAAATCCCATCGACAACTGCAGCAAATGTCTCCACGCCTACTGAGCCTGCCTTTCAAAATGTCTGTGTCTTCCAAGGTGCAACTATCCACGCCCCACATTCCAACCTCTAAATCGGATTGTTTTACTCTTCCCAGTTCATGGTAACAGACACTGTATGCACTGGTGACAGGCCCTGAGCCCAGAGCTGGTCCTGCACGGCTCTAACCTTAGGCAGTTAATTACAGAGGTGGCTAATTTCCTGCAGACACCAACCTGCCAGAGGATGGTATGGATATTAATGAGATGGTTGCAAAAATCCAAAGCTCTGGAGCTGTTTGAAGCTTCTTATATAACTACAAAGGGTTATTATTTCACCTGAGGAATAAGTGAGCCCCTAAAGTGGCCTCATTAACATCAAAACAGCAGGCAGAGACCCAGCCCAAATTGACTCCTGATTTCCAAATCCAGGTCATTTCTCTTCCTGGAAGACGACTCAGAAGTGTGTTTTATTGCTAAACGTAGCTGACAGTAAATGTAGATGATGACAAACTTATAATAGCACCTATTTTATGATTCTTCCTTATCCTCTTAACTGTGACCAATAAAAATAAATGGAAATCTAAACCAAAACCAAAGAATTACAAACAGACTTGGAAATTCTGAAAAAAAGAAAACACTTGGATTTTTTTTTTCCCCCTTACCATTCAAGTGTCCAGTGATATAAGCTAAAGAATAAGATTCCTAGCCCGGCTAGTGTGGCTCAATGGTTGAGTGTTGACCTAAGAACCAAGAGGTCATGGTTCGATTCCTGGACAGGTTTTGGGCTTTGATCCCCAAAGAGTGAAAAGTTTGTAAGGAATGTTTCTATTTTGTTATTAGCTTCTTTTAATGAAAATGATTCCCTCTGGCGCAATCGAGAATGCTGTAGCTATAGCAGGAGGCAACTGATCAATGATTTGAAGGAGTGAAAAGTTTGTAAGGAATGTTTCTATTTTGTTATTAGCTTCTTTTAATGAAAATGATTCCCTCTGGCGCAATCGAGAATGCTGTAGCTATAGTTTCACTCTTTGGGGATCAAAGCCCAAAACCTGTCCAGGAATCGAACCATGACCTCTTGGTTCTTAGGTCAACACTCAACCATTGAGCCACACTAGCCGGGGCAATGCTGGGGCATGCAGGAGGCAACTGATCAATGATTCTCTCTCATCACTGATGTTCCTATCTCTTTCTCCCTCTCCCTTCCTCTCTGAAATCAATCAACCAATAAAAAAAATTTTTAATCCCCTTGTTGAGACTGCTGAAGATCAATCTGGCCCAATGTAATAAGATTCCATGAAAGAGCGTCATACATGTTTCTCAGAACACAGAGGCAGTAATCACAAATACAGCAGGTCCAGATGAACGGTGGTGCTTTTTGGCCCAATAACCACAAGTGCTTAATGGGTCCTGTGGAGGACCAATGACAAACTCCACCACATAATTTAGTGCTCTTCTGTAACACGTCGTAAAAACAGCGGCAAGGAGCTAAAATATGGATTGAGGTGTCACAGAGTACAAAAGTAAACCCTCCACAATCATTTATTTTCAAATGAAACATAGTTGGCACCTCAAAGGATAACAGGGGATTTTGAAACCTTTATACTTAACTCGGGGGAACTCTACTAGAAATGGAAAGCCCTGGCTACAGAGCCTTACATTGTCCCTTTGCAACTATAGCTACAGCATTCTCGATTGCGCCAGAGGGAATCATTTTCATTAAAAGAAGCTAATAACAAAATAGAAACATTCCTTACAAACTTTTCACTCCTTCATCAAGTTCTTCTTAAACACTTACTTTCAACAGGGTACAATGCTGGGCACTTCAGGGGATAGAAAAGTCCCTGCCATCAAACATCACTTAGCTCAGTCAAGAAGAAAAACAAGCAAATATGTAATATCAGTGAAAGCATAAACAGTACTTGTGAAAAGCAGTGGAAAACTGCTCTAAATTGAGAAGGAGGAGATGTGACTTGGAGAGCCAGGTCACAGAAGAACTGAAGGGAAGGAGGGAGGCTTCCAGAAATTATTTTCATATGCAAAGAAGGAAGGAAAAGCACTCCAGGCAGAGTACAGCATGAGCGAGAGAGAAAAGCCCTGGCCATATATGGAGAACCGCAAATATTTCCATTTGACAAGAGCCTAAGACTGGTGAAGGACACAATCTTCTTTTCAAAATATTGTCCAATTCAAAAAAGATATTTTAAAATATGCAAAGCCTATTATCTACTTGCAATGCACCAGGAGCCAGTGTCAGGGAGCAGGGGGAGTGCTGGCAGAGAGAGAACTGTAACCTGTGGCAAATGCATTCTTCAGGCAGCCTCCCTACACCCAGCTCTCACCCAAAGGTCCCCCCTGCAGGCCTCCTGTATCCTGTGCACGGTTCAGTCATAGCCTGCATCACTGTGAACTGACACCGCCAACTGATATGCTACGTCCCCCACGTGCTTACAGCTTGAGGACAGGAGACAGGTCTTATTTGACTTTGCATTTCCTGTACTTTGCACATAGAAGCCTCTTGAAAAATGTTTCCTGAATGAATGAATGAATGAATGAACCAATAAACCGAATTGTTCTGTCAGTGAGCAGATATTTAAGGCACATTCTGCTCTCAGGAACCTGATCATGCAAGACATCCCCTGGAACATCGCAAGCACAACACAAGAAGGCAATATAGGAGACTGAGTCAAAAGCAGTGTTTTAGGAAATGTATTTAGGAGGTGAAAAAAGGAGGATAGTTGAACAAGTTACCTTTAAAGGTCCCTTCCAAATCTGAAAGTCAACATAATAGAGGTAAAATGGAACTGGAATATAAAGAGCACTAAATTTCAATATAAGAAAATTCAGATTTTTTTTAATAAGAAACAAAAATTCTGACTTAAAGAGGTGGTTTTAAAAGATAGCTATAAAAAGGACCCTATCATGTAGAGGTAAGAAAATCATAAATCCAAGTGAAAAGATAAAAGCCTCAATCCCAATGGGACAACAATGGCTGAATAGAGGAAAAAAAGATAGAAAGGTCAGGATTTACCAACTGAATAACTCTGACAGGAAAGGAAAGAAAAAGGAATTAAAAATTATTCAGCCAGCCAGTGTGGCTCAACAGTTGAGTGTCGTGGTTCAATTCCTGGTTGGGGCACAGGTCATGGATTGTGGGCTCGATCCCCGGTGTAGGGCCTGCAGGAGGCAGCTGATCAATGATTCTCTCTTATCGTTGATGTTTCCATCTCTCTCTTTTCTCTTCCTCTCTGAAATCAATAAAAATACATTTTAAAAATAAAAACGATTCAAAGTTTTGATAAACATGGCCAAAAGAATAGTGGTACCTAAGAGTGTCTCTCCAAAAACAGCAAACAATTCCCTCACTTCAAAAAAAAAAAAAAAAAAAAAAAAGCTCACTGTGTGTCCCTGAATTAGAGTCCAGCCTGGAGGGTGTGTCTGCGATGACAATTTCTAGGACTTTTCCCAAAATTACTAAATCACCATCTAGAGTATTGGGGAGTGGGAATGTGCAAACCTGCATTTTATGACAGGGTCCCGAGTGATGCTATGCCCACTGAGGCTGCCCATGGCCTCCCCTACTCCCTCGTAAAACGTAACTGAGCTTGTTTTAAAGTAATCAGACATCAGGAGCAAACATGAAAATGATACATGGATGTTTATCTGATCTTCTACTCTGATCACTTCTGCCCCCTACAATGTAAAACAATTGTCCTACAAACTTTCTTGTAGGAAACATTTTATCAAAATTCTTCGTTAATTCTTATAAGTGAAACTGTTTCTTAAACATCTACCATGTTTTCTCATCACTCCTATTTTCTAAACCTTGGCGATTTTTATTTCTCTTCTTTGGACCCAATTTAACTTTTTTTTTCATTCTTGTTAAAGTATGAACTTGAACTCATGAGAAAAAAAATGAAAATGACGCCTTCTATACTAACTGATGGCATTCTATTCACTGATTACAAAGATATTCAGTGAAATCCCAAAAGAACCTGCTGTTTTCATGCTTTCTCCCATCCTAAATTGCACCCATGATTATGACTTAATTTTATCTATTAAACTTGAAAGCATATAGAAATACAACATACTACTTAATGGTATAAACGCCCTGATTGTCATCATTTCACAATAATCGCATTTCCCATGCATTTGTATCGTTATAAAAGACCCACATAAAACGTGTGCATTTTTTAGCCCTAGATGTAGGTGAATTTAATAGGTTGGTATGCTGAATCACCATACTTAAAACAGTGTGCGCTCCTGTGGGATTGAATTTACACATTAAGGAAACCTACGCCGTGTTCCCTCATCCAGCGACTCCTGGAGTTATTACCAAATTAATTCCTATGCACATGTCTCCAGGGGTAAGTCAGGGAGCCTCCGAGTCTCCGTGCGGTGACCCCTGTGGGGCACCGCCAGTATCGCTCCTAGGCAAGAGTTGAGACACAGAACTGGGTGGAAAGCTGAAAAGCAGATCTCCTCAGTATTGCTTACATTGTGACGGGCTTGAATGTATTATACAGATATTTTCCTCAGCCTTTCACGACAACTCTAATATTTTATTTATTACCAGTAGCAATGCCACAACCCATTCATCTCCTCTGGACAAGAGCCACAGGAGTTACAGGACTGGGACATAATAAAGCACTACCTGCGTCAGTTAACTTCTGCTTAGTCACAAGCATTTGTCTGTTTTCAGAGTGTTGAATCCTAGATGCCTTGACAATAATTCACAAAAGCCACTTAGGAAGGGAAAACTGCATTTCTTTGCTATGTACACAATATTGAAACTTGAAGACAAAAATGTACAGGTGTTGTCTGATAAATTTATATTTTCTTCCTGCCTTGGGGAAATGGGCGGCCAAAAATAATACCGAAAAGCTATAATGAAGTGTTGCTTAGATGTTTAAAGTTCTAACTGTTGCGGTCAGTAAGATAAAAGAAGTGACTGAAGATACTGTAAGTCTCCAAATCTATTTCTTTTCCCAGCATGAATTTCTTTCTTTTCCTCGTTCCCCTTTCCAACAATAACAGCAACAACAAATACACACCCTCCAGTCCTGGCCAGTGAGGCTCAGTGGTAGAGCATCAGCACACAAACCAAATGGTCATGGTTCAATTCCCCGTCAAGGGCACGTACCTGGGTTGCAGGTTCCATTCCCTGTCAAGTCGGGGTGTGTGCAGAAGGCAACCAATTGATGTGTCTCTCTCACATCCATGTTTCTCTCTCTCTCTCTCTCTCTCTCTCTCTCTCTCTCTCTCTCTCTCTCTCTTTCTCTCTCTCTCTCTCTCTCTCTCTCTCTCTCTCTCTCTCTCTCTCTCTCTCTCTCTCTCTCTCTCTCTCTCTCTCTCTCTCTCTCTCTCTCTCTCTCTCTCTCTCCTCACTACCTACCTTCCTCTCTCGCTAAAAATTCAATGGAAAAAATATCCTCAGTTGGTGAGGATTAAACAAACAAAAAAAAAAAAACAACCTCCAAAAACTCAAAACCTTAATCTTTATTAAAATGTAGCTGATAGAGGAGAAAAAGGTGTCTCTCTAAACCAGAGGTTCCCAAACTTGTTTGTGCCGTAGACCCCTTGCCATGTTTTTCGGTTTTGGGTAGACCCCCTACTTACCTGATATTGATTTTTTTGTAAATTTCTAACTGTAGTGAAGTTTAGTGTTAAAATTTAATAAAAAATAATGTACCTACTTTTCTCCGGCATTCTCAAACAAAATAACACTGATTCACTATAATTTGTATGATAAACTACCAGTTTATATTTTTTTAAATATTTTCTCAGCACTTTCAAGATTCAGGAAACGAATGAACGTATTTTTCTCACATTCATATTTATAGAGTGACAAATTGAACAAGTCGGTGCAAGTTCGCGAAGCTTTGAGACAAAAATTGGCAAGAATGTTTACTACGCGTATGCTTGTAACAAGATGATACTGGTATATCATTATGTGCAGGTTTTTATCCTACAACTTACACAATTTTATAAACATATATAATAAATTTTTTACTTCATAGGTACTTTTATAAATAATTTATATGTTTTTATATTATAAGATAATATGATGTAAGTAAATAGGTACTATCAGTGTATGTTGAGATCCACTATCGTGGACCCCCATTTTCATTTCATGGACCCCCAAATTTTTTTTTCGCTGACGTAGACCCCTTGCAGGTTGTCATAGACCCCTGGGGGTCGATATAGACCACTTTGGGAATCACTGCTCTAAACACAAGTCAACAAAACCAATAAAAATTTCTAACAAAAAGTATAAACTGCTTTCATAGGGTCATTCACTTCTATTATGAATCGTTCTCTTATAAACATTCATAAAAACACTTGTATTTCTTGCCAGTATTCTTCCTATGTACACATACATTCTTTTTTTATAGTTATAAAATAAGTCCATATATGCATCTTTGTATCAGGCTTTTCCACTGAACCTGTGTCTTATTATTTATAATTCAGGGAACAGACACAAGAGTTATCGAGCATTTTCTATAGGGTGGCAACTTGACACACATTTAATCCTGTAAAAATAAACCAACATATCAAATAGTCATTTTTTTAATTCTATGGCTTTTCCCCCTTTATTTTATTACTTGTTCCATCACCATTTATCCCCCATATACCTTCTCTTTCACCTCCACCCACGCCCCTCCACCCACAGTCACCTCACTGTTGTCCATGTCCGCAAGTTCCTTCTCTTTGAAACAACCATTCTTATCCTTTTACAGCTAGGACAAGGATACTGACCATCAAACAGCTGGAAGTATCAAAATCTAAGTCACCACAATTTCATCTTATTAAAAAAAAAAAAAAAAAGGCTCTTGTTAATTTCGGATATTAGCTCTTTGTGGGAAAAACTGAATCAGCAACGTACACATTTCCAAAAACACCGATTTCAAAGGCGGGACACCCAAACTTACTTGTAGCTTTCCACCTGTCGGCAGGAAGAGACGGTGATGAAGGAGTCTGTCCGGGAGCTGTAGGCAAGGGGGCCAGGCAAGAGAGAACCGGGGAGGAACCTCCCAAAGGCATAGCTCTCCTGCTCAAACACCATCAGCATCCCGTCCATGGACTGGATACAAATTAAATCCCGACCTGAAGGAGAAGGAGAGCAAAGTCGGTGGCCTATTCCGAAACACACTGTTACAATGCATTACTCTCCGCCACAAATATGTCATAGTTCATTTTTTCTCCCAAGCAGTAAAATGAGCAGTTCAACTGGTGAGTCTATCAGATTATTACATATCAGTACATATACATTTCCCAATTTTTAAAGGATTCAGATGTCTATAATTTTACATACATTTATTTTCATTTACTGTGTGCTAAAATCTCTGGCTCAAGATAACCCCTAAGTGCAAGTATGACTCTTTGCAAGATACCAGTTTTCCCAAAATCAGAACTACAACAACTGTTCTGCACATGACTACTGTCTGCATAATAGTTCAGCCTCATACTTTCATATATGTGTGTGTGTGTGTGTGTGTGTGTGTGTGTGTGTGTGTGTGATCTTTGTTTATTGATTTCAGAGAGGAAGGGAAAGGGAGAAAGAGACAGAAACATCAAGGATGAGAGAGAATCACTGATCGGCTGCCTCCTGCACACCCCCTAGTAGGGATCAAGCCCGCAATCTGGGCATGTGCCCTGACCAGGAATCAAACCATGGCCTCCTGGTGCATGGGTCGATGCTCAACCACTGGGCAACACCAGCCAGGTTCAGATTCTTTTATGATGAATGGTAAGCTTTTGAGTCCAAGCTTTTTAAACTCTAATATTTACTAAGCCTGTTAAAAGTTTCCAAAGAGCTACGGGTTTGTATGCATGCTATACAAAGATTCACAGAGATCTATTAGGCAAGCAGTTTTTTATCCATGGAGAACTTAGTTATTTAGCAAGCCCACCTGTCTGCACCCCGCAAAGAAGTATAAAAATGCTGCAAAAGCATCGAAAAAGATGCTGCTGAGTCCTGGTAATGAAAATCATGCAAACCTTCCCCAGGGAGATTCCCAGAACTCACGCAGGGCATCGATTCTTATTTTAAGTGCGGGTCTAACAAGGCAGTTCTCGTGGACGGTTACTGACAGCCGGGAGCTCCAAAGTCAGAGGTAAGCTGTACAAGTGTAACACCGGACAGCACATGCGGAACACACACTAAATCACAGCTCTCTCATGATGGTTACTGTTACCTGCTTTCCCAGCCCAGAGAACAGAAAATAGCACATGAGGAAACAGTGAAGACACAGATAGCTACCAGCAGCGGCAGCTACGCCCTGACAAAACAAAAATGACAGAACATCTATAAAATACTTTTTTAAAAAAATAACATTCTGGGCTCGGTATAGGAACAATTACCAGCCTTATATAGTTCAAAAGGACAAATGTCATATTGTAATGTACTTGGAGTAATTAAATGGATTCAATATCATTTGGAATAGCTGTCATTTGAAAAAAGAACTTGTGGCAGAGATGCTAACTGCTGCCCTAGCAGTCATCCTTTTTTTTTTTTTTTTTTTTTTTATGCCTGAATTATCACTAGACACGTGACCATCCAGAATAAAGCCTTTATTTCCAGGCTCTAACACAGATGCATCATATGATCATGTTCCTACCAGTGAGGTGGAAGCTGAGGTGACATATACAACATCCAAACATGCCCTTAGAAGGACGGAGAAGGCACTGCCCCCTCTTCTCAGCGTGGTGGTAGGGCTGAACAGCTACCTTGGTTTCCGAAATGGAAGCTCTCCTATCAGCCCTGGTCCACCTGATCCAGAAATAAACATATTCCTTACTTAAGCCATCATAAAACTGGGCCTTGGTTAAAGCAATCAAACCTGTCATTAAATAACACAGAATTCATCTGAGCCAAAAGGTCCATGCAGCATTGCTGAGTCTTAGGATTTACTTTCACTTGATTGGATCCTGCCAGAGAAGACACTGGGACAACTGCATAAACTGGAATATGACTACAGGTTAGATAACATTAGGGATTGCTGTTAATTTTCTTATGCGTGGTCCTGGAATTGTGACTACATAAGAGAATGCTCTTCCTGAGCAATGCGTGCTGTAATATTTATGGGCAAAGTGGCAAAGATCTGTAACTTACTTTAAAGTGGTTCATCAAAAAAAAATTGTGTGTATACACATGTATATACATCTACAACTGTTGACGTTAGATGGTAGAAATATGAATGTTCATGTTACTTTTTCTGATATTTAAATTTTTATACTAAAAATGTAACCCAATAAAATAAAGCATTTAAATACGTGTCTTTTGTACACAAATGTACTCTTTAACACTCAAGGGGGGGCTGAGCTTAGGAAGTGAGTGAGACCTAGAGGAGCAATAAATCTCGTTTTAGTAAGTCAAGAGTCAGAGAGACAGGAGAAATCCAATCAATGAAACACATGCAAGGACCTTGACCTTTGGGGGAGGATATTGCTGAAACCAAATATATTCCTCAGATCGGCAGCATTAAAGGATGTGAGGGGAGAGCACGTGTATTTCCAAGCAGCATTTCAATATGTTGAATATCGCTGAATCACAACCCGTTAGCCTCCCAAAGGCCTCAAATGAGTGGTCCTCCGAGTGTGGCTCCCAGACCACCAGCAATCCGATTCCTGTAGAAACTCCTTAGAAATGCAAATGCTAGGATTCTACCCTAGGTCTACAAATCAGAAAATCTGGTGGTAGGACCCAGCAATCATATTTCAGCAATCATAGACCCTACATGAAGCATGCTAACGTTTGAGAACCAATGCCTTCCCGTGGATGACAGACAGAGTTAGAGCTTAAAGAAAACTTGAGTCTCAGAGAAAACAGGCTTTCTTAGTATGGTATATAGAGGTCTTGTTTCTGAAACGCTAGCAACTAAGAAGAGTGTACTTAATATTCTGTATCATCCATGTGGGCTACCTCTAGAATCAGATAACCTGGGTTTGAGTCCAGCTCCACCAATTATTAGCTGAGAGCTTGGGCTCAAATTTCTTTACCTGCAAGATGGTATTCCTACCTTAATTGTTGTGAGAATTAAATGAAATAATGTAAGACAACTAGATCCAAATATACCATCCCATTATTATTTTATAATTGTTTTCAAAGTCTCATAATACATGTGAATTAATGTTCAACTGCTTGCTGTTTCACACACACACACACACACACACACACACACACTATGATAGAGCACACTTCCTTGCTTTTGCTTATATTATCACCTCCCCCAGAAGACTCTTTCCATTTGCTTCCCCTGGTCTAGAAAGCATGTCCTGGCTGCCTCCTGGTCACACATTCCCCTCTCCACTCATCTTTAGCCATGAGGTTTGAATGAGACTTGACTTTATCTTCAGCTTGAGGATAGACCCTGACTTATGAAAACCAATCAGTATCCCACCAGTCACAGTGATTGGTTCAGGGGCAATAAGAAAAACTAAATCCTTAGATTGGGCTGGAACTGGAGAGAAACGTGCTCTTCCCCCTAGGAGAGCCATGTGTGAGGGGAGCAGGTCTGGGGCCTTGGAGGCCATTTGACTTTTACGTGGACAGAGTGAAGACAGGGCCATGAGGACATGAGTTGAGCCACTTGGAGTGAATCCCACCTGGCAATCAATTTCCATAAATATCTGGGAAAAAGTTCTTCAAATTGGGTCTCTGTCCCCAAATCAGATGGCTCATCCCATTTTTCCTCTGACAGACATCACAGGCTGAGGGTTATGTCTTCCTAGCAGCCTTCTCCTTCCCACTCGGACACCCTCTACCTGTGATCCCAGCCTTACCTCCTCCTAACAACTGATTATAGACTGAAATGATCAGATTTTATGTCTCTCACTCACAGGCAGGAGCCAAATCGTGTTCATCTTTGGAAATCCAACAAGGATGAAACGCCTGGAGACAGGAGATATGATAATAGATGTCTGCCGAGCTAAAGTGAGCTAGACAAAATAATGTATTCATCTGCTTGATTGGCTGAGATTGTATTCTGTGAGCTTCACAGATTGCATCTGAACTAAGTGAAAAATGCTTTATTTATTACAATCCTGGCTGCTGACGTTTGGAAAAATGTAGGGATTAATCCAAAACACTACTCAAAAATAAATCCTTCAGCTCGCTGTTCTGGAAGCCGCTGCAGGATACATACCAGAGGCTCCCCTTACAGATAATGGGAACAGAAAGAACCCCCAGGAGGTTCGGAGTTCTGATAGAACAGAGCCAACAGGAAGCCTTCCTAACGGTGATGGGATTTCAGGAGCTGTTTATGTGACCTCACCGTGAACCGCACTCAGCGATACCTTCCCACACGCTCAGCCCAGGACGATAGTGGGAGAAACATAGAACCGCAGCAATAATAACTACGACTGCCGTTTGCTGAGCACCTGTTGGAGTCCTGCCTTTGAGCTAAACATGGATCCAGCCAGTTAGCTATACTCTTTAGTAACTCTAAAAGGTGGACAATTGTCTCATTACGCACGTACGGAGTGAAACCCCACAAAGCTTAGATAATCTGTCTAGTGCCCAAAAAGTTAGAAAATGACAGCGCTAGTACTCCAATTGGAATCTCTCTGGCTCCATTATACCACCCATGTTCCCTGCAAGGCCCCATTATGCCACACTAAGTCCATTTTATGCAATAACACAAGTTAACATAGACCATCTAAATGAAGTGAGACAGACTAAGTATTATACTACAGAAAAGCTAAGAGCTTAATGACACTGAACTTCCTGGGAAAGGTTTCATAATAGAGGTAGGATGTATCCTAGACTGCAAAGGTAGGAGCAATGAATAGGGGTCAAAGAATTTTCTGGGAGAGAAAAGGAACATATTAGAAAAGCAGGCAGAGGCCATGAAACTTGATCCAGTGAATGGGCATGAATTGTAAAAGCAACTGACTGAGAAGATGACAATATCTTAATGATGCTTACTCAAACAGTATGCCTACCCTGTACGGAGAAAATATCTTTCAATGTTGAAATAATTAGGAAGGGGAGAGATTCCATCAGAATTTTGAATCTGGATGTTTATACCCCAGTGGTTAAGAGCATGATGAGAGAAAAATAACCGTTTTGATTTGCAAGATCTAGAAACAATTAGAGAAAGGACCTACCAAAACCATTTTGAAAGGATTTTGGAAATCAGCATTTTTCATTTCCAAAGGCAAAGAAAAATGTTTGAGCCCTGTGAGGCTGGAGGCTAAAGGCGGGAAAGTTCCATTAGGGCAGCCTTATAACATGAATATTTATTAAACAGTGTGTCTCCTTTCCTGGTGTTAAAGTATCGTGTAGTCAGAGCGTTAACATGACGCATATGCATGAACTGGTCGTCAATTACATATTGAACTGAGCCACTTGGAGTGAATCCCACCTATGAACTTCACAGGCAATCAAAACTGCTAGATTAACAGTTTTCTCTACTAAGTCATAATCTGTTCACTAGCATGGTATAGAGCTGTGTGTGTGTGTGTGTGTGTGTGTGTGTGTGTGTCCACGTTCAGTCCTTTCGCCCATGCATGACCCAGAGCATTTCCCATCATTCATGATTACAGCAACATGGGCCCCACCAAGGCTCAGTCCTGAATACCGTTTCCTCCGTCTCTCTGGGGAATCCATGCGGCAGAGTCAGAGGTGGCACACACAGAAGAAGGCTGCCATTGCGCAGCATGCTGCATGCTTCCAGGAATCTCCCTCTGCTCGAATTTCTTTTGCACAATGAGTAGAAACACAAGTAAAGAAATGCAAACGTGACCTGTGGCCAAGCACAGATCGCAGCTCAGCATGCAGCTGTCACGCATACTTGGTCCTCCTCCAAGTCTGAGGAGCGCATGAGAAACAGCTGCATAGGTAGCCGGCAAGGCAGACAGGAAGCATCAGAGGCCGCTACAGGAGAGCAGAAGAGTCCAAGAGTCTGCGGGACTTCCGCCGCTTTACACACGCTCGGGAGAATGTTTGTTGTTGTTGTTACACAAAAAGTGAAACACGGACTCATTAATCTTTATTGCAAACCGAGCTCAAAAGTGATACAACATGTCTGCTGTGAGCAAGGACATAAAAATGTTCAGAGTAGGATTTCAACACATACTTACTTAAAAACAAATGGTAGATGGATTTCTAGAGCTTGCAGGATTGTAAATTTGCCAGAAATATCATTTTTGCACTTTTTCACTCATTTTGTCATACGAATAAAACTAGCATCATGGTTTTGAGATCTGTGCTACATTTTGGCTATGCTTATTAATTAGTAATTAATTGAATAAAAATAGCTAGCTTCTTTCTTACGATTCTCTTCCTCATAATTCTATTTCATTTGAACATTCTAAAAGTAATTCATGCCTAATAATAATGCAATATTTGAGTAGACTCTAAGCTTAAAACTTTAGTCATAAGTAAATAAATAAAATTTAGAGCCCTAAGCAAACAGAGTAAATCAATAAATAGAATACATGTGTTGAGCTAAATAGCTAATATCTTTAAATATTGCCAGGGAAAAAAAGCAGACAAATTCTCAACTATTATTCAAGTGTTACCCCAATAAATAACTTCATGAAACTAATTACTTTAAAACTCAAGAAAATAAAAACTGAGTCTACCTACTAACTCTTCCTATGAACTTGCCTTTTGACATTTTAATGTGTCTCATTTTCATAGGAACTTTAATAGCCCTACAAAGACCACTAGTGTGTGTTCCACACCAAGTTATTTATCACAGTTTTCCCCCCTAAACTGTGAACAAGGTTAATAACATATTATAAAGAAATCACAGCCATTCATTAAATTAGCATTATATGTAATGGATTCAATATGAATGCAAGGTTGAGTTTAAAAGAAAGCCCTGAACATCATATTATCACTTGCATCCACAAAAATATTAGATAAATTGTTTCGTCAGATGTAAATATCATGGAAGGCTTGATAATATTCTCCGGATCTCACATCCATTCGACAAATTCCACAAACACTCACTGGACACCTAGTCTGTGCTGGGAGAGACATAATCACGACCCTCAGAAATCTTGGTGGCTATGGGAGTTAATCAATTCAATTCCGCAACAAGGTACGAACAGAGGCATATTAAAAATAACCATAAAGGGTATGGGAGCATGGTGACCAGTGTCTGGCCCTGGCCGGTGTAGCTCAGTGGGCTGGGCATTGTTCTGTGCACTGAAAGGTTGCCAGTTGGGTGGGAGTGGCCAAAACGAGGTCAACAGGGGGAAGAGGGACACATGTAATACTTTCAACACTAAAAAAAAAACTTATTTTAACCTGGAAGAAAAAGGTTGTTGATTCAATTTCCAGTCAAGGCACATGCCCAAATTATGGGCTCAATCCTCCATAGGGGGGAGGCCAATCAATGTTTTGCTCTCACATCAATGCTTCTCTCTCTCTCCCTCTCCCTCTCTTTTCTTCTTTCTCTAAAACTCAATTTTAAAAAAGAAAAAGAAAAACAGTGTCTGGAAGAATCAAGGACAGTGATACAACACATGGGTCTTGCAGACTGAGAGTTTGCCAGGCAATGCGAGAAGCAGAAGCAGAGAGCACGCCCTGTGCAGAGACGGGGTTTGTAAGGGAGCTGTGTCTGGAAAGGAGAGAGGTCGGTGAGCTATGGGGGTGGGTGCTGGGGAGGGAGATGCTGCTGAGGAAGAGGCAGCACGCCCGCAGAACTGACGGCAAAGCCGCACCTGAGACCAGATTTCCCACATTCTGATTTTCGTCTGAAAGTGCTATCAGTTTCCTCATGGGCAAAGCTGTGGTATGAGATTCCAGGGTGCTGCTATAATAAAATACAACAATGCTACATACTGCCTACTACCGGTAAGCATTCAATTAGTAAGTAAATGATATTACTGGGTCACTCTATTCCCTGTACACCAAATTTTGTGAAAAACTTAAAATTGAGGGGGAAAGCATCATTCCAAGCTAAAAAGATACAATTTCATGTGAAAAGAAGCACAGATATTATCAGAAATTTGCCCTTTTTGCTGAAGCAAAGGGTTGTGGTTTTTTTTAAAAGTATGTTTTTTATTGATTTCAGAGGAAAGGGAGAGACAGAGAGAGATAGAAACATCAATGATGAGAGAATCGTTCATCAGCTGCCTCCTGCACACGGCACATCAGCCTGCAACCTGGGCATGTGTCCTGACCAGGAATCAAACTGTGATCTCATGGTTCATAGGTTGACACTCAACCACTGAGCCATACAGGACAAAGCAAGGGATTTTTAAGATGTTAAGAAATATTTTTTTTTAAATCTCTCAAAATGTATGTCTATGTGAACTACTGGCTATTCAAGATGATTTTCCGCCTATCTTAAGTTCACTTTACTTCAACAACAATCCTCCCAACACAATGACTTCTGAGCTCCCGAAGGAAGTGTGCGTACAGTGAGTGAGCCAGAAAGCCCTACCATTGAATGAGCTCTCCCTGCCTCCACACCCTCCCCAGCACTCGTATATCCACATTCTTCCCCCGGCCTTTCTGTCATGGATGCTGTTGCAGAATGACCCTGAGTGACATAGACAGGACAGATGTTATACAGAAGAGCCATTACTTATTAGCATTCCTTTTCTTCTATCTCATCCAAAAGAAAAAGTCTTAAAGGGTAAATATAATATTGGTATAAATTTTGTTTTTATTTTTTTTAATATATTTTATTGATTTTTTTACAGAGATGAAAGGAGAAAAACAGAAAGTAGATTGCAATTGAGTTTTAGAGAGAAGCATTGATAAGAGAGAGAAACATCAATCAGCTGCCTCTTGCACAACCCCCACTGGGAAGTGCCCGCAACCAAGGTACATGCCCTTGACCAGAATCGAACCTGGGACTCTTCAGTCAGCAGGCTGATGCTCTATCCACTGAGCCAAACTGGTTTCAGCTAAATTTTGTTTTTAAAAAACTAGTTTCAAAGTCAGATAAGTTTTTCAACATAACAACCAATTGTGATAAAAAAAAAAATCCAAACTCCACCCAGAAATATTTAAAAAATAAATATCTATTCATTGTGTACAAATATTCTTCATTTGCAATATTACCAGTCCCATAAAGCAAGATCTCCAAAAGCTAAATATATGCTTTCTATATACTGTTAACTCTCTTAATCCTAAAATCATCAGTTTATCAAAAGAAGGAACAAAAAAAATCACTGAACTCACTACAACCAATTAAATTAAGTTGTGGAAAAAAATAAAGTTAGGAAATCCTCAGTTGAGGTTCAACATTATCTAAACTCATACAATTTTAATGGAAAATCAAAATGAGTTAGGGATAATGACATGGGTGATTTTAAACTTCCTCCACTGTCAATTCTTATCATGAAGTTCAATGTGCCATGTAACCATTGTTTGGTCTATTAAGTTTCCTTGGATTTGTCTAAAAGGAGCAGTTAAAATACCATCTATATATATAAAAGCCTATGTGACCGGCCAACTGGCTGGTAGCTATGATGTGCACTGAACACCAGGGGGCAGATGCTCAACGCAAGAGTGAAAACCACAGGCATAAAAACATGAAATAGACTGATGAATCTCAGAGGGAAGGGGAGAGGGAGAGGGTGGGAAGACATTAACCAAAGATCTTATATGTATACTACAGGCCTGGTGCATGGATTACTACATGGGTGGGGTCCCTCAGCCTGGCCTGTGGGGATGGAGCCGTAGCTGGCTCTCTGACATCCCCAGAGGGGTCCCAGGTTGTGAGAGGGCATATGCCAGGCCAAGGGACCCCACCAGTACATGAATCCATACACCAGGCCTCTAGTATCTCTAATAAAAGTCATAAAACAGCCTAAACCAGTTTGGCTCAGTGGTAGAGCATCAGTCTGTGGACTGAAGGGTCCCGGGTTCGATTCCAGTCAGGGGCATGTACATTGGTCACGGGCACATCCCTGGTGGGGGGTGTGCAGAAAGTGGCTGGTGGATGTTTCTCTCTCATCGATGTTTCTGGCTTTCTATCTCTCTCCCTTCCTCTCTGTAAAAAATCAATAAAAAATAAATAAAAATAAAAAGTCATAAAACAAATATAACAAAGTAAACATCTCAATATATAGATGTAATGGTGTTGTCAACACACTCAAAAACTTCAAAGGTACTCCTCTGACTCCAGAAATATATATAAACTAATAAACTGGATATGCAAAGATCTCTTCAATGTGTTCACTAAATGGACTTGGACTACTCCCTCTCATCTAGTCCCAACCCCCAAATACTACAGGGAGCATGTGTTTGTTAGTATAACTCAATTCCTCTTAGATGCAATTCCCCCCTCTAAGCCTCACAAATCCTTCCACACATCCTCAATCCCCAGGATCCCAATCCCACCACTTCAAACCCTTCAATCCACGTTACACATATATAGCCCACTCTCCTTCTATTCTTTCGTAGTACACCCTGTATCAACCCCCATGAGTACTGACAACATTTTTCCTAGTGATACAACTAAATGTGGCATATCTCTCTCCCCTCCCCAAGGTCCATGATTAAAGCACAAAGTCCCTGAAAATAATCCTATTTTCTTTTCATTGTCTGGCTCACAGCATTGAGTACAGCCTCTTATATGTTGGTGCTCCAAAAATACCTACCTGTTCCAGTCACCTGAACCCTCATAAAAGTAAAACATCACGTCAAACTACTGTGCTAGGAGGCCAATGATCACCAAGTGGGCCAACATATGTGACAATATTACCACATTCACATGAAAACCCCTTGAGGTCTGGCTTTATGCTTTATTCACACCTTCACACCAGCAACAGTCCCTGGTATATAGTAGGGCTCAGTAAATATTTGTTGCATGAGTGAATGAATGAATGAAAGAATGAACAGCATCAAAGTCAAAATAGTATGGGAAAGGCCCCAAAACAATTGGTTTTTAAATATGTGACACTTAAAAAATTGGAATTCTAAATTATTTTAGGGCTTAGTAGGATGGCAAAAGACAAAGTACTCATTGTATGCCCAACGTTAGCTACACTAAGAAATATTCAGAGAGGGAAGGTTAAGGAAACTCTGCTCTTAATAAAGATAAAGCCTAAAGGAAAGACACAGGAAATAAAGGTGAGATGCAGGAGGACCCCAAAAGGGAAATATGTAAATGAGTGAGGAAACCACTCAGCTATAGAGAATAAGCTGTGGAAGCCAGAAGAGGATACCAAAGGAGTAGGCGGATCTTTAGATCCATCAGTATTGCATAAAACTCTACTTTCAAAACACACACACACACACAAACTTTGAAGGTTAAGAATTATTAGAAACCTGGCTACAAAGTCTATTTCTGGGTGATATAAAACAAGGGGTTATTACCAGCAGGAAAAGTACCCCAAAAAGGATGTATTCCCCGAGCAGGATGGTATATAGTGAAAGAACAAACTGCAAATATGGGACAGTAGCAAATGTCAATTAAAGTATGAATACGTAACCCTGGCCAGTTGGCTCAATTGGGTGGAGCATTGTCCAGTAAACCAAAGACTGCGTATTCAATCCCCTGCTGGGAAACATATGAGAGACAGCTGATCAATGTTTCTTATCTCTCTCTCTCTCTCTCTCTCTCTCTCTCTCTCTCTCTCTCTCTCTCTCTCTCTCTCTTTCTCTGCCCCGTCCCACCCCCTGCCCCCCGCCTCTCTAAACATATCCTTGGGTGACAATTTTTTTTAAGGTTTGTTTTTGTTTTTATCCTCACCAGAGGACATCTTCCCATTGATTTTTAGAGTGGGAGAGAGAAGGAAAAAGAGTGGAATATTGATGTGAGAGAAGCATATCAATTGGTTGCCTCCTTCACAAGCCCAGGCCAGGGAGGAGCCTGCAACCAAGGTACATGCCCTTGACCAGAATCCAACCTGAGACCCTTTGGTCCACAGGCCAACACTCTATCCACAGAGCCGAACCAGCTAGGGCTTTAAATATTAATATGTAGCGGGAAAAGCAATGATTCTGAGTCAGAAACACAGGTGATAAGGTCTTGAATCCTGTCTCTGACACATCCTAGATATGACTTTGGCTACTATGCTTAATTTCTTTTTTTTCTTTTTTTTCTTTTAATATATTTTATTGATTTTACACAGAGAGTAATTGAGAGGGATAGAGAGTTAGAAACGTCGATGAGAGAGAAACATCGACCAGCTGCCTCTTGCACCCCCTCCACTGGAGATGTGCCCGCAACCAAGGTACATGCCCTTGACCGGAATCGAACCAGGGACCTTTCAGTCCACAGGCCGACGCTCTATCCATTGAGCCAAACTGGTTTCGGCTACTATGCTTAATTTCATTCAGTCTGTTTCTTCAAAGACTCCTTCACAAGCCCAGGCCAGGGAGGAGCCTGTGATAAATAGACCTTATCACAATGTCTATACACCACTGGGTTGCTGTGAAGATTAATAAAAGAAACATAAGTATACTACAAAGTTTAGTACCTGAAACATGACAGAAATATACACCAATCTTAATCCCAAATTTAGCACATTTAAGAAAAACAATCAAATCAACTTTCCCTAGTACCTACACTTATCTATATCTTGGACAAAAGATAATTTAGTCATTAAATCTCAGGGGAAAG
This sequence comes from Pipistrellus hanaki, assembly GCF_964339955.1. Taxonomy (NCBI): domain Eukaryota; kingdom Metazoa; phylum Chordata; class Mammalia; order Chiroptera; family Vespertilionidae; genus Pipistrellus; species Pipistrellus hanaki. The sequence continues at coordinate 9,936,999 of NC_140512.1, read as the reverse complement.
TTAAGACAAAAAAGTAACCAGAAGGTTGCAAGAGGTTCAGTTCAAAAAAAAAAAAAATCTTTATTTGCTCAAGTAGTTGCTAAAGCAGTGGTTCCCAGGCTCCTGAATTGCACGGATGTATAAAATTTCAGAAGGTCTTAGGGAATATCATAGGCTTGTCAACCTTTTGAATGACCCAATCAGGAATTTTTTTTAATCCTCACCCAAGGATTTTTTGATTTAGAGAGAGAGGGGGAGAAAGAGAGAAACATCAATGGAGAGAAAAGCATACCCATACATGCCCTGACTAGGGATCAAACCCACAACCTGGTCAGGGGATGGGCCCTGAACGGAAATCGAACAAAACAGGACAAAATCGCACAGCCAGGCAGGAATTAAAAATCAACAAAAAAGAGACTATCAACCACCAACATTTTCTACAAAGACAATATAACACAAGTAAAAAGTAGGGAATTTTAGTGTTAGGTACAACCCTTTAATTGAACAAAATTCAGCTTCATGAAAAATTCAGTACATTAGCAAATTTTATTTTCCCGACCTTAAGACCATGCAAAACTTGAACAGGGGATGGCATTTGAGAACCCCAATTTCATCCCAGCTTCAACCACTTTTAAAGAACTCCCCACCAGCACTTAAGAGCCACTATTATAAAGAACTCAGACAAGAAGTTTTGCCTTTATAGGAACAAAGGAAAAAGTGTTCCAAAACCTTTTCAGGCCTAGGTGAGGAAATAAGCATTTTCCATAAACATTTTGGCTCTTTACAAACTCACCACTGACAGATTCCTGAAACCAAAAGTGAAGCAAAGGCTCCCTCTGCTGACTAGCACACCAAGGCTCTAATCCCATCAAAGGCATTGACTAAGCTCATAATACTGACTGGACATTACATGTGCTTTTACTATTCTCTGTCAAAGACTAGTTTTATGCCCTAAAGCATGGGGATATAGCTCCATCTGCTACTAATGCAAAAGGCGCATATAACATGGTAACACTCCAAGTGTAATTCAATAAATCTTTCTAAACCAGCTTTCGAACTTCTTGGTTCCTGCTCTACACTCTAAAGGTTAGCTTAGCTGAGCTACAATGTCATACAAAGAGGAAATGAAAGAAGGCTAAAAAATTTCAAGAGGTTATGGGGAACAAAGGTAGCAATCAATGAATGCATTGATGACCTCTCACTCAAGTCTCCTGAGATTAAACGAAGCAAATGAGACTGGCCCGAGTGGCTCCGTGGTTAAGCATCAACCTATGAACCAGGAGGTCACGGTTCCAGCAAGCTTGGAGGAAGCCAATCAATGATTCTCTCTCATCACTGATGTTTCTATATCTCTCCCTCTCCCTTCTCTGAAATCAATAAAAAAAAATTTTTTTTAATGAGAGAAGCAAAAGACTTCAAAATTAACAGTAGTTTCCAAGCATTGGTCCATACATTATTAGCACAGTCAATGTGAATAACTATTCTGTAACGAGGAAAGATCAAGAACTATTGTTTTCCTTCAAATTTAGAGAAACCAAGGCTTGGGAAAGCCTGATGATTTGATGAGGACACATCTGGTTAGGTAGCAGGGGTAGAAGCCAGCCCTTTTAATCTCCAGTCCATTCCTCCGGCTGAAAAATGTGCATAAAGTTGGTCCTAATGACATAACCTCTACATCCAGTTCTGATCTCAAATGTAACATGGCCGACCAAACAACTGCACTTCGTATATTTGTGAGTAACATCAGATTTAAATATAAAATACTAAATATTTCCCCTACAGCAGATAAAACTTGATAGAGCTGCTCGCTTAAGTCTTTGTTATAATTTCTTTATTTATGCTTGTCTTATTTCCAAAAGAATTGCTGACAAAGACAAATAAAATTAAATTATAAATTATAAGTAGATGACAAGAGCAAATAAAATCTTGATTCACCAACTTATAATATTAAGCAAAATGTTGGTTAAAATCAGAAGTTTTATGAATATGCTGCCAAAAACAACAACAACAAACAAAACAAAAAAAACAAAAAAAAAAGAAAGAAATTAAGTTCAGGACCCAAAAACTAAGCAAAAGTGGGAACCTGCGAAGGTACACCAAGCCGAGGGGCATTTCCTACAGGGGTAACCTTCAGCTTCGGTTTCCATGTCTCCAATGACACATCATAAAGGAGGAAAACGTGGGGCCCATCTATGTGGGGAATCCAACTGATCCCGCACATTACCTTCTTCCTCCGAGTAGAAAGCTCAGACCACCAAGGGCTCTCCCCTTCGTGTAAGGAGGACTTAGAAATGGCATTCCCCTCAGCCCCAGAGAAATCGAATTAAAATGCGCATCTCAAAACTTGGAAAGAGATGAAGGGGAAAAAAATCTCCCCTAAGAATTCATAAACCCCAAGCTGATCCGAATGTGGGTTTTCAGACCAAATTCCCTCTATCAACTTGCCCAGGAAGACTCTCTCTGTGAATTTACTGTGAAGGATTCTGGGTTAGAAGAACCATCAAGCACCAGGCAAAAAAAAAACACCAAGCTTTGAAGGAACACACAACCACCTCCATGGATGAAGCGCCAAGGAAGATGGCCTCACAGGCAACGTCATTACACACAGGGAACTATGGGCAAAAGTTACACAGAGCAGAATCAGAACTGCAAAGATGTCATACATTGAAGTTATCAATAGAGAATACAAAAGCACTACATTTTATGTTTAAATAAATAAAAACCGGGTATTAAAAATATGACCAAGAGACTTTATCAATGACCCAGTAGATTTTTAAAGAACCAAATAAACTTTGGTTAAATGTTCTTTTTTTTTTTCCTTTCAAGTGCTAGTGAGAGTTGAAAGTTGTTAGAAAAGTATATACATCCTAAGAGTTTCATCACAAAGGAAAAAAAATTTTCTGTCAGTATCTATATGAGATGATAGATATTAACTAAACTTACTGTGGTAATCATTTCACAATATACGCAAGTCAGGTCATTTATGCTGCGAATCTTAAGCTTGTACAGTATGCAAGTTCTTGCTTTTGCTATCTTTGATTTGGGTGTCAAATTTTAAAAAAATGATTGCCAAGACTGATGTCAAGGAGCTTATCCCCTATGTTTTCTTCTAGGAGTTACATTCAAGTCTTTAATCCCTTTGGAGTTGATTTTTGTCCAGTATAAAGTAGGGGTCCAAGTTTCATTCTTTTGAATGTGGCAATCCAGTTTTTCCAATGCCATTTATTGAAAAGGCTATCCTTTCCCCATAATATATTCTTGGCTCCATGGTCATAAATTAATTTCTGGGCTCTCGATCCTGTTCCATTGATCCATCTGTCTGTTTTTATGCCAGTACCATACTATTTTGATTATTATATATATAGTTTGAAATCACAAAGAGTGATGCCTCTGGCTTTGTTCTTCTTTCTCAAGATTGCTTTGGATATGTAAGGTCTTTTGTGGTTCCATACAAATTTTATAATGGCGATAAAATTTTAAGAGAAAAATATTATAAACAATCCACCAATAGAGGCATATCATAAAATTCTCTATAATTATTTAGAATAATATTATAGTACAAGATTTATTGATTTGCTAAATGCTCATGATATTGCTAAGTGAGAAAAAGACCTTAAAAGAGGAAGTACAATGAGTTCAGTTTTAGAACATAAAAACTCAGAGTGAAAAGACAAAATAAATACACTAAAATGGTCATAATGGCTAGTTAGTTCTTAGTGGCAAGAGTAGAGATTATTTTATTCCCCTCCTCATTTAAACCTCATCCAAAGTTTTTTACAAGGAACATGTTACTTAAATTTAAAATAAAAGAACTATTTTGGGGGGAGAAAGCAGTAATTCATCAAACTCCCCAGAATTCCTAAAGCTCAGACTCTTACCATTAATTAACTCTGCCATGGGGTATGAAGTAATAAAAAATATTAGAAGCATTAGATATATCAACAGAAATTAATTGTGATATATATCGTACCTAATAAAAAAGTAATATGCAAATTGACCATCACTCCAACACACAAGATGGCTGTCCCCATGTGGCCACAAGATGGCCACCATCACAAGATGGCCATCAGGGGAGGCAGTTGTGGGCAATCAGGCCTGCAGGGGATGGCAGTTGGGGAGGGAACCAGGCCTGTAAAGGATGGCATTTGGGGAGGGACCCAGGCCTGCAGGGGATGGCAGCTGGGCGGGACCCAGGCCTGCAGGGGAAGACAGTTGGGAGAGACCAGACCTGAAAGGGAAGGCAGTTAGGGGCAACTAGGCTGGCAAGGGAGGGCAGTTATAGGTGACCAGGCCAGCAGGGGAGGGCAGTTAAGGGCAATTGGGCTGGCAGGGGAGCAGTTGGGCATCGATCAGGCTGGCAGGGGAGTGATTAGGGGCAATCAGGTAGGCAGGCAGGCAGGCAAACAGTTGGGAGCCAGCAGTCCTGGATTGTGAGAGGGATGTCCCAGATTGGAGAGGGTGCAGGCTGGGCTGAAGGACGCACATCCCTGTGCACAAATTTCATGCAATGGGCCTCTAGTACATATATAAAACACAAATTCTATGCCATTAAAAATGAACTACATTTGCCCTAGCTGGTTTGACTCAGTGTATAGAGTGTCGGCCTATAGACTGAAGGTTCCCAGGTTCGATTCCAGTCAAAGGCACATACCCAGGTTGCAGGCTTAATCTCCAATGGGAGGCATGCAGGAGGCAGCCGATCAATGATTCTCTTTCATCGTTGATGTTTCTATCTCTCTCTTCCTCTCTGAAATCAATAGAAATATTTTTTAAATGAACTACATTTATTGATATGAAAAGACAGTTACAATTTATAAGGCAAAAAAGCCAAGAATGAACAGTATGACCCATTTTGTTTAAAGTACATATGTGTGTAGAAATGAATATATAAAAGTGAATTAATAATCCTGATTAATCATAAAACTTAACAGTAACCCACTCTTGTAATTATTTGTATTCATTTAACTGAATTCTCTAATTTATAAGCAACCAACCAGGAATTGAACTGTGTGTAACCTCCCAGTTCATAGGTCGATGCTCAACCATTGAGCCACATCTGCTGAGCTTTATTACTGTATTATTTATTTGTATTACGAAAACCTACTTTTGCCCACCCCTGTATGTATGTATGAATGTATGTATGTATGAATGTATGTATGTATGTATGTGTATATACAAAGAGAGAGGGAGGTGGGAGAGAAAGAATAGCCAAGTGTTTTAGGTAAAGGTCACTGAGTCTGAGTTACCCAAGGAGGCACCTTCGCTTTTGCACTTCACTTCCTATATGGGGACACACAACCTCAATTACTTAGTAAATGTCAGAGCACAAATATTTCCATCTTCAGTCATGTGTATAACTTTGCAAGTCCAATCAATTTTATCAAAGACAAAAAAATTGCCAGTAATGTCAAGAACTTTAACATCATTCCAACAGAAGCTGTTGCATTTATGCACCCTTATAAAAACCCACACATCATCCCGAAAGAGAAGGCCACAAAACCAACTATTTAAAATAATGACTTTTAATCCTTCAACACACAATGGGCAGCCCATGGGCTTTTTAATTCCTGAAGCCCAAATGCAGTATAAGATTTATAAGAGAAAACTCCATTCGCAAGTTCAAAATTCTCATTGCTTAAAAGCAATAATAAATTCCCGAGTGAAACACTGAGTTCTGGTTTTAATTAGAAGGAAATGTGCAAAGAACCTCCTGCTGAAGAGAAAGTCAAGTCCCTCAGGACCTAGCTCAAGTGGATTTTCAAAAGACCTCAGCTCTGAACCCGGCTGTACTGAAAGGCGAGCAGAGAAAGGCGAGCAGAGAAAAAATGCATATTTGCAGGTGGAAAGGTAACCGAGGCCACTTACAGTATTCATGCTACCAAATGCAAAATTCTCATTCCCCCGAAAAGTAAAGCATACTGTTCTTTGGATCCATATTTAAGGTAACTAGTAAAATCCCTTATTTGATGGCGTTCCTCTAATAAAACACAAAACTATATTTGCCACATGTCAAATTCAAAATCAGAATATATCAGCAATGACAATTTCAAGGAGAAAAAATGAGAGTACATTATAAAACCACTACTTTTATTACCATCCAAATTCCTCTAATGATACAATTAATGTCTTTTTTTTTTAATCTGTATTTTCCAAGAACTTTATTTTTCTCTGTCCTCTTGAGATTGCCATTATAATATTTAAACATTGAAATGTTCTAATCTTATAATACCAATGTGTATATTTATATATATATATATATATATAAACATATACCCATACATACACAAACATACATAACTGGATAGAATTCTGATTGCCCATTGCCTCACATGCATGTGGAAATACTACCTACTTCACAGTTTGTTTAAGAATTAAATGGGAGCATGTGAAATCACCTGACAGAGTATGAGACACAAAACCATGATCTGCAGTCCCAAAGAATGTTTTTCTTAGCCTTTGGAGAGACAACAGAAATTTCCAAGTCAACAGCCTTCATTAAAAGATATCACTAACGCCCGGCTGGCCGGGCTCAGTGGTTGACCATCAACCTATGAACCAGAAGGTCACGGTTTCATTCCCAGTCAGGGCACATGCACAGGATGTGAGCTCCATCCCCAGTGGGGGGTATGCAGGAGGCAGCCAATCAATGATTCTCTCTCATCAATGATGTTTCTCTCTCTCTCTCCCCCTCCATTCCTCTCTGAAATCTATTAAAAAAAAAAAAATCTACATATTTTAAAAAGACATCGCTAACACAAGAAAAAAAAAATCACATCTGCAGCTGTCTTGTTTTTTCATCTTAAATTAAATATACTCTCCACCTAAGATATTTTCATAGGCCTTTACTGACTTCACATTTTGGGATGCCAGTTATATAATACCAATAACTTTTTAAGTGGCTGGTCTAACAAAACAGAAATTAATATATGAAATGCAATGTGGTTTCTCCTTACAGAAAGCACATATCCTTTAGCATGAAATAAAATAAGTCATTAGTCAATAAGTCTCTAATGACTCCAAAAAAAGACAGAAAAAAGTTAATAATGGCCCTAGCTGGTTTGTCTCCGTGGATAGAGTGTCGACCTGAAGACTGAAGGGTCCCGGGTTTGATTCCAGTCAAGGACACATGCCCAAGTTACAGGCTTGATCCCCATTGGGGGTGTACAGGAGGCAGCTGATCATGATTCTCTCTCATCATTGATGTTTCTATCTCTCTTTCCCTCTCTGAAATCAATAAAAATAGTTTTCAAAAGTTAATAATGAAACTCACCCTCTCTGAGATAAGATAAATTAGATTCTGAATACATTATTTATAATTTTTTAGAAATGCATTTATAACCTAATAACATTGTATTAACTACTTGAAATCAGTCATAATTGCTATGATACATTATAAAAAAAATAATAAAAACAAAAATAACTGAACATTTCAGCATCACCAATAGCTACCTAACCTATCAGTGCCAAGATCCAGACTTCACCTATAAAATTATGTCTGTTTTCCAGAGAATGTCTCAGTTCTCAACCCGCTCTACTTCTCTCCAGTGGGCAGGACAGGCATCATTCTGGGAAATTTCTCATTGTGAAATTCTGTTAAAGTTTAAGTCAATGAACGAATGCTTCTCATTACAAAATTCAATAATTGTAATAGAATTATAGATTTAATATGTAAGGTCCTGAGAGCATTTTCTAAACACATGAATTGTTTAGGAGTTACTGCTTTCCTTAGGCTTGCCTACATAGAGACGCATGTGTTTTCAATTATATCGCAAAGACTATGGCTTCTGTTCAAGCCGAGATTTTATTGTTTATAAAATTAGAAACAGATACAAATATATATAAATATATGTACACACATATACACCTAGGCTGTATATTATATAGGAACAGTTACAAGGTTAAATGTGTTATAGAAGATGGTACCTTACACACATATGAGGAAATTAATGTTAATCTTCCAAATGGGTAATTCATTCATAAACAAGCCTCTTTTAATCTCACAGATATCCTTGAACATGTTATCACATTTATACAATTCAGTCAAAACCAAGTTAAGTGAAAATACTGGTGAGCTCGGGCACCTTTATTTTATTTTATTTATTTGTTTATTTATTTATTTATTTTTATTGATTTTAGACAGAGAGAGGCAGGGGGAAAGAGAGAGACATCGATTTGTTGTTCCACTTATTTATGCAGTCATTGGTGATTCTAGTACGGTATGTGTTCTGACCAGGGATTGAACCTGCAACCTTGGTTTATCAGGATGATGCTCTAACCAACTGAGCTACCAGGCCAGGGCACCTTTATTTTTTTAAATAAGAATTGTTTATAATCATTGTTTGCCATTTTTTAACCCAGAAAGGGAGTATTCTACTTTAATCTAGTAGAGTGTTTCTAAGCACTCACCAAAATCCCAGGGCTTTTTAATAAATACTTGATTTACAAATACATGTATTTTTGTTTATATCTAAATTTTAGGGTTAAAGGTCATGTAAATTTTCTTCTTAATAATTTTCTGTATTCTTCCAAATTTTCTGCAAATTATATATGACTTTGATAATTTAAAAAAGAAGTGATTTTAAAGTAATTAAAACATCTGAGTATGAAATATAAATTAACTAGGTATTAGTCACTCCCTCCAAAAAACATGTGTAGTACCCAAAGGCTAATCTATGAATTTATGACTTCTCAAAGGAGCATACACTAATTTGTAATTCGGACCTAAGAGTTTAAATAGGAAAAGAAAAGAGGGGTATATGTTACACCTAAAGTGCACTGCTTGGTTTTGTTAATAGTAATCTAATAGAGAGCCAATGCATGAAAATCCTGCAAGAGTAGGCCTTTGTTCCTCTGGCTGCCGGCGCTGGCTTCTCTCTGGCACCTGGGACCCGGGCTTCCCTCGCAGCCCTGGCTTTGTCAGGAAGGTCGTCCAGAAGGACATACGGAAGGATGTCTGGTCTAATTAGCATATTACACTTTTATTATTATAGATACCATAGAGCAGAAGGGTGACTGCGTCCCCAGTGATGGTCACACAGGTGGGGAAGGGACTGCAGCTGGCATCTAGGGAGTAGAAACCAGGGACACTGCTCATCGTCCTACAGCAAGGACAGTGCCCACAACCAAGAATTGCCCAGACCAAGTGTCAATAGGCATGGAACACCCTAGTGTAGAAAACATAAACCTTCTATGCTTAAATTACAAATCAAAACCCTCAAGACAATGATAATTCTAATTCAAAAAGTCAGTCCTGTTTCTTTTGAAGATACACTCATTCAAATTCTCCAAGCCAAACTACATACTTCTTTAAAATAGTTTAATAGCCGAAACCGATTTGGCTCAGTAGATAGAGCGTCGGCCCGCAGACTGAAAGGTCCCGGGTTCGATTCCAGTCAAGGGCATGTACCTTGGTCGCGGGCACATCCCCAGTAGGAGGTGTGCAAGAGACAGCTGATCGATGATTCTCTCATCGATGTTTCTAACTCTCTATCCCTCTCTCTTCCTCTCTGTTAAAAAAAAAAAAAAATCAATAAAATATATTATAAAATATCTATGATATTAATTTTAAAAAATAAAATAGTTTAATAATGAAGCCTAATTCTTCTTTCATTATCAATGTTAACTGTTTCCGCACCTCCCTCAGCACACCAACCGAAATCAAGTACAATTTCTTATCAAGAGACCTAAAGATATACAATACAGGAAGTTCTCCTTCTCCCTTTTGTGAGGATATCTTCTGGAATAAGGTGCATAAAAGATTTATGAATTTGGATAAAGATAATTGCATTCAGCTACTATTAAAATGTTTATTTCACATTAGTGTTTTCTCTTATTTTTAATTGTTTCAACTAAATAAAGCTTGGAGGTTTTAAGGACTTTTAAACTACATATTATATCATCACTCTTAGCATTTTTTGTTGTTGAAGGATATTTTCTCCATTGATTTTTAGAGAGAGTGGGAGGGAAGAGGGCAACAGAGACAGAAACATTGATATGAGAGAGACACAACCTCCCACAACCAAGGTATATGCCCTTGACCAGAGTGGAAACTGTGACCCTTCAGTCCACAGGTCAACACTCTAACCACTAAGAAACCAGCTAAGGTTTATCATAGCTTTTTAAAATGTATTTCATTCACTCTTTTTTTTTAATGCTGTGTTTGTGTGTGTGTTTGTGTGTGTGTGTGTGTGTGTATTTAATTGTGGTAAAAAATATACATAAAATCATATTTTTCATTTTAACCATTTCTTTTTCATATATTTTTATTGATTTCAGAAAGGAAAGGAGAGGAAGAGAGATAGAAACATCAATGATGAGAGAGAATCATAGATTCTCTTTCAGTCCCTTCCAGCCCCTACTTTCTCTACTCTAGAAACCTTATGTAAGAGGAATCAGCCAGGACCGGTTTGGCTCAATGGATAGAGCGTCCGCCTACGGACTGAAAGATCCCGGGTTCGATTCCGGTCAAGGGTATGTACCTTGGTTGCAGGCACATCGGGAATGTGCAGGAGGCAGCTGATCGATGATTCTCTCTCATCGATGTTTCTAACTCTCTATCCCTCTCTGTGAAAAATCAATAAAATATTTTTTTTAAAGAGGAATCATACATTATTTGTCCTTTTGTGACTGTCCTATTTCAATTAACATGATGTCTCTAAGGTTCATCCATGCAGTAGCATATATCAATAATGCATTCTCTTTCATAACAGAGAAATAATCCATTGTGTGCATATACTAGTAACCATTTTGTTTATCCACTCAACAGTCATTGGACACTTCAGTTGCGTCCACTTTTTAACTATTGTAAATAGTGCTGCTATGAACATAGATATACAAATATCTGAGTCTCTGCTTTCACTTCTTTTTGGTATATACCCGGAAGTGGAATTGCTTAATTGTATGGCAATTTAATATTTACTTTTTTATCTTTTTTAATATATTTTTATTGATTTTAGAGAGGAAGGGAAAGGGAGAGCTAGAAATATCAATGATGAGAGAGAATCATGGATTAGCTGCCTCCTGCACACCCCCTGCTGGGGACCAAGCCTGCAACCCAGGCACATCCCCTTGATCAGAATCGAACCTGGGACCCTTCAGTCTGCAGGTCAATGCTCTATCCACTGAGCCAAACCAGCTGGGTCTACTTCTTTTTTTTTTTTTTTTTTTTTTTTTATCTTTTTGAGTCTTTGTTCGTTCTTTAAAAAAAAAAAAAAAAGAATAGGTTAACTTTATTTTTAGAGAGAGAGAGAGAGAGAGAGAGAGAGAGAGAGAGAGAGAGAGAGAAACGGGCTCCTTTAAAAGTTACTGATGCAAGTTCTGGAAGAGGACACACACAGGGTGAGGCTAGAACACCTTATGATAGAAAACAAGAAAGTGACAAAGACCACGGGGCCTCGGAGCAGGTGGGGGCTGCTGCTGATGAGCCACCAGATCACAACAGGCAACTGCCACCAGGACAGGAGAAACCGCAGGTGCAGAAAGCACTGCTCACCCTGAGAGAGGCTTTAGATTCGCCCTGACACTTCAGAAAAGGTACATAGCACCCCAGCTGGCTTGGCTCAGTGGTTGAGCGTTGACCTATGAACCAGGAGGTCACAGTTCTAAGTCAGGGCACATAACTGTGTTGCGGGCTCGGTCCCCCAATAGGGGTCATGAAGGAGGCAACCAATCAATGATTCTTTCTCATCATTGATGTTTCTGTCTCTTTCTCTCCCTCTCTTCTTTTCTAAAATCAATAAAAATAAAAATTTAAAGAAAAGGTACCTGGCTTTAATTCTGTAGCTGTAAAACAAATTTCTTAATCTAAACCAAAACCATGAAACATAATTTCTTTCCCTTTATCCTTAGCCAAGTGAAATTTTATAACTTGCATTTAAAAAGTGGGTTTGGTGGGTTTCATTTTATTGTTATTATTCCATGCTAATTCAGAATTAAAAGGGTGTCAGCATTGGCTTAGTACTAGTCAGTACTAGTCGGTAATTGAATGTAAATTGGTAAACATGTGACTTGGATAACTTACAATAGGCACATAATATACATACAAAAGAAGGTATCACTAGAACTCATTCCTTTACTAATAAAATCACAATGTTACCAGCCTGAGCAACAATTATCTTCATATTTCATAAACCCGATGGTGCTTGAAACTGCTTAAATCCAGCCTTTGTGTTTAAAGACACAGTTATGTACAAAGTGGTCTTATATGTAACTAGAGGCCCAATGCACAAAATTAATGCACAAGTAGGGACCCTAGGCCTGGCCAGTTGTCAGAGCCAATCGGGGCCTTCTGGCTGCCAGCCGGGGCCTCCCTTTCCCAGCTGCTGGCTGCTGGTGGACATTCCTTCATTCCACACCGCCTGCTGGTGCAAGTCAGTGCAAATCATAGTGAGCAATTGAACTCCCAGTCTCCCAGTCAAACTCCTGAGGGGCTACTTTGCATATTAGCCTTTTAAATAGATAGATAGATAGATAGATAGATAGATAGATAGATAGATGGATGGATGGATGGATGGATGGATGGATGGATGGATGGATGGATGGATGGATAGATAGATAGATAGATAGATAGATAGATAGATAGATAGATAGATAGATAAAGAGTCACCACAATGGCCCTAATTGATTTGGCTCAGTGGATAGAGCATCAGCCTGTGGACTGAAGGGTCCCAGGTTTGATTTTGGCCAAGGGCACATGCCCAAGGTTGCCAGCTAGATCCCCAGTAGGGGGCAGCCAATCAGTGATTCTCTTTCATCATTGATGTTTCGCTCTCTCTCCCCTCTCCCTTCCTCTCTGAAATCAATAAAAATATATAAAAAATTTTAAAAAGGGGGTCACCACAATGGTGATGACTCCAGCTAACCACGATAGGGCTCTGGCAAACATCAAACCTAATCCCGAGTGCAGCCAACTGGGAATAGCCACCCACCCTCCACCCCCCGCCCCACCCCCCCACCTCAGAGAGCTTCTCACATTCGGCAACAGAGGATCGATCAAAAAGTACCAGTGACATCCGCTCTGATCATCCTCAACATGGAAATGTGTCTCTTTTTCCAGGTCATGATAACTAACTCGAAAACTCTTCTCAATTGAAGATATGCTGCCCCCAACTGTGAAGCCATGTAGATGTGAAATATGCCCTCTGCCACCTATCAGCTCCCCGCCCTTGAAGCAACTTCATAAATCTCAGTTTACTCATCTGTGAAACCAGCTACAGGTGTATGACTCTCAGCAAAATGCTCAATAAATGCTGTTGTGAGGTCCTGGGCATCAGTCAGCCTGTCACTCACATGGATCTTTCATTTTTAATATATTTTTATTGATTTCAGAGCTGAAGGGATAGGGGGAGAGAGAGAGAAACAGCACTGATAACAGAGAATCATTGACTGGCTGCCTCCCACATGTCCCATCCTGGGGATCAAACCTGGAACCCAGGCATGGGCCCTAACTGGGAACGGAACCATGACCTTCTGGATCATCGGCCGATGCTCAACCACTGAGCCACATTAGCTGGGCTCACGTGGATCTTTATGCTGATTTCTTTCCTTCCTTAGGGCTGGAACACTAGTCTTTATTTCTCTCGTAACTGAAAGTATCTCAAAAAGAGCTTCACAAAAGAGACCTTTGGTGAGTCCTAACTAACTCACAAGGCGTGTGTAACTACTGAACACTCACTCCGCAGTCTCTCAGTGCCACATGTGGCTCCTGAGCCCTGCCTTTACCAGCTCCGTTGCTGCACACCGTAAAAATAATACCCTGAGCTTCCACAAACAGCTTTCTCACAGGGAACTTCTTAAGCCACTTCTAAATAACAGCTCATTACTAACAATGACAGGATCAGGCAAATATACAACCCTATTTTGAGGGAAACCCAAGGCTGAAAGAGGATGTGTTTTATACCACAAAGTCAGTCAATGGCAAAACAAGCACTCAAACTCGGGAATTTCTGCCTGGAATGGAGAGGTTTTTTTCCAAGCCCCGATTGCATTTCCTTACAGTACAAAAGGTCATTGATTCACATCATTTTCCAAGTCCTCACCAGTCAGCATGAAATCTATATCCAGTCCTGATTAACATTTATAGAAGGAACAATGTCAAAATCTTTTCTTTATTAAGCTCTACCAATGTAGCCTCTGTAACATCTGAGGTTGATTCTAAATCTTTTTTGCTTTCTTAGGGAGGTTGGTTTATTATATTAAGCATAATTATTTTTAAACCTACTACAAATAGAATAAATTAAAATGGTGCCCATAATTTAATGTTTTCATCCTAGGAGCTTTTTATAGTTCATCTTGTTTCCTTTTGGCCATTTGCTTTTAATGTGCAACCAGTGAGTAGTGGGGGTTTTTATGTTTCACATTCGAAAAAAATGCAGTCTTCCAAGAGCTCCGCCAGAAATGTCCATTTCAGAAAGCTCGCTGCAGCCAGCTGGCTTTGTCAGGGACATGTGTGCAAAGTGGAAATGGAACCGCGGAGATTTTCTGCGGGTCAGATGGAATCACTTAGCACACTCAACATGCTTTCCAGGCCGGGCCTCAGGCGGAACGCCCTTCAGCTCGCGAGTGTTTGCAAGCACCAGCCCAGCTACCTCTGTCAGGACGCCGGTGCGATCTAGAGGCACGTGGTTGGAGAATGATAAGTGTTATTCTGTACTGAAATATAATTAGAATATATTTGCATGATAAACACTGTGTAAAATCCATGTAAAATTTAAGTAACACCGGGCAGTGTAGGGAGAAGCTAAAATTTTTTAAGTTTTAATCATTTCCTCTGTTTTCAAAGTTCCCAAAACACTGTCCAGAAATGTTGTAATAAATAAACAAATAAATAAAAATCTTTAATGTTAAAAAATTAAGAACTGCAAATAATCTTAAGGATGTTCTTTTCTGTCACATAACAAATGATGACTAACATTCAGCCTTTGTAGTAAAAACTACCATAAATACATCAATGTATGAGAAATTTTAAGTTCTTAAAAATGAAGTGTCAAATTTCATCAAGCATATTTGTTGTTTTTCCAAAGGTGGCATTTTCAGTTGGTTGACTTTGTTTGTTTGTGTTTGTTAATCCTCACCCCAAGATATTTTTCCATTGATTTTTTAGAGTAGGGGTGTCGAACTCAATCAGAGAAGGGGCCAAAATCTAAAATCCAGCCTAAATCGCGGGCCGAATGGTTTACTGAACAGTCATAAACTGACAATGTCATAAACTGACAGCGGAGTGCAGTGATAACAGCGCGGTGCGGGCCACATTGCAAGGCCTGGCGGGCTGGATTTGGCCCGCGGGCCTTGTGTTTGACACATGTGTTTTAGAGAAAGTGGAAGGGAAGGGGAGAGACAGAGGGAGAGAAAAACATCAATGTGAGAGAGATACAGCCTTTATTTGCCTCCCACACTGCCCAGGGCCAGGGATCAAGCCTGCAGAGGAGGTCATGTCTTGACCTGAATGGATCCAGGGACCCTTCAGTCCTCAGGCTGATGCTCTATCCACTGAGCCAAACCTATGAGGGCAGCTGGTTAACTAGTTAAAAAGGAAAGACACCTCCCTTTTCCCCTCCCCCTTCTCCTTCCCTTCTTTCTCCTCCTGGCGCCCTCCCTCTCCCCAGTAGCTTCCTCACTCCTAAGCTCCCAGGGCCCTTCCTTTTCCTCTATAACTTGTTTCCTAAGCCCATTTCTTTTAGGAATTACTTTTTCTACCTCCATGGTTTACCAAATACATGTTCTCTTACAGTTTAAGTAAATAAATAAGTAGCAATCCCAATTTTATAAAATAATGAAACAAAAGGCAGTTTGACACAATATGGATAAGCTATGCCAACACTGGTATGTGCTGCATCAAATAAGGTCCAGATTCTCCCGCAAACCACCACCCTGGGAAGAAGCCAAGCACAGTAAACACCGAAACTGGTTTTCAATAGGTTTATTACCTGATGGCCTTATACTCTCTATACATGTCTTTTTTCCCAAAGAGATGGAGAATTTTGTATTCGTTATTAAAAGGCAAGTCCTTTTTACTCAGGTGGTTGTTGCCTTGAATGGAACCTAGTACCTTTGCTTGCATGGAAAAATACTTATCTTCGTACAGAGGGACACTAATCGCTTTGCTTGGTAAACAGAAAACGTAAAGTGCAGCTTGGTTTTTCCCAAAAATAGAGAACTGAGGTCTAGGTTTGAGAACCAAAAAAACTGTGCCAACCGTCAGTCAAGAACTTCTGCTGCTAATGGAAGAACCATCCTGTCTTTAATGGCAGCATGCGGAAAGGAGTTCTTACTCATGAAAAGCAGAAGCGGAGATGCTGTTATCTTTTTCCCTTCATCCTTTTGCCTTTTATCCAAGTGCCAGCTTTCAAGCCAGCTTTTTGGAAATCTATTCTGACCCCCTGACCCAGTTTAGGTACACGTCACCCTGAATTCCCCCTATCTACGTGTTCCTGCTGAGAATGAAAGAATTGCCACCCTCTGTTCCAGCACCACTCAGGGTCCCACAGCGAGACTTGGGAATCAATTCAAGTTCAGATCTCAGCTCTGCCATTTAGTATCTTGGCAACCTGGAATCGATGACTTGGGCTCTCTGAATTTCTCATAGAAAAAAATTGAGCTATAAGTAAAAAATAAAATTAAACATGTGTATGTAACACATAGACTCAGGCAGCAGTGAGGTGACAGCCAGAGAGAGGGAAAGGGGTGCGGAAGGTGCTGGCAAGGTGGGGGGAGATAGGGACGGAGAGAGGCTTTGCTTGGGGCGGTGGGCGTACAATGCAGTGTGCAGCTGATGTTTTGTTGAATGTACACCCGAACCTGAATTCGACAGAGTATAAGCAGGAAACAATTTTATTATTTCTCATCATCACCCCTTTCAACCTGCTCTGCAGAATCCTTCCCTGTTCCCAGACGAAATCTAAAGCAGATCTTAGAGCCTTTCTATTCTCTTCTCAGGAAATCATGGACAATCTTGTTTTCCAAGTATTCAGAAGTCCAGACGCTCTTGGAGGATTTCAACTTCCTGATAAAACCGACTAACTAGCCCTCCCACCGTGGGCTCCTACAACCTGGACAAGATACCTCAGGCTCCCGTCAGAGGCGCTGACAACGGGCAGTGCCAGCCTGTGACGTGGAGAGAAGCTCGGAGGGAGGCCCACCTCTGCCCAAGCTCTGTGAGGACAGACCATGTCCCGCCGCACACAGCAGGCGGGAACTCGAGCACGCACAGCGGCCCGCTGGGCTGAGGAAGCTGAAATCTGCTGGCATCCTAAGGGACACACAACTCGGGACTTCGGGGCTGTTTGCTCACACATCTGACGAATGCACAGATGACTTTCTTACCCGAGAAAAGGGAAAACGGTGGAAACTGTTTGCATGCACTGGCACACAGGGGAATCACCACGTTCACATCGTCCCCGGTGCAGTGTGGGATGCAGTGCCATGGAAGACCAAGGCTCTGAGAGGTAAGCGGCTATTGCACCGGATTGTCTGACGGCGACTGTGATTGCAAAGATTGCTGAGTGGCTCCCTGCTCTGCCCAAGCACTTACAAAACAAAAAACTGAGGGGCCTTGAACTCCCATATCTGGGTGCAGGCAGAGAACCCAAAAACTGTTACGATGGCCATTTAACAGGGCGGCACTGCACAAAGATAACACACAGACCTTTCCAGTTTGTAATCCCTGAGAACTCCAAATGCCACAGGATCCACTTGTCAAAACGGGGCTTATGGAGTTCCAGGAATAAATGACGCGCTGGCCAAGGACTTCCGCATAGAAAACCCAGCGGGGGCACAGACCCGCCCCGCCATTTTCTCCCATCTGTCTGATGCACACTGGGAACAGACATTCTCAGGAGCTGGCTGAATAGCTGCCTTCGCTTCCTGTCTAGTGAAGAGCATGGTAAGGCTGTCGGGATGGCAAGGGCCAACTGGAATCCCTTGGAACTGCCCCCAACCCACCGACAGAGCACCCGCTTCCAAATCAATTCTCTCCCTCCCGAAGGAAATTGCAGAGATTAGTGCCTCCATCAAAGACTTGAAAGACACAGCGATGAGGCATCCTCACTCAATATCCTGTCTGGCCTGTGAAAGAGCCAAAGGGATCTTGGGTAATGACTGTGGATTATCATACATTTCACTCAGAGGGATTCCAATTACAGCTACTATTCAGAAACACGGTATATTTAGCGGAAAGGTCAACACATCCCATGAAACCTGGTGCAAATATTAACCTATTACGTTGTGTTAATCCAAATTAACAAAGATTATCACAAGTAGTTCTGTTTGCCTGTCAAAGATGGCAGTAGAGGCCATGGCCATGGTCAATCAGTCCCCGGTGCCCAGTAACTGCTGCAAGCTGGGGTGCGACCACCGAGGAGGGGTCTGAGATTCTCAAGGGAAAGAACCTAAGGAAGCAGGTCAAAGCGGCTCAGGCTGACACTGAACAGTGCCACCTGCAGAGAGAGAAAGGGCGTAAGGGCAAGGATGCCCCGGCTCCGGCATCCCAGGACATTTGCAGGACTCAAGTGGAAAAGACGACCCAGGAAATGACCATCCCCCAGACCTACTTACCAACCCACACCACCTACCACAGAGCCGAGAACTTCACCGAGACCTTGCCCACAGAGCACAGCATCCTCTGACCTTGGTGGTGGGTCCACGAAGAAGCATCCGATCCAACGTGAGCTGCTCAAAGTCCTTGGCAGGTCTTTGTTGGTTAGAATGGTTGGGAGCGACTCAGCACTAAAGGCTGACAGCGGGTAAATGGCCCCAAGGACAGGACTGAGTGCTTCATAGACATACATTATCTCAGATACTGACTCTTTCTCAGACACTTAGTGTTGGTGAGAGTGGCAGAAACATGTGAAATGACTTACATGCTGCTGTTATAAGATAGAACCAGGCTTCCTAATTGGAAATAAAAAACTGGAACCTGGGTTGTTAGAATCTCTTAAAAAAAAAAACCAAAAAAACAAACAAAACAAAAAAAAACACGGGGCTAAAAGCCTCTGATAGTATAGACTGTGGGCTAACACAGTGGTCATCTCCTCTCCCTCCAGAAACCACATTAAAATGTCAGTAACGCTAATTGCCCCATTCTCTGCACAAAACTAACCCCACTGACAGCAATGAAAACGAAGCAGGAGGAAACGAGGAGACAGAGTCCCATCAAACATTTACATTCCCCGTATACCCCCATTAATTATCATGCCAGGTATCCAGATATTACTTGCCCCAGTGCCAACCGCATGCTTGAAGGTGGGATTACTCCACTGTCTGAGCATCCACTAGGTCCCAGAGGCGAAATAACTCACTCAGCTCCGGGGGCACACAACTGAGCTTTTTGCCCATGACTTGCAGCCAAGCTTCTGTAATCACGACCTGGCAACCATTCTGACCCCTTTATTATTAATTCACTTAGGGCAGGAATTAAGAACCTGTGGAGACACCCACTCACATTTTTTTCTAACTGACTAGTGACTCTGAGAACAAGTTTCTCCCCAATGTTTTATAGAAGCATTATAGCAAAAAAGCAAGTATAACTTTATATTGTAAGATACAGAATTAAAGACTCTTGTGTCCCTGTCACCGCGAAATAAACACACACAACCAAACAACCAAGAATAAGATGAACAAATAGAACGGGAATGGAGAAACAATACAGAAGAGCAGAACAAGGTGTAATCTAAATGCCTGAAGAGGAATATATTTATTCACCCATAAAATTCTGAAAAGGTGCAGAAAGTAAAAGCACCAGGTACCACTGAAAGTGGGGAGAGGTGTGATCTGAAGACCTGGGAGCTAGTGAAGTTTGTGTGAGTAACAGATCCCCAGACCTCCAAAATAAACAGAAAGCATAATCTTCAGATAAGCTGGACTAACCAGGGACTCCAGGTTAGGGGAACAGAAAATATGAACAGTGCCGGAATAGGGAAAGCTCTGAAAATACATGGATGAAGACAAAGTCCACATCCTGGACAGCCAATCCTCTAATGCCCTTCCCCAGCCAGCTCCAGAATGCATGGGACTAAGCTCATGCTTCCCGGACAGGAACTAAAGAAATCCTAATGGTCTACAGCTATAGATATCTGAGTTCCCAATGAAACATCCAAGTAGCCCTAACCGGTTTGGCTCAGTGGATAGATCATTCGCCAGGTGGCCCTCACGTCTTTTTTCATATATATTTGGTCTTCATCCACAATTCATGAGTTATAGCTCCCAAAACCCTTGGAATTGACTAAGTGCTTAGAGTAATGGAGGTGTGATTTGTTATGTTAATGAAGTAACTTTTGAAGATCACCTCAAGGTAGGGTGATCCAACCATGTGATCAGAGGGTGGCCTCTGGGGAGGAAAGAGAGACTGGAGATTGAATCAATCACCAATGGACAAAAATGACTGACAAAAATCAATCAGTCATGCTTATGTAATGAAGCCTCCATAAAAATCCAAAGAATGCAGTTCAGAGAACCTCTGGTTGGTAAACACGTGGAGACGCTGGAAGGGTGGTGCACCCAGAGAGTGAGTGGAAGCTCCGCCCCTTTCCCCAAACCTTGCCCTTTGCACCTCTTCCATCTGGCTGTTCCTGAGTTACATCCTTTCATAGTAAAGCAGTCCTCTAGTAAGCAAACTCATTTAAGTCCTGAGAGCCAGTCTTGCAGATTATTTGAACCGAGGACACCATGGGAGCCAGCTGGTCAGTCAGAATGACTTGGTGCTGTGTGGGAAACCACCCCTCCACACATGGGAAAGTGATCCTCTAAACCAGTGGTCAGCAAACCACATGCAGCTCTTTGGCCCCTTGAGTGTTCTAACACCACTTCTTCAAAATAGACTCGCCCAGGCTGAAAACCGACTTCTGTGCATGGGCCACGGAGTTTCAATTGCAATGTATGTGCGCACCTACACATGGTATTTTGTGGAAGAGCCACACTCAAGAGGCCAAAAAGCCGCATATGGCTCGCGAGCCACGGTTTGCCTACCACTGCTCTAAACCACTGTAACAGGTGAAGGGTTTATTTTGGAGTGGTGCAAATGTTCTAAAATTGATCTAGTGATGGGTGCACAACTCTGAGAGTACACTAAAACCACCGAACTGTGTACTATAAGTAGTAAATTGTATATGTGACCTATTTCAATAAAAATGTTTTGAGCCCAACCTGATCTCAGTGTGGCTCAGTGATTGAGCGCTGACCTATGAACCCGGAGGTCACTGTTCAATTCCCGGTCAGGGCACACGTCCGGGTTGTGGGCTTGATCCCCAGTAGGGGGCGTGCAGAAGGCAACCAATCAATTATTCCCTCTGATCATTGATGCTTCTATTCTTCTCTCCTCCTCCATTCCTCTCTCTGAAATCAATAGAAATATGTTTTTAAATGTTTTGAAAGAAATATTAGAAAGATTGATAGACAGATAAATGGATAGATAACCAGCCAGCAAAGACAATCAACTGTCCATTTCCTTCCCTCTTCCCACTTGCCATGCATTCAGCAGCCAGGTATTCGCTGCCCCTCATGCCCCCCCCCAAAAAAAATGGGGGGAGGGTGGAAGCAGTAAGAGTCTCTTTTCAATGCTGATCCGTCTAGGAAGAACCACAGTGATCCGTGTAGAGGCCGGTTCCTGTGAACACACGCCCTCCTCTCCTCACCCTGACAGCTGGAGGCCCTGGATCTCAGCTCCCTCCCCATCCATTCACTTTAAAGCCAGGCCAGCTGGTCACAAGCCCAACCCACTTTCACGGTACTTAGTCTTCCTACTGACTCATCCTCAGACAAGACTTGACAACCGGACATCCAAGGGAAGCCTGAAATAAGAAACACCCAAGAAAAACAAAAGAACAAAACAAAATTACTCCAGAAAAAAATGACATCATTCAAAAAGTGCAAACCCAGGTGAGACAAACCCCACGCCTCCAGGACAGGAAGGTCCCGAGGACTAGAGAGAAGCGACAGGCTCAGTAGAAGGACCGACTCTTCCCCAGCTGCTGGGAAAGCGCTCGGCCCTTCGGAGGAAGCCAAGGCCACGCTGGGTGAAGCCTCACTTCATGGGGCTCATTGCCCAGACTCGGGGCTCACCTGCACCTCCAGGGCCCTCAGCCTGCACGATGAGGAGGTGCTGGTGACAGAGGATAAGGGCAGTGCCCACGTTACAGTGTAAATGTTGAACCTTACTGGCCACGCTTGTTTGCAAAGGCCAATGTCACACCGGGAGACCTATGTGTAGTGAAGGGGCCGAGGACCTGCCCTGGTAGCTGGCACTGCACCAACAGCAGCTCCTGCCCCCGCCGCCACTGCTGCCAGCTGAGGCGAAAGTGGAAGCAAAGACAGAATCTCAGGAGTCAGACATGACCCGGGCTTTGTGGCTGACCTCTTTTGTAACACATTCAATAAAAAGCTCAACTCTGAAAAAAACAACGTGAGGACTGTGAGGCTATGTAAAGAAATGTACGTTCTTAAAAATTCTACAGGAGCATTTACCGGTGCTCATAAAGAGAGCAATGGGATGCTGGTACACTGAACAATATTCACGTGATTCAATTAAAGCATGTGTGAACTTGTACGTGTCCATGGAGGAGTCATGGAAGACTACAGACCATTATGCAAATATTATCAACCTTGACAGAAGTTAAGAGGCTTCAAGTAGAAAGAAAAACAGTAAAGATAAAATGGTTCATGTGCTCGTTTTACAAAATATAGAATCAAGACAGTGGAAGCTGATGGAACAAGAAGTTTATCTTATTTGTTGGGGCAGAAGTGAGTGACAAAAGAAATGAGAAATGATATACCTGGAAAAGGATAAGGAAAAAGAAATGTCATGAATCAAAAGCTTTATCACTGTGGTACAGCAAGAGACGAAATCTAAATATGATGCGTTCCAAAACAGTGGTGCAACCATATTATTTAGAAAATAAGGAGTTAACCATCGGAAACAGTAAAGGCAGCTATGGGTCCTGCTGGAGAGGAGGGATATGGGCATTCATTGATGTTTCCATCAGCTCTCTGAACTATCTGCCTTTTTATTTTTATCAAATTAAGTGCATATAAAGTTATTTTGAAGGCTATTATGATCTTGCAAGGTTTAAAGCAAAGATCTATTTTTAAAGCAGTACTAGTATCTGCCTAACAACTTCTCCCATCTCTCTGTAAGCCTGAGAACTTCACCCCGGACTCTCCAAACAGCCCTGCGGTGGACTGAACCATATTAAAGGATATCACTAAATTCCCCCACTTTCTGCTCAAAGTAGTGCATAAACGTGCATGGTGTGTGGTTCTTTTTAAGGGGGAGAGAGAATAGGATAAGTAGATATGATAATTTCAAAATACATAATTAAAAAGCCAAAAGGTAGAAGACTGACTTCTGCACTTCTACCTCACTTCCAGAGCTTCATGATAAATAAAAAAGCTCAGCTGTTCTATAATAAGCACTATGTAAACCCTAAAACTCCACCAGAATACATTAGCCTCTAGAAGCCAAAAAAACACAGCTTTTGCCAGTTAATCTCAAAACTGGGGGAAATGTATAAGGAATATGGTTCAGGCATATTAGAGATCCCTAATTTTAGTGTCCTCGTTAACCAAATAACCTATATAAGCCCAACGCCCACTCACCTCGATCATTTATCCAGTTTATAGTCATTCCAATATAATTCATATACTCTGAATTCCCAACAGATCATCTGTTCTACACATTGACATCAAAACAATATGGTTTTCAGGAAGTCGGGCAGCAGAAGCAAAGAAAGAGTAAGGGATGAATGATGGAGCCAATTTCCCAAGTTTCAAAAGAATTTGTCACCATCTTTCAAAAAGAAAAGAGCCATTGATTGGGTTCCCGAATTATACTATGTGTTGATCAATTCAAGAACAGCCTAATACTGCCGAGAAAACCACAGGAATAACAGGATTCTGAATAATCTTTCATTGAAAGGCAAAAGTTAAAGTCATATTCCTTAAGAGGACTAGCAACAGTAGACATATTAATGGTGCTAGGCACCGTTCCTAATATATCAGGACCCACATTAAAACCACTGCTGAAGTCCAGAAATGGTCATAACAAATCTTTCACCCTTACAACATAAAAGTCAGTTGATAATTTCTTTGTCTAACACCTAATAAAACTCATTCTTCCAAAATTGTGGAAAAGCTAAGCACAGTCCTCCCTTATTATAAAGTCTCCTGTTACAAAGTTGCATGGTTTACACATATGTTATACTTTATTATTGAAAAAAAAAAAGTCCCCCTTATAACACCCTCTTTGTTGTAATACTCAACATAGTTTGCCTCCAGGCTAGATATATAATGAAAGCAAAATTAATTCAGACAGGTTGTTGAGGAAAAAAAGCTAGTTTCTTTTTAGTAGTCTTTCTAAAGTATTTTTTCTTTCCTTGTAGCTTTTCATCATCTCAACATTTTGTTCCCCGCCCCCCTCCCCGAAACATTTTCCTTTTCTTTGCACATATTTCCTTTGGTAAATGGAAGATGATAGATTGTTAAAAGCAGTTTGTACTACCTTGGAAACAAGCACTTTTAACATACAACTCCCAGCCTTCCAAAACCTTGTCCAAATCTCATCTTTAGGACAATGAACTGTACAGGACTTAATCAACCAGCTTCAAAAAGCCATATGAAATCTTAATTTTCCACTCACACATGCTATGTTCACAGTCCCCTAGAATCATAAACGTAACTTTCCAAATTAGATTTAGCAATACTGCTCATTTATTGTTTCCATATTAAATAGTGCTGTCTTATTTTAGGAAAGATCTAGAAATGCTGCTTTGAAAGGTTCTTATTCACAAATTTCAATGCAAGGAAATTCAGATTTAAAGCCCTGCTTATTTTTAACTTAGGCAGAAATACAACTCAAATATTAATATAATATGGGGAAACTTATTCTGATATGGCAAGCTTAATCACTTCTGGTCTTGTAAATTAGCCAGAAGTGACTTAAATTACGTACTATATGAAATACTGAAGATACAAATTAGAACTCTAGTCTCAATAATCTTGAGTGTCTCAAATGTTATAACAGAGAAAAGAACTGGAAATATTTTTAGCAGTATAATTTAAAAAGTCCTTCTAAATTTGTATGACACTTTTGTTTTTTTACTGTCCACATAAGAAAAAATTATATAAGAATATTCATAACTACTTTATTCATATTAGTCAAAAACTGGAAGCCAGCTAAATGTCCATCAAAAAAGATAGTCTAGCCCGGACCGGCTTGGATCAATTTGGCCTGTGGACTGAAGGGTCCCAGGTTCAATTCCCATCAAGGGCATATACCTTGGTTGTGGGCACATCCCCAATAGGGAGTGTGCAGGAGGCAGCTGATCAGTGTTTCTCTGTCGTTGATGTTTCTAACTCTCTATCCCTCTCCCTTCCTCTCTGTAAAAAATAAAATATAATTTTTAAAAAAGATAGTCTACTTTAAATTTATGTATATAACCTCTATATGAAGTATTACTAATGTACTTTTAAAACCTTTAACATGGTGTAGTCAACACAAACACTTGTTTTCAGATTCAGCGTTAGCATATCTCTCTCCCTTGCACTAGAATTTAAATCTGCAAGCAAGAGAATGGAAGAGGTTACTGAATTCGAGACTGGAGGGAGGGAAGACAGTTCATTTCCATGGCGATGTGCTTTGTAGATGGATTCTGAAACTGCTGCAGACCCTTATATCGCAGTGTCATCTGAATAAAGTTGTTTTATGATAATCATTTTCCTTCTCGATGGAGTAAAATATTTAATAGCTCAGTTACTCCACTGTTACGAGGAGACCCTGATTATAGAGATAAAGAATGGCTGTCAGCTCCCATCAGCACTGCCACATGTAACCATCCCCTCACCAGCGGCAGCCCTGACCACAGACATTCCCATAACACTTCTCCAGTCTTGGCGTTCAGCCACCATGAAAGAAACTATTTTATTTTATTTTATTTTATTTTATTTTTCTTTCAGAAACACCCAGAAACTTCAAACATTCTTTTTAGCCTTTCCCCACTCGCAGCCATAGTAGGCACTGAAGTATTTAACCACAACCTTTCTATAGGTGTGTATAGAAGGAATCAGAACTCACCTTTCAGGAAAAGGAACAATTTTAAGTGATCATGTAAAAAAAAAAAAAACCATGTGCAGACAACAGGAACCCTCTTTATAACCTTCCGTCGGGAGCTACAGGTTCTGTTCAACACACAGGAAGACGATCTCGGGAAGTAACATTGTTTTATGGGTCTTGGACCAGAGAGTTTATAAATGACTTTATCCAAGAAAAACCAGCACAGGATGAGAATCAGTCCTGTTTTCCCGTGGATCTTCCAACTTATGTCACTGTGGATCCATAAATGACCTTAAAAACATATGAGGGAAGGTCCAATGTTATAAAACACCTACACGCTAACATTTAGGCAAGGACAGGAGCCAGCACACCGCTGGAACGTTCTTCTCTGCCATTTCAACCGCACCTATTCGGAAACAGAGCCATACGGTTCACTGGTGAGACGAGGGTTTGGAACTATCTGCTGACTCCCTAGAAGGAAAAGAGTGTCATCTCTCGTTAGCACCAGCACCCCCATCCAGAAGAGCAAGGCTGTGTCCCGGCCGCTCACTCATCCAGCTGAGCACAGGTCCCTCTGAATGGCAGGCGGCCCGGTGGCTCAGGGAAGCAGAGCCAGTCAGCAGCTGCACGTGGTCACTAATGCATCTCCTTGGCAGACAAGAAAAAGGCTTCGGCTTGATCAGTTGGAAGTTATTGGAAAGCTTAGGGAGGATATGATTATCTGGGGTTGCCTCCTCAAGAGGAGGCAAAGGCACCGGGCAGCGGTGGCGCAGTGGTTGAGTATCAACCTGTGAACCATGAGGTCCAAGTTCGATTCCCAGTCAGGATGCATGTCCCGGTTGTGGGCTCGATTCTCAGTGTGGGGTGTGCAAGAGGCAGCCAATCAATGATTATCTCTCATCATTGATGTTTCTCTCTCCCTCTCCTTTCTCTCTGAAATCAATAAAAATTTAACAAATAAAAAAAAGACAAGGCAAAGGCGACTCATGATTCTTTAGTTCAATATTTTCTTTGGCGGGCTTTTTATTCCAAAGAATCCATGAATTTTTATTTAGGTGACAACATAATCCCATACAAGCTTATAGAAGTCATTTTATAATTTAAAAATATTCTACCATACTCATATATATATTATTAAAATCTGTTCGCCTCCTTTTACTGACAATTATATTCCAAACATACTGAACCTTTTATATACAATATTTTCTTTCCACCTCAGTCACAAACGTGGGACTACTGTGCTGTCAGACCCTTATAATCTATACCATACCCATACTATGTCTATACCCTTACATTAAATTTGCCTTGATAAAAAATTCTACTTTCCTTAAGTTCCATTTGACTGGGGAAAAATCAAAATAAAATCAAAGAACTGGAAGAATTCAAGGAAAATGAGCTTTCAAAAGACACAAAGAGCGATAAAAGATTAAAGAGAAAAATGTCTTTTATACTAAAAATTAGAGTTTAAATAATTTTTAAAACTTAAAACTCTCTAATTTGTGAGTATTGCCACAAATACCAGTAATTCTGAATGTCACATTTTATCCAGAAGAAAATATTAATAACAAAAGGTTCAATAACTTGTAGAAACACACTCCAGCCAGATGAGTAAATGACGCTCTATCCACTGAGGCAGACATTAGGGAAGTGATAACCCTCTCAGACTTGAGTTGGCTGTTACCAGGTAAACTCAAAATATAAATATCCTCATGCAAAACAGAGTTATCATCAAGAAAACTAATTTTAAGAATGAGAGCTACCTTTAGATAACAAGTGTGTTACATTCTAAAATCTGTTGTGTAGATCTCATGTTGTGTTCTTACCATAGCAACATTATAGTAGACAGACAGACAGATAATATATAAAAAGATAGATGGCCTGGCTGGCATAGTTCAGTGGTTTGAGTATCGACCTATGAACCCACAGGTCATGGGTCGATTCCCGGTCAGGGCATATGCCAGGGTTGTGGGCTTGATCCCCAGTGTGGGGCATGCAGGAGGCAGCCGATCAATGTTTCTTTCTCATCAATGATGTTTCTATCTATCTATCCCTCTCCCTTCCTCTCTGAAATCAATACAAATATTTAAAAAAAATAAAAAATAAAGGTGTATTAAATAAAACAAACCATAAATTAGAGCAAAGCAAAAAATGTTGGAGGCAATTAAGAATTGAAGAAAGAACCATATGATGGTAATAATCTCTAACAAAGTATTTAAAAACCTTTTCCAGCCTGGCTGGTGTGGCTCAGTGGTTGAGCATTGGCTTATGAATGAGGAGGTCATTGGTTCAATTCCAGGTCAGGGCACAGGCCCAGATTGCAGGCTCAATCCCAGTTGAGGGTGTACAGAAGACAGCCAATGAATTCTTCTCTCTCATCATTGACATTTCTATCTTTCTCCCTCTCCCCTTCTCTCTCAAATCAATAAAAATATTTTTTAAAGTGCTCCAAAGTCTGAAAAATAAATTTCCTGAGAGTAAAACACTACTCCAAAAGATATGTGAATGGCTCATCCTATGGACACTGAAAGCTTTACACTAAAGACAATAAAATTGCTCATTCACAAGAAACTAAGATTAGTAACCTCCATTAAAGTGGATAAGAAATGAAAAGCTAGAATAAAAAAGGTAACAGCACACTCCCCCACCCTCATGTACTCCCATACACACACACACACACACACACACACACACACTCAGCCTAAGGAAACTGCTCTACCCTCAGGGCTCCAGCATAACTTTGTACTATCCATCTCTCTATATATTATGACGTATCACCTCGATATATTATAATTCTTCGTCTTTATTGCCCCCCAGATTGTAAACTTCTGGGAACATAAAGTGTCTTATTCACCTTCTTGCTCCAAGAAATTACTACAGTGCCTGGACACTCAGAAGACTCTCAGCAAATGTGCACTGGATGGATGGATGGATGGATGGATGGATGGATGGATGGATGGATGGAAGGACGGACGGACAGACAGACAGACAGACAGACAGACACGGGGGCGGAGGGTAGGGGGAATGATGCAAGGGAGGACTAACACCAGCCTTGCCTCAGTCCCTGAAAATCCCCATACATCTCCAACAAATCAACCATTTCACCTCAGCGTCCCTGACGCACACTTGAAAGATTCCTATACATTATCAGGTTCATCATGAACCTGTCCTAGTCCTACAGGGCAAACTCCATGTAACTGTGGATATAACTATTGTAGCTACAGGGTCTCAGCATCAGACCATGAGCAAAGGGAATTCTGGCTCAGATATCTTGACGGTAGCAAGGCACATCACACAGCCTCCTTGAAGTGTCTTATGTTACCAAGCTAAGCAGAGAGACTTGTTGACTTTAAAGCAATAACATTCTTTCTTCACTCCACCACTGGCTTTCTGTCAGTCAGTCTCAATATCCTCCTTTTCCAAATACTGTTTTAGAATGGCAAACTTATCTTAACAATCGTAAGGTCAAGTATCATGTCCACGGCCACTGGAAGTTGTGACACAATGAACAAAATCAAAGAAAGATCAGGCAGAAATAGCATTGGGTCCTTTTTGCGAAAACAAGTAGAGTCCAAATGACCAAACCAAATAAATTCCATCAATTATACTAGGAAGTTTTTTTTAACAAATTCAAATCCACCTTTTCAAAATTGATTTAGTATATTTCCAAACTGTAATTTGATTGTCCAGGCTTATGCCACCCATTGAATTTTACAAGCATTAATCTGTTGATAGTATAAGAAGCAAAGATAAACTAACATTTGTATTTTTTTAAAAACAGTCACATGTACCTTTTTAAAAGTAGTTTCAGTTTAAATCAAAGGAACTACATTTTTTAACTTCCTGACGTCGCCCTCACCCCCTCTGTAATAAAAAAATAAAATAAACACAATACAGCCATTAATATTGCACAATTCTGTTATTTCCCTCTAAAAAGTATAACACGCAAAATGTTGTAATTTACATTCTGGAATGGTAGGCAGTAATCTGAATAATGGGCGATCTTAGGCAAATATTCTTCAACTAGTTCATAAAACTGGATTTCTTATTTATCACTTTTCTTTAATTTTTATTTACTGGCTGGTTTTAGAGAGAGAAAGGGAGAGGGAGAGGGAAAAAGAAGGGGCGGTGGTTGTTTCACTTCTTTATGCATTCAGTGGTTGATTCTTGTATGTGCCCCGGGATCGAACCTGCAACCTTGGCATATCAGAACAATGCTCTCACCTACTGAGCTACCCGGCCAGGGCTCTTCATCAACCACTTCTTTCTCATTAGTAAACACTGCACATAGCACAAGTAAAACCAAACCTTACTGCATCAAATGGATGTACCTTTGAACTATTGCGAGTGTATAAAAGGTGCCTTCGAAAGCAAACAAAAAAAGTTTAAAACAAAAACAGCAATTACTCTTTTTGGTAATTTCAAATCCTATATTACACTCGCACACATAACCTCTGATTGTTGGAGGGGGGGTACCTTTCCTATAAACCAAATTTGGCACCATCCCAAAAAGTGAAAATGACACAGGAAGCATGTGACCCAGAAGCCATGCAACAGGTTTTCCATATTCTCTGAAGAAGCAGAGCTAAGCACTAACTGTGGCCAAACCAGTGCACCCCCTTGCTAAGAGGAAAGCTTTTTTCTGAGTTAGGAAGAAGGGGGATGTATTCACAGTCCGCAGTTTAGTGTGATGAACAGCACAAGCTTCCGAGTCTGGCCTGGAATCCCTCCGCTGCCATTTACTACGGACTAGGATACCGTGGGTACATCTCTCAACCTGCAAGCCCGAGAACACAGCTGGTGCAGAATCAGTCAGCACCTGGGTTGGTGCCAGGCGGCAGCAAACCTCTGCACCTCTGCAGCGTGGCCTCGCCTGGGACCCGGCTGTCAGATATCCAGCCTCAAGTGCAATTCCAGACCGAAAGAATCAGAACCTGCATTTTTATCCAGATCCCATTCCGGTTCGAATGTAAGTTAAGAGTTTGAAAAGCACAGCTAGGATGCACTCTTATATTACTTTACCTATTATAGTTAATTTTTTTAAAAGCCACTCTGTTACTTTTTTGCAACTTGGATAGGTGAGTTTATTTTCAGGAAAAGGCAAAGTAATAGGTTGGGATCAAAATGTATTTCTTTACCCTAGTTGGCTGAAAAGCAGCAGTTACCAACTAAGGCCCAAAGTTGTAGAGGACTGCCATCTATTGGCGACTCATTCTGCTGCACATGTAGAAAACCCCTGCCTTGTCTACAGCTACATTTGTTTAAAATAGGACCCGATTTTCTTTTTGCTTCATTCCTTTCTTGAGGACTACTAACATAGTGCCCACTTAATAATAACAACACAGTAAGGCATCATAAGTGTCCAGGAAGGTAAAAGACGAGAATTTTCTTTGTTTCCTTTTTTAAACTCAACTCAAGTGTAGGGAAGTTTCAAATTAAAAGATTGATCTGCTCATACCTGCAAAGGTACACACTTGACAAACCATAGAAACAGGCTTAGAAAATGGGATTTCTTTTGGCATATGCATATCTTAGAGTGACTTTTATTTCCTTCTTCCTAAATTCTGTACTTGTTACCAATTATGTAGTATTTGAGGGTGAGGAACTTTTAAATTGAGAAAATATATATATATATATATATATATATATATATATATATATATATATATATATATTTTATAACCTCTTTCTCAATAATTCCACTCCTACGTCCTATCCCAAGGAAATAATCAGAAATGTAGACAAAGATTATGTTCAAACAAAAGATGTTTATTCCAGAAAACAAAATTAACCTTAATAGCTTCATAATAACCCACTGAATCCATGCATCAAAACTTAGCCATCTCCTCTATTACTCATTTTGATCACTTCTAATGTTATTTTTTTAATATATTTTATTGGGGTTTTTTACAAAGAGGAAGAGAGAGGGATAGAGAGAAACATCGATGAGAGAGAATCATCTATCAGCTGCCTCTTGCACACCCCCTACTGAGAATGTGCCCGCAACCAAGGTACATGCCCTTGACCGGAATCGAACCCGGACCTTTCAGTCCGCAGGCCACACTCTATCCACTGAGCCAAACCGGCTTTGGCAGAACACTTCTGATATTTATGTTATAAATAAATGCACAAATGTATATACAAAAGGAAGGAAAGGAGGACAGAAGGAGAGAAGAAATAAATTAATGTATGGCAACTTAATATAACTTTTCCGTATTTTGGATCATTTCCTAACATACATTCCTATAAGTCGCATTTCAGATCCAAGAACATTTTCATGGTTCTTAATAGCCAACCTGCCTTGTAAGTGTAGTATTGTTTCACATGGCCATGATCAACGTAGGATATTGAGACTATCATCACCTTTATAACATTGGGCCTTATGCTATGGCTAACTTTTTAAAGTTTTATTGATATATAATTTATATATCCTCCTATTAAAGTATGTAACGCAATATTTTTTAGTGTATTGACAGATTATGCAACCATATAACACCATAATATAACTTTGGAACATTTTCATCATAAAAAAAAAACCATTAGCAGATTCCCTCCATTCCCTTAATACCGTCCCCATATGAAGAATTGTTACTAATTTACCACCCCACTATTTAGTCCTGTTTTCTTGTAGATACTGCAATAAGTGTTTCAAACACATAAAATGGAAAAATTCCTTCTGCTACTCAGCTATTTGTTTCAAACTGAAAAGGAAAATAAAACATGCCAAAATATCCCCTTGTTTTTTTCAGAAGGTACTTTTGAAATGTAAGGCATAATTTAAGAACTAAGAGATGGTATCATATAAATACAAAGTTATCTGTTCTTTTCAAAATAGTAGCAACTCTATTACGTTGGAAGTCCATTATTAAATCCAACAGAAATGTTACAAAAGAAATCAAACAATTTATTTTTACTTAATTTAAAACTTCATTTTTTATTAACTTGATCTGATAATAAAATTAAATAAAAGGTAACATTTAACAAAGAATTGTATTGATGCTACCAAAAAATACACACACACACACACACACACACACACACACACAAAGGAAAAAAACCACACACACCTTACTTTCATTTACCCAAAGCACTTTTTTCTCATATCATTTTTTGGATCCAAATATATATTTAGCAATTTGCATTTTGGGGCTTTATTAGGTAAATGAAAATTGAAAATTTTAATTAAACAAGAAGACACAGATCTTCCATCATGTCAAACACTTTTTTTTTTTTTTCAAACTTTTTTTTAAAGAACAGTGAAATCAATTCTAACAGCTGAGGCCAGAGGTGGGGGCACTTCATTGACAAAGTTAGTCTCTCATCAAATTTTAGTGTGGAACCAACGAACCAGGAGGTCACAGTGGGAATCCTCTGTGGTTGCGGGCTCGATCCCCAGTGCGGTGCGTGCAGGAGGCAGCTGATCAATGATTCTCTCTCATCACTAATGTTTCTTTCTCTCCTCCCTTCCTTTCTGAGATCAATAAAAATATATTTTTTTTAAAAAAAAAAGAAAAAAGAAATGTCTCTGTAAACCATATAAAAGTGCTGGTTATGTGAAAATCAAACACGTTCATATTTAAGTTTTCCTTTCTGATTCTTTTGCTTGGGTATTTGAATAGAAAGCTTTTGGTAAAATATTTTTAACTCTCTTTGGGATTCATACCACATAATCGTCCATTTTTACCACCAAGTTTGACATCACAGATAGGTTGTTTAATTTTGAGTGACATGATGTACAAGAGAAGCAATTTTACCAGAGGGTAACTGACATAAACAAGACTTGTGTTTCTAGGACCTCTCATCAGCGTGACAATGAAACTATAGTGCACAAAATGCTGTTATTTGAGGACCTAGGACTTACAACAACACACTAACGAAAAAATTACCTTTTACACCACCGAATGATCCATAAGTCATATTGCAGGCTGTCCTCTGAAGATTGTGTTCATACATCAGTTTGATCTGATACTGGTTCCCATGTTCCACATTACCCAGGGTTCCTAAGGAGAAAAACAAACCCTCTTATTGCCTTGTATTTTTTTTACATTAAAAAATATGTATTATTGGCTCAGTGGATAGAGCGTCGGCCTCTGGACTGAAAGGTCCCAGATTCGATACCAGTCAAGGGCATGTTCCTTGGTTGCGGGCATATCCCCAGTAGGGGGTGTGCAGGAGGCAGCTGATTGGTGTTTCTCTCTCATCGATGTTTCTAACTCTCTATCCCTCTCTTTTCCTCTCTGAAAAAAAAAAAAAAAAAAATCAATAAAATATATTTTAAATATATGCATTATTACTTTGTATTTGTTTACATTAAAGAATAGTACATAAAAAAATGTCATTCTCTACACTGATTCCAAGTAATTCAATGTCAGTAAAATCTAAAGTGACAGAGCACTAAAACGCTGTGCATTGGGAACAATTAGCATGCGGATGACAGAATGGCAGCTCAGTTCTAACAGGTTAGTCTCAGCAAGACTACACCAGAGTGGCCGAAACTGGTTTGGCTCAGTGGTAGAGCGTCGGCCTGTGGACTGAAAGGTCCCAGGTTCGATTCCGGTCAGGGGCATGTACCTTGGTTGCAGGCGCATCCCTGGTGGGGGTGTGCAAGAGGCAGCTGGTCGATGTTTCTCTCTCATTGCCGTTTCTAGCTCTCTATCTCTCTCCCTTCCTCTCTGTAAAAAATCAATAAAATATATTTAAAAAAAAAAAAAAAAAGACTACACCAGAGTGACATTTTATCAGCCATTTCCACAATGTCTGAGTAAAGAGTAATTATTCACATAACAACAAAACCCTCCCATTTCAGGTCTAAAATAAATAAGGTTCTTAACTTCCTGGTGCTTAGAAACAAGAACAAAATTCCCTACACGTTCAAGCAATTCAATTTTCTGTCCCAACTCTCAAAATTAGTACTCAAGCCCTAATGCGTTAGATTCTAATTGAATGGAGAGATCTTCTAAAGCTTCCCTCGGTAAGGAGATAGGACATGATGTTTGATTTGAAGTCTGCCAAGAAGAATTTCCTTGAAAATAGGAAGCACACAGAAGGCAGCCCATCACTTTTTTCTCTCACGTTGATGTTTCTCTTTCCTTCTCCCCTCCTCTCTCTCTCTAAAAATCAATTTTTTTCATCTTAAAAAAATAACGTAGTAGTGTAACTAGAGAACCTTAGGCAATGCACCCTTAGTGACCACCTTAAAATAAAGACAGTACCTGAAAATCCAAAATTTCTGACCTTTTTTTTTTCTAGAGAAGCATCAATGACATAAGATTAAAATCACTTACATAGGTTTGCCCTCGGGCACACAGACTGAATGTAATAACTGCACACCTATCATTACAGTCCCCAAATAGCCAAAGTTCCTGTAAAGTTTCACCAATTAGCAAGGAAATGGTTACTAAAGCATGTATGCTGTTGGCCTTATTTAAACAAGATCTCATTTAAACAAACAAAAAAAAAACTATTGAAAATCAACAGTTACCTTGACAACAATTTCTGGTGCGCTTTTATATAACCGCTGAGAAATCTAATGATGTTAAATGAAATAAAAGCCTTCCCCAGTAAGTTAAAAATTCATTGTGTTAAATAACCAAATTAGATTACTTAAGCCTGTCAAAAGTAAAGAACCCATGTTTCTGCCTCTCCTGGCTAGCATTAAAATTCCACAAACAGGTCAAATGCTTATTAGTAAATGCTTGTTGAGAAATACACAATTTGGGGGGAAGACTAACAGAATCAGGATGGCTTCAGCTCACACGGTGTAACCACTTACTCAGAGCAATCAGAAAGGACTGGAATGCCCCCGGCTGCTGTTCTTTCCCGAGTCTGATCAGATGGGCTAACGTAAGGGCAGCAGGAGCTGGTTCTCTATACTGAGCATGCGCCTGACGGCAAAGCGCCCACCACAAAGAAGCCAGCAGGATAGCCTCTGACCATTAAGGGGTGTTTGGTGTGTCTAGGGCAGGGGTCGGCAAACTCATTAGTCCACAGAGCCAAATAGCAACAGTACAACGATTGAAATTTCTTTGGAGAGCCACATTTTTTAAACTTAAACTTCTTCTAAGGCCACTTCTTCACAACA
The DNA here is from genome assembly GCF_964339955.1 of Pipistrellus hanaki. Classification (NCBI taxonomy): domain Eukaryota; kingdom Metazoa; phylum Chordata; class Mammalia; order Chiroptera; family Vespertilionidae; genus Pipistrellus; species Pipistrellus hanaki. The sequence goes on along the minus strand of NC_140512.1, from coordinate 9,900,907 downwards.
GACTCGCCCAGGCCGTGGTATTTTGTGGGAGAGCCACACCCAAGGGGCCAAAGAGCCGCATGTGGCTCGCGAGCCGCAGTTTGCTGACCATTGATCTAGGGACTCTCTAGTTTGCCTCGAATCTATCTTAGCTGCACACAGCGTGTAAAAGAAGACAGATGTACTTGGGGGTTGGCGGGGGGCAGTTGGGGGTTAGGATGTCAAGTGTGTGGCAGCATTTTCGCCTGCTAATACCAGTGGTTGTGCTTCAACTAGAAAGTGTTTATGCTTCCCCTGTTACAGTGAAAGCTAGGGAAAAGTTCAGACAGGAACCTCAAGAAACATTTTCAAGAGAACAAAAACATGAACTTTCCTGCCTCACAATTTCAGCCAAGCCAGGAAAAACAGACAACCTGTCAGCCTGTGAATATTGTACTGGGAAGAGGCTGCAGGAATGAGAGGCCGAGAAGGGAAGTGAGGTGGGCATTAATTTTAACTGCTATTGAATATTTCTTAAAACTCAAGTGCCCTAAGTGCCCAGAATTGGCGTGCATCAGTCAGAGGCAATCCTGGACACTCTCCCTAAGCAGGAGGAGGCTACAAGGCACCTCAGGCGGAAATGGGGGCACCCAGGGAAATAGCCCACCTAGGAAATGTGACAGCCCAAGCACCTGGAACAAGAAAGGATTGAGGGGGCCCTAACCGGTTTGGCTCAGTGGATAGAGCCTCACTCAGCCTGCAGACTCAAGGGTCCCAGGTTCGATTCCTGTTAAGGGCATGTGGCTTGGTTGCAGGTGCATACCTAGTGTTTCTCTCTTATCAATGTTTCTCTCTCTCCCTCTCCCTTCCTCTCTGTAAAAAAATCAACAAAATATATATTTAAATAAAAATCGAGGGGAAAATGCTCATTACGAAAAGAAAATCTCAACTCAAATCTTTTTTTGTCATTAAAGAATATCTATTCTTTCACAGTATCAAAAAGCCCAGTTTTTAACACAAATTCTCCATTAGAAAGAAAAATGTTTCTTACCTGAGACAGAGTAGACGCAAAGTTTTCTAGAATGCAGCACAGCCAAATGAAGCATTTCAGTGCCTCTGAAAAATGGGGAAGTTTTAAAAGTGTAAATATTAGTTTCAGATGGAACTGAAAAATGGTAGAATAATTTGTAAGAGCGATTATAACCACAGTCTACCTTGTGTAAAGGAAGCAGTCCACTAGATCAGTGTTTCCCAACCTTCTCTCATGATGAGAATCACCTGGTGGAGTTGTTAAAACACAGATTCCTGAATCCCAACTAAGAAGTGCTAAACTAGAATTTTGGGGAACATATAGGTAAAATTGTATACTTAACTAGTGCTCTAAGACAGATGTTATATACAGAGCACTAAGTTAGGTATGCAATTTTACCTATATGTTCTCATATAGGTAAAATTGCTAAAAAGTGCTAAAATTCTAGTTTAGCACTTCTTAGTTGGGATTCAGGAATCTGTGTTTTAACAACTCCACCAGGTGATTCTCATCATGAGAGAAGGTTGGGAAACACTGCACTAGATGACATTCTATCACACCGAAAAGCAAAGGTCACAGCAAGCAGCCAGCTTGGCAATCCGGGGGCTCGGGGCTGGGCCGCCAGCAGCTGCCTCCAGCCTGAAGCCTGGAGCCTCCGGAGAGTCCCGTGGAGGCTCCGTCTGAGCTGCCCACAGCAAGGAGCCCAGGTCAGGTCCCGGCTCTCCAGCCAATAACCCTGTGACCTTGGCCATGCACTTCATCTCTCCCAGCTGTTTCCCCTCCTGGACAATAAGAGGTTTCAATTGGATGAAATAAAATCACGTGAGAGCACCTTGTAAAGTGCAAAGCACCACAGAACGCTAATCGTGACGAAGCTACAGTCATGATCTCACATGGCATTCGTCACGTCCAGCTCTGAAACGTCACGGGAGGCACTGGATGTGTTTCAGCTTGACCACTGTCGCCACTCACCACCCAGCCCCTGTCAAGTGGTTTCGAGAGACAAGGAAGGCAGAGTCCAGAAATCCCAAGTTCAAAGTCTTCAAGGGTCAGCCAGTGGGTGTGAATGAGGAAAGGACAGTGACCCAGTGGAGACTGGGGCCAGACTAAGGGAGGCCACTGCTGCTCAGTTCTGGGCTTGTGGCCAGATGTCCACTTCTTTTCTTTTCCCAGAAAAACCAGAATGTAATCTCCAGCTTCATATACATATACATATAGGAATTCATTTGAGCCAACTGACATCATATGCTGGGAAGCAAGCGCTCCTTCTGGCTCTCAGATGTCGGCAGGCCTGTTCCATCTCAGGCACATCTGCAGCAGGCCTCCCGAGTCTACAGACTGTCCTACACGGCAGGGACGGTCGCTGGAATCTGAAGACTGGCGTAGGGTCTTGACTCTCACCTTGACACTTGTGTGATCATGGACCCTTTCAGAGAATTAGTCTCTCATTTGGAAAATGAGATGTCTGATAAGACTTGCAAAACATTATTACAATGAATATATAAATACCCACCGCTTGCTCTGCTACCGGGAAATGCAAATATACACAACAACCACATAATCAATATTGCCTTCAGAGTGTCTTTTTTTTTTTTTTAATATATTTCAGAGTGTCTTATATGTGCCCTGAACCCCCTCAGCCATCTCCCATCACGCACAGGAAACGATGTCATGAACAGAGAGACAGTAGAGGGTAGAGTCAGACCTGGGTCTGAATCCCGGGCTCCAGCTAGTTTCCTGATCCCGAGACCACATCTTACAAACAAAGAGTAATGAGAGGATAGCAGTAGTGAATACCAGCACAGTATCCACTCATTAATGTTAGTGATCACACAGATGGGGGCCACACTGAGGACTACTGGACAGCATGACTGTCACAGCATTTCACTTTCTGAAAAAACAAAAAGGAAAACGTGTTCTTAGCTCCTTACCCTACAAACCCATCGTATATGTGCAAGTGCACAATGGGCACCCAATCGCCATGAGCCCGAGATGGAGTAGATAGGTACCAGTCAGGTCAGGCACACATCTCCCAGGTCCACCCGTCACAGTGCACGGAGCCCCGGCCCATGGCACCCAGGAGGCAGCTGCCCATCAGAAGGAAGCACAGCAGGGGAGAGGGGCAACGGTGAAAAGTGGCTGGGCAGGTTTCTCCAGCAGGCCTGGGGCCCTGAGTACATGGAAGCTGGGGCCAATGAACCGGGATGAGCAGGTGGAGTGAGCCTAAATCCAGAGCTCAGGGCACTCGCGATCAAGAAGGCAAAAGGGGGGACAAAAAGAAGAGGCAGGGGAAACGAGACCACCTCTGCCTTCAGAACTCCTCAAAACAGATACTTCCATAAATGATTAAGAAGCAAGGGCTTAAGGGTGAAAAACTGCTGTTTGCAACCACATGAATGGATCTTGAGAGCATCAAGCTAAACAAGGTAAGTCAGATGGGAAAGGGCAAGAACCAGATGATTTCAGTCATATGTGGGATACAAAACAGAAAGCAGCAAGTGAACAAAACAAACTCATAGACACAGACAACAGAAAGAAAAAGGCAGGGTGGGGGGGAGAATGAAGAGAGAACAGGGGGTCAAATATATGGTGACAGAGGGAGACCAGAGTTTGGCTGGTGGGCATACAATGCCATATACAAATGATACATCATAGATCTATACACTTGAAACCTATCATTACTAACCAATGTCACCCAATAAATTTAATTTTAAAAAAAGAAATACAGGCTTATTTTAAGGAAATTCGTGAATGACAATAAGACAAAATCTACAATATCATCAGTAAATTTTTAAAAAAGCAGACATATTAAACAAAGTGCAAACTAATAAACAGTTTTCTAAAATAAATTAGGTTTAAAAGTATAAACTACTTTGAAACAAAGCTCTTTTAAGGGGAGACTTAACTTTATAGGTTGATGTGGCTTCTTTTAAGAAACTAATGACTGCCCTGGCTGGTTAGGCTCAGTGGATAGAGCATCAGCCTGTGGACTGAAGGGTACTGGGTTCAATTTCAGTCGAGGGCACATGCCCGGGTTGTGGGCTCGACCCCCAGTAGGGGGCGTGCAGGAGGCAGCTGATCAATGATTCTCATCATTCATATTCCTGTTTCTCTGTCCCTCTCCCTTCCTCTCTGAAATCAATAAAAATATTTTTTAAAGAAAACACTAAGGACCCCAAACAAGTAATTCATTTTAAAGCTTCAAAGTTATATGCCAAGTAGCATATCTGCTACTTTGTCTAATTATTTAAAGAGACATTTATATAACCTGGACATTGAGTGTTTTAAGTAAGTGAATACTTTCTATTTCTTTATTTGGTTATTTTCAAAAAGCTTATCCTTTTCCCTTAAGTTTCTGATACATCAGGCATCTTAGGTCTGTTACAAAAAAAAAAAAAAAAAAAAAGTCCTAAATGATTTGATCTTAGATGTACAGGCCTCCATGTTAAAAAGCATTCAGTATAGGAAGAGCACCTAGGTGACAATATTCAGAAAACATAGTCAATGGATATTAAAACATTTTCATGGATTGTCTTTTTTTCTTTGAAGAATTCATAAATGTGACACAGTGAGGGACTGATCCACTCCACGTCATATAAAACCCCAGAATCTGTAGGCCATACTTACGAAACAAACTGTCCTACTTCCACTTGTAGGATTGGATCTCGTAGCTGAACTTCTAGAAGCAAATCCTCAGCTTGAGCCCCATCTCCTGTTTTTACAGGATGGGGGTTAAAGATCCGTAGGTATCCCATAAAACTACCCACGATTATTTTATCTGTAGAGAAATTTGAAAAAAAAGAATTAGGAAGAAACAAACAGTGACAAAATTTGGAATTAAACTTTCCAATGGTATGACTCTGTTGTGTTGTCAAATAATAGGGGAAGCATAGCTTTAACAAAGAGCTGAGCAGGAGGCAGGATTGATCTTTTTTCTTTTTTCCTTTTTCTTTTTTTTTCTTTTTTTTTTCTTTTTATTGATTTCAAAGAGGAAGTGAGAAGGAGAAAGAGATAGAAACATCAGTGATAAGAGAGAATCATTCATCAGCTGCCTCCTGCAACCTGCACACTGGGGATCGAGCCCACAATCCAGGCATGTGCCCTGATGGGGAATCGAACCATGACCTCCTGGCTCATAGGTCGATGCTCAACCACTGAACCACACTGGCCAGGCAGGGTTGATCATCTTTGAGGAACAGGCCTTCCCATGTCCTATCACTGAGAGGGCAGGGCCCAGGTTTTCCTTAGAAACAACTTAGGAGGCGCTCACTACACTTCAGTGCCTCGCACTCTTCCTGGGCAATGTGATTTTCTCCTTTCACCTCGTCCCCCAGATTCTACTCTTTTCATTAAAGACAAATTTAATAAAATGAAGAAAAATGTAAGGAGACAATACTTAGATACACCGAATAAAAGAATCATTCTTTTTAAGAGGTCAGTGACTGAGAGATTTGAAGATGGCACCATAAATAAATGCCTGTACTCGCCGCCCCCCACGACCACATCAAAATTACAACTAAAATACAGAGCAACCATCATCCAGAACCGCTGGAAAGCTGGCTGAGTGGAAGTCCTACAACTAGAGAAGTAAAGAAGAAAGCACACTGAGACTGGTAGAGGTGCAGAGGCACAAAACGGGCTGGGCTGGCACACACACACACACAAAAAAAAAGGCTCATGACTATAAATCATTAAAACCAAATACAAATTTTAAATAGCAATGATATAGAACTAAAATGTTTTAAAGACCATTTTTAAAATATGAAGATGCAAAGAGGCACAACTAATGTAAGAATAAAACAGAATGTTTTTCTAGTATTATGAAAATGAAGGCAATGACTTAACAATTATTTTCTACCAACACATCGAGCCTGCATAATTTCTCCATTCTTGTATGATTGGCTTTCAGATTCAATTTAAAAAGAATGTAATTTGCTTTCCATGCCAACAGTGCTCTAGAAAACATGATAAACATTCCTTCGGCCTGCTGGACTTGCCCTTTTTTTAAGATATTTCATTGATTTTGAGAGAGAGTAAGGGAGAGGGAGAGAGAAAAACTTTGATCAATCGGCTACCTCCCGCATGCCCCTGACCGGGGATGGAGCCTGCAACCCGGTCATGTGCCCTGACTGCAATCAACCGGCAACCTTTCAGTTTGTTGGATGACACTGAACCAACTGAGCCACACTGGCCAGGGCAAACCCGCTGGACTTTCTATAAGAATGTGGCAAGCATCAACCCCACGAAGTAACACAGTACTAGAAGGGCAAGGATTCTCAGTACGAGCAGGGACAGTGGCATTGTGACAGGAAGCAGAGTGGTTGTGGTGGGCAGACTAGGCCAGCTTTCTGCAAAAAAGCTAAAACTACAAAGATTATGCCGAGGCTTGAATGTGCTGAGTCCAATGCAGATCTAAGAGAATGCTAGCTATTAAGACATGCAAGCATTTCAAATTGGGAGGAGATAAGGAGAGAAAGGGCCCTGGCCACCTGGTAGGTCAGTTGGTTAAAGCATCATCCTGATATGCCAAGGTTATGGTTCAGTCACTAGTCAGGGTGCACACAAGGAGCAACTAATGAATGCATAAATAAGTGGAACAACAAATCAATGTTTCTCTCTCTCTCTCTCTCTCTCTCTATCTCTCTCTCTCTCTCTCTCTCTCATCAATAAAAAATAAAATAATTGCCGAAACTGGTTTGGCTCAGTGGATAGAGCATCAGCCTGCAGACTAAAGGGTTCTGGATTCAATTCCAGTCAAGGGCATGTACCTTGGTTGCGGGCACATCCCCAGTAGGGGGTGTGCAGGAGGCGGCTGATCAATGTTTCTCTCTCATCAATGTTTCTGGTTCTCTATCCCTCTCTCTTCCTCTCTGTGAAAAATCAACAAAATATATATTTTTTAAAAAAAAGAACAAGAAGAGAAAGGGCCAAGTGATCCAGTTCTAAGCTTCAAATTTTGTTTTATTATGTGACAACCAATACTTGAGGATAAAAAAATAAGTAATAAAAATAACAATTTTTATCTTATTTTCTTTCAAATAATTTCTTTAAAAGGCTTTTTCAAAATTCTAAGTATTTTTTTAGTTCTACAACAAATGGAAGCAATTTAAATGACGTCTTATAATATTTTTCAGAGTTCCAGCAAATAATATGACAGAATCAACACAACCAAGAAAACACAAACAACTGAACAGAAAAAAGAATTACATTTATCATCCTGCTACCTAAATATCACTAATAAGGAAAACTACCTTCAAAATTAGAGCATAATTATGACAGTTCACGGAAATCCCATAAAAGTACATATTTTAAGAGGAAGTTTCGGAAACCAGCTTGGCTCAGTGGATAGAGCATCAGCCTGCGGACTGAAAGATCCTGGGTTCAATTCCAGTCAAGGGCATGTACATTGGTTGCGGGCACATCCCTGGTAGGGGGTGTGCAGGAGGCAGCTGGTTGATGATTCTCTCTTATCGATGTTTCTAGCTCTCTATCCCTCTCCCTTCCTCTCTGTAAAAAATCAATAAAATATATTTTTTAAATAAAATTATATATATATATAAAATTATATATATATATAAAATTATATATATATATATATATATATATATATATATATATATATATATATTAAGAGGAAGTTGTTTTTATTTCATCTCTGTACCAATTGGCTCCAAGATGCAGGGTCATAAGTTACTTACCTTGTCCATTTCCACTATTATCAACGTCAGCCAAACACAGACAGCCTTGATCAAATTCTTCCTTTTCTCCCAGAACAGTAGACCACCAATCACGGGCTTTAAATAAAGACATTTTCGTTCACTCTAAAAAGAAAACATGTGTTTACAGTAAAAATCCACTTCACACCATGAATAAATAGAAGATAATCTCTTTATCACTGAAGCTCCAGAAATTCTCTTCCATACTTACCACTTGACACTTTTTTTGTTTTTAATACCTACTTAAATATATATCATCTCCCAAACCAAGTTTACTCCATTTGTGCAGTCCTTTAAGATATGTGTTTTCACACCTCATTGGCCTAACCCTACACTAAGGAAGGGTCGGTCCAAAAATGGCTGTGGTGATGATAACCCCAAGAATCCTATGGAAGGCACATGTGGTCAGGAAGGCAGATTCGGCAATTATGAGGCTAAGACCCTGACACTGTTGTTGTTCATATTTGAAGCTTTGCTTTCTCCAGGTCATGCTAGTGCCTCCTCAGATTCTGCAAAACAGGAATCAGGTCTTGCAGTCCAAAAAAGATGACTATTGCACACAGAGGTGAAGGGAGGTTTTGCTTTAGAAGATAATGTGACAAGGGCTCTTTCAATAAAACACACAAGGCAAAGAGCACAGGAGAGGGAGTCTGGGGTTCCCGCTCTGAGCCCACACTCCAGCAATGTGACCTTAGACAAGTCCTTCGCCCTCCAGTCTCCCAACTGGTCTAGGGGGTGGGAGCATACAATGGCTTAACACATGAAACTGCTGAGCCCAATACTTAATCCATAGGACACACTCAATAAATGTCAGATACATGTCAGTAGTTACCGAGAACAAGTAATGGTGCTGCTGGAGGTGGAGTGTCTTCTGAGCAAGACAAAATTACAAATGCCGATCTGACCCTCTGGACTGAAGTACAAATGGCACATTCAAAAGACCAATAGTGATCGTTTATAGAAATGTTGTTAATCTGCAGGGGTGTCTTATAACTTCTATGTTTCAATTCTTTTTGAGAAATACTTGAAAATCTGAATTCTATGGAATAAGGCTTGCTTACACACATCAAAAGGTATAAAAATTTTAAAATTACTATATACTATTGATATTGGCTTTTTTTTCCTTCTATCAATAATTTGTACCATCAACATAAGTGTAGTTGTAATTTAAGGACAACAATTACAGGAAATGAAAAATCCCTTAAACTCTCATAAATAGCTTATAAATTATTTGCAAATTTTTAAAAGTTAAATTCTCTAAATGATTATTTAGTATATTCACACACACACAACACACACTATATATATATATATATATATGTATATGTATATATATATAATAATTGGTGAGATATATATGTGTATAATGTGTATATATATATCACCAATTATTCTTTACATTATCTATAATAACAATAATTAGACCAGACGACCTTTCGGGCCACTGTCAGGGCTGTGAGGGAAGCCTGGGTTCTGGGGGGCCGCTGGGCTGCCAGAGGGAAGCCCGGGTCCCAGGTGATGGAGGAAAGAAGGTGCTGGCAGCCGGGGGAAGGAAGGCCTACTCTTGCATGAATTCCATGCATCGGGCCTCTAGTTTCTAATAAGTTAGAAAAATCTGACAGGCTTTAGTTAAGACCAGTTTGACTTTGTGCATATGTGTGATATGGTTTCATTTTTTAAGGGAAATTGAGCTAGGGGAAAAAAAAAAAAAAAAAAAAAAAAAAAAAAAAACAACCTTCATTTTCCAGGAAATCTGAGTCAACCCCAGGACATGCTTGGGGACAGGAGATGCCAATAAAATCAGGTCATTTCATCGAAACTGCTGCCGTTTGCAATGCAGGGAGAAGGCTAAGCAATAATCCTATTGCAAGAAGGAATTGGGCGGTATTAGTGCACGCATCCCACTTCATCATAAGCTGAGAACTGCACTGACCATTTGCTCACAGGACCTGTTGACGTGCCACAGGAGGAGGGTGCTCCTGCACCACCTAACATTCCTGCATGGAATCTTCACAAATTCTTAGCACCCTCTCTGAAAAGTGTCCACAGGATCTCACTCACATGGTGCGCCTGGTTGTGTTTTGTTGTTTTCAACACACTCACACACATCCTTCCTAAGAAACCTATTACCCCCAAAAAACTAATACAATGGCATCAGAGGATCAATCCTGCCCACCGAGTAACACTCAGAACGGGAACCCACGCGCGCGATGTACCAGACACACCTTCTTACCCGGTGCCGGATCCAGTGGGTCCTGCCCACCTGGCTTGGAACTCTCTCTCCGCAGGTTTTCCTTTCGGAACGCCTGCCTGCCGGGGTCCCGGGGCTGGAACGAGAGCAGGAGCGAGGGGTGCAGAGAGAGCAGCCCTCACTTCACCGCCCCCTCTCCTTCTCCTGCTCCGACGCGCCCCACGTCCCGGGGACACGGGGGCAGCCTGGCCAGGCGGCACCGCCCGTCCCACCGAGCTGGAGGAGTCACCCCAGGGAGCCCCTCCGCATCCCTCCTCCGTCACCCCCCGACAGGAGCAGGGGAAGCGGCATCAGTCCCTGGGAAGACACCGGGCAGGCAAGGACCACGGCCGGCGGACCGCAGAGAGGAGGGGATGATGGAGAAGGCGGCGAGCGGCGAGCGGTGAGCGAGATGGAGCGGAGAGCGGACCGCGGCGGCGGCGGAAGGGACGCCTCCCCGCCCGCGCCTAACTCCAAGCCATCTTCGCCCAGTTGTCATAGCGCTTTACAACGAACGCTACTGCGCAGGTCCGAGGGCGGCGCCCCGAGGCCTTCTGGGGGTTGTAGTCCAGAAGGGCGGAGGCCGAGGAGGACGGAAATGGGAATGTCAGATTTCTACTAGGCGGGTAGGCGGGGCTGTCAGGAACCCAGGCTGCGCGCTCAGCTCCCGATCCTCGGCGCTCGTGGGTGGGACTTTTATGGGGGAGATTGGGGTTCAGAATAGCAAAGCCTCTGGAGCGACTTCATCTTTCCCAGCCCGCGAGGCTATGTCCACGGCCTGGGCTGCTGGGCGGCGGGGAGTAGGGAGAGGGAGAAGGGATGGAAAGAGGGGAGAGCGGGAAGGGAGCTGGCTCAGCACATACTCATCGTGAAGAAGACCCCGAGGGTGGAAGACCAAGACCTTTGAGGCTGCGGGGCAAGGTTTATGGGTGTTTTATTTTTATTTTTTTTTTCCTCCTGGAAAAAGTTATTTGTACATGTCTCCTCGTTACACGTGCTAAATATTCTCTTTAGAATATACTTTGGGGTGGGTTTCCGGGTATATAGGTGTGCAAATGTTCAACTTTATAACTGAACATAACGGTTAATGCCAACTTTTCCAACTTTGTATGGGCTCTCACCAGATTGTCGTTGGTGCCAATTTAACAGCAACAGGAATCCCCACATTGGGGTGTGATGACGCCAGAAACTCGGAGCAAACAGTTCGGTTGTGACACAGCCCGGCGATGGGACAGCTCAGTGGTGCTGCAACTGAACTCGGAAGCCCCACCGCTGGGGCACAGAGGCAGCCCCGGGCAATGCCCAGTGAGATATCTGCAGCTCCAGCTAAGGGAACTCAGCCTTCAGTGGAACAATTCAGAGGGGAGATGACTTATAAATCCCACCCCTGGTCCCTGATTGGTCCATCCTCACGCAAATGAGAATTCACAGTTTGATTTGTCCCAAAAGTATTGTTTGGATTGGTCCAAAATACAGCTCTGATTGGACAGAGAAATTCTCAGTCTTACTGGTTGAAGTAGGAATCCAGGAACTCCTTTGGAAAGGCTGGCTCAAGTGCAGGAGACAGGCCCGTGCTGGGGGCAGGTTCAGCAGAGGCTTTTCCCTGAAGCTGGCTGGCCTGAGAGGTCCTGTTAGAATCAGCTGCTAGGCTTTTTTTTTTTTTTCTATTCCTCCTCCTCCTCCTCCTCCTCCTCCTCCTCCTCCTCCTCCTCCTCCTCCTCCTCCACCTCCTTCTTCTTCTTCTTCTTCATCATCCCAGGTAGCCACCAAGAGCCTTTTCTTGGTAGGTGTCTTCTTTCTTAGGGCCCAAACTTCTATACTTTCAAAGTCAGTGTAGGTATATAGCCTGTGATACTAACTTTGTAGCTTTAGTCCTTGCTTTTTTCACTAGATTTAACTTATACACTTTAAAGTTCCTGTCTTTCACCAACAATTCACATTACCAGTAGGAAATGAAATTCTAAATATGGCTTTTCTTTTCTTTTTTAATATATATTTTATTGATTTTTTACAGAGAGGAAGAGAGAGGGATAGAGTTAGAGCCGTCAATGAGAGAGAATCATCTATCAGCTGCCTCTTGCACACCCCCTACTGGGGATGTGCCCACAACTAAGGTACATGCCCTTGACTGGAATTGAACCCGGGACCTTTCAGTCCACAGGCCGACACTCTACCCACTGAGCCAAACCAGTTTCGGCTAAATTATGGCTTTTCTTAAAGATACAAGGAATTCATGGAAAGCATTAATTTCTAATACTTTGATATTATTAAACCATCACAACATTGAATATAATAAATAAAATGTAAATTACTTGGACTGCCAATAATAAAAGCTTAGGCAAAGTACTATTTCCTAATTAAAACTCAAATGACTGAATTATTTCTAGTTGAATAATGTTCATAATATCAGTGAGAAAAAGTCTTTAAAACCACTTGATATAATTCTTATAAAGAAAAAAATATGGCCCAGCCAGTATGGCTCAATGGCTCAGTGATTGAGTGCGAGGTCACGGTTCGATTCCTGGCCAGGGCACATGCCCAGGTTGAGGGCTCAGTCCCCACTGTGGTGCATGCAAAGGGCCGCCAATCAATGATTCTCTCTCATCATTGATTTTCTATCTCTCCCTCTCCCTTCTTCTCTGAAATCAAAATATATATTTTTTTAAAAAAAGGAAAACAAAAAGTATGGAATAACACTGGAAGGAATTTTCACAAAAACATGTATAGGACTATTAAGTGGGGCTTCTTCTCAACTATAAAATCAAGATGATTGACCAATGTTACACCAATAAATTCAATAAAATTTTTTACAGTAAAAAGAGATAATATGTAAGAGCAGTAAACAGTACTTAAGTTTTCAAAAGTTAAGACAACTCTTATTAAGGGCTTAACTCCATGAGCAGGACATGAAAAGCACTCAATGTACATTAGCTTTTCATTTCCAGTGCCCAAGCCTTGCCTAAGTACAATAAACACTAGGTTTCAACCAGGGATCGCATACTAGGGAATTCCTACGGAGAACCTTCCTTTCTCCAAAACTGATGGCTCCTACAGCTTGTGCGGAGCGCCTCCTGTGTAGCCCCTGGGAGACTCAAAGCACCTGCCCAGGGCCCGGAGTCCAGGTAGGACGCGGGAGGGAAGGCGCACAGTAAGGCTTCAGGCGGCAGCTAGGGCGCCCAGGCCTCCCCGCGGCCTCCGCCAGGGGGCGCTCCCCCCTCGGGCACCACCCGCCCGGCAGGCGTTGGGGCCGGGCGCTCGGAGCTCGAACTTCAGGCCTCCAGGCCGCGCTGCGGGGGAGGCTACCGGCCGGCGGCGGCGGGAGGGGGCGCTGCGGCCCGGCGGGCGGGCGGGCGCGGAGGAAGTGCCGCCGGAGCCGCCGCCGGAGCCGCGCGGGCCGCGATGTCGGGGTCCCGGATGTCGGGGTCCCGGCCGGGGCGCGGCGAGCCGGGGGCGGGGGGCGCGCGGCGGGCGCGGGAGCCGCCGGAGCAGGAGCTGCGGCGCCGCCGGGAGCAGAGGCGGCGGCGGCACGACGCGCAGCAGCGGCAGCAGCTCCAGCACCTGGAGTCCTTGTGAGTCCGCCGCCGGGGGCCGAGGAGGGCGCGGGGCCCGGGGCGGTACTCGGAGGCCCGGCTGCCGCCCGTTACCGTCCCGGGCGGGGGCGGAGGGGGCCGGTGCCGGCGCCCGGGCCGCTGGGCCGGAGGGAGCGCGCCCCGCCCCGGGAAGGGAGGGCCGGGGGAGGGCGCGCCCGGGTTTGGGGACCGAGCAGCGCGCAGGGCCCGCTGGCACCTGCCCTGGCACCTGCCCTGGGTGTTGAGTCTTCCGGGTGCTGAGGGGAGAGGAGGCTCAGTGCTGAGCGCCAGGGCGGGCTGCCATGGGGCTCGAGCCGCTGCACAGCCATCGGGGTGGAGCACACCCACCTGGAGACTCTTCCGAAGAAACCCCACCTCGGCGCTCAGAAACCCCAGGAGTGTTTTTAAGCACTTGGCAAAATAGGAGATTTCTCCCCCCCCCCCCCCCCCCCCACTTGGGAGGATCATTCTTTCTCTCTTATCTAAATATAGCCTTCCTGCAGCTCAGAGCAACTTATTACCACCTACATTGGAGAATCGTAAGGCATCACAGATAGTACCGAATAACGGGCCTCCGGGGACATGTTTTATTTTCTAAGGATCAGCTACAAAAATAATGCAGGCGTCTCCACTGTGATATCGCAGAAGGCAACTACATAGTAAACACTCCTATTCCCATTCCCAGATCTTTTTTTTTTTTTTTTCCCCCTCAACCAAGGATATGTTTCTTGATTTTAGAGACTGAGAGAGAAACGTAGATTGGTTGCCTCCCGTACTCGCCCTGGGAATCGAACCCGAGACCTTTTGGTGCCCAGGACAATGCTCCAACCAACTGAGCCACCCGGCCAAAGCCAGCTCTGTTGTTTTTAATAGTTAAATATTCCCTCAATAATCGAGAAATATAATCTCTAATTACTACATAAACTAAGAAATTGTTTAGCCCTAAGAAAAAACACCAACCATGGGCCTTTAAATTTTTGGAAACAGTTGAGAAATGTACTTTTTAAGGACATCGCTAATGATCATAGGTTTCAAAATACACAGTTCCATCATATTGCAAGGGCCTTAGGAACTACCCTATCAACACTGAGTGAGAGTTATGCTAGAATAAACAACCTGACAGATGATGACAGTTTGGAACCGTAATTAACTCCCGGGTCTTCTTACCACACGTTTTCCCTGTAGTCTCTCGCTTTCCCTTCTCCCAAAAAGAAAGTCACTGTGCTAAGACGGCAGGTGAGTTAGTTTCGGTGAATTTGGTTCTGCCTCTCCGCAGGATGTGGGAGAACATCAGTGTGTGTGTATGTGATCTCGAGCGCTGGGCATGTTCTATTAACCGCTTTCGACGTAACGTACTTCTACCCTGTTTCCCCGAAAATAAGACAGTGCCTTACATTAATTTTTGCTCCCAAAGATGCGCTAGGTCTTATTTTCAGGGGATGTCTTATTTTTCCATGAAGAAGAATACGGTACACATTTATTGTTAAATGAAAATAAAGGAAATGTATTACCTGTATATGGTACGGTAGTACGGTAAGTTGTCAACACAAACCAGACAAACTGTGAATCCTACAGTATCAAGAATTTACTCATTTATTCAATGACAATCATGGCATCATCTTCTGGAACATCATCATAACAATCCAATTTCTGAATTTCCTGGTGAATTTCTTGTGACTCCATTTCTTTCAGAATCAGTGGACCAAATCTCTCATGTTTAGCCTGGGGGGGGGCCCTTATTTTCGGGGGGGATGGCTTATATTTCACTCAGAAGGAAACCTGTAAGTAGGTCTTATTTTCAGAGGATGTCTTATTTTCGGGGAAACACGGTAGGTTTTTATTAAAAACTAGAGGCCTGATGCACAAAATTTGTGCAAGGGCCTTGCCTGCCCCCCCCCCAGGTCCCCCGCCTGCTGTGACTTTGTCTGGAAGGAAGGAAGTCGGTCTAATTAGCACATTATGTCTTTATTATTATAGTTGTCCTTTTTAGTTTGGCCCACTGCTGCTTTTGGCTCGCTGTGTTCCGGTTAACATGGTTGGTGACGGTTTGCTTTCTTTCTCTTTCCAGTTATGAGAAACCTCCTCCGGGGCTCATCAAGGTCAGTGTCCTCTCGGCTCTTCTCTCAGACAGGAGTCCCTCAGGGCTCAGCCTCCTCTGTGGTCACCTTCCTTCCCGCAGGTGCCAGGCAGACACCGGGCTGTGTCACAGCTGTGCCTTCCTGGCCGTTTACTCAGCCGGTGTCTGTGCCCCTGCCTGTCCCCCAGCCATCGCGCCCCTTCTCCGAGTCTCTGAGGCAGCAAGACTTAGAGGAGTGGTTAAAGGCCAAAATAACCTTTTCTGTTTGCTACCTTTCAATATTAAAAAAGATTTTTTTAAAACATTTTCATTTTAAATTTATTATACATGGAAACCTGGGGGTGGAAATCCAAAGGTTAAAAAAAAAAAAAAGCCTTATACAGGCTCAATCCCCAACCCCAGTTGGGTGTGTGTGAGGCAACCAATGGATGTTTCTCACATCAATGTTCCTCTCTCTGTCTCTCCCCCTCCCTTCAATTCTCTCTAAAAACCCATGGCTCCCGGTTGGCGCAGCTCTGTGGCTGAGCATCACCTGTGAACCAGGAGGTCAGGTCACCATTCATTCCTGGTCAGGGCGCATGCCCAGGGTGTGGGCTTCCCCAGTGTGGGGCGCAGGAGGCAGCCAATCAGTGATGCTCTCTCATCACTGATGTTTCTATCTCTCTCTCTCCATCTCCCTTCCTCTCTGAAGTCAAAAAAATATTATAAATAAGTAAATATCAATGGAAAAATACCTTCAGGTGAGGATTAACCAGAGAGAGAAAGAGAACCTAAAAAGTATTTGGTGGTGTAAGTACATTTCATAAATACACCCTGTGGCCTTCAAGATATAATAATCCATTTTAACTTAACATGCTTTTGTTATTATTCCAGGAAACCTTACTTGTCTAATCCTACACTTTGCCTCATTCCATAAGACTTTTAAGTTATCAGAAAACTTCTTGTAATCTTACCATCAGAATTTGGAGCTCACGCTGCAAGAAGAAATAAATCATTTTTTCTTGAACAACACTATTACCATTTCTCCAAGAACAGCCACCTGGTTTCTGCGATGTGGCTCTTCGGCACATTCATCTCCACCTTTCCTGTCAGGTCATTGTGTCTCTGACCTTGAGAGGTGACTCCTGATGACCTCGGAGCTCCCCGCTGAGAAAGCCAGGCCGTGCTGCGTTCTGAGGCAGGCGGGGCGGGCTCGGTGCTCTCTGGCCATATTGTTTACCCGCTGTTTCCCTTTTCAGGAAGATGAGACGAAGCCGGAGGACTGTATACCAGATGTGCCAGGCAACGAGCACGCCAGGGAATTCCTGGCTCACGCGCCAACCAGAGGGCTCTGGATGCCCCTGGGCAAGGAGGTCAAAGTGATGCAGTGTGAGTGCAGGCGCGTCCGGTGCTCCGAGTGCACCAGGGTGCACACCGCGGCTCACAGGCCTTCTCCTTCCATCTAACGTGTCCTCCTCAGCGCTGGCAGAGTCCCGGCGTGATCTATGTCCTGTAGATGGGCTCACACGGTCAGTAAGTGGTCCCGGTACGAGGCGGAGCAGAGGGGCGCTCCAGGCTCTGACTCCACGTGCAGTGGCTTCCCACGGGAAGTGTGCCTCAGGAGGACACGCGCTGGTGGTATTCCTGCAACAGGAAGGACCTTCCGTGGTGGAAACGCCGGGGGCAGGTCCCTCTGGGTCTTGGATCAGTTAGCCCCCTCCTTCTGTCGGTGGTAAGGCTGCTCCAGGTGGCCTGAGGAGCTACAGGCACAGAGGGTGGGGTGCACACCCCCCTCCCCACCAGGGCAGCAGCACCTTCATCCAGCACAAGGCGGCATTTGAAGAAAGGGTCCTGAAGCCCTTTATATACACACACACACACACACACACACACACATATATATGGCTTTTATTGATTTTGGAGAGAGAGAAACGTCAACTGACTGCCTCCTGCAGCCCCCCTGTCCCCACCAGGGATCAATCCCACACAACCCAGGCATCGGACCTCCTGGTTCATAGATCAATGCTCAACCTCTGAGCCACACTGGCCGGGCCAAGTTCACTTTTGAGTAGAGACTGATAACTGGATCTCACTGTAGGGTGGAGTGCCTGGGCTGCTTAACAGAAAACACAGTGTTTGTTTTATTGCTGAAAACGGCTGCGGAGGTCAGTCTCTCTCATCAGGTGGTTAGTCTTTCAGAGGAGAGTTTCCTGCTGAAGGCCAAGGCCACGAGCTGGGTGCTGGGAACTGCTGTGAGGGACGAGGCGGTGAGGCCGGAGCCTCCGTCTTCAGCCATCTGGTCCTTCCGGTGTGGCGCCTGGCCTTCCCGTGGGCCTGAGCCTCAGCCAGAGCCCCTCCGCCCACCGGCTGCAGAGAATGAGCCTGCCTGCTGGGGCTGGGCGATGCAGTGGCCTTTTAGCCAGCCCTCCTCCCCTGCTGTCCCTCCCCCTCCACGGCCAGAGGGTGCGGCCAGTCCCAGGGCCTCTGGGCTCTCCAAATCGAAAACGAGTCGTTTCTGTTCTGCTGACTCAGAATCCAGTTCTCCGGGGCCTGCTGTCCACGTTGTACACTCTTCCCTGCAGTATAACTTCCTTCATCTTTTTACTGCGGGCTCCTTTCACATGCTCCCTGTCCTTGCGGGTCACACCTTTTTTAGAGTCTTTTGCTTTTAAAATTGGAATCTAATGAAGAATAACTCTCATATGACGTACTGATACTTTATCTTGATGAAGTAAAACACATTATCTTACAGAAACATATCCCCTTTCTCTGTTTTCAGGTTGGCGCTGTAAACGGTACGGTCACCGAACGGGCGACAAAGAATGCCCTTTCTTTATCAAAGGCAACCAAAAGTTAGAGCAGTTCAGAGTAGTAAGTAGAACCCCAGGGTGTCAATTTACGTTTGCCACAGATGGTGCGTGCCCGTGAACCAGGCCGTCCTCGGTGAACTGGAGGCTCACGTGAAAAGTATTCCCAGAAGCCTTCTGGCCTAAGGACCTGGCGTTAACTACATCTCTGTTAAATCGTGTTTGTGTGCGAGATCAGTTACATTAACAAGAAACTCACTTCTTGTTATTTGCTTATGCCCTGGGAACACTGATTCTTTTTTCTGAAGCAGACATTCTTATCGACTTTTTACTTTGGGGGAAAAAATCAAATTTCCTAACCAAAAATCAGGGTTCTGATTTCCTAATCCTTGTCTAGGTACTAGATATCTTCCTATAATATTATAAACTAGAAGTGAGTATAAATGATATTTCCTCGTTACATGTCAGTAAAATAGGTCTGTCATTTTCTCACTATATTCTAATAGTCACCTCCCAGGGATAGTAATTCATCTTCAGTAACTGTTTCAATATATCGGGTATATTGGGATTACCAGCATATATTAAACTGGGGTCCACATTCTTCAGGGATTTTAAGACATTGAAAATATTGTTCTTTCATTTTAATAATCATTGATAGCTGGAATATCAATTTTTATACCTCTCTCACAGATAATTTGGTGATAAATCTAAAAAATTTAAACATACGCCGACCCAGTTTGGCTCAGTGGTAGAGCGTCGGTCTGCGGACTGAAGGGTCCCGGGTTCGATTCCGGTCAAGGGCATGTACATTGGTTGCGGGCACATCCCCAGTAGGGGGTGTGCAAGAGGCAGCTGGTCGATGTTACTCTCTCATCAACGTTTCTAGCTCTCTATATCTTTCCCTTCCTCTCTGTAAAAAGTCAATAAAATATTTTATTTTAAAAAATTTAAACATCGATATTCAATATTTTTTCAAATGCAGAAACCTAAATTCTAAGAATTGATCCTAAGGATTTAACAAAACATCAATGTACACAAATTTTTCTGAATGTAGAAAAATAACTCAGAATATTTATATGGTTAAGAAATAGAAACTAAATAAAAATAGGCAACAACTTCAATGGCCAATATGCCAACAACATAAATTACTATAACATAGAAATCATATAGCTTTAAGAATTATGTTTTAAAAGAAAGTATGTCATAGGAAGATGTTCATGAAAACTTAAGTGAAAAAGAGAATAGAGCGTTTTATATAACATGATTATAATTTTTTCTAAATTATGAATAATGACTGGGAGAACCCCACTAAAATATTAGCAGTGAATATTCCCAGTGGTGAGATAATAGATATTTTTAACTCTATTTTTTAAAATATATTTTTATTGATTTCAGAGAGGCAGAAGGAGAGAGATAAACATCAATGATGAGAATCAATGATCAGCTAGCTGCCTCCTGCATACCCCAGGGATTGAGCCTGCCACCCTGTTTTGTGCCCAAAGAATCGAATCATGACCTCCTTGTTCATAGGTCAACACACAACCACTGAGTCACACTAGCCGGGCTTATTTATGTTTTTTAGTTTAATATGTAAAATTAAAAAAAAAATTTAAAGATAACTCACATACTATAAAATTCACTCTGTGTATTCATATTTTAAAGTACTTTAAGTGATTTAGATTATACAGATATTACAGGAATGCATTGGCCTTTAACAAAATGGAAACATAATAAGGTTTTCCAGAATTGAAAAAGGATTTACAGTAAGTAGTCTGAAGAGTATCCCTCCAGACCTCTTTTTTGGCACATGGTTTGTGTACCTAATAAATGAGTCATTCTTACGTATCATTTTCTTTTTCTTTCTTTTTCAAAATATATTTTATTGATTTTTTACAGGGAGGAAGGGAGAGAGATAGAGAGCTAGAAACGTCGATGAGAGAGAAACATCGACCAGCTACCTTTTGCACCCCCCCCACCGGGGTTGTGCCTGAAACCAATGTACATGCCCCTGACCGGAATCGAACCCGGGACCCTTCAGTCCGCAGACCGACGCTCTACCACTGAGCCAAACCGGTTTCGGCTACGTATCATTTTCTAACTCACTTGTTTTGCTTAATATAATTTAATCAAAAGATAATTACTTTAATATTTCTAATCTTGAATAGTATTTTTCAATATTTCTATGGTTTATTTCCTTACAAAAGATACTAAAATTATAATCCTGTATTTGTATAATTGGAAAACCTTTTTTAGCCTCCATAAGTTTAAAGTCATGATGATTCTCAGGAAGGATTAAAACCTGTAGAATATAAAATTACACCAAACTGGGGAGGGGAACAAACTAATTTCAGTGAAAAAGCGATTTAATTTTAAATTAACTAACAATCTATGAAGTTTAACCCAACCTTAACTTTCTCTAACCTTCAAGGCACATGAAGATCCCATGTATGACATCATCCGAGAGAATAAAAGACATGAGAAGGATATAAGGTGAGGTTGTCCTGATGATAACAAGACCCTCTTAAAGTTTTACATTGTGTTAAGTTGGGAACAACTATTCCTGTTAGAGGAGTAGTGTAACAAAGGTGGGGCTTTAATTGCGCAGTGCTTGGAGGCCAGGAGCAGTCACTGAAAAGGCCTGGGTTCCAGCAACGAGCAGGTAGCCTGCTCCATTGGGTTAGCGTAATGCAGTGGGCGTGGCCCAGTCTGCTGAAACCAGAATGGTTGATGTTGGCAGCCCTCATTCTACTGTATGATTGGTTCTCTTTCTTTCTTTCTTTCTATCTTTCTTTCTTTCTTTTTTAAATATATTTTATTGATTTTTTACAGAGAGGAAAAGAGAGGGATAGAGAGTTAGAAACATCAATGAGAAGAGAATCATCGATCAGCTGCCTCTTGCACACCCCATACTGGAGATGTGCCCACAACCAAGGTGCATGCCCTTGCCAGGAATCGACCCTGGGACCTTTCAGTCCGCAGACCAACGCTCTATCCACTGAGCCAAACCGGTTTTGGCTGATTGGTTCTCTTTCATATGATTGTTCTTCAGGGGTCTGAGCTATTGATAAACGTAAAGATAGAATGAAAAAATAGGAGGTTTTTACTTTTTCAAATCTGTGGTCTTCAGTTATAATTGTTGAGGTGATAAATTACCTCATATGAACTTGAGCAGTGGGGGCATGATTTAGGAAAGGCTGTATCTGTTAGAAGTTACAATAAAAGGGACTCTAGAAACATGCAGAAATTGCCTTAGCTGGTTTGGCTCAGTGGATAGTGTGTCAGCCTGCAGACTGAAGGGTCCTGGTCGAGGGCACATGCCCGGATTGCTGGCTCGATCCCCAGTAGGGGGTATGCAGGAGGCAGCTGTTCAATGATTCTCTCATTATTCAACTTTCTATCTCCCCTTTCCCTTCCTCTCTGACATCAACAAAAACATATTTTAAAAAAGAAGAAAAATGAAACATGCAGAAATATTTAGGATAATGGAAAGGATTCAGAACACTTTTACACAGCCCTGTAGAATAGGCGTGGATGTGGCCGGGACCGGTTTGGCTCAATGGATAGAGCGTCGGCTTGGGGACTGAAGGGTCCCAGGTTCGATTCCAGTCAAGGGCATGTACCTTGGTTGCAGGCATATCCCCAGTGGGGGGTGTGCAAGAGGCAGCTGATCGATGACTCTCTCTCATCGATGTTTCTAACTCTGTATCTCTCTCCCTTCCTCTCTGTACAAAATCAATAAAATATATTAAAAAAAAAAAAAAAAAAAAAAAGAATAGGCGTGGATGTGGACAGGAATGGGAAACATGAAAAACTAAAAATACTGTGCAAAATGAGGTGATTATTGGTCACTTTTTTATCCTCACATCTAATCTTATATTTAAAAGAATTCTTGGACGTTGTTATGGTTTCTGGTTCTTTGACCGGTCTTCTCTGGTTAGGATACAGCAGTTAAAGCAGCTGCTGGAGGATTCCACCTCAGATGACGATGGGAGCAGCTCCAGCTCCTCGGAATGTAGGGAGAGGCACAGGAAGAGGAAGAAGAAAGAAAAGCATAAGAAGAAGAAGAAAGAGAAGAAAAGGAAGAAGAAACGAAAGCATAAGTCTTCCAAGTCAAGTGAGAGCTCGGACTCGGACTGACAGCCGCCCGGCCTGTCCGTGTTCTCGGCTCAGAATCACACGCTGTGGCCGAGAACAGAGGCCTGGGGTCGGAGAGGGGGCGCCCAGGACCACATCTGGTGTCACACACACGAGTGACCTCTCACCCACCTTCCAGGGAAGCTGTGACCCCCGAGAGGGACTGTCTTCCAGGTTCCCCCGGCTGGACGGCGCTGACTTCGCAGGACAGGCCCTGCCAGTCCCCCTCCTGCCGCGCACTGTGGCCCGCGATGCCCAGAAAGCCGGGGTGTCCGGACGACAGCCTCTGAGGACACTCCTCCGGGGGCTGCACCTCCACACGAGGCTGCTGAGATCCCCCTTCAGGCTCCACTCTGGTCTGTTGTTGAAGATAATAAAAGCTCATTATTTATTTTTCAAATGTATTTTTTTTTTATTTCTGAATAATACATGCTTGTGTTCCAAATTTAAATGGCATATAGTTTTCATTTAATTATGAAAACTCTTCCTTCTTCCTTTCTCCCCCAGCTTCCCCAGTTCCCTTCCCCAATGGCTACCAATGTTACCAGTTTCTTGTTAAGTCTTCCAGATTAATTTTATAAATCACAAGCAAATAAAGGGCTATTTTTTACACAAATGCTCTACACATTCATCTGCACTTTGCTTTATCTTGAGAGTATGAAACTAATTATTTTATAGTTAAGTGCATTTGGCATTGCTGACCAAAAGGTGTGTGTGTGTATACCGCCTGAGATGATTTGTTGATTGGGAAGAAGGGGTTCCTATAACTACAATGAAAACTCTGGTGTGGCTACATCATGTTTAACTTGATTGGATCTTACTGCCCAAACCCTAAGAATTTCCCAGGGTAAGTGACTCAGAAAATTGTTAAAGAATATAAGGGAATTACTGTACTGAGTCAGCTAGCCACACCCCAAAATACCCCTCACTTCCTTCCTCTTCCTGGTTAAGCACAGCCCACCTGGGCCTCAGCAGAAGCAGCTCCGCCTGTCGGGGTGGTGCCTGCAGCTAAGGCAGAGCATGTCTTGTTCTTTGCTGAACAGTGGAGCTAGATCTTGCTCACAAGTTGTGTCCCTCCCTATCCAGCAGGTTCTGTTGCTATTATCAGGGTTCCAGAAGTTTTCTATTCATTTCTGGTCTCTTTCCCTAGGGGTTGAGGGACCTGGGTCCTACCAAACTGCCCTCTCCTGCAGGCCTGGTCACCACTAACTGCCTCCCCTGCAGGCCTAGTTCCCCCAACTGCTCTCCCCTGCAGGCCTGAGTCCCTCCCAGCTGCCCTTTCCTACAGGCCCGGTCACCCCCAACTTCCCTCCCTTGCTGGCCTGGTCCCCCCCAACTGCTCTCCCCTGCAGGCCTGGGTCCCCCACAACTTCCCTTCACTGTAGGCTCTGGTGCCCCCAACTTCCCTTTCCTGCAGGCCTGGTCACCCTCAACTTCCCTCTTCTACAGGCCTTGTCACCCCCAACTGCCCTCCCTTGCAGGCCTGGTCCCCCCCCAACTGCTCTCCCCTGCAGGCCTGGGTCCCCCACAACTTCCCTTCACTGTAGGCTCTGGTGCCCCCAACTTCCCTTCCCTGCAGGCCTGGTCATCCTCAACTTCCCTCTTCTACAGGCCTTGTCACCCCCAACTGCCCTCCCTTGCAGGCCATTTTGTGGTGGCCATCTTGTATCCACCTGGGAGCAGCCATCTTGTGTGTTGGGGTGACAGTCAATTTGCATATTACTTTTATTAGATAGGATTGGAATGACATCAATAATGAAAACATAGTATGCTAATTAGATCAGATGTCCTTCCGGGCATCCTTCCGGATGAAGCCAGGGTTGCAAGGGAAACCAGGGCCCAGGTGCCTACCAGCAGCCACAGGGAAGCCCTGATCCCGGATACCTGCTGGCGGCTGGAGGGAGGGAAGCCTGGGTCCTAGGTGCTAGAGGGAAGGCAGTGCTGGTAGCTGGGGGAAGGAAGGCCTACTCTTGCATGAATTTCATGCATCAGGCCTATAGTTGTTTAATAAAATTATATAGGTTTCACCCTGGCCTGAAAGCTCAGTTGGTTAGAGTGTCTTTCCAAAATACCAAGGTTGCTGGTTCAATCCCCAATCAGAGCACATACAAGAATCAACCAATGAATACATAAATAAGTGGAACAAGTCAATGTCTCTTTCTCTTTCTCCCTCCTCTCCCTTTCTCCCTATCTTCTTCCCTTTTTCCTTCCCTCTTTAGTCTTTCTTAAAAAAAAAAAAAAAAGTCAACGAAAGTTATATTGCCTTAGCCGGTTTTGCTCAGTAGAGCTTTGGCCTGCAGACCATAGTGTCCAGGGTTTGATTCTGGTCAAAGGCCCAGACCCTTGACAGGGGCCCTGGTCTGGGCTGTTGCAAGAGGCAACCAATAGATGTGTTTCTCTCTCATCAGTTTCTCTGCCTTTCCCTCTCTTCCACTCTCCCTAAAAGTCAAAGAAAAAACATCCCCGGGTGAGGATTAACAAAAACAAAGAAAGCTTTGGGGTAGGTAAACACACAGAAGTGCTGGAAGACTTACATGCCTAGAGGGGGGCATGGAGACTCCACACCCTTTCCTCCTACCTCGTCCTATGCATCCCTTCCACGCGTACCAGGATCTGCTTCAGCAAAACCAAACCCGAGGCAAGGGACACTGGGACCTCCAAGTGACAGCCAGTCCATCAGGAGCACGGGTGATAGCCTGGGTATGGTGAGTGGCATCTGAAGGGTGGTGGCAGTCCTGTAGGACTGAGCCCTAGACCTGTGGGCTGTGAGCTTAGAAAACCCTGGGTGCTCACATGCACACACACCCCTGCAGACACTGATGGCTCTCCCATCCCACCCCACGTGTGCAATGGACTTCCTGCTCTTCCAAATGAGCCCTAATTAACCTTTTTGGTATCTAGCAAACTTAACCTGCACCATTTATTGGAAGGTTGTCCCTACAAATTGACCAAGTGGCTGTCTACATATTTGTATAAAGACGGTTCCTTTAAGACTTCTAAAACTTCCTTCCTAGGAGCAGGCACTGGATGGAAGTCCATGGCCCTTGGACAGTGCTGTTATCCACAACCTGCTATGTGCTTGGTCTCCGTCTATTAAAATGAGCAAGATAGTCTATTCCTTATCTAAGGGTCCCCGGAAATTATTAGAAGCACACACAAATGACCCAAATCTATAGGTTATCAGTGATGTGGCCTTTTTGGGAGAGAAAGAATATGCTCAAGAATCTCAAACATGCAATTCAACTAACTTTTATAACATAAAATTCACTCCAAAGACTTTTGTTTCTGTAATAGCTTTATTAGTTGAAATCAAGACATCACATGTTCTTGCCCATCATGATACATTTAGCTCTTCTTTGAGCTGGAACTCAGTAATCCCTCCCTTCCATTCTCTCTAAAAATCAATTGAAAAATTGAGGATTAGAGAGAGAGAGAGAGAGAGAGAGAGAGAATATCAATACCCATTTTTCCTTTCTACCTTTAGGATAAAATGAAGGCTCTTGACATTTTGCCTGAGCTTAGTTACCAGTGTTTCCTTTATGCCACTGCAGACAGGATGACCTTTACATGGCTGTAAAGCAACTGAACCCTGACAGCCCAGGACTAGGTGTTGGGAGGTATGACAGGGATACTCAATATCAAGGCTCAGTGTAAAGGAAAACCTGTCCTTAAGATACTAAACTTCCAGTACCCCAAGGTCATGGGCCTCGGTTGTAGGCTTAATTCCCAGCCAGTTGGGAGTCAACCAATCAATGTTTCTCCCTCCCTATCTTTCCCCCTCCTTTTCACTCTAACAAAATAATAATCCCACATAAACCACAACTTACTATCATTAGCAACATCAGCAATTAAATGTGAAAAACCATAAAAATAACATTCCACAGAAGAGAAAATCTTTGGCTCCAACCCATTTTGTAACCTAAGGTCTTTATTTTTATTTTTTTTAAATACATTTTATTGATTTTTTTTTTTACAGAGAGGAATGGAGAGGGAGAGTTAGAAACGTCAATGAGAGAGAAACATCGACCAGCTGCCTCTTGCATACCCCCTACTGGGTATGTGCCCGCAACCAATATACATGCCCTTGACAGGAATCGAACCTGGGACCTTTCAGTCTGCAGACCGACACTCTACCACTGAGCCAAACCGGTTTCAGCATAACCTAAGGTCTTTAGATATGCCTGTTACCCAGTTAGAATGGTGACAATCTTCATTTGCCCAACAGCAGAGTTAAATCTACAACCCCCTACCCTAACTATTCAACCCAGCTCTCCATTACCATTACCTCCCAGTCATCATCTGCTGACTGTCTCAACTCTAACTTGGAATCCTCTTTGCAAAGAATACAAATATGAGCACCTAAAGCTTAAGTGAAAACTCGATTTTAAAATGGAGTTTAGAATTATCACCCTAACTGGTTTGGCTCAGTGAATAGAGATTCAGCCATTGGACTCAAGGGTCCTAGGTTCAATTCCGGTCAAGGGCATGTACCTTGGTTGCAGGCACATCCCCAGTGGGGAGGGGGGTGCAGGAGGCTGCTGATTGGTGATGCTATGTTCTGTTAGAGACTTGTTGTCATATATTTCACAGTCCTCTTTTCTGGTTAGGATAGCAGGCTCCTAGTGAGGCCCTCACACTCATCACTCCTCTTGTTGATCTGATTGCTGCAGGGCCAGCAAAGTAGAGAACAGAAATAGCTTCCCCAGGATTCCTCCCGATTAGAACTCAGACCACTAACTTCTTCTTCAAAGACCCATTCTATCTCTTCGTCTTCCCACTCATACTCATCTGAAATGTTCAAAGAAGTAATTTCTTTGGTCAAAGTAGCAACATCGTTGTTTCCTTTTAAGGATGTAACTGTGGCCTCCTTTAACTTCCGGCTCCCCGACATCTTCCTCGGTCCGGTTGCTGTGCAGTTCGGTGACTCCTCGCTTACCAAGGGCATTTGCTCAGGGGAGTTCATCTCTACATCTCCCAACCAAGCTATATCACAATGGACGGCTTCATGGGTTTTGTTAGACTGGGCCAACTGGGCAGTGGAGGGCCGGCTGCCCTGCTCTCCTACCTCCTTTCTACTCAGGTCCCCACACAGCACTGACTCTTCCCCTGTTCCCTTCCTCCCTCCTGGTGATGGCGCAGGGGATCTCCCCAGGTTCGCATGCTCCAACCAGCTCATGTCACACTGAATGGCTTCGTTGACCTTGTTATACTGGGCCAACAGGGCAGCAGAGGGCAAGAGCCCCTGGAGGGAGCGGTCCGTCTCTCCTACTTCTTCTTCACACTTTTTCTCCAGGGAGGGGGCTTCGCCCCCTTGAGGGTTAGAGAGCACACCCCTGCTTTCACAGGAACTCGGTGAAACCCTATTGTGCCACAGCTGCTGAGGTTTAGTCTGAGTCCCTTCCATTCTCATTTTTTCCCCATGGTCACTGTAGTGCCAGAAATTAGGCCTTTGTTTAGGTGTAGTGGGCAAAAGGGACTGTGGTACGAGGAAGTCCAAATACTCCCTGTGTACCAATGGCCTTGGAAAATACAGATTTCCACTTCTGAGTCCTAGAAAGAAAACATAGTAATTATTGTGTCTCCTGCAGCAGTCACAACATATAGCCAATATGCATCTGAATGGCCACATACAGTTATCAATCAGTAATTAATGGTCCTTAGTTCCTCCCTGGATAACCCAGAATTCACCAAATAAAGGAGCAATGACTCAAACTGTGGGGCCCCTCCCTCAATCCCTCTTCAGGACTCCAGTAGGTATCTGTTCTGACTGGCAGGTCCCCAGGACAGCACATTATCAATATCACTCATAATGATTTTCTTATTTATTTTTATTGATTTCAGAGAGGAAGGGAAGGGATAGAGAGGTAGAAACAATGATGAGAGAGAATCATTGATCGGCTGCCTCCTGCACGCCCTACACTGGTGATCGAGCCCTCAACCTGGGCATGTGCCTTGACTGGGAATTGAACCGTGACCTCCTATTCACAGGTTAATGCTCAATCACTGAGCCACACCGGCCAGGCCATAATGACTTTTTAAAGAGACCAAGCCCACACTAAGCACAAATTCAGGACTGTCCTGGCTACAAAATAATACAAAATAAAGATTTTTTTTAAAAAAAGTTCTTTAGATTTCAAAACCTTATTAGATCTTCTTATTCATTCACATACACCTTCCCCCACTTCCACTCTTCAGGGCAACTGTGTCAGTAACACCATAAACACATTCTTGGGAAAGGAAAGACAGGTTTATATATTGACAAATGAAGTGAAGAGAAAACTTCTAGTATATAAATGAATAAACAGTTATGTTCAAATCAGTGTTCATGAGGCAATTTAGTCAATATTATGGGGCTCATCTTACGAACTCAATTTGTAACGTACCTGGCATATTTTTTATTTATGTAAGCATTTGGGCTTTTTCCTTTATTGAAAGGGGGGAAAAGCTTTCCCTCTTCTGTTACAAAAGACTTCATGTCCTCTCCAGATTTTCACATGAATAAGTAGTAACCTTCCCGACCTATCTCCCAGTCTATACTCCACACCACTGCTAAAATAGTGCTTCTGGTCCACTCCCTCCAGTTACAGTATTTGAATGTCTTTTCACAGCCTAAGCTCCTCACCTCATTATCTGGTGTCTCACTGTATCTCCTCATTACTCCCCACAAACAGCACAGACTCCAGCCATATATGGATTCCTCCACTACACCAACTTCTCTTCCCTTTCCTGGGACCCTTCTCCACTCCCCTCCAATTGCTACCAAAATATATGCACCAGGAGGTCACAGTTCAACTTTCAGTCAGGGCACATGCAGGGGTTGAAGGCTTGATTCCCAGTGTGAGGCATGCAAGAGGTAGCTGATCAATTATTTTCTCTCATCATTGATGTTTCTCTCTCTCCCTTCCTCTCTGAAATCACTAAAAAATATATTTTAAGTCATTTTTATTTATTTTCTTTGTTTGTGTGTGTTTTTTAATCTTCATCAGATGATATTTTTCCATGGATTTTTAGAGAGACAGAAAGACCAAGAGAAGTTCCGATGTGAGAGAAGCATAAGGATAGGTTATCTCCTGCACACACCCAATCAGGGCCCTTGGCCAGGGAGGAGACTGTAACCAAGGTACATGCCCTTGACTGGAATCAAGCCAGGGACCCTTCAGACTCTCTATTCACTGAGCCAAGCCAGTTAGGGCAATAAAAAATACATATTTTTTTAAAGATAATAAAGACAGTGGGAGAAGATGTATTTTATTTTAAAGCAAGAAAAGCCCCCAGGGACAAAAAGGGACATTACCTAAAAGTCAATTGTTCACTGAGACATAACAATCCCTTGTATGGCCTTAACAGAGGGTGAAACTACAGGAGTGGGGGCAGGCTAGGGGGTCAATGGGGAAAGAAAAGGGGACATAAAAAATTACAAATATCAGAAATGAGACTAAATAGCTGCCAAAACCATGGGCATTTATCTTACTATTGACACAATTTTCAAAATCTAGATAAAAATGGACCAATTTCTTAAAAGACAGTATTTGCCAACACCCAACTGGAAATGGACTGAGTAGGTCTATTTTTATTAAAGTACTTGAATAATAACCTTCCAAAAAGTCAAAAATAGATCAATGGAAAAACACAGAGAATCCACAAATAGACTACATCAACATAGTCAACTGGTCTTTAACTAAGTAGCAAAGGAAATACAAATAGTTTTCCTCACACAACTAGTTCCTCTGCACAATCAAAATAGCATTTCAACATCCCTATCAGTTAGGGATCTTCAGAAAGTGCCAAGGGAACATTTATATACAGAAAAAAACTTTTCTTTAAGGAATTTGCTCATAGGTTCAAAATCCGACAGGTAGCAGCCGGCCACACCAGCGACATAGCTGGCGTCCATATACTGACACAATTCCTCCTTGCTTGGACTGCAACTTTGAAAATGCCATCAACAGCTCCTACTACCAGTGAGGTGTAGTCACTGATAAACTCAATTGCCCTCCTGATCACACCTAGTTTTGGGGAAAAATGAGTTGTGTACACAACATGCTTCATCTACAGAAGGGGACAAAATAAGGGTAAGGTCCCAGAAGTACTCTGCTCCTGCAGATAAGAGAATCACTCACTCCTACTCAGTTCAGCCCCACCTGGCCCGCCCTCCATACCTCCTTACAGCTCTCCTTAAACCCCACTTATCTCTAATTGGTTTTTGTGTTGTTGTTTTAGAGGGGAATGGAGAGGAAGAGAAATCACTGTGAGAGCCTTCCATCATGCCCAGACCAGGGATCGAAACTGCAACCTGGGTATGTGCTCTGACCAGGAATCAAACCCAGGACTCTTCAGGGCACAGGATGATGCCCCAACCAACTGAGCAACACCGGCCTGGGCAAACCGCCTTCCCTTTAAACCACTTACTTATTCTTCCCAGGGTATTTTTGTCACTTCATTGTGAAAGATTTTACAATTTGCAGGCCTTGTTGAAACAATTATGGGAGCTCTGGGGTAACTCTTCCAGCCAGGCTGGTCTCAGAACATGAGGTTTTGGTTGGACTACTGTGTCACCCCAGGCAACTCACTGACTGTCCAGCCTCCGTCCCCTTATTTGTGAAGCAAGGACAGCAATACCTAGCTCATGAGGTTGTTGAGAGGTGGCATGAGAGAATCAGAGTACCTGGCATAATGCTAGATTCACGTTTTACCTATTAATGTGAACTTCTGAGCTGCCACAAGGGAGAAGAAAAGTTTATAAAAACCTTCGGGCAATGGAGACACCAGAAAACCTTCAGTTTTTGGTTTAGCAGGGTGTCCGACCCCATTGGACTTCTATGCAGATTCCTTACCTGCCCCAGGAACAGAGAGTGGATTACGGGTATAATTCTGGCCCCAGCACTTTGGGCCAGGCTGCCGAGCCTCCCCATCCAGGAAATAAAAGGGTGTGGGTTTGTTTTCCTCAGAATGCCTCTTTCCTTCTGAAGAGTTCATCTTCTAGGCTGAAAAATAAAAACAAAAACAGATGTTCGCATTTAGGAAAGGACCATCGCCCTCTGTCGGGGACAATGCTATGAAAGTAGAGAAGTCATCCTAGCCCTAACCCGTTTGGCTTAGTGACTCAAAGGTCCCAAGTTCGACTGCAGTCAAAGGCATGTACCGTGGTTGCAGGCACATACTGACTAGGGGGTGTGCAGGAGGCAGCTGATGGGTGTTTCTCTCTCATTGATGTTTCTCACTCTATCCCTCTCCCTTCCTCTCTGTAAAAAGCCAATTAAAAAAAAAAAAAAAAGTCATCCTAGTCCTTCTTAATTCAGGGTTGCACTGCACTTGGGACCCCAGGTTGCATCCAGAAAGTCTAGGTTCCCTGGGGGAGGGGGAGGGGGAGGCGGAGAACCCAGTGCCGGCCAGAATGCCAGGGGCTGCACCCCTGGGCTGGGGCTCAGGCCTGGCTTACACTCTCCTTGTTTTCAGGCCCTTCCCATGTGTGCAGCCTCCCCAGGCCCAGCCCCTCTTCAGTTTAGGGGTAAACCCCAGGGCTCAGCGTCTTCTTAGCCAGGACTCCACTAACGCCATAGACACAGACACCCCTTCCCTGCAAGCCAGTGCTTCCCCGCCCGCCTCACACCCTCCGCAAGGCCCCTGCTCAGGCCTCTGCACGCCTGTCCCACCGACCTGCTCTATCCTGAAGCCTGGGCGCCAGCCTCCCTCTGCCCTACCTTCCACTACCAGGAACGTGTGCTGTGTGTGTGGCGCCCTCGCCCGCCCTTATAAGCGCCACAGGGAGGCACGTGGTGCGTGGTGCGCAGGCGCCTCCCTTCCCTGCGCATGCGCCCTGGGCAAGGCCGCCCCTCCCCCTGGTCCAGTGGCTCTGCCAGAAGGAACAGAGCAGCTCTGCACCAGCCTCGGGGGGCAATGATTCTCTCTCATCGATGTTTCTAGCTTTCTGTCCCTCTCCCTTCCTATCTGTAAAAAAATCAATAAAATAGCCAAGATCGGTTTGGCTCAGTGGATATTGATTTTTCACAGAAAGGAAGAGAGAGGGACAGAGAGTTAGAAACATCGATGAGAGAGAATCATCGATCAGCTGTCTCTTGCGCACCCCCCGCTGGGGATATGCCCACAACCAAGGTACATGCCCTTGACCGGAATGGAACCCGGGACCTTTTAGTCCGCAGGCCGACGCTCTATCCACTGAGCCAAACCGATCCCGGCAATAAAATATTTTTTAAAAAATCAATAAAATATATTTTTTAAAAATAAAAATAAAAATAAAAAACTGTGAGGGGGACAAGGAACTGTCTGGTTCTGGGAAGGAGCTAACACCAGGGCATCTACACCCAACAGGTGGGCCCAGAGGAAAGGGCATGTACATTGGTTGTGGGCACATCCCTGGTAGAAACTGTGCAGGAGGCAGCTGGTCGATGTTTCTCTCTTATCAACGTTTCTAGCTCTCTATCTCTCTCCCTTCCTCTCTGGGGGGGGAGGGGGGGGGAAGAAAAAAAGAAAAAAAAAAAAAAAATATATATATATATATATATATATATATATATATATATATATATATATATATATATTATGAGAGAGAAACATCGACCAGCTGCCTCCTGCACATTTCCTACCGAGGATGTGCCCACAACCAATGTACATGCCCTTGACTGAAATTGAACCTGGGACCTTTCAGTCCACAGACCTACGCTCTATCCACTGAGCCAAACCAGTTTCGGCAATAAAATATATTTTTTAAAAATACAAAAAGTGCATTCGTGCATCAGACAGTTAATGCCAGACTCACTTTCTTACAGAATCATGGTCAGGTGGGCCTGTCCCACCTAAGCACCCCCTTTCCATAAATTTTCTTCTCACTCACAGCGTTGGCGGGGTCGCCCCAAGGAACGTCCTGCATCCCTTCTCTGTCACCCCCAAAGATAAGAGAATAACATCACATCAACCCCATGGGAGGGAGAAAACAGGTGAGAGGGAGTCCTGCGCTCATAGAGAGGACATGATGAAAAGGTGGCCATTGGGAGGCAGCAGCCACAGGAAGTGTCAGCAGCAGGGACACCTCCTCACTCCAGCCACCTGTGCCTTGTTGCCATAGCACTTTCGTAAACATTGTGATATAAAACACAGAAGGACAAAATTCACCACGCTAACCGTTTTTTGTTTTAAATGTACTGTACAGCCAAATCCGATTTAGCTTAGTGGATAGAGCGAAGGGTCCCAGGTTCAATTCCCGTCAAGGGCACGTGCCTTGGTTGTGGGCACATCCCCAGTAGGAGGTGTGCAGGAGGCGGCTGATCAGTGTTTCTCTCTCATCATTGTTTTTAACTCTCTATCTCCCTTCCTCTCTGTAAAAAATCAATAAAATATATTTTAAAATAAATAAATATATGTACTGTACAGTTAACCATACGCCCGTGGTTATGTAGCCGCCCTCTGGAACTTTTCACCTTGCGAAACCGAAACTCAGTATGTGGAGTTGAACAGCTCTGCCCTTCCCTCTCCCCCAGGCCCTCAGCCACCAGGCTGCTTTCTGTCTTGAGAAGTGTGACTGCCTCATGTAGGTGTAATAATGCGGGACATACTTGTCTTTTTGTGACTGGCTTATTATTCTTAGTAATGTCCTCAAGGTCGAACCTTGCAGAATCTCCTCCTTTTTAAAGGCGGATGGTCTTCCTTTTGAAGTGGGTGTCACGTATTCCTTATCCATCCACCTGTGCAGGGGCGTCTCTGCTGTTCTGAATGGGCCGCGGTGGGCACAGGGGTGCTGGTAGCTGAGTGCCCGGAGCTGGAATCGCTGGGCCCATGGCAGCTCTACTTTTAATAATCGGAGGACCATCCACAGTTTCCCACAGCGGCTACGCCAATTCACATTTTTACGAACGTGCACGAGGTCTCCCCACCAGCACATTAGCGCTTTCTTTTCTGTTGTTGTTGTTGCTTTTTCATAAAGGTCATCCTAACTGTGTGAAGTGACGTCTCCATGTGGTTTTGATTTGCATTTCCTGATGATGTTGAGCATGTTTCCAGAAGCTTGTTGGCCATTTGTTAAGCTGAGCCTTTGGCCCATTTTTTTAATTGGGTTTGCTTAAACAGAAATGAAATTTGGAGATGAGATTTCATCGTTTTAATTTGTACTCCTGCCGTAAAGGTAAGGAACTGTGAAGGAAAAGAGCCACATGCTAACCTGACAAGGCCTTTGTGGCAGTTTTGCAAACTCAGATATCTGTGAGATGTCTGGGTAACTTGTAACTTCCCTTTTTCTGGAGCCCCTGGGACACAACCAAATGTGGTGGGCACTAGGATAGATGCCTCAACTTCCTTCCTTACCATGTTAATTATTCCTGCACTCACCTAAGTACGAGTCCATCATTTTACCTTTTATCCAATCCCAGGGGTTTCCCAAAGCTCTGCTTTCTCCCGCCTCTCTACTCCATCACCAATGAATTTCATGTAACCCTATGTCCCTCCTTTGATTGCACATAAAAATTCTTTACAGGTTTCAATGGTTTTGTTTTGTTTTTTTCGTTAACAGAACCCTTATCAGATGCGTGGTTTGAAAACACTTCCTCACATACCCTTGGTCCCCTTTTTGCTCTCCCGGCGGTGGCGCTGCACTCAGCCATACTGCGCGGTAGCGTTGGCGGTAACCGCGCGGCCTTCTGGGGGTTGTAGTCCAGACCCAGGAGGCTGGACGTCGTGGAACTTTTTTTTTATTATTAATGGACTAAGGTTGGAATCGGATTCCTACTGGGTGGGGCTAGAATGAACCCCAGCATGGCCCTCTTTAGCAGAGACAGATAATTAATACAATTCTCTTTTCAGTGCTTGGAGAGCAGCCGGATAGACCCACCTTCCGCCTCCGACGCAGGCCACGCCCTCCCGCCTTTAGCCTGTCCCGGCCGGTTGGCGCTAGCCCCGCCCTCGCCGCAAGCCCCGCCCCCTAAGCGCTCTGGGGCGGGGCTTGCGGCGGGGGCGGGGCGTCCTGGCCTTTCCAGCCCGCGCCTCTAAGGCCCCCGGTGGCCCAGAGCCCGGTTCTTTTCCGTTCGGGAGGCGCGCAGGGACCTGTCATGGACCGGGCGGCCGTGGCGAGGATGGGCGCGGTGGCGAGCGCCAGCGTGTGCGCCCTGGTGGCGGGGGTGGTGCTGGCCCAGTACATATTCACCTTGAAGAGGAAGACGGGGCGGAAGACCAAGATCATCGAGATGGTGAGTGCGGGTGCCCGGCGCGCGGAAGAGCCGGGGAGGGGTCCCCGGGGTCGGCGGGCTGGAATGCCAGGGGCGCCCCGGGGACCCGTTCGGGACCCCCGATGGCGGCACTCGGGGGCCTTGGTTATGTCTCCCTTTGAAACAGAAAGGCAGCGAATAGGTGATAAGGAAACGAGCTATACCTCCTGCTGCAAAGTCCGTTTCTATAGAGACAAACCGAACCTCTGCACAGGTTTCTCCCTCCTGCCCGCACCCCCTGCAAACCCTGGCCGCCAACCCAGGTCCAGCAGAGGGGCTGTTTCTGCACCCTGGCTGGGATGGGTTCGATCCGGGATAGGTGTACCTGCTCCGTGGTTAAAAGAATGCCACTCATCCAGTTGGGAGTTCCGAGCTGTTTATTTTGTATTTGAATGTTATTTATTTCTTCTTGTCTCAAACCGCCAAGAAGTATCTTTGTGTTCATTGTAACCCCAAACCTTTTGCATAACATTTTAGAAGTTTATTTACAGTTTTATTGTAATAGAATGTTTTGGGAATTCTATCTGAGGAACATTATAAGGAGTGTTTGCAACAAAGTCAGAGGGTTTTTTGTGTTGTTTTTTTTAATTAGAGTTCATTAATCAAGACAGGTAACCCACTGAGTTGCATTCCAATGTACTTCCTGGAGTATATACTCCGGGTATATTCCAGGTGAACATCTGGAGTCAAATATTTGTGACAAATCAGTTGGCAGCCTACGACTCGACTAAATACTAATCATTTTAGGTTCATGTGCTACTTAGAATGTTTCAGCCTCAGTGATACAATCTGATGGGTCAGATAAACTGTTTGTTGCTTTTGGCCGCAGGTTGAGTACAGAAATACTTTCCATTACTAAGAGTAAAAAAAAAAAAAAAATTAACTCCTTCATGTCTCATGTCAATTATATTTCTAGGTTTTGTTTATTGTTAGCATTCAGTTATTCTTGGGCTATTACTTCTCTTCTCCACTTGTGTACCCACAGCAGAAAGTTTTTGCCTTAGACATTTCATTTTGTTGACAGTGCTGTCCAGGGGAGAGAACTTTGGTGGTTCCCTTTTGTCCCAGACCAAGAATGTATTCACGCCGGGACCGGTTTGGCTCAATGGCTAGAGCGTCGGCTTGGGGACTGAAGGGTCCTGGGTTCGATTCCGGTCAAGGGCATGTACCTTGGTTGCGGGCATATCCCCAGTAGGGGGTGTGCAAGAGGCAGCTGATCGATGACTCTCTCTCATTAATGTTTCGAACTCTCTATCTCTCTCCCTTCTACTCTGTACAAAAATCAATAAAATATATTTAAAAAAAAAAAAAAAAAAAAGAATGTATTCACAAGTATCTATATGGGACCCATAAAACTAAATTTTATGTTAGGAAAATTTATAACGCACATGTGCAAACTGATTGTCATACCTTCTGGTGTGTGGTTCTGTGTGTAGAACTGTGGGTTCATCTGTTACATCACTTCTCTGAACCAAAAGAGCTAACAATGAACGCCCTTGCATAATCCCACAGTGGAACCATCGTGGACAGTTCGCCACCGTGGTGAAGGGAGAGCCCAGGCAATCTTCCCATGTGCATCTGTGTACACACTATTACATTCACATTGTGATGTATGGGCTGACTGCTCGTAGCTATTAAAAGGCCAAAAGTCAAAAGAACTTGGTGTGTTTAACCTGTAATTTTACTTCCTCCAATGGGATGAGCATTTGTTTGGGAATCGGAAGACCTACATTCAAATCCCGGTTTTATCTCTTGGTAATAGATGTGTTTTAGGGGGCACGCTTGGCCCACCTCACCCTCAACAACGCCCACCTTAGAGAATCTGAACAAACCCACAGATGTCCAGGGGACGTAGCCGGAACTGGTCCCAGGTAATGGACCCAGCAGGAACTACCTGCCCGCAGTGGGCCTGTCCACCGCTGACGAGGTGAACAAGTGACGTCTGGCACTGGGTTTGGCAGGATGTGCTGCTTGGAGGATTTTTACTAAGAGACACAGGGGGTTTGGCAGGATGTGCTGCTTGGAGGATTTTTACTAAGAGACACAGGGGGTTGCTAGTGGGCTGCACACCCACCCTGCTGCTGAAATGCTGTGTGAGGCACCACACAGAAGGGAAGTCAGCCACATGCCAGAGAGCTTCAGAGATAAGAGGGGCCCTTTCCTGATGTTGCTGTTTCTTTTCCTTCAAGCCTATTTGTTTATTTTATCGTTTAAAGTGTTACAAATAGTAGTACATATGTCTCCTTTATCCCCCATTGACTCCTCCACCCCTTTCCCCCCATCACCGGCCTCCCCTACACGCCCCTGCACAATCATTCTGTGTGTCCCTAAGGCCATGTAGCAGCCAGCCTCACCTATGAACGGAGCTAGTTTGGGTAGATTTCTCTTCCTTGCAGTCCAAATCTATTTAAGATAACTAATTCACTTGCCATGGTTAATACACTTTATTTGTTTTTTTAAAAATATATTTCATTAATTTTTTTACAGAGAGAAAGGGAGAAGGATAGAGTTAGAAACATTGATGAGTAGCTGTAACTATTAGCACTGAGCATCAGCCCCTCCAATATCATTTTTCCTTACGGACACTAGTGGGCCATAATTTTATCCACTGGTCTCATTTACTTTCACCTTTCTCTCTCCTACGCTTTCATTGTCAAAATTACTCTTTCCAGCCCAGCCGGTATGGCTCAATGGTTGAGCATCGATTTAAGAACCCAGGAGGTCACGGTTCGATTCCCGGTCAGGGCACATGTCCGGGTTGTCGGCCTGATGCCTAGTAGGTGGCGTGCAGGAGGCATCCAATAGGTGATTCTTTCTCATCACTGATATTTCTATTTCTCACTCTTCCTCTCTGAATTCAATAAAAATACTAGTATAATTTAAAAACAAAATTAAATTAAAAAAACTACTCTTTCTAATTATCCCCAGTAAGGATGACTACAGAGTTTGTAAACTGGACTAAAAAGGTTCAGGCTGCCAAACATGTGTACAGAAGTTTATACATATAGAGGTGAATTTTGCACAAACGTGACTGGTTTCGGGGATGAATTAGGATATAATGGTGAGCCTGGATTCCTTTCTCCCTCCGGTCTCTCTGGGAATCGTGCAGCATTGAGGCCTCCCTCGTATCTGTTGACCATCACACCTCAGTTGTAACTCACCATTCCAGTCAAGCTTGCCTATTCAGATCCGACCAGTTCCCTCCCAGTCCCTCCTCCTCTCTGATCAGACCTGGCAGCCAGGTATGGCCAGTCTCCCCATAAAAACAAAGGTTTTGGAACAGCCAAAACCGGTTTGGCTCAGTGGTAGAGCGTTGGTCGGTCTGCGGACTGAAGGGTCCCAGGTTCGATTCTGGTCAGGGGCATGTACGTTGGTTGCGGGCACATCCCCAGTGGGAGGTGTGCAAGAGGCAGCTGATCAATGATTCTCTCTCGTCGATGTTTCTAACTCTCTATCTCTCTCTCTTCCTCTCTGTAAAAAATCAATAAAATATATATATATTTTTTAAAAACCAAGGTTCTGGAACAAAGGCTGAGCACTGTCCGGAAATTTCCTCCCGTCGGGCAGAGAACCCACTTCCACACAGAGCTTAGTCTGTGAAGGATGAGGCTGTGAGGCCAGGAACTGTCATCAACATTTCCATATTGAATGATGTGTGACAACTTTAGTGTTTATACTTGATTTTTTTTTTTTTTACTTGATTGATTTTTATTTGTGGACATTGCTTCCATGTTTTATAGTCTACAGATAGCATTTATCTACTTTCGAATTAATTTAGCCTAAATATAAGAGCATTAACAATAATAACACTTTCAAGAAATAGTAATAACTGCAAGTTTTCTTCATGAAAAAAAGACCCTGTACTTGAAACGGAGTAAAAATAAGTGTTAGTGATTAAAGAGACTCTGGTGTACAAAATTAAGTACTAAGTGAGGCTTCTAGAGAAGACAGTTATGGGAGGATCTTTACACCATTAAAAATGTGTTTGGGTCCTGGCTGGTGTGGCTCAGTGGTAGTGTACCAGCCCTCGAACTGACGGGCCATGGGTTTGATTCTTGGTCAAGGGCACGAGCCTGGATTGCAGGTTCATTCCACAGCTCCACAATCAATGTGTCTTTCTCTCTCACATAGATGTTTCTCTCTCTACTCTTCCCTCTATTTTCTAAGGATCAAAGGAGAAAATTACTCAGGTGAGGATTAAAAAAATAATAATAATAAAATAATGTTGAAGAAGAAATTATTTTAAGATGGAAAACATTTATTTTTTAAATGTATGTGTATAAATATGTTTATGTACACATACGATGTTTGAACGAATTCTTTAGTCTTTTTGGATTATGGCAACAGAAGTCTTGAAAGGGTTTTTACTAGTTAGAATTTATTTATTTTTTTTAATATATTTTATTGATTTTTGTACAGAGAGGAAGGGAGAGAGATAGAGAGTTAGAAACATCGATGAGAGAGAGTCATCGATCAGCTGCCTCTTGCACACCCCCTACTGGGATATGCCCGCAACCAAGGTACATGCCCTTGACCGGAATCGAACCCGGGACCTTTAAGTCCCCAAGCTGACGCTCTATCCATTGAGCGAAACTGGTTTCGGCTTACTAGTTATTTGTGATGAACAAATGATATCTTTCCTGTCCTACATTTAACATTTATCTCCACAGAGCTGGACTTTTATACAGTTTCAAGAATCTCAGTTTCGGCCCTGGCTGGTTTAGTTCAGTGGATAGAGCACTGGCCTGTGGACCAAAGGGTCCCGGGTTCGATTCCTGTGAAGGGTGTGTACCTAGGTTGCAGGCTCCTCCCTTGCTTGGGCCCTGGATATTCCTCTCTGTCTTTCCTTCTCTCTTCCACTCTCTCTAAAAATCAATGGAAAAATGTCCTCGGGTGAGGATTAAAGAAATTTAAAAAACAAAAGACTATACCTGTTTGAAAAAATAATAATTTCAGTTTTTACCACTTTCTTTAGTCATTATTCTTGTTAGATAGGTTATACAAAAGTGCATTTTATTAAATTTTGCACTAGACTATCCAAATGTACTTTGACCTCTCAGTAAAATAACTTAAAATTTGGTGTTCCA
Source organism: Pipistrellus hanaki (assembly GCF_964339955.1). Taxonomy (NCBI): domain Eukaryota; kingdom Metazoa; phylum Chordata; class Mammalia; order Chiroptera; family Vespertilionidae; genus Pipistrellus; species Pipistrellus hanaki. The sequence continues at coordinate 9,860,109 of NC_140512.1, read as the reverse complement.
TTGTATTTATTCCAGAGACTAATCTGGAAAATTTAGTGTCATATAGGACAGAAAATGTAATGCCCTTCAGATAGCAACAGCAAATTTACCAAGTTTTCCTGTCATTTAAAATTCCATATACTTAATTTGTGCTTTTGAAGTTGTTTTAGAAAGCTGAGAATTTTTTTTATAATCCAAGATGTTAAAAGGATGCTCTAAAAGAAACTTTTAAATTTAAGGCCTATCTCTTACTTCTCGGCCTTTGACTAAGATCAAGCGTGTGTGTAAATATATATATAGATAGATAGATAGATAGATAGATAGATAGATAGATATACAGTATTTACTGATTTGAGAGAGAGACATCAATTAGTTGTCCCACTTATGCATTCATTGGTTGATTCTTGTATGTGCCCTGACCAGGGATCAAACCCACAACCTTACGTAACGAGGTAATGTTCTAATCATCTGAACTACCAGGCAGGACTGTTTTTATCAGTTTAATATCTGATATGTCCTCTGTCTAAGGACAGCATATTAAATGGACTTCCAAAGCAGGGAGATGGAATAGGAGCTTGCTGTGTCTATTGCAAACATCCACCTCATATTGCAGTACTCCGGGAATGGTGCACCACAAGAAAAAAGAAGAGAAAAATTAAGGCCCATCTCCCTATGTCATTCTTCTGTTTGCTGTTAAAGTCAGCTGGATACAGACCTGTAGGAGTTTAAAAGCTAAAGTAAATAAGGGATCACAAACCAAGTTACATTCATGGGAAATAATGGTTCCTTTGATAGACTATTCAGTAATCAGAAAGCTGGCTGATGAGAACAAATATTTCCAGCCTCTCATATTTACTAAGAGAAATGGGATTATAATCTTTTTTTTTTTTAATCCTCACCCAAGGATATTTTTCCATTGATTTTCAGAGAGAGTGGAAGAGTGAAGAAAAGACAGAGAGAAACACTGATGTAAGAGAAACACATTGATTGGTTATCTCCTGCCTGCCCCCCCCACCCCCCCACGAGGACCAAAGCCAGGGAGGAGCCTGCAACCTAGGTACATGCCCTTATCCAGAATCAAACCCAGGACCCTTTGGTCTGCAGGCTCTGTCCACTGAGCAAACACAGCTGGGGCTGGAATTATAATCTTTAAAGTAGAGAGATTAAAGGTTTTCTTATTTAAAAAAGTGGCGTTAAATTAGATGATCTCTAAGATCTCTAAAGATGTGATTTGCATGTTGAATAGACATGATGCAAGGGATGTAATTAAATACAACTTGATTTTCTCTCTAGTGGTCCCTTTAAAATCTATTCAGTGTTTCTCCCTCTTGGTGGAAACGGATAGGTCATAACTTTTTGCTCACTCTCAGGTAAAAAAAAAAAACTATATATTTTTTAAAATATATATTTAAAACATTTTTATTGATATTTATATATTTTATAGAGTGGGAGAGAGAGAGAGAGAGAGAGAGAGAGAGAGAGAGAGAGAGAGAGAGAGAGAGAAGCATCAATGATGAGAGAGAATCATCCGTTAGCTGCCTTCTGCATGTTTCTTCTTGGGGACCAAGCCTACAACCCAGGCATATGCCCTGACTGGGAATTGAACCCATCCATGATCTTTTGGTTCGTGAGTCGATGCTCAACCGCTGAGTCACACCTGGCTGGGCATGACTATATTTTATGATCTCAAGAAATCAGTCTCATTTCTGCCAACAGATGTGTCCAGTCTTATCTGTTGTTCACGACTTCAGTATTAATTTTCATGTGAGACTTCTAGGTGGGCATTATGAGTGTTCACCAATATTTTCAGTCCATCTGTCCTCCTTGCAGTTGGGCAAGTTTTCACTGTTTTGGCCAATGAATTGTGTCCAGAGATAATATGATCAGTTCTGAGCCACTGGTGATGAACCGGGTGCTCAGTTACCCATATTCTCTCCTTCTGCTGGGGCTAACCCTGAAGCAGCATGTTGAGATGGAGGTGACAGTTTCAAAGCAGCCTGGAGTATCATGTCATATCATGGAGGACAGCTGCCCCGGAGAGCCATCTGGACCTGCATGGGCCTGTGTGTGAATGAAAAATAAACTTTTTGTTGTTAAGGAACTGAGATTTTTGTGTCCTTACTGCACCATAACCTATCCTAATACAGACTTTTCCATCATCCCCAAGCTATGGCTTCTTGCAAGTGACTTCTCTCCTTCCTGGTTAATGGTGGCCCTTGATCTGGGATGGGAGAGGGGGTTGTAATCAGCCTCTTTCCCTGCTGCTCCTGCTTCCTCCGCTAGTCTTTGCTTCAGACTTGTGAGCCAGTGGGTAGGAGGAATGGGGCAGCATTGAAGAAAGAAAGAAATACAGTGGACTGAGTAGGTTTTTGTTCCCTGGGCCTGCAAGATATTTGCAGTTTGACTTATCCTTTGCTTGTTGTTTTGTCCTTATTTTTTTTAAATCCTCACTGGAGGATGTGTTTATTGGTTTCCAGTGGTCGTCAACCGGTGGTCCAAGGATCACCGGTGGTCCGAAAGGTTGGCAACTACTGGTTTAAAGAAACCTAAAATTTATTTATTTATTTATTTATTTTAAATATATTTTATTGATTTTTGTACAGAGTGGAAGGGAGAGAGAGAGTTCGAAACACCAATGAGAGAGAGTCATCGATCAGCTGCCTCTTGCACACCCCCCACTGGGGATGTGCCTGCAACCAAGGTACATGCCCCTGACCGGAATCGAACCTGGGGCCCCTCAGTCCCCAAGCCGACGCTCTATCCATTGAGCCAAACTGGTCCCGGCAGGAAACCTAAAATTTAGACAGAAGAAGGGAGAGAGGAACACTGATTGGTTGCCTCTCGTAGGTGCCCCAACCCAGGGCTGACCCGAAACCTAGGCACATCCTGGACTTGGAGGTGAACCTGTGACCTTTCGGTGCACAGGGCGATGCTCCAGCCAAGGGAGCCACCCGCCGGGGCTTTCTCTTGTCCTTTGGCTGCAGCCCCTGCATGTGGCAGGGAGTACTTTTTTACACCTCACTCAGCCAGAGCTTTTCGAAGTGATCCACGTTTGCTTTTAAAGTCCCTACCTGTCAGGTGCCTCTTTGGGGCTGGGCAGAAGTAGGCTCCTGGCTGGTTCTGTCCTGTGTGATCCCTGCCTGATCTGTGGCAAACATTCACTCGCCCCTCGCTCTGACAGACCAGGGATGCAGACCTGTTATGACAGAGCCCCTTTTTGTTTGTCTTTTTCAAATGTTAGCTTTATTGAAGTATGACACAAAGTTGTAAGGTACTGGAATGCCCATCGTGGTGACTAGATACACAGTGAAAAAGGATTTCCTCCATCTATAATTGACACACCCATCACCTTACAGATTTATCTTGTGTGTGGTGTGTGTGTGTGTGTGTGTGTGTGTGATAACATTTAAATTCATAAAAGCATTTGCTCAATTCTCTTAGCAAATATCGATTATGCAATATGGTGTTATCAACTGTAGGAAATACAGAACTCTTCGCAGTGGAGTGCAGCAGAGCCATTCCTGTCCCCACCCATCTCTGTAGCATGGGTCAGGCAAACACAGTTTAAGGTCTCCAAGTGACCCCACAGAAGGCCCCAGCCTGGTGAGAAGGTCACCTGAATGGACCGCCCCCTTGAACAGCTCTTTATGAATGCCATCTTCCTTCACGTTTTTCACCCTTTTTTGTTCGTTAAGTGGGTGAGGGCCCTAGGGCAGTGGTCGGCAAACTCATTGGTTACAGAGCCAAATATCAACAGTACAGCGACTGAAATTTCTTTTGAGAGCCAAACTTTTTAAACTTAAACTTCTTCTGACGTCACTTCTTCAAATAGACTTGCCCAGGCCGTGGTATTTTGTGGAAGAGCCACACTCAAGGGGCCAAAGAGCCGCATGTGGCTCGCAAGCCACAGTTTGCCCACCACTGCCATAGGGTCATGAACCCAGTTCTGTTTCCTTGTTAAATAGACTGCACCTGCCCAGCTGCCATGGCTCAGTGGTTGAGTGGTGACCCAAAAATCAGGAGGTCAGTTTGATTCCTGGTCAGGGCATGTGCCTGGGTTGCAGGTTCAATCCCCAGTGTGGGGCGTGCAGGAGGCAGCTGGTCAATGATTCTCTCTCATCATTTAAAAAACATTTTTTTAACATTTTTATTGATGAGAGAGAATCATTACTTGGCTGCCTTCTGCACACCCCATATTGGGATTGAGCCCAAAACCTAGGCACAGGCCCTTGACCAGAATCGAACCCAGGTCCCTTCAGTCCACAAGTCGATGCTTTATCAACTGAGCCACATGGGCTAGGGCTCGCTCATCATTGTTGTTCCTATCTCTCTCTCCCTCTTTGAAATAAAAAATAAATAAATTAAAATTAATAAATAGTCTTCACTTTAAGTATGATACCTATCATATTGGTTCCAGAATTGAGCCTAAACAGGAAGTTCCAGAATTTAACCTCCTCCTAAATCTAAGAAATTTTTTTTCCGGTGTCACCCTTTGTAAGGGTTCAAATTGTGTTCCACCTAAATTCAAAAATTCTCTTGCCAACCCTCCCTGCCTCAGATAAAATCCCATTTGGAAATAAGGTGTTTAAAGAGATTATGAACCTCCAGCTTCCTAAGCCGCCCAATCTAGTATTTTGCTATGGCAGTTTTATTTTTATTTTTATTTTTTACCCAAACTGTAAGAGAACACTTATCGGGTGAATTAACAGAGATAGAAAAAGAAATTCCCGAAGAAATGGGCTTTGCAGACACGTTCTAGAGGTAAAGAAAGGGGCCTTGGAGTTTGGGAGTGGGGAAGCTCATGGTAAAGTGCCTGGGGAGGGATGAAATGGTTTGATTTTATTCAGCCATTCTTATATTCTTCATTAAGTTCTTCCAAAGTACAAGTATCTACCAAAGGAAATAAAATGCAGGCACAAACCAAAAACACCCCAATAAATTTAATTAAAATTTTTTTTTTATATTAGAACAAATGTGTAGTCTTAACATTACCCCCTAAAGAGCAAAAATGAGGGTGGGCATTTTTAGACAGCAGGCTAGGGGACATGGAATTAACTGTCTCTAGAAGTTCCCCAGCCAGTTAAACTTGTCATTTCTAATTTAAACACATCTCAGCTATTTATGGCTTCCTTGTGAACATGGAGTGTTACTCCTTAAATAGCTGGTGCTGTTTTTGAAATCTAGTATAGCGTGTTTCCTTCCAGGTGGTGAACTTCTAACAAACACTTCCTCCTTTCTTCTGTCTTAAGATAGTACTGTATCAGATGTTCTCCGGGCTCTACAACTAAGAAAGTGGGAAGTATTGAGTCTGTACTTAGAAAGGGAAGGGAGGATGGAGGGTGGGCCGAGACTTAACTGCTTTAGTGGATTAAGCTAGCATGATCACTTGGGCTTTTAAAATATCTCTGAGGCTCAGTGTTTATGTAATTCATACCAGTACTCAGATTTATGACCTTGTAGGACCTGTGTTGAATTCCTGATTATTTTTACAAAGCCTGTTTCCTCAACTCCTGTGGCATTTCCTGATGATTCCTCAAAATTTAGCAATCTATGCACTGTCTTGTATTGTTTGCTGTTGTATGTGCTCTTTAAGAGTCTGAGTTGGTACATATTTCGTGGTCTTTCTGTTTTATTAATTGCACCTAAGAGAAACAGAGGCCCCCGAACAGTGGCTCCAATACACAACTCAGGTTGTATTTTTGTAAGTTAATGAGAAGTTCAAAAAGTAGGCAGTTGTTGGTGTTAATTAGACAGTAAGAGGATATCAAGGCAGAAGTCTTTGGTGTTTTCTTAGCTTTTCTTAGGGTCATGCGATGGCTGTCACAGCCAACATATATCTATGTTTTCAGGCAGCAGGAAGGAAGGGGGAAACCTATTTCAAGTAAAGCAGAACTTTCTCCCTACATGTCATTGGAGAGACCGTCACATGGCCACCCCAGCTGAAAAGGAAGCTGAGATTTTGTTGTTGTTGAGCAAATTGCCATCCTCTGACAAAACTGAGATCCTATCAGTAAGAAAGCAGGCCAGAGTGTATGCTAATCCGTATTCCGCAGTCTGCCACTCTACACCATAGTATCTGTTCTCTTTTAATTTTTTTTTATTTTTTTATTTTTTATTTTGCTAGGGTTAGGGTTAGGGTTAGGGCTAGGGTTAGGGTTAGGGTTAGGGTTAAAGCTAGGGTTAGGGTTAGGGTTAGGGTTAGGGCTTGTATCTGTTCTTATTAACTTAATATTTGATCAAGAGAAAACACATGTATATAATCTAATATTACTGGTGATCAGTTGGCTGGTAAAAAATAGAGCATCCCAGCTTGTCCAAATACTTGGTACTACATCAGAAAAGAGTGCAAATTCAGAATAGTTCTGCTCTTCTGGGGCCCCAAGAGGAAAGATTTATTCATTCCCACCTAAATTGTCTGGATCTTCCATAGTTCTTGAGACCTGGCCACTGCCTTCATACATGTGCATCAGATGTAGAGGCTGGCCTCCCAAGTAAATGTGACAACTAGCTTAGCAGATAGAGTCCTATCAGTACTTTAAAGGTATCAATAAAAGGCTGACGTGAATTTCAAAGGAATAGGAAATGGCGTTGGGTAATAGTTGATGGATATGGCGGTATTTGAAGGGTAGGGTACCCTTTCTGACTGGCTCAGTTTGAATAAAATGTTTTGTAAAATAAGGGAAATACATTAAAATCTTAACTTTGGCAAAGACTATGTCCAGGATCATCTTGAATCTCCAGATCTGCAAGTAAGGAAATGTTTATTCCAGTCATGTGACTTTGTCCTTTGAAGTCGAATCTGTCATGTTTCCTGTGTATTCCCCTCATACAGCAAGTTAACACCATGAAAAGTTTGGCTTCTTTTCCAGTAAGCCATTTTCAGGTTAGCTGGGACAGTTTTGGGAAGTTAACCTGAAATTAAAAGCCAAAACCAGAGTCAAGGAGCATTTAGTTGAGATTTAAAATAATACCTAATCAGGAAAGCAGAGCCCAAGATTGTTGGGGTCAGGAGGCAATGGCAAAGGTGTTTCTGAGAAAGGGAGCGGGATGGGTTACACCAATGGAAGAAAGGCATTTCCTTTTGTAGGTAAGCAAACATAGTGACACTGATTCTAAATGTTTTTAATTTTCAGTTCTGTAGTCATCAGGTAAGTCATAATAGCTGCTTTCTTGTCTTCGTTAACAGTTCTTTGGGGAATAATGGTGCTTTAGGCCCAGTCCGAAGGTTATTTCGCTCGTTTTCAATATTCCAGACGTTTGAGGAGTAAGAACCCAAGGCAGTTCCTCTGAGATGGCAGCTCCAGTTCCATTTAAAGGGCCCTGTTTGCATACTTTTCCTACTGTTTTATGACTTGTTTTCTTTTGGTTGTGAATTCATTTACATAACAGATGGAGACATGCTTGAACTGGACACTATGATTTTTCTTCCTTTCTTTCTTTTTGGACACCAGGATATTTAAGTTGTCTAAAAATTCCCCTTTCTGGCTAAAAGCCTGCATAGCCTTAAATGCTTTTACATTTTTCATTTGCGTCGTTACCAATGGAAGCCATTGGTGCAAGGGGATAAACAGTATTTCCACACACACACACAGTAGGGCGATTTTTTACAATCTCGTAAGTGCTGACTTTATAAACCATGACAAAGATGGGCTACCCTCACATTTTGAAATGTAAGATCCCACGTGCTAGTACTAAAGTACACCAGTGATTCTCAGTGCTCCTAGTCAGCATCAGCATCTTGTGGGGATTTGTAAGATACACAAATTCCCTAGCTCTACTCCAGATTTACCGAATCCAAAGCTGACCTGGGCCCTAAAAGTGGGGCCCAGCTCTCTGCTTTAACCTGCCTCTGGGTGATTCTGATGCTCGCTAAAGCTGGAGAGCCATTAGAGTAAACAATTCAAATCCTTACCTCCAGCAAAATGACAAATTTTACAAGTTACACAACGTCAGGAAAATGGCTGACAAATAGTCAAAAATGGGTCAGCCAAACAATTACTGTGTAAAGAGAGAAAGCTGATACTGGTTTAGAAAAATGGGCACTTCCGTTTCCTCAGTTGGAGGTAGTATATGTTAGCTAAATAAATTATAGTGATGCCTAAATGATGGAGCTTTTGAATAATAAGATACTGTACAGCCCAGCCAATGTGGTTCAGTAGTTGGGTGTCAACCTGTGAACCAAGAGGTCACTAATTTGACCAGTAGGGGGCATGCAGGAGGCAGCCAATCAATGATTCTGATCCACATGTGTCAAACACAAGGCCCGCGAGCCAAATCCAGCCCGCCAGGCCTTGCAATGTGGCCCGCACCGCGCTGTCATCACTGCACTCCGCTGTCAGTTTATGACATTGTCAGTTTATGACTGTTCAGTAAACCATTCGGCCCGCGATTTAGGCTGGATTTTAGATTTTGTCCCCTTCTCTGATTGAGTTTGACACCCCTATTCTGATCATTGATGTTTCCCAAACATCTCTCTCCCCACAAAAGTAAATCTTCATGAACTAACATTTTTAAAGGCTCAAAAGATAGTAACTAGAGGAAAAAAACAAAGTGTAGAACAGTTATGGTCCCAAAAGAGACAACACCCAAAGAATGACATATGATTGTTATGTCATTGGAAATTTTTGGGAAACCACATAAGAAGCTCTTTATAGTTTTTTCCTTTAACAACACAAGTTTATAAACTGTATATGTTGACATAAGAAGTGTCGAGGCCTGTAAAGAATTTCCCTAAGACTTTTTTGGAGCCGAAACTGAATTAAGGGAGGAATGTAAAGAAAATTACATGAGGGTAGGAGAAAGTGAGGCAAGGATGAGATTACAGGAGAGTAAACAAAATTACGTGCTCTCTCTAGGGTGACTATGCTTCTTCCGAAGGTGCCTTAACTTAGATGCTTCAGGCAAAGAGAAACCTCTTACTAGGGAAGCTATAGGCCTGGGGTGTGACTACCCACCATGGCCTGCCCAGTTATTTTCCATAGAGCCCCCCTATTTTGTCCACAGATACCTGTGGGGAAATGGCTAACTCTCCTAGGTGGCTTAGACGTAGACCATCTACAGTTAAGACAAAGGAGAGAAGGGTATGGGGGAGGCCTGTTATGGGGGAGGAGGGATGGAAAGTACGGTGAAGTGAGTACAGTCCATATGCAGATTCAAGTCAGCGCGTCCCCACTGATAATGTGGAATCATTTCCATATAAACCTCGTTGGTTTGCTTTTAAAATAATTCAGGCATCACAATATGTAGAGTGATTGAGTTAAGAGGCATATAAATAACCTGGAATCCTGTTTTAAACCCTTATTTTCCTTTAAAGTAGAGGCTATACTTTATATCTTTGGTATAATAATTAATTTGAAATCTGATTGCCATGGTAGGCTTTCCCCCCTGAAAGGGCAATCTGGGAAAGCTATGCAATGCGGTGTTTCTGTCAGCAGGTGGCAGAGTTCTCTCTCTGCTGTGAATGCACAGGGAGGCATTTCTAAGTTAAGTTTCTTGTTGACGCACTCTTGTTTACTCTCTCGGTGTTGCTTCCACCCATCTAGCTGTACGATATGAACCACCTGGCAAGGAGACAGTTCTGAGACGTCCTAAATTAAATTGCCGCAGGCCAGAGCTAGCGAGAAAGAGACCAAGAAGGGCTTCTCCATTCACACCTGCAGGGCCACACCAACAAGAGCCTGCCCGCACTCCTGAGTCTGGAAAGGAATTTTGGATTGATTTCCAGGTGGCTCTTTCAGGAATGGCTAAAAGAGAAAAGAGCAGCCAGATGCTGTCAAACGCCAGGAGCCTCTGCTTCCTGAATTTTCCAATCTCTTACCCACAGCTAATCCAGTGAAGCAACACTCCTTCCTTACAGATCTATGAGCCTATCTCAGAACCTGCCGCAGTGTGCTTTATCTTCCTCCACCCCCTCTTGTCCATAGCTAAAGTGGGTTGTCTCAGAACAGCTTACCTGTTGTATACAAACTCTTGCCAACGCCAGGATGGAGGGCAGGTTTGCTTTCCTCGCCATACTGCTGGCGGTTCCGATGCCACGCCCAGGGCCTGCCTTCTTTTTCTTGCTTCCAGTGGCCTAATACACCCTTTCTTTGAAAAAGACGTTCAGCCGCGGAAATTAAAATGTTTGGTTGAATGTCCTCCTTGCGAAGTCAGTGCTGTTTATTATTTCCTTACATGTTGTTTGCCTTCCTCATTTTCAAAGTCCTAGTCATGACAAGATTGCTTGGAGGATTGCTCAAATTGTTTGGCAAGTTCCTGCTGATGAGCACGGTAGATGGAAGTAGACATAGCCACCTGTGGGTTCCCGTCCTTCCTGCCCCCGTTTATCTGCCCGGCAGGCTTCTCCTCTCACACCGAGTGCCCCAGTTAGGGTCTGAGTTCAGAGTATTGACATTAAAAATAAAAATCATCCTATTTTTATACAGTTTCCCCCCAGATTTCTCTGTCAAACCATCAGAGCTCTAAGGGAACGAGACCCTGGATTGATTCGGGTGGAGGGGGACAGGAAAGTTAGAGAACCTCAGCATTACAGAGTAACGAAGCGTTGGAAACTAGAAACCCACTGAGTTATCTTAAGACAAAGCTGGGCCACACTGGGATTGGGACCAGAAAACCAGTAGAAGTGGGTTCCCATTGTAATTTGGCCATGCCCTGTCATCCAGTAATCAGGAAACAGGAGCTGAAATTCTGGGCCAACTACACCCCAGGTGCTTACCTTAGTTAATCCGTAAGACTCAGCCCAGCTGGCAGGTGTAACCTATGCATGTACCCGATTCTAGCTCTCCCGAGCCCCGGGCTCCCTGTTTTCCTGGGAACAGGCTTCACTTCTTTCTCATCTTTCCTATTGAAAGTTACTTCTAAGAATTTCAGTTACTTTTGAGGTTGAACTTTTAAAAAGAATTGGCCATTTCTTTTCTTCTTTCCTGAACCATAGGCGTTCTTGTTGTTGATTTGCAAAGGCTCTTTGTAAGGTGATTGTAACCGCGGGCGTGTGTCGGGGACGTGCTTTTCCAGGTGTTTTCCATTGCGCTCCCGTTTTTGAGCAGTCTGACTGGGACCCTCCTTTTCAGGCCGTGACCGTGTGTGTGTGTGTGTGTGTGTGTGTGTGTGTGTGTGTGTTGTGTGTCTTGGGAAGGTTGTGCAGAACTTCATTGGCACGTGGCCTCTCGTTGACGCATCGTGACTTCAGTCTGTAGCCAGGCGGGAGGGGAGCTAGCACGTTGTTTGAATGGTTTGTGTAAGTTACTCATTGGTTTACCCTCCCAGATACAGAATGAGGAAGGCAACTACAGGGAGGGAAAAAAAAAAAAAAAAAGGCAGGTATGATTTTGTAGATAATTTTGTTTTATGGTCATAAGCATGACTTAACATATGCCATGTTCATTTCTTCCCAAGTTGCAGTAGCATTATATGCGTTCACTTTCTTATATTTTGAGCCATGTAAGTTTCTTTTACATTTTTCCTTTTCTTTTCTTATTTTTTTAAATATGTTTTTTGTTGATTTCAGAGAGGAAAGGAAAGAGAGAGAGAAAGAACAATGATGAGAGGGAATCATTGATTGGCTGCCTTCTGCACGCCCCCAACTGGGATTGAGCCTACAACTGGGGCATGTGCCCTTGGCCGGAATCGAACCTGGGACCCTTCAGACCGCAGGCTGACGCTCTATCCACTGAACCAAACCAGCTAGGGATAAAATTTGATTTTGGAGAGGGAGAGAGATAGAGAAACATTTATGTGTGAGAGAAACATTGCAGTTGCCACCCATATATGCGGCCCATCCGGGACCGAACCAGCAGCCTGGGTATGTGCCATGACCAGGAATTGAACTGGGACCCTTCCATGCATGGAGAACGCACAACCAACTGAGCCACACCAGCCACAGTTTTAATTTAACAAATAATCTTTCTTTTCTTCTGGGTGTGTGATATAATCATTCCAGAAAACACCAAGGAATAAGGAGAAAATGCAATCACCTGTGATCCTGTCCTACCTCTGTGATGTTTGTTGATTCTTAGAATATATTTGAACTTAAATAGAATAATCTTTTGGCATTTTTAACCCATATCAAAATAGCAATCCCAAACAATACTATTTTCAACAGACAGAAGACCAACTGTGTGAAAGAGTCCAAAATGAAACAAAGTTTTTCATCTTGTCCCATCCCAGGCACAAAGATTCAGATATAAAATGGAAACAATTTTAGTGCTAAGAACACAGGGCATTTGAGAAAGGGAGAGCTAAGAGAGACTCCCTGCGTTTATGATACTGTCTTACACCCAGTGTTCTTGACCTTGGCCTACCTATTGCCACAGTGTCATTTACTTCTGGAGTTTAGGTTCCAGAATTTATTGCTTTTAAATTAGAAAATAAAAATTACATAGACTACCTTCAAGAACTTTATTTGCAAACAAGTAATTTTACTTGAGTTTCGGAAAATTAAGTTAGTCGATCTTAGATTTCTGCATAGCGTTTTTAGGAAATGTATCGAGATTAGAACCATAGGTTTCTCGCAGTTTGTCCATGTGCGTCAATTCACAAATGCAGCAATCAAGGTCACCAGCAGGCACCCAGACAGAAGACGTTTTGGGAATGATTTTCCATGAGAAAAATCTTGCTTTGTTGTCTGTTTTCCAAAAATGTAATACTTTATTGTTTCATCTTTGTTTTTTGCTCCTTAAACATGTTAAACTACATTCAAATACGCATCTATAGCAGCTTGTTTTAATTTTGTTTTGAAGAGTCACAGGGTTGAAGGTAGTTGACTGGTCTCCTCAGAAGAATTCTAAGAAAGTCTAATACCTAGACTAGTGTTTTGCTTATTTAAAAAGAACCAAAATCTTCCTATTTACATCCTGCAGCAATCAGCAGGAGCAGCTTCTGCCAGAGTCCATATAGAGCATCCATCTCACCTCCTACTGATTGTCTTCCTTATGTGGCTCTATTGTTTTGTTTGAAATAACTTCCCAGGGTGGCAGTCAAGTTCATATTGAAGTTTAAAAATACGTTGGATGTGATGAACATCATAAACTGATGAACAGAAAGAGATACAGAGACAAAGAAGCATCCGACAGACTGTCAAACTACATCGAGGAGGGTGGGGAGGTTGGGGAAGAGTAAGAGATCAACCAAAGGACTTGTATACATGCATATAAGGATAACCAGCGAACACAGACCCTGGTGGGGCCGGGGAGGGCATGTGCCGGGAGGTAGGGGAGGCTGTGGGGAGGTCAGTGGGGGAGAAAGGAGACTTATGTACTACTATTTGCAATACTTAAAACCATAAAAACAAACAAACAAAAAAACACAACACATTGGATGATTGAATGATAATTGGATTATGGTAAACTGAATTACTAGTTAAACCTTAGATTGAATTATTGAGAAATAATACAGGTTTTACGTGGGACCAGGAAATGATTTCTTTCACATATAACTTAATTAATGTAATAACTTTATTTCATTTTCTCCGCTATCCCAAGATTAAAGGCAAAATGAATCAAGCAGCGAATAAGTAATGAAGGCTTAACTTGATAGATTTGGTTTTCTCTAGGCTCTTTTGTTTTTTCCATATTTTCAAAAACTGGAGAAAGGTTTTGCTGGCGGAGTACGAAGTGATTGCTTACAGGTTTCTGAGTCGATGGGGTAGTTGTCGGTATATAAAGGTAACTAGTTTCTCAGCAGCGGAGACGGGTAGCCCTTTCTCCATTGAAAACAGGGTCAGGGTCACGTGGGGAGAAACTCCTCCCAAACCTTTGCGTCGTGCAGAAGGCCCTTTGGCGGCTCAAGTTCAGGTGTAGAGTTTGCGTTAGGAGGGGCGCTTGAGTGGTTTCTGCTTTTATGACGGTGAGTAAAGAAACTCCAAGGCAACAGGCCCAGGGATGAAAGTCCACTCTGCTTCCTCCTGGATCCTTTCTTTATATCCCTTCTAAAAAACAAAATAATAAAAGGACCTCCAGCTGTTTGAAGCCAAGTTCATTTTCTTGTATTCGGTGTCTTGCCTGTGTCCTCTTCTGTGGCCCCGTTTCCAGACATTCTTGCTTGTAAGCATGTCTCGCCCTCCCCTGGAATTGTTATGTGTCTATTATTGGCTAGAAACGCATATCATGTGGGGGGACCTGTCCCAGCTCTTGTACCTAAGCCGCCTGAGTAATAAGTGACTTATCACCTCTCCAAGCCTTAGACTCCTCATCTCTCACAGAGGGGGATCATTACCTTTCTCTTCAGGCTACGCTCATTAAAATAAGCGAGTTTGCATATTAAGGGCGAGGACCCTGGCCCCCAGGGAGAGAAAGAGCTAGAAGAATGTTAGCCCCCGCGGGGGACAGTCCAGCAGACGTGTACACAGACGGGGTGGAATAGAAGGCAGCAGCCCCCGTGGGCAGGAGGCAGCTCACCGGCCCCTGTCCTCGCTCTCCTTGGACAGGCAGGCGGGACCCAGGAAAGCCAGGGCCGTGGCTACCCTCAGGGCCGGAATGGCCTCCTGATAAGAGAGCAGCGCTCTTTCCTGCCTGTCCTTGTCTCGTTTCAGAGTAAACTGGCTGAATTCCTTGTTTCTGTCCCAGTTTTAGAAACATTGTGTTAAATCGGTAGATTTGATTTTCTCTGGGCTCTTTTGTTTTTCATATTTTCAAACATTGGACAATCCATAGGACGCTGGCTGTTTCTGCAGGGTGTGTGTGTGTGTGTGTGTGTGTGTGTGTTTAACTTTTTTTTTATTTTTTATTATGGTTGGTGCTACTGCTGCAGCATTTTTAAGAAGCCATTTTGCATTTCCCAAGGAGCTCATTTATTTCATAAAGTTCCGAACATAGACATGGCCTCTTGGTCCCATCATGGTCTTACGTGTTCTGTTTTAGACTCCCTAAGCTCATATAAAGATTTATCCCCCAAACTGGAGTCTGGCTGTAGATACCCATGGCGTTTTTAGTTGGTAGTAGATCAGGCACACCTCCGCACCTCTGTCACCGCTGCCCTCACAGAGCAGTACTGCCCAGTGGTTACGGCACAGGGACTGCAGTCAGGGTGACCCAGTTTGAATCCAGTCCTGCCACCTGCCAGCTACAAGCCGTCATTAGTCACCTGTAAAATGGGGTAATAATAGCCCATACCTTCTAGGGTTCTCAGTGTTAGGAGAGATGAGGAATGCCAGGTGCTTAGGAAGTATCTGGCACATCATAAGTGTATGGTGCATTTTATCTGTTTATAACAGTTGTTTTTAAGGATTGTATCACTTTACATTTTATGTGTATACCACAATTTATTCAGCTCTCCTGTATTAGTGGACATTTAGATATTGATCATTTAGGTATGTGGTTTTTAAATATGTTTTTGTTGATATTAGGGAGAGAGAGAGAGAGAGAAAGAGAGAGAGAGAGAGAGAGAGGGAGAGAGAGAGAGAGACAACAATGATGTGAGAAAGTAACATCGATTGGTTGCCTTCAATAAGCCTGCAATTTAGGAATGGGCCCAGATTGGGAATCAAACCCTAGACCTTTCGGTGCCTGTACGACACTCCACCAGTGCGCCACACCGGCCAGGGCAGCCATTTAGGCTGGCTACGTTCCCCGGTATTATAAAACAGCTCTGCAGTGTACACCTTGCAAGTGGGTATTTGTGTATTCTGCTTTATTTCCACAGGACACAAAATTGGGGTGTCGGGGATTGCATATTTTGAAAGCTTTTCATGGTGTTTCTAAATGCTGGTGGAACTCACGCCAGCACTCTTTGTTGTTGGACATGATTTATCTTGTCATCTTTCCAAGTGATAGCTTCAAAATTCTTATCATTGATAATTATGTTAGTGTAGGGGAGAGTTCAGGAACCATATTTACGCATTAATTCAGAAGTGTTTTCAAAACGAGTCACCTCATTGCCCTTGCACCCCCGTTACTAGAGTGTAAGAGACCTCCTCTCACCTTAGTAAAATAAGACAGCAGTGCCAACTTTTTAACATTTGGCAGAGACCACATTTGGATAGTTTGTTAGTGGCTTTTTTTTTTTTTTTAAAGCAGTAGTTAACTTTTTAGGGTTTTTAAAAAAATTATTTTTATCAGAGAGGAAGGGCGAGAGAGAGAGAGAGAGAAACATCAGTGATGAGAGAGAATCCTTGATCCGCTGCCTCCTGCAGGCCCCACACCGGGGACTGAGCCGGCAGCCCTGGCCTGTGCCCCGACCAGGAGTCAAACCGTGATGGCCTGGTTCAGAGATGGATGGACACTCAGCCACTGAGCCACGCGGGTGATGGGGGAGGAGGTGTTTTTAACAGAGAATGCTAACTAACTTCACGGAGTTTGATTGCTGAACTGTTGCGTGGTTTGATTTCTCTTGGGCCTGAGGAGGAGGCTGATATGAAAATGTATTTACAGCTGGCAGCTCAGCCCTGTCCCCGCTGATAAAGCCGAGTGGAGTCTGGGCATCGTAATCAGGCCCCGGCACATGGCGTTCCCACAGTGAGTCCACTGCTCGTGCCGAAAGCAAGCCCCGTTCTCTCTAAAAGCTAAAAATTTACTGGGGGAAACATTAATAAAACTAACGAATGTTCCCTTCACAACAGTTTGCTTTTTTTTTTTTTTTAATATATTTTTATTGATTTCAGAGAGGAAGGGAGAGGGAGAGAGAGATACAGACATCAACGATGAGAGAGAATCATTGATCAGCTGCCTCCTGCACACCCCCCTGCTGGGGATCAAGCCTGCAACCCAGGCCTGTGCCCTTGACCGGAATCGAACCTGGGACCCTTCAGTCCGCAGGCCGATGCTCTATCCACTGAGCCAAACCAGCCAGAGTGACAGTTTGCTTTTATTTCTTACAGGAAAGGAACTTTGTAAAATAATTTTTAACCGTAATAATTAGTTTTCACTATTTGTATTCAGATTTTATTTTATATATATATATATATATATATATATATATATATATATATATATATATATAATATAATATAATTGCTATATTTTAGCAAATCCATGCACGGTCTTGTTCACATTTTCAAACAAGGTAGGAAAATGTAAAGAAAAACATAAGCGATCCCTTTGAACCCCCCTGCCCTGCAGTAAAGACTATTCATGTTCTTCTGACCACGCATACATGCACCACGACCTTTTTCCTGTGTGTCTTTAACGAGCTCATCTTTTAACCATGGTGAAGCACACATAGCAGACGCCTGCGGTCTCACCGGCTCTCATGCGGCAGCTGAAAGGAGTTTGCATTGTTGTGCAACCACAGCTCCATCCACCTCTGGAGGCCTCTCCCCCTCCAGGGGGGACTGTGCCCACTGAGCGACGCCCACCACCCCTTCCCTCCCCGTCCCCGCCCCTGCCCACCACGGCCTGATCTTTTTTAACGTGCAGTGAAACATAATATTCACACCGAAAACCTCTCAGGCCACAGGCACACTGACAACCCCCCAGAGAAAAACCACCAGGAGGAAGGAAGTATTTGTGCTCATAATCGAAGTTCCTTTTTTCTCTGCACACACAGCCAGCGGTGCCCCGATAGCCCGCTTGCCGGCTCTGGACGGACACAGTATTCCAGGCCCATGTCCTGGGGCCGGTGGCCAGCTCAGGGCCGCGGGCGGGCGGGCTGTCACCGGAGCGGTGAGTCACAGGCCTGTTTTTGCATAGAGCCCGGCCCGGCCGGCGGGGCCCGCCCCTCCGCTGCACCTTGTGCTATATTAGGGCTGCTCACACAGGAAGACTTTTCTTTCGCCCGTGGATCTGGCCCGGTTCCCTTCGGGGTAAGTGTGTATGGTTTTTGTAGATACTGTGGTTGAACTTGATCCGAACTCTTAGTTGGTTTAGTGTCTGATTGAAACGTTAGGCATTTAAAAAGCATGAGTTAAAGAAACTGAAAATAGAAGGACCCAGTAGAGTGCACAGCTGTAACTTGCAGAGATCTGGATTTGTAAAACTTTGCATAGGTCTCAGAAGTGGATGGGGTCTCATTTTAAGAGCTTCCTGTTTGACATGTAGGTTGTTAAGAAAAAGCAAAGTGCCCTCAGAAATCTCTTTTTTTAAGGGAGGGAGGGACATTACAAGGTCCAATTTTGCTGTACACACACACAAAAAATGACTGGATTTTGCTGATAGTTACATGCTTTGTGTGTCTGGAAGTGGGAACTGTTGATTACAGCTAGTAATGAAGATAATTAATTTTTAGTTTGTGCCGCTGAGCTTTATCCAGGATATCATGGGACAGTATTATCCTGGTTTGTTTTATGAGTTGACAAAATCTGGATTGCTCCCTCTAAGGCTTATAACAAATTGTATGTTGTCAATTAAGATTCAAACATACATATTACCATAAAAGGGAGAGCATTATGTAAACAAGTTGGGTTTTTGTTGTTAAAAAAAAAAAGTGCAATGTAAACATTTTAATTTACCTCCTTTTTTGTAGTTTTTTTTTTTTTTTTCAACGAGGAAAATTAGACAATGCAGCAGACGGTTCTCACAGCAGATTACTTGGTTTTTATTGGCAGCTTATAGCCAAGCATCTCCGGTATTGCCTCCCACCTGTGCTATGGGTCTAGGACAAATTCAAGGACAGAAGACCTCAGAGTGACAAATTACTTAATTTCCATGTGCCTTGGTTTCATTCTCTTGAAAAAAAAAAAATGCTATTAGATATCAGGGCAGAGTTGGTGGGGAGGATAGATGAGTCAATTCTAAACTCTGAAATCATGTATTTTCCTAAGGATCCACTGAATTCTGGCTGGGAAGCCAAGCTTTACTGTTTAAGGAGACCGGTATCAATCGCCAGTTTTTAAACAACTGGCCTTTGACAATGATTTTTCCTCTTCTCTCTCCTTCTCTCCTCCCACCTGTGGCTCTTTAGTTTCATTTCTGTTTTATGTCTTTATCAAGAAAGTTTCACTTTCCAATTTATATAAAAAAATTTTTTTTTCTTACTGCTGCCTTGAACATTTCATTAGGGAGAATTATTTAAATGCCTCATGATGTATAATGCTATGGAAATCATGACCTCACAGTTTTATGTTTTCCCATGTGCCAATTACCTAAGAAAGAGCTGTTATTAAAAGCTCAAGCTGAGAACAAGTAGTGCAGGCTGTTGGGAAGGGCAGTCACACATATTTACCAGGGATGTGCAGCCCTACCAGGGATGTGCACTCCGTGCCTTTCCTATGTAAGTAGTACAGTTTGCCACTCAGGATTTCATTACCTTACTGCCGGGTAGCGTAAATGACCCTTCAAGTATCAAAATTAAAGCAGAATCAGCTTTTCCTGCTCATTATGTGCAGGAGTCTCATCTTTTTCCCATCAGACTGAATCTCGTGGGCCTTGAGAAGTATTCATTCCACTTTCATGCAGATACTGGTCCAAAGGCCGGTAGCTATTTTTCATGTAGACACAGAACTTCTCGGTCACTGATTTGTCCGTGTATGTTCCAGGTGGAGTTGATCCTCTCAGCAGGAAAGGCCAGGATAGCGGACACTCCTGGTTACCGAGTCTGTGCCCCTCTGGCTCCAGCCGTTGGCCTTGGCCTCCATGTTCCCTGTAACGCGCCCTGTGATAGTGGAGACCCGGCCTCCCTCACAGAGCACCGGGGCAGTTAGCAGCTCCCACATCAGCCGGTCCACATTTAGAGATTCCAGAGGCTGAAAACTTCGGGAACTTCCTTTGAAGGGAGTTCAGAGTTCAAGGCTGGTGTTTGCTATTTTTGAACGTGTCTTCCCCACCCGAGGTGTTTTTTCCAACGCCTCTCCTCCCGCAGCATCTGCGGCAGATGACTGCTGGCAGAGGGAGCCAGGACTTTATATACCAAGTATAGGTTTACAAGCCTATTGGTTTAAAAATACCCTGCCCTCCTTCTCCATGTCTTCTGTAGGATTGTGCCAGAACGCTGACATTTATGCCCCAGTCTTTACGGGTTTAGAATGATCGTGACCTGGGGCCGATGTTTGTGTTCAGACCGCAGGAGCACGCACTTCATGTGAGATTATTTTTGAGCAAAGGATAAACTTTGGTCCCATTGCCGGTGAGGGTTAGGAAAAAATGAAAGCTCTGCAGTGGAAATTTGTATATCAGATTATCAAAAGAAATGTCCTCGTTATCAACAATAGTGTCCTACTACAGTGGGAAATTTAGCAGTTGCCACTTTCTGATTACTCTTCGGTTTGGTGTGTTTTGTTAAATAAAATTTGAAGGACTATGAGAAAGACAACTACTCTTTCACCTATTAACACTGCCTTTTTTTTTTTAATGAAGACTGAATGCTCTAGAAAGAGCCATACATGGGGCCGAGGGGAGGAGAGAAATTGGGCTGCTTGGCTATGTGTAACAAAGGGGGTTTAGATTCCCAGATATTAAAATGTATCCTGCACTGCTTGAATTGTTTTCCTTGGGCTTTTCCAATGTTTCGCAGGGTGCGTGGTATTTTTGTAAACTCTATTGTACTTTTCCACATCCTCCTTCCTCTTTTTCAAGCTAATAAAATGGCTTTATTTAAATAGTGCCTTCTAGAAACTTAAACCCCTTTTCAGATATTAAACATCAAAGAATAACCATGGGCACTTATTAGTGTGTGCGTTTGTTTTTATAGATAAAAACAGACTTGTAGGCAGCTTCTAAGACATCTTTGTTTAAGCCAGGTGACTGACAGAAAGCAGATAGACCAAAGGTTACTTAAGTTTGACTCCATGTTTAACTATGCCTACAATCATTTTGACAACTGACCCCCCCACCTCAAAAAATAAAAAAAGACTACTAACTCCAAACTACCATTGTAATTAAATTTTGGGGTGGTGATCAAATGTTTTATGAGTTATATAGAGTGCATGTCTATGCAGATGGATACTACCTTATTTTTCCACATGTGAAAAATTAGAGGTATCTTACTATTTGAATATATTTTTTACTCAACCCCAAAATGCCATCAATTATACGATCAATTTATTAATAGCCTTTCTGAGAAGGGAGGGAAAATACTTTTTTATAAGACATTTCCCAGTTATATGCAGTTAAAATGGAAGAGGGGAGGGGATAGGTTTCAGAATTTAAAGAATTTTTATAGATCTGTTACCACACATTCTAATTATTAAGAACACAGATCTAATGTCCAACTTCTATTACTAGAGTTTAAGGAAAAGTCTGACTTTTTACCTGACTGTGTATAATGGTTCTCCTTACATTTTTTTCTATATTCCTTCATTGGGTTAGTAATAGGAAAGCATCATTTTCCCACAAACTTCAACCTCACATGTAGAGAAAATGTTGATAACATGTTCTTGTAGTAAAGCATTTTCTTGCAAATATCTACTTCACTTTAACTCTGTTCAAATCTTCTTAACACCATAGTTCTTGTAAGAGGGTTGCGAATTCTCCATATAAAACTTTTAACCCTGGCCCTAGGTGATTTGGCTCATTGGATAGAGCATCAGCCTAGAGACTCAAGGATCCTGGGTTTGATTCCAGTCAAAGGCACATGCCCAGGTCTCAGACTCCATCCCCAGCGGGGGGCGTGCAGGAGTCAGCTGATCAATGATTCTCATGATTGATGTTTCTCTCTCTCTCCCTCTCCCTCTCCCTTCCTCTCTGAAATTAAAAAAGAAAAGAGCCGAAGCCAGTTTGGCTCAGTGGTGGAGCGTCGGTCTGCGGACTGAGGGGTCCCGGGTTCGATTCCAGTCAGGGGCATCTACTTTGGTTGCGGGCACATCCCCGGTAGGGGGGGTGCAAGAGGCAGCTGGTCTATATTTCTCTCTCATCGATGTTTCTAGCTCTCTGTCCCTCTCCCTTCCTCTCTGTAAAAAATCAATAAAGTATATAAAATAAAATAAAATAAAATAAAGAAAAGAAAAGAAAAAGTATCTATAAATCTTTTAACCCCGAATTTTAAAAGAAAGAGTGGAATCTTTACTGAGGTCCATAGGAAGGAAAAAGGACGCCTTCAGCAACTTGGTGTTTAAACCCAAAAATACCATGTTAGTGTGTCGTCAACATACAGGAGAAACCTGAAATGTACGTGTGTCACGTGTGCCTTTTTTCTCTCTCTTTTACTGTGACCTCACCTGGGAAAATCCAGAAGATTGGATAACCAAGATATGACTAATCAAGATTCTGCTGTGCATGTGAAAATGGTGGGTATTTAAGTATTTCCAGCTCCATTTACTAATGGTGACTCTTCACCACCTTGACCTCTGCCTCTAACCCCGTCATTCTTTATGGGACTGTAACTTGATGCAGATCTTTCTTCGCAATGTTTGACTTACAGTAATACCTCAAATATTTGTTGAATTGAATTCCAACTTACCTTTGACATATTTTTGGTTGAAATACAATGTGCATTTGAGTGTTTCTAGGCA
The DNA here is from genome assembly GCF_964339955.1 of Pipistrellus hanaki. Lineage (NCBI taxonomy): Eukaryota > Metazoa > Chordata > Mammalia > Chiroptera > Vespertilionidae > Pipistrellus > Pipistrellus hanaki. The sequence continues at coordinate 9,837,815 of NC_140512.1, read as the reverse complement.
TATGAGATGGCTCCTCCATTCCTTTTTGTGCTAGATTTTCCTCGTTCAACAGCACATGTAAATCATACAGAGTGAGACATTTTATATTAGGCCTCTGAATTTAAAATGGCAAGGTTTTACATTAAAAATAAATTTCTTGCCCAGCCAGCGTGGCTCAGTGGTTGAGCGTTGTTGACCTATGAATCTGGAGGTCACAGTTTGATTCCTGGTCAGGGTACAGGCCCAGGTTGCAGGCTCAATCCCCTGTGTAGGACCTGCAGGAGGTGGCTGATCAATGATTCTCTCTCATCATTGATGTTTATCTGTCTCCCTCTCCCTTCCTCTCTGAAATTAATAAAAATAAATAATAAAAAATAATCTTCTTGGCCCTAGCTGATTTGGCTTAGTGGATAGAACACTAGCCTGCGGACTGAGAGGTCCTGGGTTCAATTCCAGTCAAGAATGCCATACTTAGGTTGCAGGCTCAATCCCCAGCTTTCTTTGGGGCGCTTGTGTCTCTCACATCAATGTTTCTCTCTCTCTCTGTCTCTGTCCCTTCCTTCCACTCACACTAAAAATCAATGGAAAAAATGTTGTTGGTGAGGATTAACAAAAAAATAATAATAATAACAAACTCCTTGGGCAATAATAGAGTTCATTGCATTATGGACATTAGGTTGAGGTAGGAAAAAGAGTCTTGGGATCAGAACTGGCTTCAAATCTTACCTCGATCTTAAGAGCCGTGATACCCCCAAATGAGGGAAACAATCTCAGCTTTGAGAAACAGGAGTGAAACCACCCAACTCTTGTTCTTATCCACATTTCCCCCCATCTTTATTGAGGTATAATTGACAAATAAAAGTGTAAGATATTTTAAGTATACAATGTGTGATTTGACATATGTATGCATTGTGAAAGGATTCCTCTAATTAACACATCCATACTTTTCACATATTCACTGTTTTCTTTTTTTTGGTGTGTGTGTGTGTGTGAGAGAGAGAGAGAGAGAGAGAGAGAGAGAGAGAGAGAGGGAGAGAGAGAGAGAGAACATTGAAGTTTTCAACTATGAAATAGTTATAGTAATAAACTGCAGTCACCAGGTTTTACATTAGATCCTCAGACCAAGAAATATGTTTACAGATACATCTCTAGGGCAAAGGCAACTAAGAAAAAAACTAAACAAATGGGACTACATCAAAATAAAAAGCTTCTGCACAGCAAAATAAAATATCAACAAAACGAAAAGGGAGCCCATTGTGTGGGAGAACATATTTGGCAATTATACATCTGATAAAGGGTTAATATCTCTTTGTTTCTTGAGTCTGACTAAAGGTACATCAATTTTGTTTTCTTTTCAAAGAACCAGCTCTTGGTTTTATTGATGTTTTGTTTTTTGTTTTTGTTTTTTAGTCTCTATGTCATTTATTTCCACTCTTATCTTTATGATTTCCTTCCTCGTACTTACTCTGGGCTTTTCTTGTTGTTCTCTTTCTAAATCTTTAAGTTTATGGTAGATTCTTAGAAGTTTTTCTTGTTTTTTGATGTAGGCCTGTAGTGCTATGAACTTCCCTCTCAGGACTTCTACAGTACCCCAAAGATTTTGGGGTTGTTATGTGTTCATTTTCATGTTTCCAGGAAGTTTTTTTCATTTCTTTATCTCTTTGGTAACCCAGTCATTGTTTAATAATATACTATTTAACCTCCATGTGTTTGAATGTTTCTGAGTGTTTTTACTGAAGTTGATTTCTAATTTCATGCCATTATAATGAGAGAAGATGCTTGATATGATCTTGTAGAGACTTAGTTTGTATCCTAACATGTGGTCTAGCTTTGAAAATTTCCCATGTGCACTTGAAAAAGAATGTATATTCTGTAGTTTTGGGAATGAAATGTTCTGTAAATGCTAGTTAATTCCATCTGATCTAATGTATTGTTTAGGATCAGTGTTTCCTTGTTGATTTTTTTTTGTCTAGGAGATTTTCCATTGATGTCAGTGTTTAAGTTCCCTACTATGAATGTATTGCTATCCATCTCTCCTTTAAAATCCTCTAGTATATTTGGATGTTTCTGTACTTGGTACATATATGTTTACCAGAGTTATATCCTCTTGTTGTATTGATCCCTTTAGTATAATGATGTGGCCTTCATTGTCTCTTATTATGGCCTTCATTTTTTTTAAATACATTCTTTTTATTGATTTCAGAGTGTCAGGGAGAGGGAGAGAGAGAAACATCAATGATGAGAGAGAATAATTGATTGGCTGCCTCCTGCACACCCCCTGGGGAATCAAACCCTCAACCTGGGCAGGTGCCCTGACCCAAAATGAAACTTTTGACTTCCTGGTTTATAGGTCAATGCTCAACCACTGAGCCACTCTGGCCAGGCATTATGGCCTTCATTTTGAAGTCTATTTTTTCAGATATGAGTATTGCTACACCATTTTTTACCCCCCATTTCCATTTGCCTGGAAATTTTTTTCCCTTTCCTTCACCTTCATTCTGTGTGAGTTTTTTGTTCTGAGATGAGTTTCTTGTAGACAACATGTAGTTGAGTCACGTTTTCTTATCTATTCAGCTACTCTATGCCTTTTGATTGGTACATTAGGTTATTGTTGATAGGTGCTTATTTGTTGCCATTCTTACTCTTTATGCCTGTGTTCTTCTCTTTCTATTTCTTCTTCTTATGCCAGTCCCTTTAGAATTTCTTACAGTATTAATTTGGTGGTAACAAGTTCTTTCAGACTTTTTTGTCTGCAAAGCTCTTTTCTTTTAAAACAAATGTTTATTGATTTCATAGAGGGAGGGAGAGAGATCAGAAACATCAATGATGAGAGAGAGTTATTGATCAGCTTCCAATCCCACTGGGGATTGAGCCCACAACCCAGGCATGTGCCCTGACCAGGAATCAAACTGTGACCTCCTGGTTCTTAGGTTGACAATCAACCACTGAGCCATGCTGGTTGGGCAAACATGTGTCTCTTTTTGAAGCAAGTAACTTGTATGTAGCCAGCCCACAAAAAGACTATGGAAGGAAAAGAAGCCAAAGATTATGTATATTTATATATTTTTTCTATCAAGGTGATGTATACTTAATATGTCTTTTTGTTATCATTACATTAATTTATACACTTTTTGCCTTGGGTTTGCGTTTCTTAAAAATTGATTCAGCTTATAGGTTGAAAGCCCCTTAGGGTGTCAGCCTGAACTTTCCATGGCCTGCCTCTACATCTCTCCCTCCAGACTTCACACACAATTTCCATGTCCACTTAGGTTTTAGACAAACAGAGCTGTTTATCTTTCTCCCCCATTAGACCCAGTACTTTGATTCCTCCCCAATCTCAGCATGTCCAAATCCTGCTTCTCTTTGAAAGCCTAGCTCAGCATAAATAATGTCTGTTCCATTTGTATTTTATCTGGATGTCTTAACAAGGCAGTAGCTATTACAATTCATATTATAGAATATGTATCTTAAGTGTAAGAAGTATATCTTATTAAAACTTTGTATCACTTACAGACCTATTTAACATAGTGCCTTAAGAAAATAAAAAGGAGCCGAAACCAGTTTGGCTCAGTGGATAGAGCATCAGCCTGCGGACTGAAAGGTCCCAGGTTCGATTCTGGTCAAGGGCATGTACCTTGGTTTCGGGCATATCCCCAGTGGGGGGTGTGCAAGAGGCAGCTGATCGATGACTCTCTCATCGATGTTTCTAACTCTCTATCTCTCTCCCTTCCTCTTTGTACAAAATCAATAAAATATATATATTCAAAAAATAAATAAATAAAAAATTTTTTTTAAAGTATTTGAGTAAAATGCCCAGTGTCAGAAGTATGTAGTGCCGTTGTATGTGGACCTCAGGGAGGCTGGAGTAGTGTTACCATCTAACCCAAGGCACATGTCGTTATGATTCTTATGTTTCTCACACCTGTCACCTCCACTTGTTGTGTTCTCTGGAGAAAGCAGCTGCTGTCTCACCTGTTTTCATCGCTGCCGTTTCTCTGCAGTGGCCCTCGGCCATCCGCTGCGCCTGGGTCTGTCAGGGAATGGCTGTGTGTCGGGCAGAAGCAGGGACACCAGTGCTTCTGGCCACTGGTCCCTTCAGGCCCGGTGATTTCGCAAAGCCAGGCTAGAAGCTGTCAGCCTCGCAGAGCCTGGGCTCCTCTGAGGCGGCCTGGGCCCTGTGCTCCCGTCCGCTCTCTGAATCCTGGGAATGCGATTGCTGGAGGCAGGATGTCTTCCTCAGCTCAGACACACTGAAGCAGATGTCTCATCTACTTGGAGAAAATACAGTCGGTGGCATATATCCTCTGTTGCTTTTCAAAGCAACGAGTTATTGAATCGAGCACATGCTGCTTACGATGCACCTGTCACCAAAGGCCGCGGGAGGAGCAGAATGTCGTCGTTGGGAGATGAATGTACTAGCGGGGATGTTTGCGAGGACGCTGTGGAAGTGAGATTCCAAAACAGCAGCGGTTCCTGAAACTCCGCAGGGAATCGGTGTGAGCAGTGCTCCCCGTCCTGTTCCTGGAGTCCAGTACGGCTGTCTGGCACTGTGTGGGCACGTGGCCAGCCTTTGTTAAGCAAAGAATGGATTGATGAATTAAAAACAAAAAAAGGAACCTAGCCTGTTCATTTCTCTCATCCATTAAAAGAATCACTGTAAACAGTGCGAGGACCTTCTTCAGTGGGTTGGATCCTGTGGAGTCCAGTTAACGAGAAGGCTCACTGTGTGAAGGCTAGTACGTTGCAGGTGATATGTCCTACTAAGCACAGCTCTTCAAAAGGAAGTGTATTGTGAGGCCAGGGGTTTCGTTCATGGAGAAAATTTTAACGTCAGCATGTCTCTTTCCCGTTCACTTCTGCATCCATCTCGCAGCCTTTGGAAAACAGTTTAGCTGTTTCCCGATTTTTCTAATCTTGTCTTTTATAAAGAGATAGCATAGGACCTGATAGAGGTCAGGCTCTCTTGTCGCAAAGATTCTAAGACCTAGGGGATTTTTTCATAACCGTGTAATATGCAAATTGTCCCTTCAACCAGGAGTTCAACCAGTGGGTGGGGCCTGCCGGCCAACCACCATGGCCCCACCTTGGCCACCCCCACCACCGGATCAGGGGCAGGGCCAGCCAGCTAGCTTCCTGCGTCCCCTCCCCCTATGGCTCTTATCAGGGCGGGCCTGTCGGACCCCACCTGTGCACAAATTTGTGCATCGATCCTCTAGTGTAATAATATTTTAATAAAATCTAATACAAAAGTAAATTATGAGAATGAGACAAACTGCATATACATGCATGTTTGCAATCAGAGATATGAAAACAATGAAAAATAAAGTGGTTGTTTATCTTTGGGTAGTAGAATTCCAAACAACTTCTTTTTCTGTAACTTCTGTAATAAGCATGCATGACTTTTATAATTAGAAAAATTCACACTGATAATGTGTTCATTACCAATGTCATTTTGTCTTAATCTTCTAGATGGAAACTACTGATGTGCTTTGAAAAATTTTGTGTATAAATGACAATTTGATACCATGGTTTGCTTGTTTTTATGTAATGCCTCAATACCTTAAAACCTTTAAATAATCTATAATAAACTGCTGTTTGGTATCAAAAGACCCTGAGAAAAGAGAAATTAAAAAGTCAGTTATTTGCCTTTTATTTTAGATGCCAGAATTCCAGAAGAGTTCGGTTCGCATCAAGAACCCCACCAGAGTAGAAGAAATCATCTGTGGTCTCATCAAGGGGGGAGCTGTCAAACTTCAGGTGAGGAGCCATCGCGAGGCCTGTCTTTCTATGGTCACAGACAGTCATCTCCTGCTTTCTGAAATCTCAGCAAAGAAAGTTTAGATAGATGAGCTTTGCCTGTCCTTTCCGAATGTAAAATCTGAAAGGTGGGTCTAGCCCTTGTCAACAACACATAGAATGCCTGTTGTAAATGAACAAAACCTAATAGTCTTGAAGTAAATTTAGCTTTTCTTTAATATTAAGTACTAATTTAACTACTACTGTGCCTAAGTACTCAACTATTTTAAGAATAATGTTAAATATGTACAGTTTCCAGTTGCCATTCCATCTTTTAATTAAATAAATCATAATAGTTCAAATTAAGTTGTCACTACATGGGATAACTGATTTTTTAAAAGTTTTTTAAAGGGATGTTTTAAATGTGAGCTAAATCAGCCGTCCTGGTTAGTCAGTGAAAATAAATCTTTTCCTTTTTTTTTTTTTTTTTTTTTTTAAATATTTAACCCAATCTCCTAAATTGCAAGAGCTGGCAAACTGTACCAGGTATGATTCATTGATTGGTATAGTTTATTTACCTATATAGACCAGTTACATCTAGAATGGAACAGTGTCAGTGACTAAGCTTCATATAGTTTAAATGCTTTTATTGCATTTTTGTACATTGTCCCAGGGGGGTTGAAATTGTGCAGTGTCTTATCTCTGTGGCAACTGCAGATTCCTATACTGATTCATCCGATTTCATGTGGTAACGCTTGGGCATGTAAGGTATTGCCTTTAGTTAAGGTGATTCTCAGGGCCGTGTGTCTGAGCTTCGTCAGGAAACTCAGTGCAGAGGGAATAGCTTGTAATGGGGGCGGGATGCGCTGGCCTTGCGGCTGTGTCTTCATCATGGTTTTCCCCCTTTTCTTACAGATAATAACGGACTTTGATATGACACTGAGTAGGTTTTCCTACAAAGGAAAAAGATGTCCAACATGTCATAGTAAGTGTGGCCCTATTAACAAATTCAGAAATACAATCATTATTTTAAGATCCTTTTCTACCAATCATATTATCTATGAGATTGGGGTTTTTTTTTATCTTCCTTTTGGGCATTGAAAGTGAGAGGACCTGCTTTTTCTCTCCCACCCCTCCGGGCCCGAGATCAGATGAGATTGGACAAGTTCAAGGTGGTATGGCCATATACCAGCTTTTTCTTATTATATGTTTAGGATTTATCCCACCCTCCATGTTATATAAATGGCTATTTTCTGTATGGTTTAGGTTGCAAGAGGAATAAAGAAGTCTGAAATTTTTCTCTGCAGATGTGGTCTGTTCGTTACTCAAGAAAAATTTAAATGAATTTTCAATTTTGGGTTAGAAACAGCATTTATTAATTAGTAACATGTTACTAAATGTGTTATTTATATGTAAATTAGTTAAAGAATACATTAGGAAATAAATACTAAGTTAAAATGTGTTGCTAAGATAAGACGCCTATTTTGTATTCTAAATGAGACAATTCAGTTTTTAAAATAATAATTCTCGACTGGCCAGCGTGGCTCAGTGGTTGAGTCAACCTACGAACCAGGAGGTCGCAGTTTGATTCCGGGTCAGAGCATATGCCCAGGTTGTAAGCTTGATTTCAGTAGGGAGTGTGCAGGAGACAGCCAATCAATAATTCAGTCTCATTATTGATGTTTCTCTCTCTCTTTCCCTCTTCCTTCCTCTCTAAAATCAATAAAAATATATTTTAAAAAATAAATAGATAAATAAAAATACTCGCCCGACTGGTATGGTTCAGTGTTGGAGCATCAACCTATGAACCAGGAAGTCACAGTTTGATTCCCAGTCAGGCCACATGTCCAGGTTGTGGGCTTGATCTCCAGTTGGCAGCATGCAGGAGGCAGCCAATGAATGATTTTCTCTCATCATTGATGTTTCTCTCTCTCTCTCTCTCTCTCTCTCCTGCTCCCTTTCTCTCTGAAATCAATAAAAACATTAAAAACAAAAAACAAAAACAAAAAAAAACTGCACTGTGAAGTGAAAAAGAAAGCCAAATTCAAAAGTATAGATCTGGTTTAATTGCTATATAATTGATAAGGCATAGAACTTTAAGACTGAAAGGAAATATAATAAAATGTTAATTTATTATTAAGTGGTAAAATTGTAATTTTTGTTCTCGTTACAATCTGTATTTTTCAGATTTTCACATTAATTTTTTATTAAGTTACAATTGTATTTCCCAGATTTTTGCATTATTAATATTTTATTATGAAAGAAAGAATAGCCGAAACCGGTTTGGCTCAGTGGATAGAGTGTCGGTCTGCAGACTGAAAGGTCCCAGGTTCGATTTTGGTCAAGAGCATGTACATTGGTTGCGGGCACATCCCCAGTAGGGTTGTGCAGGAGGCAGCTGGTTGATGATTCTCTGTCATCGATGTTTCTAGCTATCTATCCCTCTCCCTTCCTCTCTGTGAAAAATCAATAAAATATATTTAAAAAAAAAAAAAAAAAAGAAAGAAAGAATAAAGGTGTTCTCTTTAATGGTGTTAAAGGGACCAGTCACTATACAATTCCCAGTGTTAGAAGACTTTGAATTATCTAGCTCAGTGGTGTAAATAAGCAATCACGAAAGCATGGATTTTAAAATCATTAGCTTCTCTAGCAATGCCATGTGGATAGCATTACTCCGACAGTTGTAGTGAGAGTGCTAGTTGACTTGTCATGTAAACTTACAAGAAAAGTAGTCAGTTATTCATTCACCTATGAGAGCACTTCTTTTCAGCCTCGTTTGCTTTTTCTTTAGATGTCATTGACAACTGTAAGCTGGTTTCCGATGAATGCCGGAAAAAGGTAAAAGCACCAACAATAACCCAGTTATGAAAGCCTTCATTACCATTTCTGCCTGAGAATTTCTTCAGGCTCATTCACACAAACGAGAATGAAGCCATACCTGGCTCTTAGTAAACACTCAACAAATGTGAGGTTTATTCTTCAGATTATAGCACTCAGCTTATTTTAAAGAAAAATTTACCAGGAACATTTTAATAACAACAAAACTTACCCGAAAAAAAAACTTTTAAATGGTTACCCAAATATCCTGGTATCTTTACATTAACTGGAAAGTTAAACAAAACTACTTCAGTTTTAATGTAGGTTTTGCTCCTTTAAATTGATCAGGAAATTGCCGCAGTTCTCTGCTTTTTTGAGTAGGTGTCTGCCTACATCTCTTTTTAACAAAATAAGATTCCAAAGATGAATCAAATTTAATACTTTCGTATGAGAATGGAAGTGTTTTTGTGGTGATAGTTTAATTATTAGTGGGTTTCATTGAATTGCTGAACTGAAAATATTTTTTTTAAAAAAGAAAGAAAGAAAGGAAGGAAGGAAGGAAGGAAGGAAGGAAGGAAGGAAGGAAGGAAGGAAGGAAGGAAGGAAGGAAGGAAGGAAGGAAGGAAGGAAATCAGCCTTTCTCAGGTCTGTTCAGTTACATGTAAACCAAAACCAACAAAGGTCTTTTCAGTTGCTATATGTAATAGGTACCCATGCTCCAATCTTTACCATTTAAAGCAGTTCATGGAAAACATTTATCTACATCGTTTTGCTTCCTATAAAATTAAGCACTTAACAGCTCTGCAGCCTTCCTGATTTAGGTATTTGTTTCTTTCTAGTTACTTGAACTAAAGGAAAAATTTTATGCTATTGAAACTGACCCTCTTCTTACGGTAGAAGAGAAGTTCCCTTATATGGTAGAATGGTAAGTGTGTATTCCCAATGGGAGGGTTCAAATGTAATAACATGACCTAACAGTTACAACTACTGGTGTCTCTCCCCTCCTACCCACCCCCCCAACATGTGCACATAGATTAATACGTTGTCCAATGAGTTAGAGTAAGTGATTAAATGTAACAAAACCAACCAATTCTCTAATCACTCTCATAGTCTAGAATCAGTTTTGTTCGGCTTTGTTTGCTTTTGAAGATGAAGATCAGTAGAAATGGATTTAAAATTCTCTACCTTAGCCTGAAACTCAAAACAAGAATTTGTTTTCTCTGAAGTCTGTGGGCGAGATGTGGCTCAGTGTGTGAGGAAAACGACTTAGGATTTAGGTGGACTCTGTGCTGAGCTGGAGCCAGTGGGGGGCAGTGCTGAGAACCAACCAGCCTCTGCTGCTGGTCGCATACATGGAAGCGTCCTTTGCTCTGAGCAGGGCACGCTGCCAACATGGTGCTGCCTCCTGGGAGGACACCGGAGAAATGCTGACACTCAGAGGGTCACTAAGATACGCCCAGACACTGGAGGAGCCACTCCATTTGAGGAACATCTCAAAGAATGGAACATTGAGTGGTTTCAGAATCTTAGGAGCCCAGAAATGGTTGTTTATATCCATTATCCCATTACCTAACCGCGGGCCTTGCACATTTAATTAGAGTATATGGTAGGAAGTGTTGGAAAGGGGTTCGACTCACTCAACATGCGGAACTGGAACCAGATGTGGAAGGCCTAGACCATGGATTTCAGCACGATGACAGGACGGTCTAGGAATTACTAGTAGAATGTTCTAGCAATGGTATAGCTTCCTGGGAGAATGAGCTCGCTGGCAGGATGGGAGCCAGCCAGAGAGTGATTTCACTGAAGACTGATATAGGGGGGATTTGTGGGTGTCAGGTGGAGAGGGTCTAAAGGCCGGCTATACTCAGATAGTGTGATTACAGGTGCTTTTATGTGATTGCAAAGCACCTATATGTGGATAAAACTTCCCAGAGCAAGGATCTTCTCTTTGGCTCACTAGGCAGCATCTTCAGTGCTTAGGCATTCCATGAAAATTCAGACTCCAGGCCGATGAAAAATGGCTTTGCTCCAATTCTTCCTGGAATCGAAGAAATTATTATGCTTCCTAAGGTTGGAGCTCTTTTTTTTTTTTTTTTTAATATATTTTATTGATCTTTTTTACAGAGAGGGATAGAGAGTTAGAAACATCGATGAGAGAGAAACATTAGCTGACTCTTGCACACCCCCTACTGGGGATGTGCCCCCAACCAATGTACATGCCCTTGACCGGAATCGAACCCGGGACCTTTCAGTCCGCAGGTGACGCTCTATCCACTGAGCCAAACCGGTTTTGGCAAGGTTGGAGCTCTTATCCATAGATCGAGGAAAGGTTTATACCTAGAATCCTTTCACTGTCTTAAAGTAAGCCAGCGTTTGGGGAGAACTGGGAAATGCAGTGAGAACATGTGTATCATTTTTGAGACATGTGAGGTATACGTGAATTAAGATCTGAAATTTAAATCCAAAATAGCATGAATGAAATACTGCATGTTCACATGCCGAAGAATGCTCTGTCACAAAGAGAATAGTGTTAATTCACTTTCATTTATTTTCTTTTTTCTTTGGCCATAAACTCCAGGTACACCAAGTCACATCGCCTGCTTGTTGAACAGGGTATACCAAGAGCTAAACTTAAAGAAATTGTGGCAGAATCGGACGTCATGCTCAAGTAAGTTTCTTGGTGGTTAATTGTCAACATGCCATATTCAAAGTGTGTATTTTTATTAAAATAATCTAGGAGAATATCCCATATAAAAACATATCCAGAACATGCCGCCTATCACATACTAAAAGTGTCGCGATATGGAGTTGAGAATGACACGTCAGGTCATGGTGCAGGGAATGAAAGCCTGTGAGCTTGAAGCACTAATTTACATTTTCTTTCTCCAAATTTAAAATCTCAAGACTTACAAAGTTAGGAAAACAAGACCATTTTGAAGTTGTTGCTTTTTTTTAAGCAAAAATACTTTTCAAAGATATGAAATATAAAAAAGAAAGTTTACATAGTCATATTGAAAAGTGTTTTTGCTAAGTACCGTTTTTATGATGTACCCTCTTTTAAAATTGACATAAGTCTACTTTCTGAATTCTCCAAGTCCCTTGAAAATAATCTCTAAGAAAGGTGCATATGTTTTAGCAAATAAAACAAATATTTCTAATAGGTGAATTATTGGATATTAACATGTTAAAGCTTATTTTCAGTTGTTTACTACCTCTTAAATTCTTCAACCCACTAGGCAAATATGATGCTTTTTCCTTTTCCTTTTCCTTTTTTTAAATTTTTTTTTTTTAATGATGCTACATTAAAGGTGATTTATTTCTGAAAAAAGCATTCAATTGTCAGAGTGTGAGGACTGCTGGTGTTTTATTCCTTTGCTGGGCAGCTTATCTTAGAGCCAGGAGTGTGGAAAGGGAAGAGGAGATTTTAAGATGAAAACATTACCTGTAGCTGCCGCAGCTGAGGCAGGAGAGAGGCCAGGGGTACAGGGAATCCGGCCTGGGCCCTGCCACTCCGCATTCCCAGCAGAGAGCAGGAGATGAGCAGAATGACAGCAGCAGGTCTTGCAGCCTCAGCCCAAATGGGGCTTTCAAGGTAAGCTTTCATGATGTGCTGTCCACTAGTATCAATTCCCAGCTGTAAGCTTCTCCATAGCCGGTGCGAGTCTAACATCATCTCATTTTTACTACGAGAATTTACCAGAAGGCGGGTTAAAAGTTAACTGTTGTCTGGAAAACCTGTGCTGGTCTCAGACGTCAGGAACAGTCCCCCTTGGCTTTGTTTTGACGTGAGAACTCAGTGCATCATAGAAACACGTGGCTTTTTAAACATCTCGGTGAAAAAGAGCTATGTCTTCGCTCCTAAGGGTCATACTGTACCTTGCCCTGCAGGGAAGGCTATGAGAATTTCTTCGATAAGCTCCAACAACACAGCATCCCCGTGTTCATCTTCTCGGCCGGCATCGGAGACGTCCTGGAGGAGGTGATCCGTCAGGCTGGGGTTTACTATTCCAACGTCACAGTGGTGTCCAACTTCATGGATTTTGATGACAATGTAAGAATATCAGGTCATTCATTCCCTGTCATTACTTTGAAAATGTGAAAATATTCTAATCATGTAGAAGCATTTGTTATTTATTATTTCATGTGTGCTCATTAAATTAGGGCCAAGTTCATAGGCCCAGGACAGGCCTCATCATCTCTCGCAGTGTTGTATCCATACCCATGTTTCAAACATAATAACTCTGCTTAAACTTTTGTTTCCTGAGCTGTAGACAAACCTTACATTACATTAGATATGTTACTAATTTTTAAAATATTTTTTTTTATTGATTTCTTTACAGAGAGGAAGGAAGAGGGATAGAGAGTTAGAAACACTGATGAAAGAGAAACATCAATCAGCTGCCTCCTGTACACTCCCTACTGGGGATGTACCTGCAACCAAGGTATATGCCCTTGACCAGAATCGAACCTGGGACCCTTCAGTCTGCAGGCCGACGCTCTATCCACTGAGCCAAACCGGTTAGGGCAGTGGTCCGCAAACTACGGCTCGAGAGCCACATGCAGCTCTTTGGTCCCTTGAGTGTGGCTCTTCCACAAAATACCACTGCCCAGGCAAGTCTATTTTGAAGAAGTGGCATTAGAAGTAGTTTAAGTTTAAAAACTGTGGCTCTCAAAAGAAATTTCAGCTGAAACTGGTTTGGCTCAGTGGATACAGCGTCAGCCTGAGGACTGAAAGATCTCAGGTTCAGTTCCGGTCAAGGGCATGTACCTTGATTGTGGGTACATCCCCAGTAGGGGGTGTGCAAGAGGCAGCTTATCGATGACTCTCTCTCATTGATGTTTCTAACTTTATCCCTCTCTCTTCTGCTCTGTGAAAAATCAATAAAAATATATATTTTTTTTAATTTTCAATCATTGTATTATACTGTTGATATTGGCTCTGTTGACTGAGTTTGCTGACCACTGGGTTAGGGCAATTTTACTAATTTTAATTCAACAACTCTAAAGAATTAACATTCATGGATGGGAAAAAAGAAGTGGCTTAAAACTAATGTAACTGGAACTAGTTCTTCTAGTCAAGACAATATAACATACATAAAATGGCACCCTTTGGTTAGGAACCAAATGAAAAGTAAAAATTAGGCTTTCAACTCATGTTTAACATTTAAAGCATCTCTAGAGAGTCACTTCTCAGAGTCCTTCTTACCTATCTGAATGTGAAACTACGACAAGTAAAATTTGTAAAGCCTGTTATTTCAAAGGATTTATGCCTTTTGAACAGGGAGTGCTCAAAGGATTTAAAGGAGATCTGATTCATGTCTTTAACAAACACGATGGTGCCTTGAAGAACACAGAGTATTTCAGTCAACTGAAAGACAACAGCAACATCATTCTGCTGGGAGACTCCCAAGGAGACTTAAGAATGGCAGATGGAGTAGCTAATGTGGAATACATTCTGAAAATTGGATATCTAAACGATAAGGTAAGTATATAAATCTAATTTCCTTTTAAGAAAACACTAGGGTTGTTGGGCCACTTTGGCTCAATGGATGGTGCATCGGCCTACGGACTGAAAGGTCCCAGATTCAATTCCGATCAAGGGCATGTGCCTTGGTTGCAGGCACATCCCCAGTGGAGGGTGTGCAAGAGGCAGCTGATCGATGATTCTCTCATTGATGTTTCTAACTCTCTATCCCTCTATTTTCCTCTCTGTAAAAAAAAAATCAATAAAGTATATTTAAAAAAGAAAACACTAGGGTTGTCCTGGCCAGTGTGGCTCAGCTGGTTGGGTGTCATCCCTTGCACTGGAAGGCTGCTGGTTCGATTCCCAGTCAAGGGCACATGCCCAGGTTGTGGACTCAATCCCCAATAGGGAGAGTGCAGGAGGCAGCTGACCAATGTTTTGGTCTCACATCGATGTTTCTCGTTCCCTCCCTCTCTAAATATAAATCAATAAAAATGTTTTAAGAAGGAAAAACTAGGGTGAAACTCGGTAGGTAATTGCTATCCCGGGTTCCTGAGAAAGCCGTTCTTTTGGAGCCAACCGGGTTGCCCTTTACCCCTTTCCTTTGGTGCTGAGCAAAGGAGTCGGTGTCCACTGTAGTGCTGCGAAGGAAGGGTGTACATTATAAAAGGCCTCTCTGGCCTCTCTTCCTTTGATGCCAATAGCCCTCCCCATCCAGGAGAATCAAAACTTTAGCCATGGCCAAATGTTCCTTGGGCACCTTATCCCATTTGAGAACCACTGGAATAGAGAGGATTCATTCTGGGAGAAAAGCCCCTAAGTGGAAAAAGTTGTCAGTGAGCCTTAAGAATTGTTTTTAATTGATTCTAAAGAGAGAGGAAGGGAGAGAGAGAGAAACATCGATGAGAGAGAAACATCTATAGCATTCTGCTGCCTCCTGCACGCGTGCCCCCCCCGCCCCCCCCCCCTACTCTGAATTGAACCTGTGACTTTTTGGTGCATGGACTGACACTCAACCACTGAGCCACATCAACCGGGCAAACCTTAAGAAATTGAATATTTCCTAAAAATAAATAAATAAAATGAAAAATTAAGAAGTAAAGAACCATTTTTAAAAAGAACTTGAATATTTGAAAAGTACTGCTTCATTTCAAATGTTTTATGAAAGTTAATTTATTTTTTATTAAATTCACTTTCATGAAACATTTTTTTTTCTTAACAGATTTAACATAACAATGTGGTTCATACTGAAATTCTTGGCTTCTCCCTGAACATTAATCTTTATGGTTTTCTTGTTGTTGTTGATCAGGTGGATGAGCTTTTAGACAAGTACATGGACTCTTATGATATTGTTCTAGTCAAAGAGGAATCCTTGGAGGTAGCCAACTCGATCTTACAGAAGATTCTGTATAAATGAGCCTTCTCCAAGGAGACGCCTGTCCTGTGGTGCAGCGGATGCAAGAACCGCTCATGTGTTCGGCGTGCGAAAGACTTTTATTTATAACATATCCTTGCTCAGACGTGCTGAATCCAAAGGCCAGAAGCTCCTTGTTTTCTGCCTCTCTCAACACACTCCTCACCATATATTTTTTTTAATTAAAAAAAAAATCTTAAAGTCAGAATTTGAAAACACTGCCTACATTTCCAGAGTGAATTTTGTAGTTTACTGTTAAGACGTTTTTGAGGAGTCTTTTTACATGTGTGTGATTTTAAGTATTGACATTTTTGTAATTTGAATGAATTATGCTGATGGTATCACCATCTCCTAAAATTGTGTTCCTTGTTTTTTTTGGGGAAATTGAAACTTCCAAGAACATATCAGCACATGGTGTTGGAAAAACTTGGTATCCACATGTCACTAATCATTATAAAATGTTCTATATTGATGCACTGATAATAAACATGAAATGAAAAGTCTTTTTAATTCTGTTGGCAAGACTATCATTCATTCATTCAACAAGTACTTATTAAGCACCTGCCGGGTTTATCTTGTATGTGTTTGATAACCTTGCAGTCAGGCCAACTTCTTTGCCAAAATGAATTTTTTTTTCTTTCTTCTGTCTTAAATGATCATTTTGAAAAGCTGTATAGCCCTGGCCAGTGTGGTTCAGCTGGTTGCCACACTCAGGTCGCTGGTTCAGTTCCTGGGCAGGGCACATGTCCCGATGATGGGCTCGATCCCCAGTCAGGGGAGTGCAGGAGACAGCTGATGGATGGTTCTCTCTCATCAATGTTTCTCTCTCTTCCCCTTTCGCTCTCTCTAAAATCAATAAAAACACATTTTTTAAAAAAGAGAAAAGAAAAGCTATTATATAAATTCCTAAGTAATCAGAGATCAAATGCACTAGGTCTTAACAAACTAGTGCAGACTGCTTATGCTTGCAAAGTAGCCTCATAGTTGGTTGGTTTGTTTGGAGAAAAGGGGGAGAGAGAAACATCAATTTGTTGTTCCACTTCTTGATGCATTCACTGGTTGATTCTTGTGCCCTGCCTGGCCGGGGATCGAACCTTGGTGCATCGGGACAGCACCAACCAGCTGGGCTCCCCAACCAGGGTGCCTTGTGACGTTTCGAGCACACAGGTCACGTGCATGCTTAGATGTCAGATTCTCTAAGGCACTCTAACCCCCTCTAGCATCGATGGCCTAGCTCATCTTTCGGGCACAAAGTTCAAAGCCTGTATCACAAGCCAGGTGGTCCCAAGGCGGAGACTGGCCATCGGTCCTCTCAGGAGGAGGTCCAGGCTGCCTCAAGAGGCAACACAGAAGCCGAGTGTAAAATGTGATGCAGGAAAATGCTGCGTGTGGCGCCTCCACCCTCTGTGTGGGCCTTACTTAGTACTCACGGCCTCGGCGGGCAGAGCCGTCCCCACAATCTAACGTGAGCAAGTGCTGCCGCAGCTTCACAGAGTGAGGCCAGCCAGGCACACGGAGCCCCTGAGGTTGCTTCTGCAAAAAGGAAGGCACGTTTGATTTTTAAAAACATGCATGTATTTCCCCCTATATATGTGCCCATTATTCTCCATTTGCTCCTTTCTCTGCATCCAGAGGCTGATCGCTAAGACCCCTATTCCACCCCCACCCCCAGATCCCTTTCCTCTGTTTCGGACTGGGTTCAGCGACAGAGCCAGCAGCAGGGTAGACACACCCTCTCGTCTGCCGCAGCACCAGCCACAGCTCCGGGCGTGGCTCAGGCCCAGGGAGGAGCAGCCTCCTGCTGTTGCTGGCCACCAGCCGTCCTGGGTACCTGACATTCTTGGTGGGTCCCAGAGTCCTGTCCACACCTCTACAAACAGCCCTGTCATTATCCTCCCTGCACGAGTCCCTAGGAGGGCGCTTCCCGGCAGGACCCCGAGCCCACCCCCTCCAAACTCTCCCAAGTCACACAGCGCGGCCCTGTGAGTTCTTATCCAGGGGGTTCTGACTACATGTTGCATTCCCACGGGATCCTCTCCGCCTTTCAAGAAAATACCACAAAGCCTGGTGAGAATTCAACGTTTTATATACGAAAAGACGGGTTTTCCAACATTCAATTGGATGAGTGCAGGGCGTTCTCATGGCCTGCCTCAGAGCCACATCAGTACAAAACAGTTTAAATTAGTAACCGCGGTTTCAGAAGGAAAAGCATGGGTCACGGGGCGGGGGGTGCCATCACCGGTGGGGAACAGGATGTAAGGCAGCAAGGTGTTCACTGGGCCGCCAGGGGCAGCGGCCTGGTTACGCAGAGTGAGGCTCCGGGAGGCCGAGGAGCAGCCTGTCCCGTTTGTGCTCATCGGCTGGGAAGACACGGCCACCTGGGCCCCAGGGAGATGCTCTGCAGCGCAGCCTGGCCGCGGGCCCTGCACGCATCTCTGATCAAAGGCCTTGAGGCCGCGGGGCCACGGGGCAGAGTGATGGGCTGACAGGGAAGCAGGTGGCCTCGAGTGGCAGACAGTCAGGTTCTCTCCCCATGGGCCTCCATGCCTTTTGTTTGGCCCCAGTTTTCCACCTCCAGCTACCCAGCCGATCGGAGGACCACAGGGCATGGGGCGATTACCTAGAAAAGCTTGTGTGTGTGTGTGTGTGTGTGTGTGTGTGTGTGGAGGAGGAGGTGGAAGCTGGGTGTGTGTGTGTGTGTGTGTGTGTGTGTGAGGAGGAGGAGGAGATGGAAGCTGGGTGTGTGTGTGTGGAGGCGGAGGTGGAGGCTGAAGGTGGGTGTGTGTGTATGTGTGTGTGTAGGAGGAGGAGATGGAAGCTGGGTGTGTGTGTGTGGAGGAGGTGGAGGCTGTGTGTGTGTGTGTGTGTGTGTGTGGAGGAGGTGGAGGCTGTGTGTGTGTGTGTGTGTGTGTGTGTGTAGGCGGAGGTGGAGGCTGTGTGTGTGTGTGTGTGTGTGTGTGGAGGAGGAGGTGGAGGCGGAGGCTGGGCCGACCAGAAGGTGCTGTACAGGCCGCTGAGAAGTCTCTGCCATGCCCTTTGTTTTTCCTGCCTGTCTGGACAACGCTTATAAAACACCAGCGAATTAAAAAAAAATTGTCTTAATCCTCCTTACCATCATCCTGGATTTCCTCCCGTCCCCTGCAGGATGGTCACAGCTTCCCTACGACACTGTTTCCCTCGATAGCCCACCAGCCGGAAGGCCCAGGACAATGGCTGGCAGCCTCCCAACCCGTGCGAGGCCCCGGCCGATCTAGTCTAATCCCCGGCGCTGGGCCCAGGTCCCGTGTGTGCCGCCCAGCCTGTGTGGCCGCGGCCCTTGCTGACAGTTCACCTTCCGCCAGGGCCCGGCGCCCTCCGGGCGCTCGGCCGCCCAGCACACCGGGGTGGGCCAGGCTCACAGCTCGTCGTGCTTGGCCTCCTGGTCTTTGAGCTTGAACTCCTCGGCCGTGACCTTGCCGTCCGCGTTGCGGTCCTGGTTGGTGAACATGTTCTTCACAATCATCTCGGCATCGAAGCCGGGGGCGAGCTTCCCTCTGCCGGACGCCACCTGGGCGTGGATGTACTCCGAGAACTGGACAGGAAGAGGGGGGCAGGTCAGGCACACGCCCAGGCCCACACGGATGGGCCCTGCATCTGAGCTCCCAAACGGGAAATCCTCTGAGCCACTCAATCTGGTTTCCCCTCCGGATGCAGGTGAGAAACTGCCCACGAAGTGATCCCAGCAGCCCCTTGGCTCCAGGCGGCCAACCCCAGTGGCTGCTGGAGCTCCCCGTCCCCCTAACCAGCCCTTCTTTCTGCACAAAGATGGACCCCGGACCACCCAGCCCCTGAGGATGCCCTGCCCTCACTCATTCATTCACACAAGAACAATGTCTCGTCCGCTGCGTCCTAGAGCCCCATCAATGCACAGACTAGACTTCCTGCACCTGTAACTAGCATGTCCTGGGAGGAAAGACGCACAATTAAACATGAACATACAAAAGAAGCTCCATAGTAAGGAAGACAGGGGAATGCTCTAGAACAGTGTTTCCCAAACTTTTGACATATGTGAACCCCTTCTATAATTTTTGTAACACTGAGTGCTCCTCGTACTCATGAGAACGTAGAATTAGGCACAGCTAAGCTCGGTGCAGTGCATATCCCCACCAAACTCCCGTGCAACGCATACCCCCACCAAACTCTTCCCGTACCCCTGGGGGTGCGCGTACCGCACTTTGGGAAACACTGCTCTAGAAAAACAAACAAGTAGAGCCAGGTAAGGAAGATGCCAAGGGGGTGAAGCATGGATTCGGGATCAGGGTCCGACCCGGGAACACAGGGAGGCTTGAGCAGAGGCTGGAAGGGCGCGAGGGAAGGTGCCCACTGTCCGGGGCAAGAGCCTTCTGGGGCAGAGGGGAGAGCGGGTGCGAAGGCAAGTGGCTGCCTGCCCGGTGTTCACAGACCCGCCAGGGGAGAGGAGGAGAGACTCCTGAGGAGCCATCGGGGAGGGGTTCTGGAGGCCGGGGAGAGCAGGTGGTGTGAGAAGGAGCCAGCTGTGTCGCGGTAAGAGAGTGAGGACTGACCACTGGACTCAGCAATACAAAAGGCACCGGTCCCCTGACAAGACCAGGGTCAGGGCTACTGTGAGCAGGCCAGCAGCCGGGGAGATGCTGACGGCGTGAGAGAAAGGGGAGAAGGCGGGGAGGGCGGGCATGAAGCTGGGGGAGTGGACTTCAGCGGGGCCGTGACAGAGGACTCTACTGCCCAGCTCCATCAGGGTGTCTGGTTCCGGAGGCACAACAGGGGTGTGCCTGGGTGAGCTTGGGGAGCCTGGGTGAGCTTGGGCAGGTCAACGAACTTCTCAGTGCACGGCTGCTCCCTCTGAAAGCCAGGGACGATTGCATGGCTGTCGTGAGGACCAAGCAAGGTGACAGATGGGCAAACACATGCCGGGCACGCAGGGAGCGCCCAGGAACTGGACCCTCCCCAGAGCCGAGACCCTGCCATCCGACCCTGCAGCTCTCCGTCCCTGCAGAGCGTGGATGAGAGAGCGCGTGGGGAAGCGCTTGGTGCCCGATGTGCAGGTGCTCCCAGCACAGGATGTGAGCACAGGTGTCCTCCCCGCGTGGGAAGGCCCCGGGCCCAGGACGGCTCCCTGAGCTCCCGGTCCCGCCCGCCCGCCCGCCCGCCAAGGGCAGGTACCTCTTCCAGGAGGACTTCTCCGTTGCCGTCCTTGTCGATTTCTTCGAAGAGGTTGGAGGACACCTCGTCGTTCCATATGAACATGTAGCCCTCGGGCAGGCCGGCCACCAGCTCCAGCAGCTCAATGTCAAACACCAGCACCGCGCTGCCCGGCACCTCTCCATCTGCTCGCCCACAGGGACGGGGGCGGGGGGCGGGGTGTTAGCGCTGCAGGGCAGTGGACAGGCCCCTCCGCCGCCCTCCTGCCCCACCCTGGGCTCCACCTCACGGGGGCAGGCAGTTCTTGGGACAGCTAACAAGTTCAGCATCAGCACGTGGTTTTCCAACGGGAGGCAGTGACTGCTGGTGAGTCACCAAGTCAGCTTAGAGGGTGTGACCAGCATTTTTATATATATATATATATATATATATATATATATATATATATATATATATGATGTATTGATTTCAGCGAGGAAGGGAGAGAGATAGAAACATCAATGATGAGAGAGAATCATGGATCAGCTGCCTCCTGCATGCCCCACACTGGGGATAGAGCCCGCAACCCGGGCATATGCTCTTTCTGGGAACTGAACTGTGACCTCCGGGTTCATAAATCAATGCTCAACCACTGAGCCACACCGCCAGGCCAGCATTTTTTAATTTTTTTTTTAAATAAAGGAACAGAATAAAACAATCAGGGTACCTTGCACATAAAAAGGATAAGTATTCCATGAAACTCGAGTTTCCTTGTTATAGATAAACCTAAAGGTACGTGTCTATATGGATAAACACAAACTGTCTATTTCCTTGTAACCCAGGTTAGGAGCTAAAACACACTGCTTCCTGTGTGTCTGGGGGTTCACAGGCTCAAGCAGAGACCACATGGAGAGCGGAGCGCACCCCCCTGTACTCAGAGCTGTGAGGACATAAGGGATGCCTCGGATCGTGGTCTGAGATGCCGGCCACCACAAACCGGGGAACTGCACCCGCAGCCCGGCCGGCGTTCTCCAAGGACCTGGGGCATCCGCCTGCATCAACTCCGAATCCACGGGGGTCGTCGCCCAAATATGCCAAATGCTTTTTTGAAAAAAATCCAATCCTTGGCCGGGACCGGTTTGGCTCGGTGGATAGAGCGTCGGCCTCCGGACTGAAGGGTCCCGGGTTCGATTCTGGTCAAGGGCATGTATCTTGGTTGCGGGCACATCCCCAGTGGGGGGTGTGCAAGAGGCAGCTGATCGATGACTCTCTCTCATCGATGTTTCTAACTATCTGTCCCTCTCAATTCCTCTCTGTGTAAAATCAATAAAAAAAATATATATATATATATATTTTTTAAATCCAATCTTTGGGTTCAGCCTGGAAGCAGCAGGGTTGGGGGGGGCCAGGTGACAAAGGGGAGGGGAGCCCCGGCCAGTGGGCCTCCGTTGGTTGAGTGTCACCCCACGCCCTGAAAGGCCCCAGTTCGATCCCCTGTCAGGGCAGGTTGCAGGTTGTGGGTTCAGTCCTTGGCTGGGGTGGGTACAGGAGGCAATCGATAAGATATTTCTCTCTCTGAAATCAATAAAATTCTATTTTTTAAAAAATTTTAACCTGAAAAAAAACAACAGCAAGGCACGGCCACTCACCCACGCCGGCCTCCCCGTAGCCCAGGTGCGGCGGGATGATCACCGTCCGCTTCTCGCCGACGCACATCTCGCGGAGCCCCATGTCCATGCCCAGCACCACCTGGCCGGAGCCCAGCACGATGTTGTACGTCTTGCCCAGGTTCCACCTGGAAACGAGACAGGGCGCCCCGGTGAGGTCGCCCCCCCCACCCTGGGCGCCTGGGTGTCCTGGTGGGACGCTCCCCGGCACAGCTCGCCGCCCAGCGGCACAGGCCCGTCCGCCCACGGGGAAACGGGCAACCCCGCAGGGAGGGGCCCTTTGCAGACAGAAACAGACGGAAGTGAAAACACCTAAATCATCTCCAAAAGCGTCCGGATGGAAATCAGAGGAAGGCTGGGGATGTGTTCAGGGTGAGAACATTTTGGAACCGGCTTTTATTTTTTTTATTTTTATTGATTTCAGAGAGGAAGGGAGAGGGGGAGAGAGAGAGAGAAACATCAATGGTGAGAGAGAATCATTTAGGGGAAGGACCTTAGGGGAACATTTGGGGAAACTTCAGTGGGGTCTGAGCGTGAAAAGGCGGTAATCTAACACGGCCACCTTCCTGACCTGGGTGTCTGTACCAAGCTCTGCAGGGGAGGCACCGGTTTATGGAAAAGCCTCCCCTACAGGCTCCTTCCGCCTCCAGCTGGTTCCCAGGGCCCGGCTGGTTCTCTGGGGCCAGGAAACCAAAGCAGGGTTTGCATCCGCCCTACCTGGGACGGAGCAGAAGCCAGCCAACTGGCGCAGGCAGCCCTGGCCCGGGGCCCAGGGCCCGCGGGAGGGCGTCTGTCCGCCCCCACACAATCCCCCTTTGTGTGCAGCACAGAGGCGCCTTCTTACTGCTCTCCCCGACCCGGGCCTCCCAGGGGCCCACGGGGCTGCGAGGCCTCAGGGATCACTCACACAGCGATCCCCAGTCCTCCTCCGGGGCCAGTGTGCACTCCGGAGAGGACCTCGGAGCAAGCACCGTGCTTTCCTGCACCTGCCTGATCTCTCTCTCACACACACACACACACACACACACACACACACACACACACACGTTCTTTCTCCTGGGTCATCCTCTTACTTATTTCCTTGTTTCCCTCCAGTGTCTCTGACATTCTCCTCATTCCTCCGGTGCATTCCCAGCTTCTGAAAGCTTCCTGCCTTCCTGTCGCCCGCTGCCCCTCCCCTCGCCACATTCCCCTCTGCCTCCTCCACAGCCTACTCCCTGCCTCCTGATTGCAGTGCTCCCAGGGCGAGGGGGGACCAGGCTCCGCCTTCCAGAAGCCTCCCACCCACCCCTCCATTCCAACAAAGGTGGGCAGATGCCGCCCACTCCCCTCATCTCTTTATTCCGAAACGTGACCCCGAGAGCCCAGCGAGGACGCGCCCTTTGTGTGGATTACACACGGCACAGAGGCCTGGCGGAGAACGGGCCTCTGTGCAGAGGAGGGAGGCCGGTGGCTTCCGGATGCTCTGGGAGAAGCCGTGAGCCCCCAAACACCCTCAGACGGGGGCGGCTGACTCTCCCTCCCCACGGGAGAAGTGCGCCCTGAACCCACAAGACCAATCCCTTTGCTCATTCCCTGCCCTCAGGTCCCCCTCCCAGGCCAGAGGAGCACCAGCAAAATGTGAGCATTAGCAAGAGCGTGACAGTGACAGCCACCACTGGCCCTGGAGCCGGTCCTAACCTCACAGGCCTAAATGCACTTACCCCCAAACCACAAGCCACGCTCCCTCCCTTCCTCTCCCCACCCCTCCCCTTCCCTTCCTTCCCCTCCGCAGGCTTCTAACACCAGTGCAAGGAGGTGTGCTTACATTGGTCCATCTCAGCCTTCGCCCCAGAAGCTAGTGCCTCTTTCATTGACTCCATAGCGCCCATTCCCCCATGTTTCAGCATCTCTGTGACCGGGACACCTGCCACCACCAGCAGCATCGGCACACGTGCCACCACCGGCAGCAATCGGCACACGTGCCACCACGGGCAGCAATCGGCACACGTGCCACCACGGGCAGCAATCGGCACACGTGCCACCACGGGCAGCAATCGGCACACGTGCCACCACGGGCAGCAATCGGCACACGTGCCACCACGGGCAGTATGTCGCTCTTTCAGGGAAGTGTTTCTACTCCCTTAATGTTTCCTCAAATGATGCTTCTCATCCACACATTCCGATGCGATCGAGCACGCTGACTGCACCGGAACACGGGCTCTCACGGCCGCAGAGAGGACGGTCTGGAGGTCTGCCCCTCGGGCTCCCCTCCTGGCCTGGCTCCCCCTCCACACTGCCCCCCGAAGCCAGAAGCAGAGGAACGGGGGAAGGAGAAGACCCTCCCATCCACAGGAAGTGCGGCACAAAGATTTATACGAAGCCCTTCCTTCTCCCCAAGACCAAACGGGCCGCCAAGCCAGGCCCAGTGCCAACACGATACGCTGAGATACGAAGCAGGGCTGCCCTGGCCGTGCAGCTCAGGGGGCTGAACGTCGTCCTGTGCTCAGACAGGTTTCGGGTTCGATTCCCAGTCAGGGCACATGCCCAGTTTCCGCTGGAGCCCCAGTAGGGGGGTGTAGGAACCAGCAGATCTCTCTCTTTCTCTGTCTCTCTCTCCTTCCCTCCCTTCCTCCCTCTCCCTTTCTCTCTCTCTTAAGTCAATAAAAACATTTTTTTTTTAAGGCTGAAAATGTCTTTTCCCAAAGAAGAGAATATTGTGTGAATAACTCACAGACGCATCTGAAGATTCAGTGCATCAGAAACACAGCTCCTCTAGGCTCCCTGACACCGGTTCATACGGCCGATTCCCTGGATGTGCTTCCAGAGTCACCTCAGCCCTTAACCTTTACACAACGCCCCCTGCGCTCCGCTCCGGGCTCCGTGAGGAGCACAAACACTTTAGATAAACGCCTTGGTGTCCCTGGGCCCTCAGACCAGCCACGGAGACAGAAAGGAAAATAAAAGGCAGGGGACGCGTAACACCGGGGGGAGACCCAGAGGGGAGCGGCTGGTCCTTCCTGAGGAGAGAGGACGGTCTGAGGAAGGGCAGCAGCGGACAGAGGAAAGGCAGCAGGCGCCTCCAGCCCCACTGCCCGGGGCGCCCGGGCGAAGACAAGACGGCGAGGCAGGCAGACGGACAGAGGCGGCCTGGCTCCCGCCTGCAGGTTCACGCGTAAAGGCAGCAGGTACAAGAGGAGATGTGTTTTTCAGAAAGACCACGTCTCAGGAGCAGAGGGAACTCTGAGAAGGACACATCCGGGCAGCGATGTGGGCTTGAGCTGCGCAGGGGAGGAGGGGACAGTCCTCGGCCAGGACCTGATGAGAAGGAAAGGAGGATCTCCGCCCCCCACACCCCCGCAGCCCCCAGGGCCCTCACGTGGAGTCCAGCAGGGTCCCGTCCAGCAGCGAGGCGTTGTAGTGATACTTGAGGTAATCCCCCTTCTTACTCAGCACCGAGCAGTCGGGGGGCCGGTAGTGGGAGGTGACGCTGATGGAGTCCGCAGGGTTGTGGAAGTCGATCACGTGGATGTCAAACACCAGCACGGCCGAGCCGGGGATCTTCCCTGAAGGACAGGCACGGGAATGAATGAGGGAACCCTGGGACCGCCACTCTCCCCACCCCATCACCTAGGATGTCCTCACCCCTCACCGTCCCATGAAGGGCACCGGGACTCGGCTATGAAGCCCTAGAGAACCCTGGAAGAGGGAAGCTGGAAGGGCCTCACGTTACGGATGGGGAAACTGAGGCAGGGATTTGCGCGCGCACACCCACACACACACACACACACACACCCCTCCTCCGCCGGGTCGGGCAGCCAGTTGAGAGCACAGTTCGGACTCTCAGTTCCAGATGATGAGCTCCCGCCCCAGGGCATCCCTGCGCCTGGAAGATTCCTGGCCGAGCTCAGCACAGACCACGGGGCTCCAGCTGGGCCCCGTGAAGGCCCGCCCACCCCCTCCGCCCAGAGGCCAGACGCGAGATGAGAAAATCAGCTGTGGGTGAGAGCCACTGCGCAGAGAAAGAAGACCAACGGCAAGCTCCTGGGGAAGCGGGGGCCCACCCCGCCCGCCCGCACCCCGCTCCTGCTGCAGCACGGCCCACGCCCCCAGTGCCTTCACTGCGCCCCCTATTTGCTTCTTCTGCACAAAATCATTCCTACAGTTTTATCTCCCGTTATCTCCGCTTTGAAAACATTGCCTCTGAACAATGTTTCCGCTCACAACGGTATTCTGCACGTATGTGACTGTGTGCAGCCTGTGCAGCAACCTGTGGGGAAATGGCTGCGAGGAACCGCGATGCCAGGGAGAGCCCAGCGTTCGTCCACAAGCACTGGCTGCGGCCGCTGCGTGCCTGCCCTGGGCGGGTGGCTTCCTCTGTGTCCTCACACCCTCCGGGGTCAGTCCCTCAGGGATGAGCATTGGGTGCCCATCAAGAGAGAACAGAGGTGGACTCCGCACAGACGCACCTCGGGTGTCACAGGTCAGAGCGTCCCGCCCCAACAGCAACATGGGGTGCAGGAGCCTCGGGCCCAGAGAATTGACAAGCCTCCTTCCCTGCGTCCCAGAACCTCACATAATTCTCTGACAGAAAGCCAAAGGGAGAAAGACCATGTAAGCAAATGTCTTCCCATCAATACATTCTTTTTAGAGAGAGAGACAACACAATGGGCTTCGAGACACTCAGCAAACAAGCAAGGCCTGTTCGATGTGGCTCGAGCTGTGACCTGTGGCGGCTGCATTCATGGGGGATTTACGTCAGGAAGGAAGAGAATGCTTCTCCAGGGTACAACCAGCCTGAGGAGATTCCAAAGACCCGTGGGCACAGGGGTAGTCAGAAAAGGTAATATCATACTTATAGACAGCCTGCCAAGCCAGCCATAATCCCATCAGACGAGGGGCAATGGCAGAGCACCCCCAGAAAGGACAGCTGCCTGGGCCCTCCAGTCTGGCTGCACTCGAGTCTCCACGCTGGCTCTGCCTGGGGGCCTGGCACTGCCTGCGGGCAGCCGGCACTCACCTCTCCCGTCCTCCCCATACCCCAGGTGAGGGGGGACCACAATCCTCCGCTTCTCTCCGATGCACACGCCCAGCAGGCCTTCATCCATCCCAGGAATCACGTAGCCCTGCCCGATGTACGTGTCGAAGGTGCGGTTCCGAGAGTAGCTGGAAAAGAACAGAGAGTTCCTCGCGAGGGGACACCACAGCTGTGACACCCGTCAGCACGGGGAGGCCGCAGGAGGCAGAGGCCGCCAGACCCCGAATACGGTGACCTTATCTTTAAAAATACGTACGGTTTTACTGATTTCAGAGAATGAAAGGGAGAGGGAGACAGAGATAGAAACATCGATGAGAGAGAAGCAGGGATGGCTGCCTTGTACATGCCTCCTACTGGAGATCGAGCCCCCAACCCAGGCCTGTGCCGGACCGGGAATTGAACCAGCCACTTCCTGGTGCGTGGGAGGGTGAGCTAACTTAGCTG
This sequence comes from Pipistrellus hanaki, assembly GCF_964339955.1. Classification (NCBI taxonomy): domain Eukaryota; kingdom Metazoa; phylum Chordata; class Mammalia; order Chiroptera; family Vespertilionidae; genus Pipistrellus; species Pipistrellus hanaki. The sequence goes on along the minus strand of NC_140512.1, from coordinate 9,810,138 downwards.
GGAAGTACAGGGAACCTTCGAGTCCGAGGACAGAGCCCGGAAAGGGCTCCTCTGTCCACACCCAGCGTCCAGGCTGCCCTGTGACAGGGGCGCCTCGGAACAAGCCCTCCAGCCTCTGGTCACCTTATGAATGGGACACGGCACCGAGGAGCAGCCACAGCAATGCAGCTAACGTAACTGAGACAGCGCCTGGCAGCCCGTCCGGCTGATGGAAAAGGCATCACGGGGAGCCCTTATCAGGAGCTCAGTGCATCCAAGGACAATGTCCAGTTTTGAACAAGGACACCTGCACAGATGGGACAGGAACCTGGGACGGCCAGAAAAGCAGCGTGTGCACCGAGAGCAACCGAACTCAGCAGTCCCCACCACCGCCCGGTGCACCCTCCCTGCTGTGTCCCCACCACCGCCCGGTGCACCCTCCCCACTGTCCCCACCACCGCCCGGTGCACCCTCCCCGCTGTCCCCACCACCGCCCGGTGCACCCTCCCCGCTGTCCCCACCACCGCCCGGTGCACCCTCCCCGCTGTCCCCACCACCGCCCGGTGCACCCTCCCCGCTGTGTCAGTGCATCACACTGCGTCTGGTGAAGACTTGGGTTTCCCAATGCCACTGGCAGGCGGCCCAAGCATTCCACTCAGCGGAGATCCAGGCTCTGGGTGAGCTGCCAATTGAGGTCAAGAATCATATGAGTCTGATGAGAACAAGAAGCAATTTCTTGAAGCCTGACGATTCCAGAATAAAATCATAAAATTTCATCTGCCACGTCTACTACCCAGCTCTGAGCCACAGGGATCGGCAGCCGCTCTCCACCCTGCCTGGGGCAGAAAGCCTGTCCTGGAGGAGCCAGTCACTCCCCCGTCCCCTCACTGAGCACAGCCCCGGGTGACTGCCTCAGAGAAGGTGGGGAGAGCTGGGAGGGTCCTCCTTCTCAGCACCCTCAGAGACCACAAAGCCAAGGGGCGTGAAGAAATGGTAGTAACAGTCCTGGCTGGTGTGGCTCAGTGAATGAGCACTGTCCCATGCACCGAGTTCACTGACTCAATTCCTGGTCAGGGCATATGCCTGGGTTGTGAACTCGATCCCCTTGGTCGGGGTGCGTGCATCTGGGAGGCAGCTGATTGATGTTTCTCTTACACATCATGTTTCTCTCTCTCTGCCCAACCCCCCCTTCTTTCTAAAAATCAATAAAAACATAGCCTGGAGTGAGGATTAAAAAAAAAAAAATACTGTTTTGAAGGTGTAGGATATAGCAAGCTCTCATTCCTGTAAAAAATTAAAATAGGGGAATATGTATTTCAACGTACATGCATGGATGATCACTGAAATTCATAATACCGCTTCCCTTTGAAGAGGGGCACTGGGTGTCAAGGACAAGGACAGGAGGGCAATTCCGCATTGTACACACTTTTATACTTTGAGGATTTGGAACTATGTCAATGTATCACTTAGTAGAAAATAATAATGTTGAAAAAAAAGAAAAAGAATACCATCTATCATACAAATTAGAAAGCTGTAACAGTTTAAGGTGTGACACTGGCCCAGGAAGAATTAGACCAATGGAAAAGGATAAAAATTCTAGACAAAGACCCAAAAGCATATTTTAAGAATTTGGTACGTAATAAAAGCCAGATATTTGATGAGTGAGGAAAAAAACAGCTATTCAATAACGAGTGTTGGAAGCACTAGCTCACCATCTGGAAAAAACTAGTTCGATGCTTACTGTCACACTAAATACAACTAATTCCAGATGGATTGAATATTTAAGCATGAATGCATTCATAGGAGTGGAGAGGGACTGTGGAAGGTTATTAATATTAAGCCTGGAAGTGAGAAGAGAAGGGGCTGATGGGAAATTATTATATTCTACTAATGGCCCGGTGCACGAAATTCATGAAAGGAGAGTGGGGGAGGTGTGCCTCAACCTGGCCTGCATCCTCTCCAATCTGGGACCCCTGTGGGATGGGGCCTAAACTGGCAGTCGGACAACCCCCTCGCAATGCAGGACTACTGGCTCCTAACTTCTCACCTGCCTGCCTGCTTGAGCTCCCCTAACCACTCTACCTGCTGGCCTGCTTGCCCCCAACTGCACCTCCCCGCCAGCCTGATCACCCCAACTGCCCTCCTCTTCTGGCCTGATCACCCCAATTGCCCTCCCCTTCTGGCCTGATCACCCCGAACCACTTCTGCCTCGGCCCCGCCACCATGGCTTCGTTCGGAAGGTCTCATTAGCATATTACCCTTTTATTAATATAGATTATATACCTTTGCATTGTTTCCCATATATAATAAAGTAGGGACTGGGGGTACAACATTTTGTAATGCATACGTGACTTTCATTTTGAACCATGACTGTTACTTTTTCCCCAAAAAAAGAAAACCAAATAAAAAATTTAGAAGAGACCCAAGGTGCAGGAAGAAAGGATTATTCAAATAAAATAATACCATATAACAATTCTGCTGAGTGTTTCTGGTTGACTAGATTAGCTCAAAATCTCCTGCCTGGGAGGGACGGGGAGACTGCTGTCAGCATTGTTTGCTCTGCAGGAGTGGCTTCCAAACAGCACAGGCCATACAGGCCATTGAAGGAGCAAGACACGCCTCACACAGGCATGCCCAGCCATCACACGTGGGCGGAGCCTTCAAAACCAAACAGGACTCTGCATCACAACAGAGGCTGGGCCATTAGCGTCTCTCCGACCCAGGGCGGCAGCTGACACACCCAGCCAGTCCCTGCAGTGCAAGGAAGGCCTGTCCCGTTTGGCAAGCGCTTTTATCTCCCTTGTGTATTTTAAAAAATATATATTTTATTGATTTCTTACAGAGAGGAAGGGAGAGGAATAGAGACTTAGAAACATCGATGAGAGAGAAACATCGACCACTTGCCTCCTGCACGCCCCCCACTGGGGATGTGCCCAAAACCAAGGTACATGCCCTTGACCGGAATCGAACCCAGGGACCCTCAGTCTGCAGGCCGACGCTCTATCCACTGAGCCAAACTGGTTTTGGCTCCCTTGTGTTTCTAACCGTCTCTGTGAGAAAGGTGCTCATCGCAGGTAAAAACCTGAAGCTGAGGGAGGTCAGATGCTGTCCGCAGCTAGTGCACGGGAACTGGAACCCAGGTCTGTTCTCTTCCCAGCCGGCTGCCTGGCCCTCCCTCTGGCCCCTCCCCGTCTGGGCCCCACCGCTGAGGGTGTAGTTGGAGAGCTAAGCACAGGAGAGGGGGGTGGTGGGCGTCGAAGGGGAGCCTCTCCTCTTTCCCTGCAGATTCCGGTCCCACAGGCCCCCGGGGGACAGGTCCACCAGCCTCTGCAGGACTTCGGTTCAACAAACAGCATCCTGTATCAGAGCTGAACTCACTGACTCCGAGTCAGCACGGACAGGGCGGCACTCGGACCCGGGCCCTCACCTGGAGTCAAAGAGGGTGCCGTCCAGGAGCGTGCCGTTGTAGTGGTAGCGGAGGAAGTCCCCGCTCTGGCTGCGGCGCTCACAGTTTTCGGGGACCACCTTATTCTCCACGGAAATGCCATCCTTGGGGTTGTGCAGGTCCAGCAAGGCGACGTCGAACACCAGCGACGCCTGCCCAGGGATGTCCTTCCCTGGAGCGGGAGGCAGGAAGGTCAGGAAATCAGGACGCAAGAACTGCCCCCTCAACACCCCGCCTTCAAGCAGAGCAAACCAATGTTCTTCCGGGTCTCGGTTCCCCCTGGGTGGGGTCTCACCGTGGGCCGGCAGGCACAATCTGAAGCCAGGCTCCCTCAGAAAAAGGAGCAAAGGGATATGAATGACATAAGAGACTGCTCCGACCATGCTGTCTCTCTGCTTGTGCTGGCAAATCAAGGCGCCACGTGGGTACCCCCCCATGCCAGCTCCAGCACATGCCTGTGTGGGTGTGTGTGTGTCGAAATGCAAGTGTCAGACATATAAAGGCACACATTCCAAAGCTGGGGTCTGCTTCTACCTAGACTTGTTCTCTGGAATTCACAGCCAGTTTGTTTGTTTTTTTAAGAGACAATATGCAAAATTAAATCCTCTAGGTCAGTGGTCGGCAAAGCTCAGCTCGCAAGCCACATGCGGCTCTTTGGCCCCTTGAGTGTGGCTCTTCCACAAAATGCCACGACCTGGGCGAGTCTATTTTGAAGAAGTGGCGTTAGAAGAAGTCTAAGTTTAAAAAAAAAATGTGGCTCTCCAAAGAAATTTCAAGTGTTGTACTGTTGATGTGAATGAGTTTGCCGACCACGGCTCGAGGTGACTCCGAAACAAGATATAAATAAAACTAAAGTGAGCTGAGGCCAGAGAAAAAGTGACACCCACAACCTGAAATATAAAGAGTCCTTCAGTCGTTTCTGGATGGCACTGCCTCCCTTGGTTCTTCCTGACAGCGAGGAGTCACTGAATATCACCCACATGGTGAGCTTCCTGAGCACCAGCTGGTCCCGCGAAGATCAGCAGCCACCGATCATGACCTCTCAACCCAGCACTTTGGGATGAAAGCAAGTTCCCTGAGGAACCACCGACCTCAGCCCTCTCGCTTGCCCCGGTTCCACCACACGAAGGAGGAGGCCTGGGCAAGTGAGCTGCCCGGTGCACAAGCCAAGGCTGTGCTCCCTCCAGGGGCTCTGGGTCCATCCCTCAGGGGGATGATGAAATCCTGCTGAAACAGACTGCTGAGTCAGCCTCCAGAATGCAAGGTGTGGCCCAGCCTGAGGGGTGTGTGTGAGAGTGTGTGTGTGTGTGTGTGTGTGTGTGAGTGTGTGTGTGTGTGTGTGTGTGTGTGTGTGTGTGTGTATGCAGGAGGTTATGCATCTTTCTTCTTTTTTTATTGGTTTCAGAGAGGAAGGGAAAGGGAGAGACAGAACATCATCGAGCTTGCAACCTGGGCACGTGCCCTTGTGACCAGAATTGAACCCGGGGCCCTTCAGTCCACAGGCTGATGCTCTATCCATTGAGCCAAGCTAGCCAGGGCAGGATATGCATCTTTTGTACTTTTTCAGAATCTTTTAATTTAAGAGAAAAAGAAGAAAACCTTAAAAGTCACCCCAGCGCTTAAATTTTTCTAGCGTTATCACCTACTAACTGACTATTTGTTGTCTTTTTTTTAAACAACTTCATTGAGATATAATTCCCATACAATTCACCTATTCAAAGTGATACCTAGACAGCTGAGTACAGTATTAAAGTATAAAGTTTTTAAAGAGTTATTATTTTAAATAAACCTTTTATTTTGAATATTTAAATTATTAATTCTTTAAAATAAATAAGTAATATTCCTCATATTTAGCTAGACATTTAATTTTATTATGTATGTCGGGTGCATGTGGATGATGTCAAAAGAATTTGGGAGCCAAAGCAAATGAATGTCCACGGGCAAGGATGAGACAACAGGCGCATCGATAAGATTAGACTGTCCAGCCCTGACCAGTTTGGCTCAGTGTATAGAGCACTGCCCTGCGGACTGAAGGGTCCCAGGTTTGATTCCGGTCAAGGGCATGTACCTTGGTTGTGGACACATCCCCAGTAGGGGGTGTGCAGGAAACAGCTGATGGATGTTTCTCTCTCATCGATGTTTCTGACTCTCTATCCTTCTCCCTTCCTCTCTGTGAAAAAAATCAATAAAATATATTATTTAAAAAAAGATTAGACTGTTTAGTTCAAATCTCATTTTACTAGTGGGAAAAGCATAGGCTAGGGCAGTGGTCGACAAACTCATTAATCAACAGAGCCAAATATCAACAGTACAACGATTGAAATTTGAGAGCCAAATTTTTTAAACTTAAACTATATAAGTAGGTACATTGTTATTAACTTAATTAGGGTACTCCTAAGCTGGCCTTTGCTAAAAACTCCAGGGGGTCAAAGAGCTGCATGTGGCTCATGAGCTGTGGTTTGCCAACCACTGGGCTAGGGAGTGGTTGGTGCCCAAGGTTATAGCTTACGAGGCAGTGGCAGATGGCTTCCTTGTGAACGCCCATGACCGTGAACACATGGAGGCTCCGGACACTCGGTCATCAGAGAGCGGATGAGCTAGACCCGCACTGCCCCACTCGACTCTGCGGGGACGGAAATGCTGAGTCTCTACCGTCCAGGACAGGAGCCCTCGGCCATGTACCAGCACAGAGTCACAAGCAGCGAATGGCTACCTCCGTGGACAGTGCAAGTCCAGACCAACAGGTCTGGGGATTTCATGTAGCAAGTTGCATTAACCACTGCAGTGAAAATAAGGACAGCCCTGGCCAGTGCGCCTCAGTTGGCTGAGTGTTGTCTGTGCGCCAAAAGGCTGCCGGTTCAATCCCGTCAGGGCACATGCTCAGGTTTCGGGCTCGATCTCTGGTCATAAAGCAGCTGATGGATGTTTCCCTCCGCATCATTGTTTCTCTCTCTCTCCCTCTCCCCCCCCTTCCTCTTTCTCTAAAAGGACAGGTGAGAGTGGCGTGAGAGGAGAAGGGCTTACCGTCCCCGTCTTCTCCGTGGGCCAGGAAAGAGAGGAGAAGGGCTTACCGTCCCCGTCTTCTCCGTGGGCCAGGAAAGAGAGGAGAAGGGCTTACCGTCCCCGTCTTCTCCGTGGGCCAGGAAAGAGAGGAGAAGGGCTTACCGTCCCCGTCTTCTCCGTGGGCCAGGAAAGGGGGAACGGTGATGAGGCGCTTCTCCCCCACACACATGCCCAGCAGCCCTTTATCCATCCCAGGAATCAGCCAGCCGATGCCCACGTAGGTGTCATACGTTTTCATGCGATTATGGCTGCAAACCAACGAGAAAGGGGAGAAGTTCCACACCATAAGGACGTTTCTAGTTCACCCTCAGCAGGGTTTTGTCACCCACATCTCAGCGGAACAGCGAACCCATCCCCACCCCGGGAGACAAGCGGATCTGGATCTTTTCCCCTAGTCACAGAACACACGTCCTAGAATTTATAAAAAGCATGTGACTGAGCCGCCTCGATTCACAAAATTAGGCTTGTCCTTCTGTCCAGCCAAACACACCTACAAGGAGGGGACAGGCTCACTCGCCCAGCTTAGCTCCTTCTGCCCACACTTCTCCAAGCGTCATATCCATGCAGGCTTCCCCTCCTCCTTCCGTGGAAAAACTACGAAAATGGACCAAAACATGCATGAACTCCTTGGTCATAGGGCCCTTCACTTAATGAGACCTGAAAATACTGTTAATTTAGGTAAACCCTGTTCGTTGGTTTTCCTAAGATATTTTACAACGTGGACTCCGGCACTAAGGAGTTAATGCTGGTGCATGCTGGGAAGAGTCCGTTGTCTGGTTCCTCCGTGGGTATGAAAAGCAGGAGAGATGGAGGGGCTCGGGGCAGCTCACGGATTCGAGCAGGAATGTGGGGCTAACCTGGAGTCGAACAGCGTCCCGTCCAGGAACGTGCCGTTGTAGTGATACCGAACGAAATCGGACACCTGGATGGTCCGAGGGCAGCTTGGGGGCTTGAAGTACGTGTGAACCTGAACCTGATCTTCCAAATTCCAAATATCCATGAGAAGCACGTCGAAATGCAGCACTGAGTCCGGGGGTATCACACCAGCTGGAAATCAAAGAGAATTCACACTGAGGAGCTGCAGTCCAGGGCTCAAGGGGCCTCCAATTCCAAACTGAGCCCCCATGTCCTCCAAATGAAATAGAAAGAAAACAGACAAATAAAACGTTCCTCCCAGCAAGGGTAACATTCACGACACCTGTGTTAATAACACCTTCCTTCATAGCTAGAAGAAATGACCCTAAGAGAAAATTTAGCTCTGTGTGCATGTGCATGCGTGTGTGTGTGTGTGTGTGTGTTCGTTCGCTGCTTCCCAGTTTCCTCCCCAATCTAAAGCTTCCGAGGATTCTCCCATCAGCCTGACTGAACAGCCTGCAAATGTCCGGTTGTTTCTGCAGATGTGTGGACAGACACGGGACGAGCACTTACAAACGCCTTCGCTCCCGTAAGCAAGCTTCGGGGGGATCTTGACAAAGCGCCTCTCGTTCACGCACATCCCGACCAGAGCTTGGTCCATCCCCGCGATCAGCTGTCCCTTCCCCACAAACACGTTGAAAGTGGAGTCTCTGTCATAGCTGGCGGCCCAAAGGGAGGGAGAGAAAGGACAGCATAAATAACGTTTCCCGCAGTGAGTGAACATGTACCCGCGGACAGAGTGAGGTCACTGCAAAGCAAAAAACCTGCAGAGGAATTACTGACATGGAAACTGTTCTTATGGTGCTGGGATTTTTTAAATTCCTGGGAATATTTCCGGCAAATCTAGTTAGATAGAATCAGTATAACTACCCCATATATATATATATAAATTATTTTGAAAAATAACTTCCAATTCTACTAAAATTAGTTTGCTCCATTCCTTTTTCTTTTCCTTCCTTCCTTCCTTCCTTCCTTCCTTCCTTCCTTCCTTCCTTCCTTTATTTTTCTGCAGTAAAAGCACACTCAGGGCAGTGAAACTAGGGCAGGCATCGAAGGAGCAGCAGGAGAGCCTAGGCTGGGCTGCTTTGGCTCCTGGGAAGTCAGAGACAAGGAGACTTGGAGACAGGTTCAGGGGGTGGGTCCAGGATGAGCTGCCGCTGCTCACTGCTTCCCTGGTTGCTAGTCTCATGGGGTCCCTTAGAGCTTGGGGAATACATGCCTGTGGGGGATAGAAAGGGAGGACAGAATGGCATGGACATGCTCCCAGGAGGGAGAGCACCCAGTTTACTCCATTTCTGTGTGATTGGTACCTAAAAATATCATCCTAGCACACCAGGCGTGGCTCAGTGGTTGAGCATCAACCTATAAACTAGGAAGGAAGTCACAGTTATATTCCCAGTCAGGGCACATGCCTGGGTTGCAGGCTCAATCTCCAGTAGGGGTGTGTAGGAGGCAGACAACTGATGATGTTTCTGTCTCTCTATCCATCTCCCTTCCTCTGTCTCTAAAAGTAAATAAAAACATTTAAAAAAAAAATACATGCAATAAAGGTTGTATGGCCATTTTTAAATACCAGATTAAAAAAGAAATAAAGCCAAAACCGGTTTGGCTCAGTGGATGGAGCATCGGCCTGGAGACTGAAGGGTCCTGGGTTCGATTCTGGTCAAGGGCATGTGCCTTGGTTGCGGGCACATCCCCAATGGGAGGTGTGCAAGAGGCGGCTGATTGATGATTCTCTCTCTTTGTTGTTTTGAACTCTCTATCCCTTTCTCTTCCTCTCTGTAAAAAATCAATAAAATATATTTTAAAAATAAAATAAAAAGGAAATAAAAAGCAGATTTCTGTTATGGAAATATAATGTACAGCATGGGTCTATAGTTAATAAATTGCATATTATATTTCATATTTGTAAGCTGCTAAGAGCATAGATCTTAAAATTTCCCATCAAAAGAAAAAAAGTCTTTGGAACTACGTAGTATGGTGACATGTTAACTACACTGTGGTGATCATTTTGCAATACATACAAATATCTAACCATCATGCCATACATCTGAAACTAATATGTCATATGTCAATTATACCTCAATTAAATTTTTGGAAAAATACAACAACAACAAACAGATTTCTATTCACTGGAAAAGAGGATACACTCATTAAGAGAAAAGTGCAGGTTACAGAGCCACGGTATAAAACAATCCATTATGGATTTACATAAATAGATGCACATGAAAAAATCCACAAGGTGATACATGAAGATAATATCAATGATAATCTATGGGTAGGAGATTACAAGTGATTTGTCTTCCCTTTAATTCTCTCTGAATTTTCAAAATGTTCATGTAACATTTGTGTGTAAAGCATTAAGAGCGGCTGGAATGTACCTCATAGGGTACGCTGCCCTTCGTTTGGTAAATCACTGCCGCCTCTTCTTCCTTTTCTCTAAAAAAAGGCTGGGGCCACACAGCACAGCCTCCTCCCACTGGCAGGGCAGCTTCCTCCCGCCCCACCCCCACCTCCCTTTGTGCTCAGTTTGATGGCTCATTTAATAGCCTTCCGTACTCCAAGGTCAGTGAATGGAACACAAAATTCCAAGTTCAGGCCAACAAGCCAGAGGACAAAAGAACAGGTCAGCTTTGGGCGCTGGGCGGCTTTACACCTAACCCTTAGCCTCCGGAGGGCCAACAGCCACTCCCTGGAATGCCAGCTCTGAACTCCACGTGGCCGTGGCCGTGGCCAGGCCAGAACCACCCTGCCCTGAACCACCATCTAACTGGTGGGTTTATGTTACTACTGACCAGAACTCGAGGCTTCAAAGACTCCTCACGCCCAGAACATGCAAAAACAGCAACAATGCACAAGCTGAAAACTACTTTATAACTATGTGTTCCATCCACAGCACTTCAATATAGTTCCCACATTTTTTTAAAACTATGCATTTATATATATATATATATATATATATATATATATATATATATGACATATACACCCACATATATATTTACACACACACATATATATACACTAGAGGCCCAGTACATGAAATTCGTGCATGGGGGGGGGGTCCCCTCAGCCCAGCCTGCACTCTCTCTAATCTGGGACCCCTCAGGGGATGTCCAACTATCGATTTAGGCCTGATCCTGACCCTTCTCACAATCTGGGACCGCTGGCTCCTAACTGCTCACTTGCCTGCCTACCTGATCACCCATAACTGCAAACCTGATTGCTCCTAACTGCTCCTCCCCCCCGCCCCCCACTGGCCTGGTCACCCCTTACTCTCCTCCTCTGCACCCCAAGCAGTCTGCTGTTCGGTCATTTGGTCATCCCTCACTAACCCCCTGCCGGCCTGGTCACCCCATGCAGCCTGCTATTAAGTCGTTACTGTGAGGGTGTTCTGACCGATTTGCATATTACCCTTTTATTAGTATAGATATCTTTTTTAAGTTGATTTCAGAGAGGAAGGGAGAGGGAGAGATAGAAACATCAATGATTAGAGAGTCATTGATCAGTTGACTCCTGCATGCCCTTTACTGGGAATTGAGCCTGCAACAGTGGTACGTGCCCTGACCAGGAATCGAACCAGTGACCTCCTGGTTCATAGGTTGACACTCAACCACCAAGTCACACTGGCAGGACTATAGTTCCCAAATTTAATGAAAATGTTTAATAATTACTTTTTAGAGAGTGTTTCCGATGTGAGGCACAGAGGGAAACTCAATTTTGCCATAACCTCCTCATTGGGTCCTCATACAACCCTCGGAGCATTGATTTCTTCATTGAGGACCCCGTAAACGAAGTGCTTAAAACAGAAAACACCCTTCCAAAAGAAAACTGACATACTCAAGAAACGAACGGTACAAGGCAGGCCAGCCTTATTTACTGCTGAAAACCCTGGCCATCTGGAAAAATAAAGCTGTGTCCTGAGCACATTTGTGCTGATCAGTACAACTGGCACGCGCTCCAGTGCAGCGCCCAGCCCAGCGCCAGGCATGGAAATGGAGCTCGGGAATGAGCTGTTACTCAAACCGGGCCCAGCATCTGGCTGATGGACACCTTTTGCAGTCATCCCAGGCAAAGGGGCTGTGTGCAAAAGTGTGAGTGTGCAGGGTGCAGAGAAATGACAGGGAGATGCAGTACCCGAGGGGATCAGTAGGGAGCACTGTCGACAGAAGCTAAGCTGGGACCTTAGGTCTGGGGACACCGTCCACTATGACTCTACAGACAGGGAGCCTGGGAAATAAATATTTCATCTTTATTCACCTCCCGCCCTCTGTCCTTTTGCTGATGCCCCATTGGCTGAACCCAACCAAAAGCCAAATGACAAGGAGGTCACTGATAGCACCCCCTGTATCACTGGAACGGGGAGAGGGGACCTAGAAAGGCAAGTGAAAACCACCCAGCACCTCCAACACCCCCCTTTCCTCTCCACCAGCTTCTTTTCATCCCCTGCTCCTTCTCCGCTGCAGCCCCTTTCATTGCTGCCCCTGACACTTGTACCTGAGCAGGGGTTGGGGGATGGGGGTGTGGGGAAGGTGGAGGGGGTGGGGGGTGGGATGGGAGGTGCTTGCTGTACTCTCCCATGATGCTCTTCACAATTATCAGCCCCTACCCCACTGAGACTGGAGACATCATGTAAAACCATCATGTGCACCCCACTCAGCTGTACACCCACAAGCACACACCACCTCGCAGCATGTCCCTCAGGAGAAATGACCATCCCTGGCTGTACTCTTAAAGCACGAACACCGCGGCTCTACTGGTAAGTGTAGGTTTCAATCTGCAATGAGGATGAATCTTGAGAACAACACAAGGCAAACTGAACATATTCCCTCTCTCGGGTCCGCAAAGCCCATTTTTTCCCCAAGCTCCCAAACTCCTCTCTCTCTTTTTTAATGTTTGCATATATATTAAAATTTCAGAGAGAAAATGAGAGGGAGAGAGAGAGAAACATCAATGATGAGAGAATCATTGCTGGGCTGCCTCCTGCATGCCCCCTACTGGGGATTGAGCCTGAAACCTGGACATGTGCCCTTGACCTGATGGAAATGTGCCCTTGACTGGAATCGAAGCTGGAACCCTTCAGTCCGCAGGCAGACACTCTATCCACTGAGCCGAACCGGCTGGGGCTCAAGCTCCTCTTTTTAAACAAGGACTTAGAAAACCAGGAAGGAGTTCCCTAATGTCAAGAGATGGCATCAACCATCTCTTGGAAAGTGGAAAGGGACTGGATGAGCAGGAACCGACCTAGAAATGAAGAAACAGAATCTCGATGCACAGAAAGGGGATGAGGCCAACGGTGGAAGGCAGCAGGGCAGAAGGAAGCCCGGAGCTGGGTCAGAGCTTCCCACCCAACAGGGCACGTAGTAGGCGCACAATAATATTTACTGAACATCTGGACTCTAAGGCCTGCAGCTGGGAGTGACATGACCGGATGCTTGGTTTGCCTGCTAACGGTAACGGGAACTAGTAAACTTCAGTCCCCCCAGGAAATCCGAGCAAACAAAAGAAATCGTGCCCCTCTAGGGGGACAAGAGTGCTCAGAATACTACAAAAACCCTAAAAGCTGAGTCAGGACGGGCTGACCAGGTCTCCAAGCCCCGGAGAGTGAGAGCAGGAGTCCCACGGACACCTGCAGGCGGGAAGCTGGTGTCCTCTCTGTGGGTCTGGAGCAGCAGCCACGGGGGCGTTAACAAAACCAAACCAGGTCCAAGCCAGTGGCGAAGGGCCGAAGGGCTGGACCGCTTGGCAACTGCAAGGGCCCATAAGCTGAACCATCACCAACTGCTCCCCAGCGCCAGGCAGAGGTGCGGGAAGAGAGCTCTGTGGAAAGAAAGGCCCTCTCAGGTTTATGACTCTGGTTGGGGTGACAGCCATCATTCCCTCTGGGCACAATCTCCAAACCAGCAGCCAAAGCCCAAAGCACCTTAGATGTCTCCTCCCTCACCATCTCTGAGCAGGAACGCCAAAGTCATCCCTAATACTTCATAAAATCCCAAAGGAAAGGGGGCCCTAGAGAAAATCCTCACATTAGTGAAGCCCCTACTGTGTGCCCTGCCCCTTCCACTCCTCTGTCCACACTGCAGCCACAGGGGCCTTTGTAAAACACAAATCTGGTCCCTCATTCCCCTGATTAAAACTCTCCAATAGGCCCAAACCGGTTTGGCTACGTGGATGGAGCTTCGGTCTGCGGACTGAGGGGTCTCAGGTTCGATTCCAGTCAAGGGCAGGTACATTGGTTGCAGGCACATCCCTGATGGGGAGTGTGCAGGAGGCAGCTGGTCGATGTTTCTCTCTCATCGATGTTTCTAGCTCTCTGTCCCTCTCCCTTCCTCTCTGTGAAAAATCAATAAAATACATTTTAAGAAATAATAAATAAAACTCTCCAATAAAAAAAGAAAGCAGACTCTCCAATGGCTTTCCATTGTCCTTAGTCCAAGTGTCCATACTCCATATCCCAGCAGGCACCATCCCTCGACAGCTGGCCCAGCCTTCCCTCTGGCCTCCTCTCACCTCTCTTTTTTTCTCCCCTCGGCCACTCCCACTGCCAGCTCAGGCCACAGTGAACAGACTGAATGTCCCCCAACACCATGCTCCCACTCCCGATCTCAGCTATGCTCTTCCCTTTGCCAGCCACAGCCACTCCTCCCTACCACCCTCACCCCTCAGCACCTCCCAGTAAATTGTCACCCTCCTCAGGTCTCAGCCCTGAAGTCCCAGGGCTCCGTCCTGACCCCACCCCAACATGGCATGCGGTTAAAGCCTTCCCCAGCTCCTGGCTTTTCTGTCAGCCTATATATGGCGGCCTGTAGGCTCTGGCACTAAGATGCCTTGGTTCAAAGCCCCACTCCACCACTTAGTATAATAGCTGGCGACCTTCGGCAGTTTACTTGAACTTCCTGAGCTTCGGTTTCTTCATTCGTAATGAGGTATCTACCTCACTGTCTTGTAAGTTAAATGAATTCATCCGAGATTAATTGAATTAATGTATGTAAACACATGTGATAGCCCTAGCTGGTTTGGCTCAGGATGGAGTATCAGCCTGCAGACTGAGGGGTCCTGGGTTCAATTCTTTTTTTTTCTTTTTTCTTTTTTTTAAAATATATTTTATTGATTTTTTACAGAGAGGAAGGGAGAGGGATAGAAAGCTAGAAACATCGATGAGAGAGAAACATCGACCAGCTGCCTCCTACACTCCTCCCCCAACCACCGGGAATGTGCATGCAACCAATGTACATGCCCTTGACCGGAATCGAACCTGGGACCCCCCAGTCCGCAGGTCGACGCTCTATCCACTGAGCCAAACCGGTTTTGGCCTGGGTTCAATTCTGGTCAGGGCACATGCCCAGGTTTCGGGCTTGATCCCATTGTGGGGCATGCAGGAGGCAGTTGATGGATGCTATTATTCTTTCTTTAAAAATATATATATATATATATACTGGGGATGTGCCCGCAACCAAGGTATATGACTGGAATCAAGCCTGGGACCCTGTCCCACACCGCCTTAGTCCACTGCCTCAAAGTGGTTGCCATGCCTACAGGGTAGAAAGTATCAGACAACTTGTCCTAGCGGGAATTATTAAATAACACCAGTGTTAAGCAGGAAAGTTTTCCTATTCTTTTTTTTTTTAAATATATTTTATTGATTTTTTACAGAGAGGAAGGGAGAGAGATAGAGAGCTAGAAATATCGATGAGAGAGAAACATCGACCAGCTGCCTCTTGCACACCCCCCACCGGGGATGTGCCCGCAACCAAGGTACATGCCCTTGACCGGAATCGAACTCGGGACCTTTCAGTCCGCAGTCCGACGCTCTACCAACTGAGCCAAAGCGGCTTCGGCAGTTTTCCTATTCTTAACTGAAGAAGCAAACGAAAGAGGGCACACAAATGGTCAACAAACAAGTGAGAAGATGCTCAGCGTCCTTAGCCTGAGGGAACTACCACTTAAAACCACAATGAGATACCGCTTCACACCCACCAGTAATTAAGTGGCTACAATTAACAACACAATTATAGGTGCTGGGAGAATGTGGAGCAGTTAGAACCCTCACGCACTGCTGGTGGGAATGTAAAACAGTGCAGTCAACTGCTGGAAAATGCAGTTCCTCAAAAAGTTAAATAGTTACCGTAAGGTCCAGCACTTACACTCCTGG
Source organism: Pipistrellus hanaki (assembly GCF_964339955.1). Taxonomy (NCBI): domain Eukaryota; kingdom Metazoa; phylum Chordata; class Mammalia; order Chiroptera; family Vespertilionidae; genus Pipistrellus; species Pipistrellus hanaki. The sequence continues at coordinate 9,794,584 of NC_140512.1, read as the reverse complement.
TGCTGAATCCTTATTGCACATTTTGTCTTCCCATTATCAATGGATGAGCATTTGGGCTGATAGTACTTTTTGGCTACTATGAATAATGATGTGTGAACATGCATGAACAAAGTTCTGTGCAGCTATGTTTCCATTTCCTTTTGTGGAGTGACGAAAATGTCCTGGAATGGGACAGTGGTGATGTTTGCACCGCTGCGACTATACTAGAAGCCACTGAACTGTCCATTTTGAGTGAACTGTTTGGTATGTGGATTCTAGCTCCAAAACAAAGGAAGGGATTGAAACAATAGTAAGCCGAGGATGTGTAAGCACTGGCTGTGGGCCTCACAGCATGCGCAACAGCTATTGTAGAGTCACTCAATGTCTGCAATTTCAGAAGAAAGAAAAAAAAGCAAGAGAAGGTGTGCTTACAAAGACCAGTTCAGTGAGCAGCCTGCCCAGCCTGGGCCCTGCCTCGTCCGGTGATTCACTCACATGTGCCCAGACAGACAGATCTGTTAGTAACAAAGCCTTGGAGAGAAGGCCTGGAGCCGGAGAGGCCTGTGACCTCTGGACTTGGATTGTCCGAGCCTTCAGCCTGACTCCACTTAGACAAGTGTCTTAGCCTCGGTGGCCTCACGACTTCACCGCCCCGGGGAGGGTAGTAACAGCTCCAACCCCAGGGAATGGCTGTGGGAACTAAGTGAGCCTTCTATGGAGAGCACTCAGCACTGCCCTGGAGCTGTGGTATCTCCACACCCTCAGGCCCGCTATCCGGGGCGAGGGGCCTGCGGGAAGGCTCAGGAAGGGGAAGGGGGGGACAGGCGCACAGCCACAGGGACCCCGGGGGCGGGTCCACCGCGGAGCGCCGCTCTCACTGGGGTTTCGCGCGTGTCAATGAACTGGGCGAGGGTCGGGGGATGGGGGAGGAGGCGTGACTGGTCCCCGCTCTGCAGCGCAAGGTCGCGTCGAAGATTCCGGCCCGGACGAGCAGACCTGGGGAACCCGAGGGCCGGGGGAGCCAGGCGGGCCGAGGGTCGGGGAGCTTCGGGGCAGGAGGAGGGAGAGGGAGGAGCGCGGGGTGAGCGGGGCGGGGCGGGGGGAGGTCCGCCGGGAGCGAAAGGCCTGTCCGGAGAGAGGGAAGCGGGACCGCCCGCGGGGCGCGGGGCGCGGGCGCGGTACCTGGAGTCGAACTTGTGGCCGTCGGGGAAGGTGCCCACGTAGTGGTAGCGCACGAAGTCGCCGCTGCGCACGGTGCGCGGGCACTCGTCAGGCACGGAGCGCCGCTCGATCTGCAGCTCCGGGTCGGAGCCCAGGCCCAGGCCGGCCACGGGCGCCGCCTGCCCGGTCACCCAGAGCAGCAGCAGGAGCAGCGGCGGCGGCGGCGGGCGCCGGCCCCTGGCCCCGAGCGCCATCGGGGCCGCGCGGGCAGGAGCGGGGTCGGGCGCGGAGACGGCGGCGGGGGCGCGCGGAGCTCCGGAGGCGCGCGTGGCGGGCCTGGGAGCAGCGGCGTTTGCAAACGTGGAAATGAATGCCGGCCCTCCCTCCCCGGGCCCCGGCCCCCCCTCCCGGCCCCGGCCCCCGCCCCCTGGCCCCGGCCCCCGCCCCCGGCCACACCGAGCGCGGGGCGGAGCTGCGGCCGCGCGGGGCGGGTCCGCTGCGCCCTGTGCCGCCGCCCTGGCGGCCCGGCCCGGCCCCGCCCTGCAGCCAGCGGGCCGGGGAGAGGACCGTCCCGGGGGGAGGACCGTCCCGGGAAGAGGACCGTCCGGGGGGAGGACCGTCCCGGGGGAGGACCGTCCCGGGAAGAGGACCGTCCGGGGGGAGGACCGTCCCGGGGGAGGACCGTCCCGGGAAGAGGACCGTCCCGGGGGGAGGAACTTCCGGGGGAGGACCGTCCGGGGGGAGGACCGTCCCGGGGGAGGACCGTCCCGGGAAGAGGAACGTCCGGGGGGAGGACCGTCCCGGGGGGAGGAACGTCCCCGGGGAAAGGACCGTCCGGGGGGGAGGACCGTCCGGGGGGAGGACCGTCCCGGGGGGAGGACCGTCCGGGGGGAGGACCGTCCCGGGGGGAGGACTGCGCGCTCCTCGGGACTGGGCTGCGGGCCAGAGCCGGAGAGAAGAGCATTTCATGCCCCAGCAGACCCGCTGGTCTCCGCCTGTCCCCGGAGACTCCGGATTTAGAACCACTGAGGCTCCTACGTGGCCGCGGGTCCAATTACTTCGTGCTGCCTTGGAGAAGGAAACAGATTAAAACATACACACACACACACACACACACAAAAGAAAAAAAAGAAAAACCTACTTACAAGGATGGAGTCTCCCCTGAAAAAGACTGGACGTCCCCCGTCTGCAGGAGTAGAGAGAGGGGAGGCGTGCGTTGCCAGACTCCCCGGACAGTTGCACAGGTGAAAGTGTTAAGGTGCCAATGGTGACTGTCCCCCAGGCCATCAAGGTGTGTGGCGAGCTGACATAGCAATACCCAGACGTGGCGAGAAACTCATCGGCGCTAACCGGTTTGGCTCAGTGGATAGAGCGTCAGCCTGCGGACTGAAGGGTCCCAGGTTCGATTCCAGTCAAGGGCATGTACCATACTTGGTTGACGGCACATCCCCAGTAGGGGGTGTTAGGAGGCAGCTGAGCGATGTTTCTCTCTCGTGGATGTTTCAAACGCTCTATCCCTCTCCCTTCCTCTCTGTAAAAAAATCCACAAACTATATTGGGGGGCAGAGGGGAGATTCATCGCAGTCGTTAAATGCATTGAACTTAGAGTCGATTGTCCTCATTAGAACCTGGTGCCAATGAGAGCAAATCACCAGTTTCCGATTCATCTTGGAAGTGTAAACCAGTGGTTGTGAGCACCAATTCAAAGCAAATAGCCATTCCCAATGTGAAGTAAGTGCCGCGAAAAAGAAAAGAGACTTTACTCAGTGCAAACAGCTCCATTGGGTACAGAGTGGCCCTGAGCACAGCACAGCTGTGGGACAGCCTCTGGTGTCACAGCTCAGTTATGAGCAGCACAGCCGTGAGCCACGCCCCCTGGCCGGGCAGCCCTCCGGGAGGCCCCTCTCCATAGCCAGCCTGCCCGCTCCGCCGTGGTGGCCTGGCTCAGATGGCAGGAGCACAGAGCAGGCAAGCGGTTCCTTCCGGCTTCTCCCTCAAGTTCACTTTGCATGAGAGGCCTCTGGGGAGAAAAGGCCCCGTCTTTAAAAATGTGAGCTCAGTTAGCCAGTGGGAACCCTACTAGGAAGCTATTTTCTTTCTCAGGGTCCACAGAAGCAAGCGATTCTGATATCAAAATGTGGCACAGAGAGAGAGAGAGAGAGAGAGAGAGAGAGAGAGAGAGAGAGAGAGAGAGAGAAACTGGGCACCAATCTAATTTATACATACATATGCAAAAAAACTAAATAAAATGTGAGCAAATGGAAATCAACACGTTATCGAAAGAATAATACATGTAACATGTGGGCTATCTAAGCGACCTTTAGCAAGTTCATAGTATCCTCTGCAAAATGAAGATAAAACATGATGATTACAAGATTATTAAGATTATTATCGATCTTATGAAATCCCAGGATCTAAAGAGAAACTTCATGTGGCACAGTGAAATGTTCACTGTTTCACTTAGAGCTTAGTCAACGGAAATTCGAAAACCTATTCATATAATTCACCCTATGAGCACTGTTAGTCTGTGTGGCCTGGGTAAAGCTGATTTCACCCCTGGGAATTACGGTGGGCATGTGACACAGGCTGGGCCAGTCAGAGTGCTGCTTCTCTCCGACCACAGAGATCGTTTCCATAGCAGCTACATGACCCTTACTAAGCCCAGGCGCATACTACATGGAAGTCCTATTGGAACTGAGAACGGCTTCTCCCAGGGGCTGCTAAGCTGCTGGCCACCTTTGCCCTGACAGTGGGAGGACCTGTGGGAGAATGAAGCTGAGAGAAAGAGAAATGGCTGGCTCGTAACATTTCAGCACCTGGATCAGGCCATTCCTGAAGTTCTGCCCCATGACATCGCATATATGTGAGAAAATAAATTCCTTAAAAAAAAAAAAGCAGGTTTATTTGGATTTTGGTATGTTGTTTTCAAGAGTCGATTAATGCTTGCTAAAATGGAACTATCAATCCCTGAGTCTTCTTCCTGAGAGATCAAATCATTGAGTTAAGCAAATATTTGCATCAGTCAAGACTTTTTCTTTTTTTTTTTTTTCTAAAGTGTGATACTAGATAATTCTATTGATCAAAACTCTTTCAATTGCAAGTGTGAGAAGAACAGCTTCACTGGGTTTGCATAAAAGTATATCCTAAAGTTGACTGCTTGTTCGCTTGCTATAATGTTTGGTATCGCCTTTTTGTTTCCTGTACTTTAGGGGCACATCTTGAAGGGCACCAAAGTCTTCCCAGGAGAGGAGGAACTATTGGCCCAGGATTGGTCCGTACACCGATTCTTCCCTCTCAAAGGGAAACCTGATTTCCAGGTTCTGGGACGCATCCATGTAACACTGTATGTCTGTTTGTAGTCTTTTGGGTGTTTTACTTGGACTTCCTGTGATAACTGTGAAAGAGCTCCCCAGGTATTTTAGATATTGATTATATTAAATGCCATGTTTGAGGGAAATATCCTCCAGACTATTTTTTTAAAATATGGAATTCTTCATGAATTTGCATGTCATCCTTTGTAGTTGATCTCATTACATGAAAGTTACTATATCTTCCTGTATCAGATAACACTTTTAAAAAAATATATTTTATTGATTTTTTTACAGAGAGGAAGGGAGAGGGATAGTCAGAAACATTGATGGGAGAGGAACATGGATCAGTTGCCTCCTGCACACCCCCCACCGGGGATGTGCCTGCAACCAATGTACATGCCCTTGACCAGAATTGAACCTGGGACCTTTCAGTCCACGGGCTGATGCTCTATCCACTGAGCCAAACCGGTTTCAGCCAGATAACACCTTTAAAGTACAATCTAGTTAAGCACCTAACACGTTTGCGTCCTGGCTCCACCATTTACTAGTTCTGCACCCTTGAGCATGTCACTTGACTTCCTGGGTCTCCTCCAGTCTACAAAATTAGTGTAATACACGAAGGTAATAACAGAAGTTTGTAAAGATTAAATCATATCTTCTTAAGGGCTTGGCTCAATGACCAGTGCATAAAAACACTTAATATGTACTAGGTTTTCATTTTCAGCTCCCAAAGCTTTGTCTAAAGTCAATATACACCCTTTTAACCAGGGATCGCACATTCTATTAAGAGGTGGGGGGAGGGAAGGGGGGGGAGAGGCAGGGAAGGGCTCCCAACCGCCGCCACCCTCAGCCCTCAGACGCCGCCAGGGGGCGCGCTCCGGCCTCCGGCACCCACCGGCAGGGCTGCGGCGCTCCGAGCCGCAGGGAGGCGGGACGGGCGGCCTCGGCGGGGACACCGGGCTCAGCCGCGGCCTCGGGGCGGCGGCGGGAGGGGGCGCTGCGGCCCGGCGGGCGGGCGGGCGCGGAGGAAGTGCCGCCGGAGCCGCCGCCGGAGCCGCGCGGGCCGCGATGTCGGGGTCCCGGATGTCGGGGTCCCGGCCGGGGCGCGGCGAGCCGGGGGCGGGGGGCGCGCGGCGGGCGCGGGAGCCGCCGGAGCAGGAGCTGCGGCGCCGCCGGGAGCAGAGGCGGCGGCGGCACGACGCGCAGCAGCGGCAGCAGCTCCAGCACCTGGAGTCCTTGTGAGTCCGCCGCCGGGAGGGCGGGGAGGGCGCCGGGGCCGGGGCGGTGCTCGGAGGCCCGGCTGCGCGGCCGGTACCGTCCCGGGCCGGGGCGGAGGGGGCCGGTGCCGGCGCCCGGGCCGCTGGGCCGGAGGGAGCGCGCCCCGCCCGGCTCCGGGCGCTCCGGGGCTGAGGGAAGGGCGGGCGGGGGCGGGGTGCCGCCGGGGGAGCTGGGCGGGGGCTCTGCGCGCGCGCACTCCGCACCTGGGGCTGAATGAATGAATGAATGAATGAATGAATGAATGAATGAATGAATTTATACGCGGGCAGTGCGCTTGGGTTTCTTTTCTTTTACGAGGTTCGGGTCAGAGGGCCACTAGGAACCTGGTCCCATCTTTCTGTCCTTTTTTTTTTTTTTTTTTTACAGTTAAAGAGGACAGAGCTGTGTTTTTTTTGTAACAAGATTTCCAATACTTGCACTTATTTTAGGCTAATTTTCCCAGCCCCCAACTTTTGTGATACTGTCCTATTACCACGTAATGCCAAAAATCAAATAACCACATTACTACAATGTTTAGAGTCATTTTTAGCAGTAATTGGCAGTTACACTGTGCTAGGATAGAATGAACCACCTCAGTAGCTTCTGAGGCTAATACATTCTATCACCACAGTTACTTCAGCAAACCTGTCCGTTGCAAAGGGAAGGGAAGACGCATCCTGGAGCCAGTGGGAGGAGAGTAACCTTGGGCGGGGGCTTGTCCCGGACGGGAAGGGGCTGTCAGTGGGGGACAGTGCAGACCCGCTCTCCGGGCCTGAGGACTTTTACCGGGATTGGGGGGTTGGGGTGGAGGCCACAGAGAGGCCGCTTCCAGCTGCACAGAGGGAATTCGGATGAGACTCAATCCCTGCAGGTGAGGCTGGCCGCGCGGAGGAGTGTTCCTGGGAGCCCAGGGAACCACCGGGAGGAGGGAGAGGGAAAGGAGAAACATCCGGTAGGAGGTTGGATGAATGATCTTCCAGCTCTTTCCTGCCATTCTGCCATTCTGTAATTAGTTTTCATTCTTTAAAAAAAAAAAAAAAAATTATTGATTTTTTTTTTTTTTTTTTTTTTTTTTTTTTTTTTTACAGAGAGGAAGGGAGAGGGACAGGGTGTCAGAAACATCGATGAGAGAGAAACACTGATCAGCTGCCTCTTGCACACCCCCTACTGGGGATGTGCCCGCAACCAAGGTACATGCCCTTGATTGGAATCGAACCTGCGACCCTTCAGTCTGGCTACCGCTCTGTCCACTGAGCCAAAATGGTCAGGGCAGTTAGCTTTCATTCTTAAAGTTTGGTGTTCACTCAGTTATTCAATAAAGTGTTCTGTTTCAAGGCGCTAAGGTAGTCATGTAAGGAAAGGTCTTCAGAGGGTGACAAAACTTCAGATTGACCCTCCTGGGAGCTTTGACACAAAATGCATCCCTTTGCTGGAGCCTGGCCTGCTCTGCATAATATGTTTGTTTGTTTATTTTTAAGACATATTTTATTGATTTTTTACAGAGAGGAAGGGAGAGGGATAGAGAGTCAGAAACATTGATGGGAGAGAAACATCGATCAGCTGCCTTCTGCACACCTCCCACTGGAGATGTGCCCGCCAAGGTACATGCCCTTGACCGGAATCGAACCTGGGACCCTTCAATCCATAGGCTGACACTCTCTCCACTGAGCCAAACCGGTTAGGGCTGCATAATATGTGTAACATGTCCTCAGAGTGGCCCTTGAGCTGAATGTCACCTCAGTAGGACGCTGGTTGCAGGACGGGGCCTTGCTTTGCGGGCACCCACAGTCCTGGCCCCTCGGGGTGCTCTGTGTGGCACCCTATGTCTGTCAAATTAACGATTCCTCACCCCACGCACCATGGGGAAGATTCGTCTTCTGACTACACAGAGCAAGTTGTTCCAGTCTGAATGAGTTCTCAGCTGGCTTCTCAGATGGCACAAAAGGATGGGCCTCCACCAACTTCTTTTAATATTAAGAATTAACGGCAAAGACACCGGTTCTTGACTGTCTGAGGGCAGAAGCCAGCCATACGTTAACATGGTCCCATTTCCAAATCTGGTCTGTTTGGTAGTTAAATGTGACTTTAAAAACTTTTATTGTTTAGTGTTAAAGTCACGGATTGTTTAGCCGTAGGAAACACCATCCACGACCGCCTTGAAACTGAGAAAACAGCCGGGAAGTGGACTTTTGAGGCCATGCCTTTGCTGGGGGCAGATTTCACTGTGTGCTTCCCTCACACTTCCTTTCCGTTCGGCAGCAACGGTTACAGACTTTTCCTGGGAGTTTGGATCTCAGTTTGATTGGCCATATGTTGTTGTTTGTGCAACTCCTGTGGCTCAAAGGACGTGCTGTTGGGTTTATATCATAGTCTGTGCTACAGGCTCCCTTCGGTGTCTATGCCCAGGGCGTGCCGTTCCTGGTTCTCGTGAATGGCTGTGGGTGAACTGTATCATCGCCCCAGTGTGTGCAGGTCCCAGTGCTGCTGCCCAGTAAGTTCCGGCTGGGACACACCACCCCTTTGTGCTAGAAAAGAGTTTAAGCATTTGCTTTGGAAAGCGCTGGACCACACCTCAGCCCTGGTCACGCCCAGCGGCTCGCTGGGTAATATCGTGGGGCAGGTCCCCCTCTGTGCACCGGGAGAGCTCTGGCATTCTGTGCACCAGGAGAGCTCTGGCATTGGGCGTGTGCCGTCCAGGGGGCTGTTTGCTATTTGGTGCGGATCGTGGCCTTGGCAATGCCAGTGATAAGTCTTGAGCTGCCTGTCGAGGCCGCTGAGAAGAACATCCACTTGTCTTCCACAGAAGCAGCGGACGCCAGCTTGGCGGCGTGGCTTTCACTGTGTGCTGTGACGGTTTACACAGGAGGAAACTGAGGCTCGGGGGATTAAGTAACTTGCCCAAAGTACACAGCAGTGAGAAGGAATCGGAATTCAAAGAGGAAGTTTTTACGGCCAGCAGATCACTCGGCCCCCTCCCTGAGCCTCCTCCGCATTGGGTCTTGGGCAGGGGCAGTGATGCTGGGTGAGCAGCTGACGACGACAATGACAGTTTGGAACCGTAATTAACTCAGGAGCTTTCTTACCACACGTTTCCCCTGTAGTCTCTCGTGTTCCCTTATTCCAAAAATAAAGTCACTGTGCTAAGACGGCAGGTGAGTTAGTTTCGGTGAACTTGGTTCTGCCTCTCCGCAGGATGTGGGAGAACATCAGTGTGTGTGTATGTGATCTCGAGCGCTGGGCATGTTCTATTAACCGCTTTAGACGTAACGTACTTCCAGGTGTTTATTAAAAACGCCCTTTTTAGTTTGGCCCACAGCTGCTTTTGGCTCGCTGTGTTCCGGTTAACGTGGTTGGTGACGGTCTTTTCTTTCTCTTTCCAGTTATGAGAAACCTCCTCCGGGGCTCATCAAGGTCAGTGTCCTCTCGGCTCTTCTCTCAGACAGGAGTCCCTCAGGGCTCAGCCTCCTCTGTGGTCACCTTCCTTCCTGCAGGTGCCAGGCAGACACCGGGCTGTGTCACAGCTGCGCCTTCCTGGCCGTTCACTCAGCCGGTGTCTGTGCCCCTGCCTGTCCCCCAGCCATCGCGCCCCTTCTCGCCCTCCAAGCCCTGCTGCCTGGTGCTGACGCTCGCCCGGCACTGGTTCCTCCAATGTCATCAGCTCAGAGAATGGGAGACTCCGGGGAGACCTGGAGCTCCCCCAGCCCCAGTCCCCTGCAGGAGCCCTCCTCCTGGCCCCTGGCCAGTGTCTGTTTCTCTGGGGGAGTGAGGCTTAGAGGAGAGGTTAAAAGCCAAAGCAGCCTTTTCTGTTCAAAGACTTAAACTTTGAATTAAAAAAAAAGTTGCAAGCCTGGCCGGCATGGCTCAGCTTCTGAACCAGGAGGTCACGGGTTCGATTCCCAATCAGGGCACAGGCCCAGCTTGTGGGCTTGATCCCCAGTAGGGGTGTGCAGGAGGCAGCCAATCCACGATTCTCTCTCATCATTGGTGTTTCTATCTCTCTCTCCTTCTCCCTTCCTCTCTGAAATCAGAAAAATATATATATATATTTAAAAAATGGAGGGAAACGGGGGGCATCAATAAAAACAATAAAAACAAGTTTTAAAAATAGAAATAAAAAAGGGTTTTGAGAAAATTTTACTATAAATTTAATATTCTTGGAAACAGGGTTGGAGGAAGCTTCTTAAGTATGACTGCAATTATTCAGCAGTGAAATGCATATCAGAGATAGAACATGTGTGTGACTAGAGAACAAGGCAAGGTTAACAAGCAACATGCCATTTTATTATTCCAGGTAGCCCTGTTTAATTCTTATGCTGTGCTCATTCCACACAGAGTTTTCCCTTTTAAAAAAAATTATTGATTTTAGAGGTGGGGAAAAGATACATCAATTTGTTGTTTCACCTATTCAGTGGTTGATTCTTGTATGTGCCTTGACTGGGGATTGAACCTGTAACCTTGGCATATCAGGACGACTCTCTAACAACTGAGCTACCCAGCCAGGGCAAGGTGAAACCTTTGTTTTGTTTTTTTAAATTTTGGAATCTAACATACATTAGAATTTCGAGCTGGCAGATCACTGCTGTGGGAAGGACAGATTTCCATCCAAGAACAGCCACCTGGTTTCTGCGATGTGGCTCTTCGGCACATTCATCTCCACCTTTCCTGTCAGGTCATTGTGTCTCTGACCTTGAGAGGTGACTCCTGATGACCTCGGAGCTCCCCGCTGAGAAAGCCAGGCCGTGCTGCGTTCTGAGGCAGGCGGGGCGGGCTCGGTGCTCTCTGGCCATATTGTTTACCCGCTGTTTCCCTTTTCAGGAAGATGAGACGAAGCCGGAGGACTGTATACCAGATGTGCCAGGCAACGAGCACGCCAGGGAATTCCTGGCTCACGCGCCAACCAGAGGGCTGTGGATGCCCCTGGGCAAGGAGGTCAAAGTGATGCAGTGTGAGTGCAGGCGCGTCCGGTGCTCCGAGTGCACCAGGGTGCACACCGCGGCTCACAGGCGTTCTCCTTCCATCTAACGTGTCCTCCTCAGCGCTGGCAGAGTCCCGGCGTGATCTCTGTCCTGTAGATGGGCTCACACGGTCAGTAAGTGGTCCCGGTACGAGGCGGAGCAGAGATGTGCTCCAGGCTCTGACTCCCCGTGCAGTGGCTTCCCACGGGAAGTGTGCCTCAGGAGGACACGCTCAGGTGGTATTCCTGCAACAGGAAGGACCTTCTGTGGTGGAAACGCCGGGGGCAGGTCCCTCTGGGTCTTGGATCAGTTAGCCCCCTCCGTCCATCGGTGGTAAGGCTGCTCCAGGTGGCCTGAGGAGCTACAGGCACAGAGGGTGGGGTGCACACCCCCCTCCCCACCAGGGCAGCAGCACCTTCATCCAGCACAAGGCGGCATTTGAAGAAATGGTGGCACTGCCTTATTTATTTTTAATATTCAGAAGTTTATTCATTCAGTATTATTGTTTTGCCATTTTGGATTATGTCCAGCAATTTGCTGTTTGGTTTTATATATATATTTTATATATTTTTTTAATTAAAAATATATATATTTTTTAATTGATTTCAGAGATAAAGGGAGAGGACGAGAGATAAAAACATCAATCGGGGTGGGGGGGGGTTTGAGCCCACAACAGGAGCATGTGCCCTTGACCAGAATTGAACCTGGGACCCTTCAGCCCAAGGTTTTTTATATATATTTTAATTGATTTTAGAGAGAGAGGAAGGGAGAAGAAACATCAGTGGGCTGCCTCCCACACACTCCCTCCTGGGGGTCAATCCCACAACCCAGGCATGTGCCCTCATCAGGAATCGAACCAGTGACCTCTTGGTTCATGGGTCAGTAGTCAACCACTGAGCCACGCCAGAGCTGGCCTTAGTTGCTTAGTTGCTTTTAAAAGAAGCAAAACCAGAGAGCTTGTTCTCCCTCCCCACTGCGTGAGGACACAGCTGCCTGCAGCCAGGAGAGCACACTCATCTAAAAATCAATGGGAAAATATCCTCAGGTGAGGATTCACAAAGTAAAACAAACAAAACAATTTAGAACAGTTCAGAGTAGTAAGTGGAACCCCATTATAGTTTGAACTACGTAGGTCCACTTACAGATCCCCCCCCCCCAATAAGTATTATAAATGTATTTTCTCTTATGATTTTCTTAATAACGTGTTTTTTCTTTAGCTTACTTTATTGTAAGAATTCAGTACATAATACATATAGCATACAAAATTTGTATTATCAGTAAGGCTCCCAGTGAACAGTATGTTTTTTTGTTTTTAATATATTTTTATTGGTTTCAGAGAGGAAGGGAGAGGGAGAGAGAGATAGAAACATCAATGATGAGAGGGAATCATTAATTGGCTGCCTTCTGCACACCCCCTACTGCGGATTGAGCTGTCAACCCTGGGCATGTGCCCTTGGCTGGAATCAAACCTGGGACCCTTCAGTCCACAAGCTGATGCTCTATCCACTGAGCCAAACCAGCTAGGGCAACAGTAGGCAATTTTAAGTTTGGGGGGAATCAGAAGATACATGTGGATTTTCAACTGAGGTTAGGGCTTTATAAGAGTTTCAAAATCCCAGGCTTCCCACTTCAGTGTGTGCAAGGCTGCTGCTTGCTTCCAAGACTTACAGAAGTGGGGAGACAGTCCGGTTAAAATGCCAGAAATCCTGCTGTTCTTCGCCAAGGCCCGTGCTCTTTGTTGAATTAGTGCTCCTCAGGTCTTGGCCGGCCTCTGGTTAATTCCCAGGGTTGCACAGGAATTGATTTGGGCAAATTTGCAACTCCTGTCAGTGCTTTTATGGAAGAACAAATGTATAGAGATTGTCAACTGGCCATTCCCGACATACTTCCTGGGTTCTCACTTCTGAAAAGAATTTCCTTCATTGTCATTTGGATGACTTTTTAGGAAGGGAATGAAAGCGGATGAATGTGTTCAGTCTGTCAGCTGTGCCCAGAAGTCTACAGTTTTGTTGTTTTTTTTAATTGATTTGAGAGAGAGAAACATTGATTTTATCGTTCCACTTATTTACTCATTCATTGGTTGCTTCTTGTATGTGCTCTGACCAGGAACCGAATCTGCAACCTGAGCGTCTTAGGACGGTGCTCTAACCAACAGAGCTATCCTGCCAAGGCCTAGAGTCTTTTCTTTTTCTGAATTTTTTTAAGTTCGAAAATTACTACTCTGTTTGATGAGGTTGTTAGTTGCATTTCACTCACCACTTTATAGTTATTTGCATTGTAAGTGTGTTTGGGTTGGGACCAGAGCCAGTTCTGCCAAGAAGTAATTGAAGTTTAAGCTTCAGGAACCTCAGTTGTGCCTTTCAGGGGCCTGCAGGGATCCCATTGATACGCTGATATGGTCATATACTTCTGTAAAATTTGCCAAAGCATGATTTTTTTTTTCCTGAAGCGCCCACTCCATCCAGGCCCCACAGAACTTGAACTTGTTCCAGACATGTACACTATACACACTTCCATTCTTTTCTTATGGTAGTGTTACCTAAAACAGTGGTTTTAAACTTTCATATGTCTACAAATCACCAATATAAGTCCTTTGAAATTCAAGTATGTGTCAGTGTTTCTGGAGTTGGCCGACTACTGTGCATTTCCAGCAATCTCACGTGTCACCAATTTTCTAGACTCCTCATGATTCACCCACTGATTGCATATGCTTTTAGATTGGAGTCTAATGAAGAAAAACCTTAATGCGATCCACTGATCATCTTCGTTAAGTGAAACTGTGTTATCTTACAGAAATATTTCCTTTTTTCTTTGCTTTCAGGTTGGCGCTGTAAACGGTACGGTCACCGAACGGGCGACAAAGAATGTCCTTTCTTTATCAAAGGCAACCAAAAGTTAGAGCAGTTCAGAGTAGTAAGTAGAACCCCAACATGTGAATTTACGTTTATTAGAAACTAGAGGCTCGGTGCATGAAAATATATCATCTCTTATAATTCACTTTTTTTTAAAAAAAAACCCTATCTCTTAGTCATCTATACACATAGACCAAAGAGAATTACCTCAATATTTCTACCTAATATAGTAGTTTGTGATTCTGCCAGAGTTTATTTACTTAGAAAAGATATTTAAATTATATCCTATATATATTTTTTCAATCCTATATTTTTTATTCTTTTCTTTTAAAAAAAATTATTTTATTTTCAATCCTGTTTTTCTAAGTGGAAAATCCTTTTCACAGCATCAGTGAGTCAGCAGTCAGTGATAGTGACCCTCAGGAAGAATTAGAACATCTTAAAAAACTACCAAACTGGAAAAAAGTAACTGGTTTTAGTAGCATAGAGATTTACAATAATATTTATTTAATGTTTTACGAAGTCTTAACCAACGTTAACCTTCTCTGACCCTCAAGGCACATGAAGATCCCATGTATGACATCATCCGAGAGAATAAAAGACATGAGAAGGATATAAGGTGAGGTTGTCCTGATGATAACAAGACCCTCTTAAAGTTTTACATTGTGTTAAGTTGGGAACAACTATTCCTGTTAGAGGAGTAGTGTAACAAAGGTGGTGCTTTAATTGCGCAGTGCTTGGAGGTCAGGAGCAGTCACTGAAAAGGCCCGGGTTCCAGTAATGAGCAGGTAGCCTGCTCCATTGGGTTAGCGTAATGTAGTGGGCGTGGCCCAGCCTGCTGAAACCATGAATGGTTGATGTAGTCCTCTTTGTGGTGTGTGGTTCTCCTGTCTGATCGGTTCTCTTTCATAAGATTTAGTTTATCTTCTCCAGTGTCTTCAGGGATCTGAGCTATTGTTAAACGTGAATAATGACAGTGAAAAAACAGGAGATTTTTATTTTTTTCAAATCTGTGGTCTTGAGTTCTAATTGCGGAGAGGGTAGATTAGCCAGTATGAACTTGAGCAATGGGGGGATGATTTAGGAAAGGCGGTATCTGTTAGGGTTGTAATAGGAGGGACTATAGAAATACGCAGGCACACCTCCTTGGGGCATGTGCACTCGAATCTCCTTTTTAAGTGAATTTTATTTCTCCTGAACTCTAAGGGACCCCTCAAGACTTGTGACCAGCGGAGTGGTGGGGAGTGACGGCGCATCCCTGGCTAACCCGATGAAGGGTCCCCAAAGCCCCTTTCTCTGACTTCTTAGTGAGTGAAAGCAGCCCCGCGTAGGCTCTCCTGTTACTTCTGTCCTAGCCCCTTCCTGTTTCACTGTCCCCAGCTTAAATAAACGTACTACCAAAAAATAATAATAAAAATTTAAAAGGAAAAATGGGGAAATGTTTAGGACAGTGAAAAGGATACAGAGCGACTGTACACTGGCCAGTAGGCGTGGATGTAAACAGCCCTGTAGAATAGGCGTGGCTGTGGACAGGAATGGGAAACATGCAAAAATAAAAGTAAGTACTGTGCAGAATGAGGTGATTATCGGTGACTTTTTTATCCTCACATCTAATCTTATATTTAAAAGAATTCTTGGACGTTGTTATGGTTTCTGGTTCTTTGACCGGTCTTCTCTGGTTAGGATACAGCAGTTAAAGCAGCTGCTGGAGGATTCCACCTCAGATGACGATGGGAGCAGCTCCAGCTCCTCGGAATGTAGGGAGAGGCACAGGAAGAGGAAGAAGAAAGAAAAGCATAAGAAGAAGAAGAAAGAGAAGAAAAGGAAGAAGAAACGGAAGCATAAGTCTTCCAAGTCAAGTGAGAGCTCGGACTCGGACTGACAGCCGCCCGGCCTGTCCGTGTTCTCGGCTCAGAATCACACGCTGTGGCCGAGAACAGAGGGCTGGAGGCGGAGAGGGGGCGCCCAGGACCACATCTGGTGTCACACACACGAGTGACCTCTCACCCACCTTCCAGGGAAGCTGTGACCCCCGAGAGGGACTGTCTTCCAGGTGCCCGGGCTGGACGGCGCTGACTTCGCAGGACAGGCCCTGCCAGTCCCCCTCCTGCCGCGCACTGTGGCCCGCGATGCCCAGAAAGCCGGGGTGTCCGGACGACAGCCTCTGAGGACACTCCTCCGGGGGCTGCACCTCCACACGAGGCTGCTGAGTTCCCACTTCAGGCTCCACTCTGGTCTGTTGTTGAAGATAATAAAAGCTCATTATTTATTTTTCAAATGCATTTATTAATATTTTATTTCTGAACAGTACTTGCATGTTTTTCAAATTTAAAAGGTACATAAGGTTAAATTATGAATCTTAAGTAAATTTGCTTTTTTGTTGTTTGTTTTTTAAGATAAATGCTAGTATACATCCACATTTTTTTTCCATTTTTTATTTTTTCATTCAACAGTGTAAAGTATGCTCACAAAAGCCTGCGTTCATAAACCCTGGCACGATGGGTTGGAGAGGGGTAATCTGCGGTTCTGTAATAACAGTGAAAAAGCATGTACTTACTTAGGAAGAGTCAGGCATAGGTTTGGAAATCGAGTCCAACATGTAAGGTAACTCCTGACAACTGTTCATGGAGATGCCCTCATCTGTTTCTTCCATCCTCAACTCCACCATCATGTTCTCCTTATCTAACGGTCCCTGGAGATTCTAAGACAGGATACATGGTAGAAGTATATGCGAATGACCCAGCCCTATTGGTGGTGTTATTAATGATGTGGCCACTTGGGGAAAGGGAGAAAAATGTGTCAGGTTCACACAATCATATGTAATTCAGTTTATTGACTGTTTTACAACCTATTCCAAAGGCTTTATAATGTGACACTTCCTTAATGTGGTTGATGGTATCACAGCTTTATTAGTTCAAATCAAGAGAGATATCAATGGTCTAAGCTGAATATCATGCCCTTGCAATATTTAGCTGTTCTTTGTAGCTGGAACTCAGAAATTGGTTTCCTATGAAATAACAACATAATAATACATTCCCTTAAACCAGTTGTATAACAGATTCAAGATACCTTACACAGAGAATCATTATCAATATCTTTCTCATCTCTGGGCTAAAGCTGGAGGTGTTGACTTTGCTTCAGTTCCCATGGGGCTGCGCCACGTCGTCTGGCATGGCTTTACCATAAACCAGGTCATATGAACACAGTTATTTTTGTTTGGAAAGCTTCCCAGAACCATATTACATGGGGTCCTTTGCCCTCTTCCGCCCGCATTTTCTCTTTCCCAAATGCATAGTTTCTTTAAGGTGCATTTCCACACACAACCTCCTTTCAAGAGCTCTTATCTTGTAGCTCCCTCTTCTGGGCAACAGAAGATAAAGCTCTTCTGTTTCTGCAGGAATGTAGTCAGTTTCCATGTCAATATTAGCAGCAGAGATACCCGTCACCTGTGCCATGGCTGTTGCCTTCTAAGTGTAAGTCTTGTTTTTCACTCAAGTTCTCAGCCTGTTTAGGCTCAGTTTGAGTCTCGTTTTCATTTTCCCCACAACCAGTATAGTGCTGGAACTGTGCCTGATGATCACACATAGAGAATATGGCTTTGTGGATAAGTGTAGTGGGCAATGGGGACTGAGATACGAAGAAGCCGGACACTCACTGAGCACCACGGAACACAGAAAATACCAACTTCCATTTCTGAAACCCAGAAAGAAAATGTAGTCATCTTGTCCCCCATAGCCAGTCACAACATTCAGGCAATATGCACCAGTATGGCACACCATTGGAGTTGCTAACGAATAGCCCCCAGTTCCTCCCTGGATATCCCAGGATTCAGCAAATGAAGGGGCATGAGTGGAACAGTGGTGCTCCAAACCCTCATCACTAGTTCTGACTGGCAGGTCCCCACTCACATCAGCTGCAGCACATTATGAATGTCACCCCACTTCCTCATTAGCCCTAGTTGTCAGACTTATTACACCCCCCCATGTGATAGTTATAAGGGGCATCTCATTGCAAAATATAGGCTCCCTAGGAATTATAATTTTGGTTTTCTTCCCTGATCCCTTAGAGCTACAGTTGTACTGGTCCCATTGTAGGGATTCAATATCTGTGGAGTGAATGAATGAATGAAGGACCGCCAGTGAGGCTGAGCGTTCTTGGTGTGTTTATTACTTGACTGACATGGTAAAGACGAGGCTCAAGGTGTGAAAACAGAGACTGTCTACACTTAGGTCTAACAGTTCAATGTGACATAAGTGCGTCAACTGAGGGAAGTCGAAATCGGTCTTCTTTAATGGGAGACACAGACCGTCAAATTGTCAAAACGAGGGTGAACTGATCACCCAAGCACGAGAAAAGGCCCTGGGCCTGAGAATTCAAAGATCTCAGCCCACTCCCCTTCCAACCAGTAGGACTGGAACTTCACGGAGATGGGCAGATGACTTAACCTCCCTGAACCTCAGGTCCTCATCTTAAAATAGAGATGATGGTGATAATACCCGTTTGGAATTCTGAGCAGAGAACACACAGTTCACTGACTGGGCCTTACCACCAAAATAGCAGCCTCCATCTAACCTCAGATACCCCCACACACTAACACAGCACAAAACCTCCTTACCTAAGAGGTCAGTTGGAGTCCTAGCCAGTTTGGCTCAGTAGATAGCGCATGGGCCTGTGGATTGAAGGGTCCCGGATTCGATTCCTGTCAAAGGCACATGCTTGGGTTTCTGGCTCACTTCTTAGTGTGTGTGTGTGTGTGTGTGTGTGTGTGTGTGTGTGTGCGTGTGCAGGAGGCAGCCAATCAATGATTCTCTTTCACCACTGGTGTTTCTATCTCTCTCTCCCTCTCCCTTCCTCTCTGAAATCAATTAAAAAATATTAACAGTTGGAATCTACAGGGCAGACCATTCTGTTTTGCCCTTGTCAGCTTTCAGCACTGCCCCCAGCCCCAAACCCAGCCCGCTGGTATTTTGGAGGCATTCTCATTCCACTCTTGTTCCCTGGTGATCTACCTACCAACCCTCTCAACCGTACCGCCTAGCAGCCCTGTTTGGCTACACAGGAGCCACTAGGTCCCTCATCCTATTCACTGAATAGTCCCTGAACCGTGCTCCCTCCTGAGGACTCTCCCAGGAGGGTCTTCACTCTCCCCCTCTCCATGCACTTCAGGGCTGGGGCATGGCCACTAGCTTGTGACAGATCCAAGTTTCATGGGGACCGAATATCAGAAAGCTTAGAAGACTCTCTTTGAGAGAAAACATTATAAAAGTGTGAACACAAACATCTCGTGATGTTTCTATCTCTCCCCTTGCTGGACACTCTGGCACATGCAGTGAAGGCCTGTGATCCCATAAATGACTACAAGCTGAAGGAGGCAGGGACTCATGCAAAACCCCACCTTTTTGGTTATTTTCCTTCCTCAGCATCAAAGACTTTCTTCACTCCCAGAGCCCTTCAGCAAGCCACTACCACGGCTACCTGGTGGGCCTCACTGTAATTTACAACGGCTCTAATTCTGAAATTGCGCACTTCAAACTTCCACTCTCTGACCACACCCACTCCTTGACTCTCATGTAGAAGACCTCTATCACTTTTTCTCCATTTGATCAGCTCCTGGAATTATTCCTCTTCCTGGCTACATGGTGAGGTATGGCGCCCAGGGCACACAATTTAAGGAGGCTCTTTTAATTTAAAAAAAAAAATTTTTTTAAATTGGTTTCTGAGACAAAAGGAGAGGGAAAGATAGAAACATCAATAATGAGAATCATTGATCAGCTGCCTCCTGCAGGCCCCCCACTGGGGGCAGAGCCAGCAACCCGGGCATGTGTCCTCCTCGGGAATCGAACCATGACCTCTCAGGCTCATGCTCAACCACAGAGGCATGCCAGCCGGGGCAAGGAGGCTCTTGTGCCAGGTCATGTAGATGCAGGGAAACCATTTGTTAAAACTCAACAATTATATATTTTTTTCCATCTTCCTTATAATAAAGCAGATTCCTTAATGGATTTTTCTCATTAAACAACCCTTATATTCTTGAGATACACTCAACTCAGGATTGATATGCTTTAATCTACATTGCAGGGTTCCGTTTGCTGGTATTTCATTTAGGATTTTGGAATATGAGACTATAAATGGAATTGCTTTATAATTTTCAGTATTCATATTGTCTTTTCATATAATCAGTTGGCCTCATATAATCAATTAAATAATTTCCCCCTTTTTTTCTGTTCCCTAGAGCAATTTGCATAAGATTATCTAACACTAGTTAAAATTAATTTTAAAAATATTTTTATTTTCCTGAAAAAACAAAAACAAAAACAGGTGGCTGAAGCCATTCCTTTTTCCATCTTCCAGTGTGAACGCTAAAACTGCTACAACCATCTTGCAACCATGAGGGAAATGTCAAGAGAATCATAGACATTGTGGCTCTGTCGTTCTTAAGCTGTTGAATCTAAAAGAGTAACTGCTTGCCTACGGACTGGTTATATGACCAAATAGACCCTTATTTGTTTAAGCCTTTGCAATAGAGTTTTGTGAGTTTGTTTTTTCTTTTTACTTGCGGCCAAATGCATTTCTAACTGTAGTTATTAAGCCACCTTTGTAGTCCTCTCTTTCTCTTTAATCTTCACATTTAGCTTTACTGACCTTACTATATAATCGCTCTATTTTCCCTCATCTTGTGTATTATATCTAACTAGTTTCTGATCCTTCCTTCACAATCATCACTAAATGAGTTTAGGCTCTCCCATCCCCTGTCTGGACTATTAAAAAAAAAAATGTTTTATTGATTTTTTTACAGAGAGGAAGAGAGAGGGATAGAGAGTTAGAAACATCGATGAGAGAGAATCATCGATTAGCTGCCTTTTGCACACCCCCCACTGGGGATGTGCCCACAACCAAGGTACATGCCCTTGACCAGAATCGAACCTGGGACCTTTCAGTCCGCAGACCGACGCTCTATCCACTGACCCAAACTGGTTTCTGCTGTCTGGGCTATTTTAACAGTCGTCTAACTAGTATCCCAGCTTCCAGTCAGAAACCCACCATGCTTCAGAATTTCTAAAATCTTTTTTTTTTTTTTTTTTTATATTTTATTGATTTTGTACAGAGAGGAAGGGAGAGAGATACAGAGTTAGAAACATCAATGAGAGAGTCATTGATCAGCTGCCTCTTGCACACGCCCTACTGGGGATATGCCCGCAACCAAGGTACATGCCCTTGAAGGGAATTGAACCCGGGACCCTTCAGTCCCCAAGCCGACGCTCTATCCATTGAGCCAAACCGGTTTCAGCTAGAATTTCTAAAATCTTATCAACATATTCTTAAAAATCTTAAATGGCTCTTCTACAGGATGAAACACACTATTACCATAGGCATTGTAGTTCCCACCCCCCCTTCCTTTATTTTAAAATATATTTGTATTGATTTCAGAAAGGAAGAGAGGAGGAGAGACTGAAACATCAATGATGTAAGAGAATCACTGATGGGTGCCTCTTGCACATCCCACACTGGGGATTGAGCCCGCAACCCTGGCATGTGGCTGCACCTGGAATCAAACCCTGACCTCCTGGTTCACAGGTCGAGGCTCAACCACTGAAGGATGTTGGCCAGGCCCACCTTCCTACTTAGACTTTGCATCTCCAAGGTCCAGTCTGGCACAAAGCAGGTTCTCAAATATTTGTTAAATGGCTGAATATTTTGCATGGGTTCTTTGTTGTTTAATATTAAAAACACTTAAACATTTAATCAGACTAAGCAGAGTGACAGCATATTGGGCACTCAATGAAGATGTGTTGAAGGAATCTAGTTTCTAAATCCTATTGGAAAATCCTTCATCAGTAGTAGTCCCAAATGCTCACATCTTGGTGTGACCTCAGTTGTAAGGCATTACCCTTACCCAGAAGTTCTGACTTCAGGTTGAAGACATTAGTACATTATTAAAATGTTTTTAAAGTGTTTTTCCCTAAGGCAGTAGTCGGCAAACTCATTCATCAACAGAGTGGCAAACCTCGGCTCAGGAAGTTTGCCCAGCCCTGATCTAGCCTAACCTGCAGGAAGTGGCTCTCCAAGAACATACGTCATGATCTCAGTGGATAATTAGTCGTGTAGGTTCTGCAGAGAACGCTTGTGCCAGGAGGGAAGTTATGAAAGTAGGTGGCGGCTGTGTGGGCATTTCTGACAATTTCAGGTCCACAAATAACCCTCATCAAATGCGAGAACAAACTGTGCCAAGTTCACCACACCAGTGTGGGCCCCTGCCTTCGGCTGCTACCCTGTTTCCCCGAAAATAAGACAGTGTCTTATATTAATTTTTGCTCCCAAAGATGCGCTAGGTCTTATTTTCAGGGGATGTCTTATTTTTCCATGAAGAATACAGTACGCATTTATTGTTAAGTGAAAATAAAGGAAATTTATTACCTGTATACGGTATAGTAGTACGGTAGTTGTCAACACAAACCAGACAAACTGTGAATCCTACAGTATCAAGAATTTACTCATTTATTCAGTGACAATCATGCCATCTTCTGGAACATCATCATAACAATCCAATTCCTGAATTTCCTGATGAATTTCTTGTGACTCCATTTCTTTCAGAACCAGTAGTCCAAATCTCTCATGTTTAGCCTAGGGGGGCCTTATTTTCGGGGGGATGCCTTATATTTCACTCAGAAGAAAACTGTAAGTAGGTCTTATTTTCGGGGAAACACGGTACGAAGGCTTGGCTTTGCAAAGCTGAAGGCGCTGCTTTGAACTTGCTGGGGTGGACAGGGAGAGGGGGCCGGTGGCAGTCCGCATTGCGGCACCAAACCATCTGGAAGCTTCTCACGCAGACAGCCTCCCCTCCGCACCCCGACGGCTCCCTCCCAGACTGCTCAGCCTCGGGCCTGGGTCTGAGACCAGGACTGGAAACCGTTGGGGATGGGATGGGGAAGACGAACGCGCTCCCGGGAGCGGAGGGCGTGTTTTGGAGGGAAGGGGCTGCAGACACAAAGCCCACGGAGCAGCCGCCCAGCCGCCCCCGCAGTCTCCCGGCCGGGTGGTGTCGGGTTCTCATGCCCCGACCCCATCCTGCAAATTTCTGTATTTCAAGGGGGTTGAAAACGGCCCCCGGCCTAAGCTCTGCGGCCTCGCTTCCCGGATTTCCCAGCAGCAAGGTCCCCGGGCCCCTCCTTCCCCCGGGGTAACCTCAGGGCGCCCGCCGCCGGAACCCCAGGCGGACCCAGCCCCGCGCGTCCGGGGGGGCGGGAGTCGAGAGCCCCCGCCGCGCACGCGCCCTCCGTTGACCTTTCCCGGGAAACCCCTCCGCGGCGCTTCCCGCCGCCGCGCGCCGCCCCCGCCCTTCCTGCCATTTCCGCTTCCCCCTTCGCGCCTGCGCGGCCGGCTTGTTTTGGCTTTCCGGTAGGATCCGGCCCAGGAGCGGGAGGGGGAGCTGGGCCGGGCGGGGGCGGGGGGCTCGGAACCCGGGAAACTGCGAAACGGCCGCCCGAGCCGCCGGCGCGCGCGCTGCGAGGAGGAGAGCCTGGCGGGGCTGGCCCGCGGCGCGGCCCGCGCGTTCCCGGCGGCGAAGGGGCCGCGGAGGGTGAGAGCCGCAGGGGCGGGGCGGCGGGCCGGGCTGACGGGGCGGCGCGGGCGGGCGGCGCGGCTCCCGGGGGAGGAGCCTGGCGGCGGCCGGGCCCAGGAGCGCGCGGCGGCGGCGTCCGCAGAGGACGCGGGTTTCCGCGCAGCACGGGCCGGCCGGGCGAAGGAGGGCTCGGGAGGGAGCCGGAAGGCAGAGGCGGCGGCGGCGGCCCCAGCCTTCCTGGGCGGGAGGTGAAGGCCAGACCGCGGCCCGCGCTCCGGCCGCCGGGGGACCACGCCCCCGCCCCGCCGCGCCCCAGGGGCCCGG
Source organism: Pipistrellus hanaki (assembly GCF_964339955.1). Taxonomy (NCBI): domain Eukaryota; kingdom Metazoa; phylum Chordata; class Mammalia; order Chiroptera; family Vespertilionidae; genus Pipistrellus; species Pipistrellus hanaki. The sequence continues at coordinate 9,771,186 of NC_140512.1, read as the reverse complement.
GGACTTCGGAGCCGCCGGCCACACCGGGACCCGCCGTCGGGACCGAGGAAGGCGGGTGAGCAGGCGGCGCCGGCGCCGGGAGTGGCCGCCGCGGCCTCCGGGAGAGCGGGGGGAGGAGGGCTGTGGCGGGACGGGGTCGGCCCTTTGTGGCTGGGCGGGCGGGGGGCGGCGGCGGCATCTTTCAAACCCGAGCCGTTTCCGCCGGGGGGAGGGGCAGGGCGAGGGGCGGCGCCCGCCCTCCTTCCCTTCCCGTCGCGGCGGCCCCTCGGCGGCGGCTGCGGGGGCGTTTCCGGCCCGGCCTGGCCAAAATGAAGTCGTTTTTTCCCTGAACGGCGGGCGGCGGGCTCCCGGGACCGGGGGCCGGAGCAGGGCCAGCCCTTCGGTGCGGGCTTCCCCGCTCGGTGCCTCCGCGGCCACCCGAAGAAGCCGTCTGGGCGAACAGAGGCCCCATTGTGACCCGCTCGTGATTTTTTAGGAAGAAAGCAGGAGCTGCTGCCCTTTGAAACGGAAAATTGTGGACGTTGTTTACTTTAGGCCGAAATCGGTCACTTATCTGAAACTCGACCACCGCCCTCTCCCTCTCCGTTGGGAAGCCGCGGAGTGGTAGAAGACGACCCATTATTAGCGGACGAGTCGTTATTTTGCGTTTGTTTCTATTTTCTGGGTTGGCTATCCGAGAGAGCTTTTACAGCCAGCTCCAGCGGGGAGGAACCCACGCCCCGTGGACTGCGGATCTCGAGGGGTCCGCTACCGCGATGGGCCCTCCAAGTTCAGGGAGGAAAAAACAATCCCAAAGGGAAAAGTTACTCGTACGAGGGAGGGTCTGTCTGGGTGAGACGTCTGCATCCCTTCGCCGTGTGAGGACGCAGGCTGCAGGGCTGGTCACGTGCTGCTGCTGTGTGAATCCGTGGGTCTGGCTCGCCGTGCCTTCTGCATCCGGAAACAAAACCCTATGGGCAGTGTGGTCTGGCCAAAATCGCATTTTCTTCTCATTAGCAGGGTGCTGGTTTGTTGTTGTTTCTTTCCTCTGAGTTGTGATCTTATTTTAGTAATCTTTCGTAAAGGGCTTTTTCTATGACCTAAAAAGTAAATTGAGAAGTAAAACCGGGCCGTCGTTTTCCAGCCTCGATGATGTGGAATTCTGTTTTTCTTTCCACCTGGATGCTCCATGAGGTGAAGCTGGCTTCTTCGCTTTGACCTCTTGGCGGGTGGGGCTTGTTGAAGGCCTTTTCGGGGGGCCCTGGGATCCCCCGGGGGCTGTCGCTGGTCAGTAAAGTCGCCAGCACGGCGGTGCCGTGGAGCAGGCGGCAGCGGCCACGCGGTGCTTTTTCTCCGCACGGTTTTGCAGGAAGAGTTTTGCATGCTGTAACTCTTCTACCCTTTTTGCTCTCATAAGAAGCAATACCATAAAATGTTAGCTTCCGTTATTTACGGGGGCTGTAAGGAGACGGTGGGAATAGAGGTGCCATCGTACTTAAGTCTACACTCTTCCATAGATTTTCTTTCTCTTGGTTAATGGGAATAATGAGGCATTTCATACCACCCAAACATTGTGGAACAATGAATGTGTTTAAGGTGGGTGGTCAGTTCCTGGAAACTGGAATGCAACTTTATTTCATACCTTTAAACAAGAGTTTTCTCCTTGCCCACATTTCTAAGACCAGGAAAGAAAGATTGATCCTGCTGTCATAAAGTATAGGAGTGAAAATGCCAAAGTCTTCATTTTATATCAGTCTTATCATTTTCAGTTTTGTGGCATTTGAATAGAGCAACTAATATTTGAATAAGACAATATTTGAAATGACAGATTGGTTTCAAATAACTTTTTAAAGTATATGAAGGTTACTCCTGGTTCCCTTGCCAGGTATTTGCAGTACCTAGATTCCTTTGGTGTTGGAAGAAGGGATTATTTTAAGAGATTTGGAGAAAATATAATTTTATGAGAGGTGCCGAAATTATTTTTTCCCTTTCTCTATTCCCACACCTCTGACATGGTTGCATGCAGTAGCTTCCATGATAGGCAGAACGTTCTAAGTATTCCTCAGTTCGCCCTTTATTTTTAAAAGAAATTGAGTAATATCAGTAGTAGTTGTAATCATTAAGTGGCTTTGCCCATAATGACCTCATGAGTATGTTTGAATATCTGGGAAATAATTTCCTTTGCTACTGTGACTGAAAAGATCATTGATTTGAAATCCCAGTGAAAAAGTTAAGGGTTAGTTTCTCTTTAGGGAAATTTAGCTAAAGTTTTCTTAAGTCACAATGCAGAGGGAAAAAAAGAGGAAAAAAGTAACATAAAAAAAAAAAAAGACATACACATGATTATCCTGTCATAGATGGCAGTCTCCTTTATGTTCTTGTTTAATTGTTTAAAAGTGCGGTAATTTAAAAAAATAAATAAAAGTGCGGTAATTTATTCAATGTGACCTGAATTTACTTAAGGGTACTGAGCATAGTTTACTTGATGGAGCCATGTTCTTTTTCAGTGTGATTAGAAAGGAGGAACATGGGACTAGACCTAAGCTCTGAATTTTATTAGAGTAGGGGACACTGCTGAAATTTATCAAACTTGATGAGTATTTGTTTTTTAATTGGTGTTTGTCACAATTCCAAAAAACTCTGTTTGTGAAGTGGTTGACAATTCAAAGACTGAGTCTTCCGAGCATTCTCAACTGTCAGGGTTGTTTTGATAACTTGAAAGGAAACTATTTCTGGCACCAGTCTTTTGTTCTCCCTAAAGAGAGGCCTGTCTCCCCATTGAAGTGAAGAAAGGCTGTTTTATGACTGGTGCCTTCCTGGCCCCCATTTCCTTTTTCTTTACTGGCACCAGCTTTCTTAGGATTAGTCTTTGTTGAATTAGGTTGTATCATGATTTGTACCATCAAAAAACTCCCTAAAAACTTTGAACGAACTTCTCTTATCTAAGATACTGTTCACCCAGGGTGAAATGAGAACTGTGTTTAAGTGCTGAGACCTTGTAATTGGGACCCCTAGACGTGGTACTGGTGTGGAGATTCAGGACTACAAAAAGCTTCATCAATGGTGCATCAATAAAAACAATTGCATATATTTTATAGTAGTGCTGTGTGTCAGTCACTCCTCCAGCCTCTTTATAAAACTCATTTAATCCTTAATCAATTGAGTAGAGTTTATTTTTATTCCTCATTTTACATCACAGAAAGTAAATATCTTTTAAAAGGTCATACAACTAATAAGTTGCCAATTGGGCTTTCAACCCAAGTAATTTGGCTTCACAGTTCTTGTTCTTAATTTTTTGGCAATATTTAACATCCAGAAAGCCTTGGATTCTTTCCAATATAAGTTTTCAGTCTTCTGGGTTGCCATTGGTAGCAAAGGAAGATGCAGCAGCACCTGGGTTAGTAATGCACAACTTGAAGGTGCTCGGTACAGGTGAGGACCTATAGCCCATTGCCCTTTTATCACTGTTTGATCCCTGCCCTATCCTTGTTTGCACCCTTCCCATTTTTTTTATCCTGCCTTTCTTTTAACATATACAGCTCAGTTAACTGCTGATCAGTCTCATTGATTATTTAAGTTGCAATAATTTTCCGGAAGAGGTGCTTCAGGTTTTTAAGTAGAATTATATATATTACTATGGATTGCTGACTGATTTAATCCTAATGATCATTTAATAACAATGTTTGGTTTGAAATTATTTTGTGTAGTGGAACTCACTCATTAGAACCTTGGAAGCTTGGGTATTCTAGACAAAGTATATTAGAACCTAAATTTTATCTCAAAGTAAATTATACTTTATTAGATCCTGAATTTCATTGTATTATGTTTGTATGACTTGTATTTCTTATTCTAGTTGACATTTTTCACTATGAAATATGTTCTAATGACCTGCTCTGAAATGTTAGACTTTCCTAATAATCAGGAATTGTAGCCTGCAACAGTGATTTCCCAATCTCTGCCCCTTTCATTTAATTAATCCTAGTATCCACTGTCTTAATGCAAGCATTGTCTTATATACATCTTCTCTTTCAAATGTATGTAGACAATACATACATTTGCAGATATTGTAGTTGATAAAAATGGAAAGTTGGTCTGCTGACTGAAAGGTCCCAGGTTCAATTCCGGTCAAGGGCATGTACATTGGTTGTGGGCACATCCCCGCTAGGAGGTATGCAGGAGGCAGCTGGTCAATGTTTCTCTCTCATTGACGTTTCTAGCTCCCTATCCCTCTCCCTCTCTGTGGAAAATCAATAAAATATATATTTTTAAGAAATGTTAAATTTTGTGCCAAAGAGCATTTGCAGGAAGTTATAATTCATTAGTTTATTTTGAAGAAAAGTAATGTTAAATACTTTGGGAAGCTTATGGTGAACATGCTCCATCTGAAGATACTTGTGAATGCTGGTTTAAACACTTTAAAAGTGATGATTTCGATGTGAAAGACAATGTCCAGGTCAATCAAAAAATTTTGAAGATGAACAATTACAAGCATTATTGGATGAAGATGTGTGTCAAACTCAAAAGCAACTTGCAGAAAGATTAAACGTTGATCAACAAACAATTTTCTATCGTTTACAAGTAATGGGAAAGATTTTAAAGGAAGGAAAATGGTTGCCACATCAATTGAACAAAACACAAATGGAAAACCGAAAAGTCATCAGTAAAATGTTGCTTCAAAGACATAAAAGAAAGTCATTTTTGCATCGAATTATGACTGGCGATGAAAAGTGGAATTATTTTGAGAATCCCAAACGCACAAAATCATGGATTAATCCAGGTCAATCATCAACATTGACTGCAAGACCAAATTGCTTTGGAAAGAAGACAATGCTCTGCGTTTGGTGGGATCAGGAAGGTGTGTTATGTTATGAGCTTCTAAAACCAGGTGAAACCATTAATACTTATTGCTACCAACAACAAATAGTCAATTTGAACCACACTTTGATCATGAAATGACCAGAATTCTGTTCCAGAAGACAGCAGAGTAATTTTGCTTCATGATGACGCACCATCACACACTTCAAAACCAGTTAAAGACATGTTAAAAGGTCTTGCCTGGGAAGTTTTAACCCACCTGCTGTATTCACCAAACCTTGCTCCTTCAGATTACCACTTGTTCTGATCGATGGCATATGCACTTTCTGAGCAGCACTTCAAAACGTACAAGCAAGTGGAAAATTGGGACTCTGAATGGTTTGCCTCAGAAAAGTTCTATTGGGCCAGTTTCCACAAACTACCTGTAAGATGGGGGAAATGTGTAGCTAGCGATGGACATTACTTTGAATAAAGCACTTTTGATGCTTCTCTTGAAATTATTGTTTTCTTTGATTACAAAATTAGCATTATTAACCAATACATCTGGTATGTTTGATTATGGGGTGCTGCTCTTTGAGAGAGCCTTGTAATACATGATATGTGCACCACATTACTCTATAAAATCTGAAAATTCAAAATTCCAGAACATATCTAGTCCCAAGAGTTTTGAATAAGGTCTTGTAGGTAGGTATGTGCCAACTTAGTCCTCTGTAAGAAAGCTCATTTTCCACATTCTCACTAACACTAGGCTTTGCTGCATTATTAATATGGGGAAATAGCCAGTGATTTTAGGTATTAATTAGCCTTAGGTTGTATAGTAAGTAGTAGAACTTAGATTTATAGTGCAGCTCCCAGGTCTGGAATAGCAAAGTAATTACTTAACTGACCCAAAGTCACATTCTACCTTTGCATCTGTTTCAGTTACTTCCATAGTTAACTTGGCTAGGAATTTGACAGTTGACACCAAGTAAATAGTTTCTGTAATAGTATAGTTGGACAGGAAGTACAGTGTGATCTCTCCGATATATGAATGGTATTTCATGATTGTTAGTGGGCCCAGTCATTCTCATATTTTAGGTGTTGTGTCAGCCACTTGACTTTCTGATTATGGGAACTAAGTCATCTAATTAGTTTTAAATTAGCCATTACTAGCTTTCTGTATAAGTTTTCCTTTCTTCCTTATTTGTAATTTCTTTGTAATACTGCAATAATCAGTGTTATTTCAAAACAGAGGCCCAGGGCACGGATTTGTACATGTTGAAAGGAAATTAATTAGAAGGAGTTTAGAAACCGGGGGAATGCAGGAGGTTGACTCCAGGGCATGTCCGGCCCATCTAGCCCAGTCCCAATCAGCCAGACCCCAGCAGTAAGCTAACCTACCTGTTGGAGCATCTTCCCCCTGGTGGTCAGTGTGTGTTATAGGGACTGGTCTAACAGTTGAACAAGCAGTTGGTCACTTAGCATATTAGGCTTTTATTATATAGGATATACTGATTTACAAATAAAGTTAAACTTTTAATTCAGTGGGAGTTTTTATGAATGGTGTACAATGTGGTTAAAATTGGATTTTTGTGCATAGCCATTGATTCCAACATTGTTGAAGTAAGCCACTCTTCCTAATTTGAAATAAGTCGGGACAAAATTGCCCTCCTTTCTTGTGCATTCTTCTAGATGAATCCTCAAAAAATAGGATTTAGATAGGATTTGTATTAAATTTACACATAAGGGAGTCTTCCATGTAAGAAAACATCTATTTTATCTTGTTTTGTGTTTTTGGTTTTCCCCCCAGTAAAATTGAATGCTCTTATAAAATATTAAAGGAAGGAATAAAATTAATTTTAAAAAATAGGATTGAAACACTGTATGAAGATTAATATTACATAAACTTCCCTTATAGAATTGAACTCCAGGCCTAAAAAATAAGTAGTTTATGTCTTGCAAATAAGTTGAGTCTATCATATAGTTTAATAATGTAAATTAAATACAAAGCTTTTATGAATGCATTTAAAATATTTCCCCAAAATGAGCCGAAACCGGTTTGGCTCGGTAGAGCGTCTGTCTGCGGACTGAAAGGTCCTGAGTTCAGTTCCGGTCAAGGGCATGTACATTGGTTGCTGGCACATCCCCTCGGTAGGGGGTGTGCAGAAGGCAGCTGGTCGATGATTCTCTCATCAACCTTTCTAGCTCTCTCTCTCCCTTCCTCTCTGTTTGTTTGTTTTTTGTTTTTGTTTTTCAAAATTCTTTTTAAAAAACTTTAAAATGTATATTTATGTGCCTCTTGTTTTCTACAATGTTTTTATTTTGTATAGCAGGTAAAATTATAAATGTCAATTTTCTTTAGTCTATTAATTTTAAATGTAATAGACTTTTAAAAAACATTCCTCAAGTTTCATTTTTATGGTAATATCTAGTGTACTGGCCTAGATACTCTAACTGAACTTTTTTTTCTTTTTAGTTACTCCAGAAGACCCACAGACCATAGGATGTTTCCACGAAGCCTACCTCTGTCTTTCACACACAGCCTGTACAACCATTGCAAAGTTGAGCAAAATGTCTGCAGACTGTGTTGAAAACCTCTGAAGAACCAATTAACACAGGATGACCTAGGAGTGATTTTAAGTCTCTAACAAGAAACTATTCAATTAATGAAAGTGTCAGTCTTGGTTCTGAATGCTGCAGATAACAGCAAGCGGAATTTCTCCTTTCATTATTTCTGAAACATTCACTTGACCTTCCATCAGTAAGACTGATTTTTTAAATTTGCTCCGGGAGATATTAATGGAATACAGTCATGTCCACTCAAGACGAGAGGCAGATCAATACTGAGTATGCAGTGTCCTTGTTGGAACAGTTAAAACTGTTTTATGAACAGCAGTTGTTTACTGACATAGTGTTAATTGTTGAGGGCACCGAGTTCCCTTGTCATAAGATGGTCCTTGCCACATGTAGCTCTTATTTTAGGTAAGTACTTTAATCTTGATTAGTTGGTCATTTCACATGCAGAAGGATAGCTTTATATATTCCTAAATAATAGGAATTCTTTAAGCATTCTTTAAATTTTAAAATAATAGATTCTTAATGTTTTGTTTACTAGTCTCCTTTTTGTCCCTGTACATATTTGGACATTTCATATAAGTGGACTCATATACCATGCGGCCCTTTTTTTGATATCTGGCTCCTTTTGCTGAATATAATGTTTTTGAGGTTCATCTGTGTTATGACATATATTGTTACTTAGTTCCTTTTTATTGCCCTTTAGTGTCCCATGACAGACTTCAGAGATATTGTGAATTCAGAACCAGACCACCACAACAAAGCAAATATAATAAATCGAGTCTTACCTTCAATTTGTAAACAAACAAAAACAAACCCTCCACAATATCTACAAAGAGTGATAGGGCAAAGTGAAAATAAACCAAGTTTTGCCTGTAAAGGAATATTGGCGTTGTCACTCAGAATGCCGTGGTAGAATAGAAGTTTGGTATGACTTTGGCACTGGATTGTACTTTAGTGTTGTCTTAATCAAAAGTTTTCCCAAGAAGTTGTTCATCAGCAAATGCCCTAAATAAACATCTGATGTTATCTAGCTTCTCTTTTTAGCTCTACATTTGTTTTACACTAAAAGCAAAGGTTTGTTTTTCTCTCTGCTGTAGGGCCATGTTCATGAGTGGGCTAAGTGAAAGCAAACAGACACACGTACACCTGAGGAATGTGGATGCAGCCACCTTACAGATAATAATTACGTACGCGTACACGGGTAATTTGGCAATAAATGACAACACTGTAGAACAGCTGTATGAAACAGCTTGCTTCCTGCAGGTAAGCAGTTTCTTCTGTTTACATTAACTGGTTTCTTTTTACTTTTTAAAAAATATTTTTATTTATTGTTTTGAGAAACATTGATTTTGTTGTTCCATTTATTTGTGCATTCATTGGTTGGTTCTTGTATGTGCCCTAATATGAGATCGAACCCACAACCTTGGCAAATCGGAATGATGCTCACCAATTGAACTGCCAAGTCAGGGCTTTGTGATTAATGTTTTTATGTGCCAGGTACTGTACTATATGCTCTATTTTAGGTTCTATCTAAATCTTAAAATAACCATTTTATACACTTGAGACTTAGAGAAGTAGCTACTTGTCTAATAGGGTAAAATGACTGATGGGCCAACCCAAGTTTTGAATCCAAGCAATCCAACTTCCCTCCATAAATTGCTTTTAGTTAACCACTGTGATTTTTTTCTTTACTTTTTAACTTCTGTGATGTTGAAGAAGTATAGTGGGTTAACACTTCTGATTCATCTGAGATCTACTTTTTCTTCTTAAGAAAATACAAACCTAGAAAATTTAGAGTGGCCAGGTTAGGTCATCTAAACGTAGATGATTTAGCCCTGCAAGTTTGGTTTGGTGGTGAGAGTGTAGGCCCCTGCACTGAAGGGTCTCGGATTTAATTCCCAGTCTAGAGCATGGACTTCAGTTGTCTGATTGGTCCTGAGGCAACAAATCGATGTGTCTCTGTCACATTGTTTCTCTCCTCATCTTTTCCTCTCTCCCTCCCTTCTTCCACCCTCCTCCTCCACCCTTCTCTTCCTTCCTCCCATGCTCTGTAAAAATAAGTAAATAAGTAAATAAAGATAATTTATAACTATACAGAAATGTATTTGTTATTCCTTTGATCGGTTGTCTTAGCTCTCTAGATAAGAAAGGCATATATAACCATTTTTAGTCATTATGTATTGTTTTCTGGTTTTATTTTGCTATCTTGTCCATATTGATAAAACCAGATTCCACCTACTCAACAATGTTCATTTTCTGCACTATGATTTATTTACATCGTTTCCATTTGGTTCTATCAATGATATATTTTTAACTTATACATGAACTTCTAACCTTTCCCTTTTGTATTTTAAGAGCCTGTTTAATATCTATCATACTACTGGCTCCTAAATGGGGCAGTTAAGTAGGCCACTGGACAGGTGGAAAAAATGCAGAACTATATGTATAGTCTTCTAATTTTATTATTACAGAAAACATCTCTTAGTCACAAATAAGCATCTAAAAATAAAAACTACAGTACAGAGATCTGATTAATATACTGTTATCCACACAAAATAAAATGTCTGTTCTGCCTTTATTAAACTTTTTTTTTTCCTTTTAGGTAGAAGATGTGTTGCATCGTTGTCGGGAATATTTAATTAAAAAAATAAATGCAGAGAATTGTGTGCGGTTGTTGAGCTTTGCTGATCTGTTCAGTTGTGAGGAATTGAAACAAAGTGCTAAAAGAATGGTGGAGCACAAGTTCACTGCTGTGTGTCACCAGGAAGCGTTCATGCAGCTGTCCCATGACCTCCTGATAGACATTCTCAGTAGTGACAACTTAAATGTGGAAAAGGAGGAGACGGTTCGCGAAGCTGCTATGCTGTGGCTCGAGTACAATACAGAATCACGATCCCAGTATTTGTCTTCAGTTCTTAGCCAAATCAGAATCGATGCACTTTCAGAAGTAACACAGAGAGCTTGGTTTCAAGGTCTGCCGCCCAATGATAAGTCTGTAGTGGTTCAAGGTCTGTATAAATCCATGCCCAAGTTTTTCAAACCAAGACTTGGGATGACTAAAGAGGAGATGATGATTTTCATTGAAGCCTCTTCAGAAAATTCTTGTGGTCTTTACTCTTCTGTCTGTTACAGCCCCCAAGCAGAAAAAGTTTACAAGCTCTGTAGCCCACCAGCTGATTTGCATAAAGTTGGGACTGTTGTAACTCCTGATAATGACATCTACATAGCAGGTGGTCAAATTCCTTTGAAAAACACAAAAACAAATCACAGTAAGACAAGCAAACTTCAGACTGCCTTCAGAACTGTGAATTGCTTTTATTGGTTTGATGCACAGCAAAACACCTGGTTTCCAAAGACACCGATGCTTTTTGTCCGAGTGAAGCCGTCCTTGGTTTGCTGTGAAGGCTACATTTATGCAATCGGAGGAGATAGTGTAGGCGGAGAGCTTAACCGGAGGACCGTAGAAAGATACGACACTGAGAAGGATGAGTGGACAATGGTGAGCCCTTTGCCTTGTGCTTGGCAGTGGAGCGCAGCAGTTGTGGTTCATGACTGTATCTACGTGATGACGCTGAACCTCATGTATTGTTATTTTCCAAGGTCTGACTCATGGGTAGAAATGGCCATGAGACAGACTAGCAGGTCTTTTGCTTCAGCTGCAGCTTTTGGTGATAAAATTTTCTATATTGGAGGGTTACACATTGCCACCAATTCTGGTTTAAGATTCCCTTCAGGCACTGTAGATGGGTCTTCAGTAACTGTGGAAATTTATGATGTGAATAAAAATGAGTGGAAAATGGCAGCTAACATTCCTGCTAAGAGGTACTCAGACCCCTGCGTTCGAGCTGTTGTGATCTCAAATTCTCTGTGTGTGTTTATGCGAGAAACTCACTTAAATGAAAGAGCTAAATATGTCATTTACCAGTATGATCTGGAACTCGACCGGTGGTCTCTGCGGCAGCATATATCTGAACGTGTGCTGTGGGACCTAGGGAGAGACTTTCGATGCACTGTGGGGAAACTTTATCCATCCTGCCTTGAAGAATCTCCATGGAAACCACCAACCTACCTTTTTTCACCAGATGGGATGGAGGAGTTTGAACTGGATTGAGAAATGGCTGCACTACCACCTGTACTGTTGGGGAATTCAGGAGGTGCACGCCTAATTTACGTGCTTTGTCATTTTCTTTGCTAAATAAGAGAGGCTATGAAAGGACTAATATGAGTACATAAAAATCTATCTTTGATAAATTTTATTTTTATGCCCTACTTAATATTTGCATCAGTATAATATATATATAAGTGAGTCTTGCAGAAAGATATGCTTCCATAATATGAAATAGATTATCCAATAATTGTAAAATTTTATGTGTATCATGAGAGCATAGAATCTAGATTATCTAACATTGTTAGCCCTGTGTATGTACAGTTCAAAAAGTTCACTTATTAAACTAGTTTCCTGTTCCTAGTGTGGTATATCACAAATTGTGCTGAGGTTATTTTAGCATATGTATTTCGTTCCTGTGCTTCTGTTCTGAAGTCCTGGAATACAGTTTTTCGGTGTAATTAGTTCAGCTGCACTTAACACTAACATCCATGTTGGAATCACAATGTCTCAATCCTGTACTATAGTTGAGGAAGATCTTCCATTTTATGGTATTACACAGGGAGAGCTATGACTGCAGGACCAGTCTAACTATACTATTAGGTGCATGTACTCTCTTTTCACTAACTTATACTTGTCTCTAGAATACAGGTCTTCCAATCAGCTGGTCATTTACCAGGTATAGACTTAAGTTGCTGGGCTTGCAATAAATTTTGCTAGTCCCTCATTGTGCGGGTCCGGGTGGAGCATTCATCAGTAAATGCCTCCACTTTCTGTATTACGTTAACATTGGCTCATGCGTATAACTACCTGCTGCTGTTGTATTTCTCCATCTTAAAAGATTTAGAGTGGGTCAACCAGGTCATTACATCTTAATTTAATAACAAGCATTACTGTAGAGTGATTGTGTATAGATACCCGTTAGCCGTCAGGGTGTGTTTTTTAACCTGTTGTGTGTGTGGGTAGGATTAGAGGGTGAACCGGTCAGGAATCCTCTGCACTGCCGGTGCGGACGAGCAGGTAACGAGTGCTGCTCTGGCATTCATCCCGGAACCACTAGCAGGAGCGGCGCCGCCCATCTGACATGAGCACAGGTGCTTCACGACAAACATTACTAGCATGTTCAACTGCATAATGTTCTGGCACTGTATTTTGAATGACATTAATTTATTAAATAAGTTGTATATATTCAATATTTGTTTTTCTTTTGTGGTGGGAATGGTTCAATGGTGTGCTCTTAGATTTAATGTTACTGGTCGTTTTACCTTGATGTGTTTTCTTCAGAATTTTGAGTATATATAAGAAATTGTGATATGAGCCTTACTGTATCAACATAAACTACAGATAAAAGCAATGCCTTTCAACCCTCGTTGCATATTAGAGTCATCTGAGGTGGTGGTGGTGCCTGAGCCTCATCCCAAACAAAATGAACTCTATTCTGGGGGTGGGCCTAGCACAGAATCTAAGAGCACTGTCACACGGTGTTTCTTTTGTGCCGTCCTTGAGAGGCATTGGTTTAGGCTTTAAATGCAGGCATGCCTTGGAGGTGCCACAGGCTCAGTTCCAGACCGCCGCAATAAAGCCTTTTGCTGGTGGAGGGCTTACCTTCAATTTGTAAGATTGCAACCCGTGAAAGGCAAAACAACAAGGTGTGCCTGTATAAGGATTTGATTCTAGATTATCGGTCTTCCTAGAACACGTCCTTGGTCATGTTTCCAGACTTGAACTGCCTCCCTCTGCTGAATGAAGTCCAATTTCTTTTGCTTTTTTTATTTTCCAAGACATTGTATTTAAGAAATTTCAACCCATGATAACACAAAGCAACAATTATTTATTTTTTTAGATATCAATGTGTAAAAGTGATTTTGATGTTGAAAGTTCCATTTAATAAGTAAACACATTATTTGAGGTAAATTATTTAGCAGAATTTCATCATAGATTATCAGAAATTGAGGTAGCTTCAGTCTAGAATAGCACCATAACCCACTGATTTATGAAAGAATTAGAGGCCCAGTGCATGGAAATCGTGCACCGGTAGGGTCCCTAGTGGCTGCCAGCCGGGGCACCTCCCTTCTAGCCACCTGCTGCTGCTGCCATAGCCGCCGCCTACCCCACTCCCTGGTTGAACTCCAGGTCGAGGGAACAATTTGCATATTAGGCTTATGTAGGATGATCAAAGAGGTAAGAGATGTACCTCTTTGATCCTAATGACTTTTCACATATCCTTTTATGGTAAACACCATGGAAGGAAGCAGGGAAATTGGTAGAAAAATGTGATCTTTGCCCTAAAAAATAAAGGGAAAAGGAAACTGGAGAGAGATATTGGGAACAAGTTTCCAGCAAACTCATTCAACAGAAGAATCCTTGGATCATAACGGCATCCTTCCATGGACAGATGCCATTTGTGTTCTTACATGTGAGAAAGTATTACAAGCAGCTCTGGAGGCTAGAAGTTGGAAATCGAGGTGCTGGCAGGATTGGTGTTCTCAGAGCTGTGAGAGAAGGAGCTGTCCAGGCCGCTTTCAGGGCTTGTAGAAGGCCATCTGCAAGTTCACATGGTGTTCTTCGGATGCTTCATCTGGCCACGAAGCAGAGCTGCCAGCATCTTGATCTCGGACTTCCTAGACTCTAGAAACTTCTTGTAGCTACAAGTTCCAAACCAAAGTCTAAAAGGATTGGTTTCTAGCGAACACCTGCCGGCTTGCAGATGGCCACCTTCTCCCCGTGTCAAATTCAAATTCTTTCACACATTTAAAGCTCAAGATTTGGCTTTCAGTTACCTTTACAGCAAAGTCTTACATTGTTTATCCATAAACTGTAGCTTGAATTAGGTTTTTGCTATAGTTTCCTGCCTTTGCTTCTTGCTCTGCTCAGAGTGGTCTTTCCACATTCTAAACATGCCTGTGACTTTTCTGTACTACCCAAGATCTGTTTAAGGTAGTTTTAATTTCCCCCATTAAGTAGTTTTTAAAAGAATGTTTTTCTGTGCTGAAGAGCCCCTAGTACGTTGTGCCTTGGTTGATTAATTTACCAATCATTTATTGAGTATTCTGACTGGTCTGAATGCTTTTCTACAAAGTGATCGTTGTGTTTGAGAGTAAGGACTTATAGAGGGCTGCTTCCCCCTATAGCAATGGTCGGCAAACTGCAGGCTCTCGAGCCGAGGTTTGTGGCTCTGTTGACTAATGAGTTTGCCAACCACTGGGATAGGGGCTTAATCACAAGGAACAACAACAGCCTGTAATTATTGCACTCGAGAGTCTAGGTCAGTGGTCGGCAAACTCAGTCAACAGAGTGGCAAACTGCGGCTCGTGAGCCTCAATGTGGCTTGCAAGCCTCAGTTTGCTGCTGACCACTACCCTCTACTGTAGCGTACTTGGTGGTAAAAAGTCAAACCCAATCTAACAAATTCTTTATTCTCATTAGAAGTTTCATTAGTCACCTCCCACCACCATTTAACCCTCCATCTTATATCTGTTATCTTAATACTTCGGCCACTCTTGGCAATATTCTAACTTCCTTTGCCTTATTTTATATTCAGTCAGAACCTGAGTCTTAGATGAGTATGGATGGTCTTGACCTGTTTGTAACAGCTAAGCTATTTTCCGGTGTATAAGACGACTTTTGAAATGAAAAAAAAAAGTCAACCGAAAAATTGGGGGTCGTCTTATACGCCGAGTATATCCCGAAAAAACGTCTGGATATGCCGCTAAACGAATTTTCCAACTCGATCCCGCACCAATCACTGCAAGGCTGCTCAGACCGCCTCTCTAACTCAGCCAATCCAAGCAGGCTTTTTATGCATGCAAATTATACATGTTCTGTACCCGAAGCTACGCTGTGTTCTAGTAAAAAGCCTGCTCAGATTGGCCAGAGTCAGAGAGGCGGTCTATTAAAAAAAGAACTGGTGTTGCCTCGGAAGTGGGGGGTAGTCTTATACAGCGAATATAGGCATAAACCTATGTTTAACTGTAAAATTAGGGGGTCGTCTTATATGCTGGAAAATATGGTAGTTTCATTTCAAACGAATTCCTTCAAGTGCAGTGCTCCTCAACTATTTGAAAGTTATTTCTATTGGAGGGAGTTGATAATAGAAACCCTGTTGCAGGCCTTGGATGCTGGGGGTGCAGGGAGAACTGATTGAGGCTGGCTAAGATCATGGGAAAGGGCACATGAGCCTGGTTTCTCCTCAGGATCAACGTCCTCTTGGAGGCCTGAGAACTGCTGTTTTCTCACATTTGCTGTCCCCTCGCCCTGGTGCTATGGCGCTCCCCTCTCCTAGCGGTTACATAATGATGCGGGCCAGCCTCACGGGCCATTCTGCCCTTGGACAGCGCTTTCTGAAACTGCCTGATTTCCACATGAGAACTGTTTATTCTGGATCGGACTTAATTTGGTCAGCTGAACTCTCCTGGGTATGGAGAGTTGTTCTTACCCTTGGCCTACTTTTTCTGGTACCAAATATCCCTTTACAGCGTCACCTCGCACTTTGTAAAACAAATAGCTGAAAGCACTGCTTTCTTTCGCTGTTGGACTACGTCATTCTCGCCGTGCTCCTTGGGAAGCCACGGGCACGGAGCCTTGTGTTGGAAAGGAAGGTTTTGTTCATGTCACAGGGTTAGTCAGTTACCTGCCAGGTGCCAGCCTCCCTGACCTCACAGCTCGAAGCCAGACTGTTACCCCAGCACACAGGGTGGTGATGGAAATACATTCCAGGCCCACAGGGAGAAAAAAGCACTGGCCCAGCTCCGGGCCCAAGAGGCTCTTCCTCACATCAATGCCTGCTCTGCCTCTCTTTGGCTTTGATTTCGTCCCTTCCCCATCACAGCAATAGAAGCAGAAGGAAATCACCGTAGTGTCCTTGGCCTCATAAACCAACTCCTTTTTCCATGTCCTCAAGCAACGGAGAAACTAAAAGAGGAAAAAGGAAGAAGAAATGCAGGGGAAGCAAGCTGGACTCCTACCCTCCCTTTGTAGATGTTCTTCACTTCCCTCTTCCAACATGGCCCCCGTTCTCACAGTGATGGTTACAGCATCTGCCTAACATTGCAGTGAGCATACTTACTAGGATTGTGCCTGAGTCTCCAGACTAGCCCTTGTCTTTTGGTTGGCCCCACTTTCTCAGTATTTAGTATCATAAAAAATGCCTTGACAGAGAACTCCATGCAGAGTTTTCTCCTCCTTTTGGATGGAATCAGGATGCTCTCCTGGTTAAGGTTAAGGGCCATAAAAATGTCCACTCCTGCTTTATTGACCATGCTTCTTAGAAATGCATCTCTCTCTTGAAGCAGTGAAACAGGTCTTAGTTAGCTCAACATTCAAAAAAGAACTCCCATCAGAGTGTGGGAGCTGATACAGAACAGGTGAGCCCGTCCCAGAGGGTTCAACAAGGAAGTAGCCAACCAGTGGTCAGGTGTAGGGGGCGGTTCCTCTCCCACCAGAGAGACTTACTCATCAGGGACAGGATGTGATTTGAGCAGTTTCCCATCAAAGAGGGCCTTTGGAAACCTCTTATCTGCCTTCCTTATTTAATTCAGAACACGGGCTCAGAGTTTTTATTTGACCTGCCCAAGGTCACACGGCAATCTAGGACTATATTCTGCCCTCGCCTTTTGGGGTTCTCCGTACTGTAGAAATGTCCTCATGAGCGAGGGGAACTGAGGTAGTGAGTGGACTAAGAGCCTGAGGAGGTGTCTGAGGTGTGCTCTCTGCGTGTCTTGTCTCCTCTTCCTGTCCCTTGCATAACTCAGAGGATGAGAGGCACCATCCTGAGTGGGTGGAAAGTGTTCATTGTATTGTGATCCTCCATAGCTTGCACATCTGCTAGAAATTCATTTGATTTCGTGGTTAATATAAAGAATGAAAAATAGCTCTAGCTGGTTTTGCTCAGTGGATAGAACGTTGGCCTGCGGACTCAGTGGTTCCAGGTTTGATTCTGGTCAAGGGCATGTACCTTGGTTGCGGGCACATCCCCAGTAGCGGGATTTGCAAGAGGCAGCTGATCGATGTCTCTCTCTCATTGATATTTCTAACTCTCTATCCCTCTCTTCCTCTCTGGAAAAATCAACTAAAAAAAAAAAAAAAAAAAAAAAAAAAATTCCTGGTGATACCAAAGCTTTGGAGACCATATGGAACAATGGCTTTCTGAGGCCATGCTGGTGGGAGGGTGTTCATAGTCCCATGTGTATACCTGAGAAATGTGCACAGGGCGCTGGGATCAGCCTCGGGTCCCTGGGCCATTCGTATGCTGCCTCCTCCGGAAGCTGGCGCTGCTGTCCAATGGGGAAGCAGGCCAGAGCCCCCCTCACCCGCCACGGGAAGGGGACTTCTCGAAAGACAGGTCAGCACGACTGTATGCAGGACAAATTGGATCATTTTATTCTCATTTTTCTTTAAAATAAAGATACAGTAGGGAGTTTACAATTCAGTATGATTAGATGCGATTTATAATTTTTAACATTTATTTTTAAATAAATGACAATAGAAACAAAGAAGTGCTACAAATGATAAATCTTACTAGAGTGAAGAGAAAAAGCTACCTTTTGGATCAAACACGTGCCACAGCTAAACCTCCTTGGAAAACTTTCTAAGATTTCTAAGCTAAACTTCCCTAGAAAGGGTTTGTGGGAAGCCTGGACTCTCAAATCTTGAAACTATTTTTGTGAGCATCTGACTCTTTACCAACTTGTTCATCAAAAGCTTCCTACATGTAGGAGCCCATGACTGAATGCCCTGAAACAGGTAAATCTTAATCCTATTTTTCCAGCTACAAGTCATTCATGTTTCAAGCAAACAAAGTATGTTCTAAGCACAGAAGCTTTCTAAAAACTTGAGTTACCTTCTCTGGCTCAGTACCTGACTGAAATGTTCAAATGTTCCTGTTACACACACACACACACACACACACACACACACACACACACAAAGTTTGAGCAGCATACTGTGTGTGTGAGAAGCGGATGAAAAATAAGATTGGAAAACCCCCTAAATTGTGTCCCATTTATGTGATTTAAATATATAGTCTCTATATCTTTAATTAATAGAAGTAAAAAGGTAAACTGTAGAACAGCACAGAAATACAAATGCATTAGTTTTACAAAATATATTCAACCCCTTATACGTGCACAACCTTTTAAGTTTGGAGTTACAATACAAGGGACCTCGTTTCGTCTCCGTATGAAAGCGGGAAGTCACCTGTACAGAGCTATTTACATGGAAAGAACAAAAATCTACATCCCTTTCCCTTGTCCTGGACAGCTATGCATGGAATGCTGGAAATGATGAAAAGACAGTCGCAATGTTCGGGAAGTTCAGAGACTTGTGGTGAGAAACCTGCCAGCGGCACCTTGCACTCCAGGGCATGGCCACCGCCTTCCAGAAACCGGGCTTGCGGTCTCTGTCCCACGGAAAGGGAAAGGCGGCCACAGAACTGGGGGAAAGGCCATGCACGCAGAGCCGCCTCCGGCCAAAGCAGCGGGGTATGGAAACATTCACATGTGGATGCCATTCCAAGTCCTGACCAAGCCCCCGATAAAATAGCAGGCACCATGTAGCAGCTACCGTCTGCACAGGCCGCTTTCCCACACTGCTGAAGCGAGGCATGAGGTTGGGGATCATCCGCTGGCCTCGAACAGAGCTGAGGTTCTCTCCCCGCCCTCACCCCCCATGCATCACCCCGCCAGGACAGAACAGGACCACTGGCTGGAACTTCCACAAAACACAAAACCAACACACAACCTGCCTGCCAGGAAGATAACCCTACAGCTTCCTTTTAAACCCATCACCAGCAGGTTAAGGTGTTAACTTCTCTATAAAAGAATTCTTATAACCTTTAGGGTAGGAAACACTGCTCTCAAAATACTTCCATTCAGATGTTTTAGTACCTTGCTCCTCAGCCTTGCAAAGACTTCTCACTTCTCCTCTCTCTTCCTAATTTGCTTTCCTCCTAGCCTTTCCACAAACTCAATTATTCTCAAAAAAAAAAAGTTCAATGCTTAATAGAGAACTCGGAAAGCAAGGTAAGGTGGTGGAAATCACGCCATACAGTCTGGTTTGCTGCCCGAGGATGTTGCTGCCATGTTTCTTTTTTAAAATATATTTTAATTGACTTCAGAGAGGGAGAGAAACATCAATGATGAGAGATTCACTGATTGGCTGCCTCCCGCACGCTCCCTACTGGGGATCTAGCTGGCAACCTGGGCATGTGCCCCGACTGGAATGCAACAGTGACCTCCTGGTTTACAGGTCTCCGCTCAACCACTGAGCCACACCAGCTTGACAGCTGCCATGCTTCTTAAAGCAAAAAGGAGATGGGGATTGGTTTAAGGCGTGTGGGCTGACAGATCACTAATGGATTTGGAAACAGACTATTCATACTCGTTATTAAGAACCGAATGCAAATGCCAAGTAACTCTAAGCCTTCCATGCAACGTTCCCTGCTCACCTAGTCCGAGACACAGTCGCTTTAACCTATTTTCCCTGCCTATGTCACTGCCATCACAGTGCCTCGCAGGAATCAGAGCATGCCAGGGACTTGCCCCGAACACCACTACGCAGTCACCTAGACAGACAGTGAGGCCACCACCAACCTACAGATGTGGCCTGTGTGCTGGCACACCTGGCAGCGGCCTGGCTGGCCGAGTTCCCTCGGGCCTCCTCACACATCCTCGGTTCTTAAGACACAAAAGGACCAGAGCAAGCGCGGACAACCCACACACCCTTCCCGGCGACAGGTCCGGAAGGCGGCCTGGGGTCGGCCCCTATGGCTCACAGAGCCGGTGGCCGAAGGGAGGTCACTGCTTCTGGCCGGAGCCTGCAGCTCGAGCCCTAAGCACGGACGAGTGGCCAGGCTCCCTGCCGTCAGCCGTGCTGCCTGCCCCAGGCCCTGCCCACAGCGTACGGCCTCCCTGAAAACCCCCGTGCCCTGAGAACCCGAAGGAAAGAGGACCGTCTTTTGACCGTTTCTACAACAGTTCTATCCTCTGCAAAACTCATTTTATGTTGGAAGCTCGTGAAATGGCCACTCTGAACTCTTAACTGGAAACATTAACAGAAAGTTCACTGAAGGTGGATGTTAAATGGGGAGCACGTGGTACTGGAGCAAAGGTAGACTCCGTGTGGCTATCTTTATTCCAGTGGGATCCCAAAGGTGGCTGGCCGCTTTTGAAGAGCGAGAGGTGGGGATTGAGCCCAGTCACACAAACCATACAGAGTGAGGATGAGTCTGCAGCTACGAGGCTCCTCCCGGTGAGTTTCCAGCCTTGGGGAGGGAAAAAGCCTCACTAATACCCTGTCTCTCCAACCAATGGTGCGGCCTCGTGAAACAAGATGTGACGTGAGGAGGGATTCTTCATAGCTGATTGAAGTTCCTGTTAAGGGTTGGTTGGTTTTACTTCTCTTCAAGTGCTATTTCCTGAGAAGGTAAACTTTCCTAGCAGAAGTGGAATTAATGGAGTTTTCACAATAAGCCCTTTAAATTATCATCACTGAATTTTTTTTTTTAATGAAACACTTTATTTTTAAAATTTGTATTGCATCTACTGGGGTGACATTGGTTAATAAAATCCTATAGGTTTCAAGTGTACAACTCTACAATCCATCACCTGCATTGTGTGTTCATCACCCCACGTCAAATGGAAAGATGTTTTTAGACTTGCTGAACTCGTGTTGAAACACAAACTGGAAAATTTAGGGACATTCGGATTATGTCCTTTGACCATTTCACACGCCCTAGGAGGACTTCCACGGCATAAACCTTTCCTAAGGGGTAAGTGCCGTCCTTCATTAGGCCCCCTCCTTTTCCCAATACTCTTTATATTTGTATCATATGTAGGTTATGCTCACTACGTATTTTCCAAGTATCCTTTGTTATTGAAAAAGCAGTCTGTTTCCTGTACGTACTCCCTGAGAACACCCATCCCATGTCCCCACGGAAAGCAAACGAGAGCTGAGCATGGCAGACATGAAGTCCAGGTGTGTAAAACTCTGCGGCACGCGGCACACACGTGCACATATCTGAAATGAAACCAGGTGTCCTTGTATGAAGCAGGACTGATGTCACGGCCATGGTTTTCTTGTCCTGCTTCTTGCTTTCCTCAATGTGAGCTAAGTTGAGATTTCTATTTACTATTTACAGATCATCTTGCTTTCCCTTTAAAAATTCTCTTTAGATGGGCTCGATTCCAGGATTTTCCACCAGGGGAAGTAGGAAAGCCAAGTAGGAAAGCTTCGAAAAGCTTACGAAGAATAAGACTAAGGAAAAAGCGTCAGGTCTGTAAACACCCAATGGAGAACTGTTTGAAAGAAGGAACAGAAGGCACACACCTCGGGGTAAAAAATGCTTGAAAGAGGTTACAACATGACTAGAGTCAGCAGAACGAACACCTAGGTTTTCCAAAGTCTTGCCCTAAATACGGATTCGTGTTCAGCTGCTCCAACCCTGTGGGGCCCGTCCTGCGGCTGCTCCTCCGCACAGCTGCCCGGACGATTGGAAGAGAAGGAACGCACACGGCACGCCTTGGGCCTCGGCGCCAGGGTTCGGGCTGGGCAAGAACACAGCACACAGGAGCCGACAAGCATCCTCGGAACCCACGCCCGTGCTCTCACCTTTCCGGGAGGAAGCGGGTTGATAGTTTGTCGGTAGAAAACTATCATCATAGAACTCAGCAAAAATAATAAGAACCAAGGACTGGGCAGTACAGGCCCTTAACTTTATAAGCATATTTTAGGGCCAACGTTAAGAGAAATTAAAATACTATTACAACAATTTTAACACTAATAAATTACAATGATCATCCAACTATTCAAATAGCGAAACAGAACAAAATGTACATACGTAAAACCTTTCCAAAAGTAAACAAGTGTACACGGTCAGAACGGGAGATACCGTTAGCAGGGGCCCGGCGTGTGTGCATCAGGCTCAGACTGAAATGAAAGCAGTCGATTCAAGCCCCAGCCTGGAGAGCCATCCCTGCTGTGGCTGCGGTTGCATCTTTCCGGCATCCTGTGACATTCACTCAGACAGAGGGCGACCGCGACCATCCATGTAAACAGTGCGACGTGTGGTCCCCGCCGTGGGCCTGTGGCTGATGGAGAACAGCCTGGGAGCAGCTCACAGACAGGGGACCCTTCCAACTGGGGGAGCGCCAGCCGCCGCTGGGCCTGCTCAGGGCTTCCCGGGCGGCTCCGGGAGGCTCTGCGGGGCGGAGCCGGTGAAGGTGGAAAGCCAGGAGGACATGGCTGTCTTTGCACTGGAAAGAGCTCCTCCCACCGACTGGCCTGGATGGGAAGGAGGGAGAAACAAAAGGAAAAGCGTCTTCACTTCCGTTAAGAGGCCCTGAAAGAAGGACCGATGCTGATGAATAAATGTCAGTTCACAGTAACGCATCAATATGCTAACGATGACCAGCATGCCATTTAAATTTCTAGTTTCAAAATAATCCCTTGCTGCCCTAGCTGGTTTGGCTCAGTGGACAGTGTGTTGGCCTGTGGACCAAAGGGTATTGCCTCATCCACCACTTCTCGAAAGAGTTTGTAGAAAGTCAATATAATTCCTCAAATGTTTGAGGAGAATTGTAGGTAAAGCCATGTGGGCCTGAATTAAATTAAAAACCTTGCAGCAAGTTTTTTAATATTAATTCCATTTATTTAAAAGGCAATAGGACTAGTCAGATTTTCTTTTTCTTTTTTTTTTTTTTTTTTAAATATATTTTATTGATTTTGTACAGAGAGGAAGGGAGAGAGATAGAGAGTTAGAAACATCGATGAGAGAGAGTCATCGATCAGCTGCCTCTTGCACACCCCCTACTGGGGATCTGCCCGCAACCAAGGTACATGCCCTTGACCGGAATCGAACCCGTGACCCTTCAGTCCCCAAGCCGACGCTCTATCCACTGAGCCAAACCGGTCCTGGCCAGATTTTCTTTTTAAAATATATTTTTATTAATTTCAGAGAAGAAAGGAGAAGAGACGAAAATATCAACGATGAGAGAGAATCATGGATGGAGCCCACAACCAGGACATGTGACCTTGATTGGAATCGAACCTGGGACTGTTCAGTCCCCAGGCCGATGCTCTATCCACTGAGCCAAACTGGTTAGGGCCAGATTTTCTATTTCTTATTTCACTGATCGATAAAGACTATTTCAATTGAGTCTTCCAAAAGAATTTGTATATTTCATCTAAGTTGTCAAAAAATTGGCATAAAGTTCTTCACAAAAGTCCTTTAATTTTTGTAAGGTCTGTAGTGATGTCCCTCTCTACTCTTTATAAAGGACGATGGGCAGAGCTGGAGGGAAACTCCACTGACGCTTGCATCCTGGTAGCAGAAGAGTGAACTCATCAGAAAACCTGTCACTCCCCATCAGATGTGGCAAAATTTGCTTACCTCTGATATTATCTGGTGCCGTGACATTTTTTTAAACAAATAAGACCAAAATTAAAAAACAAAAACCCAACAACAAACAAACCGCTGTATTTGACTATGGAAATTATTTGTATTATTATGTGATACTCAGACCTCTACAACTTTATATTTTTATCAACAACATCCTGAGAGCACAGCGGTGAGTTATCATCGCAGCCTGTTCCTGGCCAAAGGGTGCCTTACCAACGGCTTTTCCCGTCTGGACCACATTCCGGCTGGTGGAGACCATGACGTTTCCAATTTTCTTGCCACGTTCACTGTTTTGAACAGAACTGAGAGAAGAAAAGACGTGTTACACACAACTTAAATCAACCTCCTCTCTCACACACACACGTCACTCTATCACCATCCCCCAAATGAGTATTATTGAGAAAAGAAACTAAGTCATTGTTATCCATCAATTAATTTAATGGAGCATGTGCGTTTTCAGTGAAATGCTAAAAAGAAACAGCATGCAGATGAATGACTAACTCTCCCGACAGGACTTGCCAGAGTTACTTCCGGATAAAAATGGCAAACCCGGCGCTTTGCTCACACCAGTCTCCGGGAGACAGCAGTGTTTTCGCTCTGAGACGCACCCACTGCTGAGCTGCGGGCTGCCAGGCGTGTGTTTGGTTACTATTTGGAGCCCAAGTCTACCGAGTGCAGAAAACAATTCCCAATTAGCCACGGCACACATGGCACAGGCTCAGACGGCAGAGCCGTCCTGGTGTTCTGCTCGAAATACTCACTGTGAGAACCGTAGCCTCATGTCGGACACCGAGTACTGGCCCTGGAAAGGGTGGCTGTAAAACAAAGTTCCGGTTTGAACCTGAGGGTCCTGGCGGGAAAGCCACAGAGCAGTCACCCCAGGGAGCATCAGGGAGCCTCACAGGGGAGACGCTCTGAGCGTAACACCCGGGGGGCGTGGACCCCAGCTCCCTGCCTGCAGTGAGGGGAGCCTCTGAGCCTATTCCCTCCAGAGGAAATAGGTGTTTTTTCTAGGCTGGGGGTGGGAGGGTTGTGTTAGCGATGTTGATTTATTTGGTTGGTGTGGGGCCCAGGCATTAACATTTTTTAAAAAGCTCTCAGCACCCTAGCCGGTTTGCTCAGTGGGTAGAGCATTGGCCTGAGGATTGAAGGGTCCTCTGTTTGATTATGGTCAAGGGCACATGCCCGGGTTATGGGCTCAATCCCCAATAGGGGATGTGTAGGAGGCAGCCGTTCAATGATTCTCATCACTGATGTTTTTATCTCTTTCCCCCTCTCCCTTCCTATCTGAAATCAATAAATATATATATATACACTAGAGGCCTGGTGCATGGATTTGTGCACCGGTGGAGTCCCTCGGCCTGCCCTGCACTCTCTTGCAATCCAAGACCCTTCGGGGGATGTCGGATAGCTGGTTTTGGCCCAATCCCTGCAGGCCTGATCCAGACAGGAGGGAGCCCGATCCTGTGTGCTGAGCATCTGTCCCCCATGGTCAGTGAGCTCATAGCGATCAACTGACTGACTGACTGTGAGAGAGAGACACATCGGTTGGTTGCCTCCTGCATGTGCACAGGGCTGGGGCCAGGGATGGAGTCTGCAACCAAGATACATGCCCCTGACCAGAAACTGAACCCTTCAGAGCTTGGGCCAATGCTGTAACCAATGAGCAAACTGGCCAGGTGGGATAGGGTTTCCTTTGTACTGGGCAATGAAGGAACCGCTCTGTGCTCTACCTCTGAGTCTTGGAGAAGGTGCTTACTTCGGATTGATTTCCGCGAGTGCCGGGTGCCGGTTGCTGTTCCAGACCCTGTAGTTGTGAGTGTTCTTCCACGCCATCACGAAGGCTGTCCCGTAGTCCGCGAGCACCTTTTCGTTATCTGTCAAGTAAACGTGCGAAAGCTGAGCTGCCTGTAGCCGGTCAGGGGTGAGAAGATGAACAACCAAAAAAGGTAAAGGAATAGTTCCACCCCCTAACACCCCCCTCCCCCCCCCCGGGCTCCCTGGGGGTCTACCAGATGCCAGGAAGTTAGGTCTAGCTCCAAACGTCCTGTGCAGGGGCTGTGTGGTCTTTGGCAAGTCGCTTAGTCCTGGAGGGAGAATGTCATTTCCCTAACTGGAAAAGGGGGCGGGCCCAGAGCTTGTCCGAGGCTCCTTACAACGCCAAGATGGTCCTGCTCTCCTACCCAAGGTCAGGAGGCACAGTGTTTATTAAACAAAGGACAGGCCGGCCGGTGAGCCAATGTTCCGATGCTTACACAGGGAGGAGGCAAGCAGGGCATCTATTATCTGGGCACACTGTCACGTCACTGTTCCTAAGAACACGAATTGGTTCTTTTAGGCACGATTTTCTCTTCTTTGGGCTCTGTCTCGCTATCTGGTGAAACTCACTCCAGAGTTTCCATGCGTTTTGCTGTCAGGATACTTAACACAACAAGGGCATTTGCGTACGTAATGTTTAAAACGTTTAGGCTTTCTCAGGATCGTGGGGGAGTTTCAGTGCCGGCGTTTCTGCTGCCTGGAGGAATGGAAAAGGGCTGGAGAACGGACTCCAGCGGCCATTGCTTCATAGTTAATTGCAAGCTGCCTGCTCTGAGGGTGAAAGGTGACGTTTGCTGCTGGGGAAGGCAGGGAAAGGTACACACAGTTCCATGGGCGGCGCGGGGAGTTCTTTTCAGAACACAGTCCCCAAACGGCACAGGGCTGCAGGCCCCTTACAGCGGGGGCTGAGCCGGGCGACGGGGCTGTAATACCAGCTCAGCCTCCTGCCAGGGGTGAGCGAGCTGCTGAAATCACCTTCCTGTGCCTCGCCTGCTCCTCTGTAGAGTTGAGGATGACAAGGTATGTGCCCAGGACTGCTGTGAGGGTGATGCGGGGGTAGGTAGGTGTAAAGAGCTCAACACAGTTCCCTGCACATTATAACGTGCCTCCCCCCACCCCTAAAAAAAGGAAGCTCGCTCCTGCCAGTCCGTTCTTGCAGCTCCCCGGGCGAATGTTTTTTTAAAGGTGAATGAATCACTCACGAAGCTACATGATTGGTGGGGACTGGGGTTTTCTTACTAGATTCCTGCATGATCCTGGGTTACAGGCCTGGATTTGGGAGTCTCAGGTGCTGAGTACTTGGGAATTTAATTAAGAGGCAGACGTTTAAAAACATCCCACTAACAAATACAAACTTGCTGCGAAGCTTCCTTTCCACTGTAGAGCACGCAGGAACCTGGGTGGAAACTCCGCACACACTCTGCGAGGAGGGAACTTAGGCGGCAGCGGTGGGGGTGGCGGTGGCCGGTGGCTGATTTAAACAGCATGCTGACATGACAGTGTAAATGTATGTAATGCCATGTTAGAACACCCTTAGACATGGCTGGGCTAGGACATTTTAGATTATGTGTATTTCACAATTAAGAACAAAAGCAGTGGATAGAGCGTTGGCCTGCGGACTCAAGGGTCCCAGGTTCGATTCTGGTCAGGGGCATGTACCTTGGTTGCAGGCACATCCCCAGGAGGGGGTGTGCAGGAAGCAGCGGATTGATGTTTCTCTCTCATCGATGTTTCTAACTCTCTATCCTTTTCCCTTCCTCTCTGTAAAAAAAAACCAATAAAAAATATATATTTTTTTTAAAAGCAGAGGCAGAAATAAAGGTGGCGAGGGGAACAAAACAAAAGCTCAACGCTTTGAACAACAATGACGGCAAAATCTGTCGACCATGGCCTGGGTGTCCGTGGTGCGAGAGCTCGTTACCGGGCTCCACGAGGTCTTTCTGTACCTTTTTGTTCCCGTGGGGAATGAGGCAGGTTTCACAGAGGAGTGACTGTTTCCCTGCTCCCCTGGCTACAGTGGGATTGCACTGCGTACATCGTTCAGGCGTTAGGATATGACAGAGTGGGGAAGTGGCTGCCCGCCCCTCACCTGGCTGCAGCGTGGCGGCCAGCAGCGCGTGGATGTAGACCGCGAACTGCGCGCGGATCCACTCGTCGCCCCCCTCCCAGCCCGTGCCGTCCAGGAAGATGTCGTCGCGGTTCTCGGTCACGTGCTTCACCAGGTAGTCGGCGAACCTGAGGTCGGCCGTGGTGGGGCTGAGCAGCTTCCTCAGCTCGGGGTCCTGGACCTGGATCAGCGCCTCTTCCACCTGCGGGGCACACAGGCACGAGTCAGTGTGGCTCTCACGCGGTCCCAAGGCAACCGCTGGCCTGGCCGGGGTGGCTCGGTGGTGGAGCATCCATCTGTGCACCAGGAGGGCCCGGATGGATTCTGGTCCGGGCACATGCTGGGGCTGCAGGCTCGATCCCCACAGGTATCAAATAGGGACAGTAGCAGTATGTACCACATAGGTTGTCATGCAAATTACATCAGTTAATATACCTGTGGCGCTCAGAATGCCTGGCTGGCGCAGGGAGCAGTTAGCACCGTTGTTAGTTACTAGAGGCCCGATGCATGAAGATTCGTGCAAGAATGGGCCTGCCTTCCCCCGGCTGCCGGCAGCGCCTTTGCTCCGGCCAGAGCTGCCTTTTCGCCTTCCCACGCTGCCCAGAGGCCTGGAGTAGCTGGGGCGGTGTGGACCGACTGCATCATCACCATGGCAATGACGTAAGTGTCCTGCCCCCGCTGCTAGAGCCTGTGTATGCAAATTAACCCTCAATCTTTGCTGGGTTAATTTGCATACCCACTCCTGATTGGCCGGTGGGCATCACGAAGGTACGTGCCAATTTGCATCTTTCTCTTTTATTAGTGTAGATGACTCTGCCTTCCTCGTTCCAAATCAGAAAGGATCCCAGGGCCCAGCAGCTGAGGACACTCAGACATAAACCTACTTCCACGATGGCATCACTGAGGTGCTTCTGTTGCCGAAAAAGGATGTTAGTAGCTCCAGCAACAAATCCCCGAACGGTGACATCCGAGAGAAGGTGATGCTGCTGCAATGCCATGTAAGGCAAACACAGATATCCCTAGGAATCGCAAGAGTAACACAGAATATTAGAAAAGCAACGGAATAATCACCTCCCTCTCCACGCCCAGAGAGCTAAGGGTAAGGCCGACCTTGGCAAGGTCATCTAACATGAAGGCTGTCTTCCTCCATTTATTCTCGGTTCAACTTAAAAGCCTCCACAGTAACTAACAAGCTGGACTTTTTCATTTAGGAACGAAATATGAAGCCCATTCACAAGCATGTTGTTTAGCAGAAAGCTGTTAGCTCGTCTAGTAAAATTTTACACCTGCCTCTACACAAAACCTCTGATGCATTAGTATGAGAAGCACACAGCACTCAGTTTCCTGTTTTACTGTCTTTTTGTTAAAAATTATGCAAAAATATTTCAAGATATTTGCTCCTACATGCTGGAAGCAAAAATGATAGTTGGCAGTACCTGAGTATTTAGTTAACTTCCATTTGAATTGTATTTGAAAATTTCACTGCCCTAAAAATTACAACTGAATTGCCAAACCACAGCAGGCAGAAAGTGTACAAAAAGCAGCGTATCTCCTGACGATGAAGGGGTTGACACTGGACTGATGCTCTGGAGGAGGACAGGGGATCTCTGCCGAAAGATTCCACGATGAGATGGACTGTCCACAGGCGGCACGATTTGTGTGAATGAAGGCAGGAAGGCGGGCTTGCGGAAACCCTGGAGTTGTTTGCAATCTCAAGTTCTGTGACAGTTTTATTTGATTATTTTTAAACTTCTCATCACTTTTCTAAAAACACCGAACCGTTCCCGGGAAGCTGTGTTGTTTACGTCACCAGACGAGACTGGGAGGGCAGGAGCCTCCTGTGCCTTTTGCTGCTGCGGGTTCTGCCCCGCAGCTAGGATGCGCCCTGGGCCTCCCAGGTGGTTGCTGGACTGCCTGCTGTGGGAGAGGCTTCCAAAAGTCGGAATACGGGCCTAGTAACTTGGTTTTATTCTTAGACTTGACAATCTCATCTTCTGCTTGATAAAATGCTAACTAACAGCAGCAAAAGGAAATCCACGTCTGTGCATTAGAGATACTCAGCACGGTGTTTCTCAACCCACGCCCTCTTGTGACTGAAGGCGGAAAGGACCCCTGCTCCTCCTGCAGAAACAGACCAGAGAGCTGGCCAGGGCTCGGGGTTCACACTTCACTTTATGCGACGGGCATTTTATTTTTATTTATTTTTTTTATTCACTTATACTAAATTTTTTTTAATATATTTTATTGATTTTTCCCCCCTCCTTCCTCCCAAACATATCCTCCCTCCCCAGAGTTTTATGTCTGTTGGTTGTACTTATATGCATGTATACAAGTCCTTCGGTTGATCTATTATCTCCCCCAAATCTCCCACCCCTCCCCGCTGTAATTTGACAGTCTGCTTGTTGCTTTACTGTGTGACAGGCATTTTAGATCTTCAATCTAACCCTCTCCCAACTGAGCTATTTCGGCTCCTCAGGCATTTTAAAACAAGACTCCCCTCGACCCCAGCTCCCTGTTTCTAGACATAAATATTGTAATAGTGAATGGACTTTCAAACAGAATGCTCACTCCCCCAACTAGAACTGAGAATCCTTGCTAAAGGCAGTCTCAGAACAGCCATTCTTACAAAAGATTTATACTGTAAAACAGGGATAAAGGAATTTAATTGTTCTTAGTATTCCATTCATAATTTATGCTGTAAGAGCAGAAAAGTCTATCTCAACAATGGAATCTTGGCTAAGTCTCTAAAACCATGAAAACTCAAAAGCATGTTATTTATTTATTTATTTATTTATTAAATGCAGGGAATTCTTTTTTTTTTTTAATATATTTTATTGATTTTTCACAGAGAGGAAGGGAGAGGGATAGAGAGCCAGAAACGTAGATGAGAGAGAAATATCGACCAGCTGCCTCCTGCACACCCCCCACCGGGGATGTGCCGGCAACCAAGGCACATGCCCCTGACCGGAATCGAACCCGGGGCCCTTCAGTCCGCAGACCGACGCTCTACCACTGAGCCAAACCGGTCTTGGCCAAAAGCATGTTTTTAAAAAAATCAATAGATCAAAGCTTTGTAAGAATGTGAAAAAATACATCCCTTAAAAATACATATTCAAAGTAAACAAGAAAGCCGAAACCAGTTTTGCTCAGTGGATAGAGCGTCAGCCTGTGGACTGGAAGGTGCGGAGAAGGGAGGGAGGCAGCGGAGACGGGAGGGAAGCCCGCCTCAGTGGGCTTCGCTCCCTTCTCTGCTTCACTCCGGCTGCAGGAAGCCCTGTTCTTGCAACGGGCCTAATTCAAAACAGCTTTCACATTTTGCTATCATTACCTTTTTTTTTTTTTTTTTTTTTAAATGATGATCAAATGAGCCTCAATCTCTTAACAGCCTTTAGCATACAGTGGCAGCAAGAACTTGGGTCCTTTCACATAAAGCAGCCTCTATAGCCAAGCCCACCACCTCCCGGTTTTCCATTTTCCTGGGGTACTTTAGCTTCCATTTGGAGCTGCAGTACATAACGGTAAAAAGAAAAATGAAAAGTTACTTGCATACTCGTGTGCACAGCAGCATTATTCACAAGAGCCAAAGCATGGAAGCAACCCAAAGTCCACTGAAGGAGAAGCAGATAAATACCATGTGACACAGACTTACAATGCAATATGATTCAGCCTTAAAAGGAAGGCAGTCACAAAAAGATAAACTCTCTGTGATTCCACTCATAAGGTAAAGTAGTCAAATGCATAGAAACAGAAAGAAGGCGGGTGGCCAGGGGCTGAGGAGGAGAGAATGGGGAGCTGGTGCTTAGTGGGCATAGACTTTCAGTTTTGCAAGATGACAAAGCTCTGGAGATCTATAGCACAACCGTGTGAATATAACTTAACACTACGAACCGTGCACTAAAAATGGTGAAGAGGTAAATGTTATGTTTTTTACCATAATTAAAAAACAAGCCCTCCACCCCCGCCCCCCACCACACACACCCGCTGAGCGTGGCAGACCTGGTAGAACCACTGAGAGCTGATCCGCTAAGAGCAGCAGGAACGCAGTGCGCCTTCCCTCCCTCCTGCGCCTGGAAAGGGCTACAAGCGATCAGGGCCAGCCGCCACTCCTCATCTGGCCTCTGGTCAGGGATGATAAGCTCACTCACCAACCCAAACCTCTTTATTGCAGGGCTGCCCGTTCTCCCCAAAATTCACCTAGCGTTTAAAGGTAATCTCTATCAAAATGACAACCTGGATGAGTGGGAACTTAAGGCGATCCTAAAATTGATGTGGAAGAGCATAGAAAATCTTTTTATTATTATTATATTAGAGGCCCAGTGCACAGATTTGTGCAGTGGTGGGGTCCCCCTGCCTGGCAATCCAGGACCACTCAGGGGATGTCAGACTGCCAGTTTTGGCCTGATCCCCGCAGGCCAGGCTTTTATATATTTACTAGAGGCCCAGTGCAGAAAATTCATGCACAGGTAGGGTCCTAGGTCTGGGCAGCTATCAGGGCCGATCTGTGGGGCAAACAGCAGGGCAATCGGGGGGGGGGGGGGGGGGAGGGGGGAGGGGTTCCTGTTGGCACCCACCTTGACTGGCCTGGTGCCGCCCGCTTGCTAGCCCTGTTTCCTGCCGCTGGTCGCCTCCCTCAGTGGGGTGACTGGCAGGGTGATTGGTGGGGGGGCGGGGAGGGCCCTGCTCGAACCTGCCTTGACTGGCCTGGGGACTGCAGGCTGGGGGCAGCTCCTGCATTGAGCATCTGCCCCCTGGTCTGCTGGTTGTTCCGCAGTTTGGACAATTTGCATATTAGGCTTTTATTATATAGGATAAATATACATATATATATATATATATATATATATTTTTTTTTTTTTTTTTAACTTTTAAAATTTTTTATTGGATTTATTGGGGTGACATTGGTTAACAAAATGACATAGGTTTCAAGTGCACAACTCTATATAATACATCATCTATAGACTTGTGTGTTCAAAGTCTAGTCTCCTTCTATCACCATTTATCCCCCTTTACCCTCTTCCACTTACCCACCTCCTTCCCCTCTAGTAACCACCATACTGTTGTCTGTGCCTTTAATTTGTTTGTTTTTTTCTTATTAATCCCTATGTCATGTTTAAGTTATTTTAAAAATTGCAAAAAGAAGTAGTAAATAAATAATTACAAATATATTTTGAATGGTTTTTCATACAAAGATTAAAACATAATTTTATGGGCAAGTTAACCAAAACACTAAATCTGTGAGGTGTACTGTTTAAGTTAGCCACTATGCAGTTTTTCCTTATAGGATTATAGCTTTTGGAATTGTAGTATTTGATATATATTCATTAAGTGTAATCAAGATTGTCTAGCCCTAGCTGGTTTAGTTTAATGGCTAGAGCATTGGCCTATAGACTGAAGGGTTCTGGTCAAGGGCACTTGCCTGGGTTGTGGGCTGAATCCCTAGTAGGGGGCATGTAGGAGGCAGCCGATCAATGATTCTCTCTCATCATTGATGTTTCTCTCTCTCTTACTCTCTCTCCTTCTCTAAAATCAATAAAAATATTTTAAAAGAACTCTGTCTAGAGTTTCTCAATTCATCTTTTTTTCGAAGATAAACCTGAATGATTACAAGCAGACCCTACTCAGTGATGGCTGACCTCATATTTACTAAGATTCCAAATTCTTCCCAATTGAAACCGCCTGAATGAATTCCTTATAGTCTTTCTACTATAGTCACAGATGCCACCACAGTACACATTTGGGACGTGTTTTAGTTTTCAAGGAAAATTTTCCGATCTGAAAACGCGTGCAGCACAAAAAGCTAAGTTCCGAAAGGACGCGGTCAGCCTTTAAGGACTAAGGACGTTACACTTTACCTTTGTGAAGATGGCCAGGGGCATGCCATACTGGTCCTCTTCCAAACCGGAAATCAGCCCTGGGAGCAGGACCACCTGGCCCATGTTGGCTTGAGGTTGGACAGTAATCGGAGCGCTGTCTGAGGGCACCGACTCCCTGGGAAAGGAGTTTGTCTGTTCTGACCCCACCTGGTCCCTTTCCTTCAGGGCAGGGTCCTCTAAGATACTGGGATCCAAGGTCTCCCAGTCACTTTCTGAAGACTCTGGAGATGGACGAGAAGGAGGTTTCAAATACGGGCTGGCCTCACTGGGTCCCAGCCCTTTGCTGCTGTTCTCTGCTGGGAACAAAGGTTCTTCCGTTGCGATGGCAGCATCTCCATCGTGGTTTCCCTTCAGGGTTTTCTTGGCAGTTTCCGAGTTGGTACAAGTGATGTTAGGAGCAGACACAGAAACAAAATCATCTGCCGGGGGGTTGTTTTCCTGAAGCCCAGCATCTTCAGACATACTCTTCCGAGGTTTGTACTGAGAACAGTCCCTGAGGCCATGTTCGATCATGCCTGGAACAGGAAAGACGGGAGGACAGCTTAGTTTGTAATGAGGAGGAAGTGAGGAAGAGTTGTGTATTCTATTCTAAGCAGCAGGACTCTCCTATAAAAATGTTAAAAGCTACACTTGCATACATTCCAATAAAAAATAATGAAAATGTCAGACAACACACACACAAAAAAAAAAAAACTACTGCCAAAACAAAATGTCATATTAAACTAGGAATGTTAACCCTACTGAGTTTATCCTTGAACACCTTTACCACTGAAAGTTCCAGCACAAGCTAACCAACAGGAAGAGTAGATACTATTTACCTTCTTACCTGGAAAAAGGGATAACACGGTCATCAGGGCACCCACCAGTTTATTCACTGGAGAAATATAAAAGAGAACCTGAAATGGATTCAATGACAATCCAATTAGAAAATCAGAGTCCACAATAATATTTAAAAAAAAAAAAAAAAAAAAAGAAAAGAAAAAAAAAAAAGAAAAAGAGGGGGAAAGAGAGAAGAAAACTCTTCTTTACAAAAGAATAATAGTTAATTAATGACAAAATTAGAAAACCACCAGGTAAAAATTACCAGCGGACGTTAAAACTATTGTGAAGGGTTGCTGGGCAACAGGATATTCACACAGATTCAACTTACCATCCCACAGATAATCTATTAATTGTAAAGGGAAAACCAAGTGCCTTACTATGAAGAAATCTGGTAACCACCACCTTAATCAAACAATTCACATCATCAATAATCGTACAGGAGGTGGGTGGGAAGAGATCAACCAAAGGCCTGGTATGCACACATATGCATAACCCATGGACACAGACAATAGTGTGTGAAGGCCTGGGGAGGGAGCGAGGGTGGGCTAGAAGGGGTCAATGGGGGAAAAAGGGAACATATGTAATACTTTCAACAATCAAGATTTAAATAATAATAGTACAGCTATGGGCCCCTTGAAGTGGTACCCTGAAGACACACCACCACTTTGGTCCTCAGATTTTAAAAAACAACAACCAGCCCTGACCAGTTTGGCTCAGTGGATAGAGCGACAGCCTGCGGACTGAAGGGTCCCAGGTTCGATTCCGGTCCAGGGCATGTACCTCAGTTGCGGGCACATCCCTAGTGGGGGGTATGCAAGAGGCAGCTGATCAATGTTTCTCTCTCATTGATATTTCTAACTCTCTATCCCTCTCCCTTCCTCTCTGTGAAAAATCAATAAAATGTATTAAAAAAACAAAACAAAACCAGTTTATCCGAAACCAGTTTGGTTCATTGGATAGAGCATTGGCCTGGGAACTGAAAAGTCCCAGGTTCGATTCCGGTCAAGGGCATGTACCTTGGTTGTGGGCACATCCCCAGTAGAGGGTGTGCAAGAGGCAGCTGATCAATGATTCTCTCTCATTGATGTTTCTAACTTTCTATCCCTCTCTCTTCCTCTCTGTAAAAAATCAATAAAATATATATATTTTTAAAAACACACAGTTTAGCCAGGACCGGTTTGGCTCAATGGATAGAGCGTCGGCTTGGGGATTGAAAGGTCCCAGGTTCGATTCTGGTCAAGGGCATGTACCTTGGTTGCGGGCATATCCCCAGTAGGGGGTGTGCAAGAGGCAGCTGATCGATGACTCTCTCTCATCGATGTTTCTGACTCTCTATCTCTCTCCCTTCCTCTCTGTACAAAATCAATAAAATATATTAAAAAACAAAAAAAAACAAAAAAAAACACACACACAGTTTATAGGACATTATTATGACATATGTGGAAATTTAAAAATGGACTTCAATATTAGGTATCATTGATTGTATTAATGTTAAATTTCTTGAATCTGAAAATGGTATTTTGGTTATATATATATAACTGTCTCCTCAAAAAAGAGCGCATAAACTTATGCTTCTATGGCAGTGGACAGGAATATGGGCTTCAACAGAAAAAAGAAAGAAAGAAAGGAAGAAAGAAAGAAAGAAAGAAAAGAATAAATAAATTAAAATGTGGGCTTTAGCTCATCATAATTTGATAGGCAAAAAACATACTTTATCATTAGTTTTAATTGTATATAATATTTAAGAAATGTCAATAAATGTTAAATATTCCATCCCACCCAATCTCACCTTTTTTTCAAGAAGAATTAATTTAAACAGAATTAAGACCTAAACAAAAAAAGAAACATTGTATTAAAATAAGAAATGCAAGCCTATTATTTATTTGCCTCTTCCTGTCTGCAAAGATACCATATATCATCTAATCAATATTAAAATAATTACAGTGCTTTGAAAATTACATTGAAAATCATGAACTTATACTAAAAAATTAAATATTATCTGTGTCCTCTAAAAAGTGTGAAAACAACTTAAATCTCTAACAAATTGTGTTTTTGGAAGGAGTTGTGCCATTTTTGCTTGAAATATTGCAAGCTCCTTAAAGGCTGGGAACTACTCATTTATTTCTGAACTAGAGACCTGATGC
Organism: Pipistrellus hanaki; assembly: GCF_964339955.1. Classification (NCBI taxonomy): domain Eukaryota; kingdom Metazoa; phylum Chordata; class Mammalia; order Chiroptera; family Vespertilionidae; genus Pipistrellus; species Pipistrellus hanaki. The sequence continues at coordinate 9,734,573 of NC_140512.1, read as the reverse complement.
AAGAAAATTCATGCAAGGGTAGGCCTTCCTTCACCCAGTTGCAGGCACCAGCTTCCCTCTGACACCCAGGGACCCAAAACCCAGGACCTGGGCATCCCTCCCCCAGCTGCCAGCAGGTACCCCGGACCCTGGTTGGCTTCCCTGGGGCCACCCACAGACACCCAGGACCCCGGCTTTGTCAGGAAGGACATCCAGAATGATGTCCGGAAGACATCCAGTCTAATTAGCATATTACCCTTTTATTATTATAGGTTATTATAGATATGTCCAGAGCATTCACCCAACAGATACTCTAAATGCTTGTTAAGTGAATGATCAACGCTCCCTAGCCAACACATGCTTATGAACTAAGATAAGAAGTAACACACATAGAAATTCTACTGGAAAATGTTTCACTCTTAAGGCAACAAATAAAATATTCTGCAAGATTGAAACATGTGTCTTCCAACTCTAACTTCATGGTACCAGAAATTACAAAGGCAATGGAAAAAAGTACTCTCTCCTATATCACAGACAGTATCTGTACATGTTCAGGAATTTCTCTCATACAAGCATTACCAGAACTTCCGGCTCATGTCATCACGAGAGATGTCTACTTAGAAGAACCGAAACGTGGCTGTGCCACATTCTGCATTTGACCGCTCAGCACATGGCATCTGCCCAGTTAAATGAACACCTTTTAGGACAGCAGAGGTTAAGTGCATACCTTGTGTCGAAAATGAAGCACAAGATCCCGAGGCGACAGACCTACACAGATAACAGAAAAGCGGATCTGTGACTACACCCTGCTGTTTTTATCGGAAAAGTTTTTTCTCCTCAAAGGAAAGTCAGGTAAAAACAAAACTAGAAATATGCTAGTATTGAAATATTTTACAGTATTTGATCACATATACATGGACTCAGAATTCATCAGATTACTAACAGTCAAACACAGCACTGCAACGAGGAAAAGGAAGAACTATCTGCAGCGACGGAAGTATCCTAAATCGGGGTTGCCCAATCCAGTGGCCACGGAGCCCTCGAAATGTGCCAAGTGGAATTGGCAAACTAACCTTTAAATTTTATTTAATTTGTATTAAGTCTAATATAAATGTAAATAGTCATGCCCTGGCCGGATGCTCAGGTATGATCCTCAGGCAGAGCAAATACAAAAAAAACAACCAATGAATACATAAATAATTGGAACAACAAATCAATGCTCCTCTCTCTCAAAACAATTAAAAAAAGAAAAAGAAGTTAAATGTAAATAGTCACATCACTAGTGAACACTGCTATGGACAGTGTAGCTCTAACACTTTCCCCCATTCTACAAACAAACATCTTACAAGTGACACAAGCTTAGAGATTATAAAGCTGGTACTAAGGTGGCAATCAATCATTTAAACATGGTTTTTGGTCACTACACTCCATAGGCTATTATTTCTGAGTCACAGTCTTCTCTGATTATTTGTCAGAGGAAAAGAAAATAATTTAGAGAGAAATATGTTCTCGGAATAGAAATTTTGTAACCAGCTTTTGTAGCACACAGGATTACAAAAGTGAAGACTTCATGCTGAAATAGGAATTGAGTGGGCATAAATCACTTTTGTTTTAATCATGAAAAGGATATTGACTGAGTGCCCACTGAGTACCATGGACACCAATGCAGATTCTGGGTTGTCAAATAGAGCAAATTAAAAAAAACAAAAAAAAAACCAACTTGGAAAACCTTAAAACAGAAAAGCGCTAAGCAGATCTCTCTCTTGCCCTCCCTCTCTGTTATACCATGGAATTGACCAGTATTTGTAGTAATGTAAGAAAAAGAAAAAACTTCCATTATTATTCTGAAAACCAGAAATGTCCTTAAACAGTAATAGTTGCGAATATTGGTACAGGTATGTTATACTAATGAGCAAAATAAACTGATGAATAAAACAGAAACAGAGGCATGGATCCATGGATCAGACTGACAGCTATCAGAGGGGAGGGGGTGTGAGGGACTGGATGAAAGAAGGTGAAGGGATTAGCCAAAGAGCATATATGCACAGCCCCTGGACACAGACAACAGTGGTGATGACTGGAGGGAAGGGGAATAGGGGCTGGGTGGAGTGGGCAAAGGTGGGGAAAACAGGGACATCTGAACGAGTGCCAACAATTTTAAATAAAGTAAAAAAAAAAAGTCTATTATACCTTTGCCAATATAAATACCGGCTAAGAAATATGTAAGGAATCAGCAGCATCAAACATTGAAGAGTTTAGGTCCATATAGAAATGTAATTCTGATCATGAAGTTTCACATGTGCCTAACTCGGTGCCCCAAACAAAGAGAAGTGAGGGCGTTTCTCCCCACCTGTCAGAAAGCCACTCACCAAGATACACTTGGGACCCCTCCAGTGCCGCTCCTCCCAAGGAACTGTTCATGTGTTCGTAGAGTTCCTACAAAGTACAGACTCCGTTAGACACTCTGGGCACTGAATTGGAACCATGATGATCGGGAAGAAACTGCTTCTTTAGTTGAGGCAGTTTGTTTTGCCAGGCCCTAAATTTATTTTTATTTTTAAATATATTTTTATTGATTTCAGAGAGGAAGGGAGAGGGAGAGAGAGAGAAACATCAATGATAACAGAGCTGCCTCTGGCATGCCCCCTACTGAGGATTGAGCCTGCAACCCGGGTATGTGCCCTTGACCACAACTGAACCTGGACCCTTCAGTCCACAGGCCGATGCTCTACCCACAGAGACAAACCGGCTAGGGCCAGGCCCTAAATTTAGAAACAATCAGGGTCTCTCTGAAGACTTGCCTTGCCAGCACTCTTTCCTTCTTTGCCTCTACACTTTAGACCTTGATTCACTCACATAAATTCCCCCTACTTCCTTGCTAAATACCTAACTGTCTTCCTCTCACCAGAATCTCTGAGAGACCCATGTTCTACCTATTCACGGCAGCCTTGAGAAAAACATGCTCTCCATTTCAATAAAATAGTCACGTAGTTTCCCAGGGGTTTGCAATGGGGGTTAGGAGCCAGAAGCCTGATACATAGCACACTGAGCAGGATATTAATAAGACAAGCAGATTTGGAGAAGCAATGCCATAGCAAAAGGGCTCTTACCCTTTTATTAATAGAAACATTTATGTTAGTGGCAGTCATTTGCATTATTTCCTAATAAAAGGCATTTTGGTTACATACAATAAGTATGAACTGTACGTTTTGGGCAGTTCCCTATCCTTTCAATGTTATTTTCAAAGAATGATGATGTCTTTCTTAAGGTAGTAAGTGATCATCTTTCACAATATTACTGACAGGATTTACTTGATTCATCAATGTGTCCGCGGCCAAACACATCTGTGGAGGGGTACAAATTTACCTTTAGAATGGAAATTTGGGAAAAATCCTTCTCTTCAAAATATGCATGTGTAATGAGCTGAAGTTTTGCTTGAAGCAAGCCATAGAGAGGCTTAAAGGGAAAAACAAAGAAAACTGCCATTAGTATGGTGAGAGTAAAAATACAAACACCCCACAGCCTCTCAACCGGAAGAGAACAGGAAGGAGGAAGTTAGTAACTCTCAGCGTCAGGGTCCTATTCACTGAGAGCCCTGACCTCCCTCCTCTGGCTCCCTGGCTGCAGCTGACGGTGCGGCGCCCACTGAGCGGGCAGTGGTTGAGTGTGGTCCCTGGTCCCCCATCACTCAGCTGTGTAACCGGGCACTTCCCCCTGCATCCCTGCTTGCTGCTGTGAGCCTGGGTGCCTGAAAAGACAGCATCTTCAGGAGTTGCTTTCAGAATTGAACAACCAGGGGGAAGCACTTAGTAGAGAATTGGGCACCCAGGAAGGACCGAGATGTTGGCTATTATTATCATAATTCAAACCATCGCCTAATACTGCACACGGTTCTGCTCGCTTGTGGAGACATTTAACTGTCCTCGAAGCAGCCAGTGCTTATAGCTAGTTGAACATGCATAATTAAATTTCTGTTTTCTGTCCTCTGTCGAGGCTTACTAGTCTGTGTCCTCTATCATAACATTTTTCTATATACTTGAACAAAGTTATTCCTTAGTTCTTAATTTTCCTATTTAAGACCCTCTCTTACCACTTCCATTCTTTTATTCGTAATGTTCTTTTCTAGATGTTTTCTGATATCTATTTTCTTTTTAGGATGCAGAGACCAATGCTGCATATTTTTTTAATGAATTAAGGCAGGTAATACTAGAATAGTTCCCCCACTACTCCCAGTATTCCTGTTACTGTATCTTTATTACCATCAGAGTATAAAGCCAGCATATTCGAATCCTTAGACTACAATGCACTGTGAACCACCGACCCCTTAGTGTGCGCTAGCTCTCCCCATACCCCAAGCCTGGTTAGAGTCAGGACGGATTTTCAGCCCAGTTTTACCCTTAGTAGCTCTATGTCTACGAGAGACACCTTTTTCTCTGAAACATATCTTTACTTGTAAAATGAGAACAGTAAATACTTATAGCTCACAGTTGTTATGAGGATTAAAATGACAATTATATCCAAAAAGTGTGGGGTATAGAATTAATACCTGACACATAGGCAATAGATAAATGACATTTATTTTCATTATATCTGTTGTCTGAAGAATGATTACTGAGTAAGCTTTTCAACACCTTGCATTTGCTTTAGTATCTAGTGCTCCTATGCTTTCTTTTCTTTGGTCATGTGACCCAATATGAAAAAAGTATTTCACAGATGTATATTTTTCAGGCCACCCTTCTAGTATCTGTACACGGATGAGATTCGCAATCTACCAATTTCCTGATATGTATAATCATTCTTTTGACTATTCTTGCTCTATTCATAAAATTACTGTCTTGTGAGAAATATTCTGATCCTCAAAACCTTAATGTTAAGGCTAGTAAGTATTAAATTATTATTATTCAGATATTTTCTGAACTTAGTTTTTGAACTTAGTAATAAAAACCAAAATAAATTATCTCTTGCAAAACTCAACTTATCTTAAACAAACTACATTTAAATTGTCTGTGGGTATAAGAAATTGGATACTCACAGACGAAATAATTAAACAAAATCTACACACATTTAGTGATAGGCTAATAAAATATTCTCATCTTTGGTTTAGGTTAATGGCAGAAACATCCGCATTCAGTAATCATATAGAGCTAAGGTAATTAACACGATAGAGATCTGGATTTCCCCACAAAGGAGGTTTGGCTATTATATATTACATGTAGGCTTAGGTATCTGGTGTTATTGGTAAAGGTGTTATTATCCTATTAGTAATAAAAGTGGAACATCACACATGATTTAATGAAGAGAGATATAAAAAAATAAATGTTACATATTCCTTTTAAAAAATATAGTTAAAATGATGATACACTTGCAACTGATCAACTTGTACACAGAAGAAGCAATTTAAAGCACTGTCTTAGTGCATTTCATTATGCACTTCCCTTCCTCAAACATTTTCAGTTTGTAAAGAGCAAGTTAAGGCTACGACTTCATCATAAAAGGGTCATGCACTTCTAGTATCATCAATAAAATCTGAATATGATTATAGTACTTTGAATTTTAGTAAAATGTTATTTATTCAAAGTCTTGGGAACAAAACAAAAATGTATAAATGAAATGTACATTTCGATCATGTGTCCCCTACCTTCCCCACAACCTATCTGTTAGATCTTCTTCTCTGACCCCGCTTTGGGTGGAGGGCAAATGAGCATGAAGCTGCTGAAGGGCAAAGAGAACGAGGGGCTGCGAGAACCTAGATATTGAGTCACTGGAGAGTGTGAATATGTCTTCTGGATCTGTTCCTTAGACTAATAATGCTGACCCCCGAGTGGGAATCTGTCAGGAGAGTTTAACAACCACGTTCACAGGGCGAGATCTGGTTTCTTACCAGCTTGCTTAGAACACAGACGCTTTTCTGCACGGTCTCTCTGGTGACATCTGCATGCCGGACTTTCAATGCCTGTCACAAACAGTGACTGTTAGAAATACTTAAAAATAATTCCTCTTCAACATAAACATAGCAAGGAGATTAGAAAACATTCCTTGCATTTGCTTAATTGCATGCAAAAAGTATTTATTGAGAATCTCAGAAAATATTCCTTGGAGCCGTCGGCCAGGGCACTGCGTGCTGGAATTGGGAGGCGAAGGGAACAGTGAGAGACGTCTCTATTATCAGGAATTTACAGTCTGACGGAGAATGCTTTATGTGCAAGTTGCCGCGCTCAATGCCAATCAGCCATCCTTGTTCTGGTGGTAAAATGGGCTGCTCTTTCGGAGGCACCGTTTCTGGTGAGAAGGAGATAGTTTAAGAGACGACAAAACCTTGGTGAAGGTGGCTGTCCTAGTTGCAGCCAGCTCTGAGCTGTGTCACATGCCTCCGTGATTCCGAGGGTGACGTGTGGGCTTTCTCCTGCTCTCCGCCAGCAGAAAACAGCCCGATCAGGTCAGCCGCAGGGGAGGCTGTGAGGCAGTCAGAGTGACTCTCCCTCCCTAGTGCGCCGCCTGACAGCCCCTGGCATCTGTCCTGAGGACCATGGAGCTTCCTGCCCTCAGCGGGCTGCAGACTAGTGGCTGCATGAAGTCGGGTGGGGAGCCTTTCCTCCATGTTTCTCCCTCTCCACCTTGCTTGGATTCATTCATCAGGTGCCCCCTCATTCAAAGGGGATTCAAGTCCTTCTCTTATGCTCTGGGCCCCTCTGCTATCTGGCTTATCTGTCTGGTTACCCGAAGAGGCTAGAAAAACGTGGAGAAAAGGGCAGCCCCAATATACTCTGGAGTGGGTCACACCGGGGGCGGGGGGGTAAGGAGGGAGACAGGCAGTATGAAATGCCACCTAAAGGTTACGCAGAGCATGGGAACTGTTGATAAAACTGTAGGGGATAGAGGGAGTAAAGGAACAGACTTCCCAGAAAGGACAGTAGCTCAATTCATCTCACAGGAAAGAGTGTAAGGGTAACAGTATATGAAGAAATCAAATGCACAAAGCTACCATACAGAATAGCCCTCCTGCAAAAAACCCCAGTGCTGTTTCAGAAGCAAACCATAAAAGTGGAAGCTGCCCACCTTAGTGTATGTGAATTTATTAATTAGGGCTATTAAGCTGGCGAGTAGTTTAAGAATTATCAAAATCATAGTCATAGATAACTACAATAAGATAACTGGCAAGTGGTTTGGAGCTACTATAAGAGCTTTCTACTACTTCTAAAATGCTGCTTCAAAAAACAAAAAACAAAAGACACTCATTACCACTCCATTTTTCTAAGTTATACACCAAACACTAGAATTGGAAAAAGTTCAAGGACACTATGAAATTTAAACACAGCATTTTGCAGACAAAGGACTAAGTTTGGTATCACTATCTGAAAACAATGTGCAAAATATGACATGATACAATTATACAATAATTATAATCACCTGTATCAACTCACAAAGACATGTATGTGAATAAATTGTTACTGTTGGGCAAATAGCTACACACCGTTTATAAAAATGTAAAACAATATCACAGGTCCCACAGATGCATGTCCCCAAATTTTACATTTTGGGTGGGCAATATTTAAGAAAGAATTTTCAAGGTTTTGTTGTTGCTGTTGTTGTTCACTGTAAGTGTCTCACCTTGGCTTCAATCTGCCGATAGCAAGAGATGCCATACACGGTGGCTCCGTTTCCATTTCGGGGTGGCAGGTGAAAAAACACAGTATCTAAGAGACACACAGAAAAAGGCAGATACTGAAGTGATTGCCCTTATGCGTGAATGATGACACTGAAGTTACTGTCATGCAGTCATTACAAACAAGACTGTACCGGGAACCCGCACGCACTTGCTTTCAGCATCATCACCGCTGGCTGTAAGAACCCCTCTCTCGGCCTGCCGGCACACACCCATCACCAAAGCACGGGAGGCTGAATCAGAGCAGGTCTCACCGGGACTACAGTCACTTAGCTCAGAAAATACCTGATCTGTACAGGCTTCTTCCAGATCAAAACAAAACAGAGAACTGAAAAACTAAAAGCAATGCACGATTCTTGACCAGAAATGCCTGCACGCCTGGGGAAGCCTGAACACAGCCTGGGTATTAAGTGGCGTTATGGACTTACTGACAAATCTCTTGGCTGTGATACTGATATTGATTATCCTGGGAAGGACCTTATTCTTGAAGACGCATGCTAAAGTAACAAGGGCTAAGGTGTCATGATATTTACAACTGACTTTCAAGTGGTACAGGCAAAACTGGGCACCAACACAAATACAAAGGACACTGTGGGATATTCGCTACACTCATCTTTCAACTTTTCTGCATGTTTAAAAGTATTTATAACACAAAAAATTGGGATAAAAACATCTGTAAGGTCCTAACCAGTTTGGCTCGGTGGATAGAGCGTCGCCCTGCAGACTGAAGGGACCCAGGTTTGATTCCTTGGTTGTGGAATGTACCTTGGTTGTGGGCACATCCCCAGTGGGGGGTGTGCAGGAGGCAGCTGATCCATGTTTCTCTCTCATTAATGTTTCTAACTCTCTATCCCCCTCCCTTCCTCTCTGTAAAAAATCAATAAAATATATATTTTTAAAAACATCTGTAAGGTTAAAATGTGATATTTGAAGTTTATGTACCTGCATAAGTAACATTTGCTCCATTTCATCAAAAATTAAGCAGTGAATCCAACCAAGTTCAACCTGGTCTTTTGGCAGAGCCTCTCTATCTATCAGATGATAACATGTAGTTCTTCGTTAAGCCTGTCAGAGCACGCCTTATGGTGGTAGGAGGCAGCGCTGACCTCACAGCGGTGCTCTCCGGGGTGGTGCCTGGTCTGCACCCTGCAGGCAAGCTTTCAGGTGGAGCGCTGTGATGCCAGTGGCCGCGGGGATGGAGACTCAGTGCCAGCCGTTTCCAGGTGGGCACCGGGCACTGACCGTGTACGTCTGCAGGCAGAGCCCCAGGCGGTCTGCTGGTGCAGCTGAGGCCTTAGTCTGCCCGAGAGGAGTCTGAGGTACAAAGGCAGGAAGTGCTACCAGCAGTGAATGTCCTAGTCTGGCTAATCACTCACTTTGGCCAGGTTCCTGGCGAGCGAAGCCAAGGTTCACAAACCGTTACAATGCAAGCCTGGCCCTCAGCTGGAGATCCTTAGATCCTTTAGAGCACATGTGTCAAACACAAGGCCCGCGGGCCAAATCCAGCCCGCCAGGCCTTGCAATGTGGCCCGCACCGCGCTATCATCACTGCACTCTGCTGTCAGTTTATGACATTGTCAGTTTATGACTGTTCAGTAAACCATTCGGCCCGCGATTTAGGCTGGATTTTAGATTTTGGCCCCTTCTCTGATTGAGTTCGACACCCCTACTTAGAGCATGAGCAGTCAGCTCCAACCAGCTCTGAAACATTTTATAAATAAGCACCATCAACCGTCCTTTCTTTTTTTTTTTTCTTTTTACCAAACAACTGAACAGCAGGCTGAATGAGCGACTGGTCCTTTCATTCATTCATTTATTTGTTTGTTTGTTAATCCTCACCCGAGGATATTTTTCATTGCTTTTTAGAGAGAGTGGAAGGGAGGGGAGAGACACACAGAGAGAAACATCAATGGGAGAGACACACACAGACACATTGATTGGTTGCCTCCCAAATGTGACCTGACAGGGGTGACCGGGGCAGGCCAGGGATCAAGCCTGCAACGGTAGGTACGTGCTCTTGACTGGAATGGAACCCGAGATCCTTCCCTTCGAGGGTTGACACTCTATCCACTGAGTCCAACCGGCTAGGGCCAAAGGCATTTCATTTACAAAGTACTTGGCGTCTAAGATGTCTTGTCAAATTAAAAAAATGACACCAACCACCCCACCGCCAGTGTGCGTACCTTCCTGGTAGTTGTGTGCGCCATCGGGCAGGGCCAGGAAGGGCAGGTACTTCCATTCCTCAGGGATGGTGGGGCTGTCGTGTCCATCTCCTGGAATCAGGGGCGGGTACGAGAATTCCACCTGAAACGGAAAGGAATGTTCTTAGCCAAAGGCTGTCGATCAAAGGGAGAATTTTATCTTGGAAGGCAGAAATGCTTTTAGATGCTGGAGAACTGTAGTAAGGGTAAGCCACGCTTGTTGACGTATTTGACATTACCAGCAGACCTACGAGATAGTGAAAGAAGGACTTGTACCCCTCTCCCTCTTGCTGATTTAACAGGCTGCTGCATTCTCATGTGCACAGGAGGTGGTGGTGGCAGTGAGCGGGCTGAGATTCACATTTGGAACGTCATAGATGGTAATTGACGCCATGGAGCCCCGAGGAAACCCAACATCCCATGGAACAGAGTGGAGGGGGACGCCCAACAAAGGGGCCTGAGAAGTGAGCCAAGATCTAGGCTTGCTCCCCATCAATGGCTCCAATGCTCACATCTTCCAGTTCATGGTTTTGATGGGGGGTTGGTGGGGCGTGAGGAGGTGTTAAGCAACATTTTGGATTTATTATTATTTTTCAAGATGGAGAATTTATCAATGAAAGTTCAATGAAGTCTCTCCAACACTGTGTCTTATAGAAAGAACAAAGGTTTTTTAAATATATATATTTTTATTGATTTCAGGGAGAGGGAGAGAGAGATAGAAACATCAATAATGAAAGAGAATCATTGATCAGCTGCCTCCTGCATGCCCCCCACTGGAAACCAAGCCAGCAACCCAGGCATGTGCTCTTGACCAGAATCGAACCTGGGACCCTTCAGTCCACAGGTTGACACTCTATCCCCTGAGCCAAACCAGCTAGAGAGCAAGAACAACATTTTTAATATGTGCCCCCAGGTGCTGGCATCCCAGGCTTATTAGCATTTTCTCTGAGCTTCTAATTATTTTTATTTCAATGAGACTTTTGGAGAGGAGGGCAGAATAAAATGCTAGTTAGCTATTTTAAAATGTTATAATTCAGCCTGCCAGTGTGGCTCAGTTGGGGTCACTGGTTCAATTCCCGGTCTTAAGTGCTAGTTTTATTTTTTTCTTCTCTATATTTTCTCACTTTTCTACTACAGTGAATACATATTACTTATGATAAGAAGTGTTACTTTTTATTTTTATTTTTTTATTTTTTTTTATTTTATTTTTTAAAAAATATATTTTATTGATATTTTACAGAGAGGAGGACGGGAGAGAGATAGAGAGCTAGAAACGTTGATGAGAGAGAAACATCGACCAGCTGCCTCTTGTACACCCCAATGTGCCCGCAACCAATGTACATGCCCTTGACCGGAATCGAACCTGGGACCCTTCAGTCCGCAGACCGACGCTCCACCACTGAGCCAAACCGGTTTCGGCAAGAAGTGTTACTTTTTAAAAACAGCTGGAATATGACTTAAAAATTGTCTAAAAATACCAATTTTAATAACAGCGGGAGCTGTATCGGTGTGTTGGGGTCAGCAGGTGTTTAGATTCTTTGGTAGAACAGGAGGAAAGAATGGAAGATCCTCCCCATTCTCTTGCCTGTCCATGTGTCTCCCTCCTGTGGTGTCATCCCTAGTGGACCAGGGCCTCCTGCAGGCCTCCCTTCTCTAGCAACGGCCAAGCAAGTGTGGGCACTTTCTAGTTACCGGGGAGGATTACAAGAGGACAAAAGCACCCTCCTGAAATTTCTAAACTTCCCTTATTCAGATTGGCACGCACCCTGCTTAGCTGCGATGCCAAGGCCTAAATGACTATTCCACTCTCTGCATGTTAATATCGCAGCCCTCCAAAGCCAGGATGTTCATCACATGACAAGCATGTGAGCATCAGGAAAAAACTTCCACGAAAATATTAAAGTTCAAGAAATAAAAGTGCTGGGTAAGAGGGGAGAGAGGCAGTATTGTTTCGCAAGTTTCTCTGAGAAGCTAAAACATCTCTGGACTTATACTTCCCTAACCTCTGACTCTCCAGAGTTTGTTCTTTCTGTTCCAAAGGCCTACTTATTCCAATAAGAACCACAAAGGACACCTCCTTAGTGTTTCATCATCGTCACCACAGGATTTCATCCACAGCGGGTGCCAAAACTCCCTGCGTCAGCCAGCCATCTGTCACCAAAACCTGAATGGGTTGGAGCTTGCCAATATCACCCTAACACAACCTCCCCCACCCATCTCCACAACCCATCCCGAGTTTGCAGCACAACATCCTGTTACCCAGGATGTTCCCGGGATGGGACCACTCAGACCACCAGGAAAATATGTTGTTCTCTCCCTCATTCTACGTGCTTTACTCACCGTTGGAAATGGTGTCAACAGGAGTTCCAGGACTTTCATAATTCTACTTTTTTAAGACATACCATCTGGTAAGACCAGCTTATTCAAGCATTAAAATGTCTAGCCATGTACACAAAACCACGAACGGAACAAAATCAGAACAGTGGTCAAAAAAATCAAGTAGTACTTCCAACCTTTTAGACATCACCACTTTGGAAAATAACTATTCCCTATTAATTTGAGTGTTTTAAAAGGTCCAATCTATGAAAGAACCAAAAGGTTTAATTGATAAACATTTGATTATATTATTTTGCCAAAAAATAATCTGACACATACAGTTTATATTATTTAGTACCACAAAGCAAACAAGGAACAAATAAAACTCTGAAACACACAATCTATAATAAGCAAGCTACTATAGAGGAAAAGCCCATGAATTATATCATGTCAAAGACTAATTTCAGATGAGTTTTTAAGGAAGAAGGGTCCTTGGCTAAATACTCAGTTTTTAAAAGTTTCAGGGAAAGAATGGGAATAGATAAATACCTCAAAACTATTTTACATGTCTTGGTAGTACTTTCACTCAAAAAAAAAAGTGTTCGAAATGTTAAGTCTAGCCATCAACTAGAATTATCACCACTAGAAATGAATATTATCTACGAAAGGATTCACTCCCGCAAATAATCCCAATAAGCGTGAAAAAAAAACCTAAAAAATGGCCAAGTGATAAAATTAGTAGATGTTCACTTTCATTTAAATGGAGGAATTTTTCATTAAAATGTTTTTCATTTAAAATATACGTGAAGGCCTCAAAGGTGAAAAAAAGTTGGGAGACAAGATAATGGCACATCTGTCCACATGCCTATTTTGGGGGTCCTCAGCACGGCTGGACTGGAAGAGAGCTTTAACCTTGTGGTCCAGGTGAGTGGACCTCCCTCCTGCATCAGGGCAGTAGCTCTAGAGCAGCTTTTTAACAGGAGAGCCTACGCAAAGGCATCATGCTTAATTAGCCCTGCAGACTGCTGCCAGCCACTTATTTACACAAAGGCTTCACTTTGGTTCCCCTTGATCTAAAAATGGCAAATGACACCCAAGTATGGGAATTTTCGCGATGAATAATCTCGGCGCACGGAAAGAACTGGTGATCGGCATGACCTGCAGCATCTGCACCGGGGAAGGCCAGCCTAACAGGGCATCCTCCTGCTGTCTGAAGTCAGAGTCACAGGTCAGTGACCACGCACGCTGGGCCCCGCACCTGGAAGGACCACCGTCTTCAAACGGAGGAGGAGGTTGTGGAGGAGTACATCCCGAGGGGAGTCTTACACAACTGGCCGCTCTGAAACACCGGACGGGCTGATTCTTGTCTCTGCACTGTCTGATGTTAGCAAGAATCCTGTTTGGTTCAGCCAGAACCCCCCCTCCACCGCTGATATAGTCAATTCCCATTCACCGACCCCCAAACTGCTCCTGGCCTATCAACTCCCACCGTTCCCTGTTGCATTCGGAATGGAGCCTCATTCTATAGTGAGATCTCTTTTCTCCTCCTGCAATAGCTTTTCTGAAAAAAATCTGGTTCTACCGCTTTTCACTAGGGTCCGGCTCTGGTTCTCCTGATAGCACCAAATTAGCTGTAAGTATGAGTGAGTCACTGAACCTTTCTGGGTTCCAGCTGACTCACCTGTAAGTGTAAGAGGGATGGAGCAGGTGATCTCTGAGGATCCCAGCCAGGTCTGAACTCCTCCGGAGGAAAGAAGGTTCAGAAAAACCCCCAGCAGTTTGGACTCGCTGGAGGTCTGGGAGCTAGGAGGCCAGCACACCCTGGCTCCCAGCACAGAACCAGTCACCCTGGTAAACCTCAGCGCTGACACCCCACACCAGACACATCACAGAAATGCCAGGGTGCGACTTCGGCCCAAAGTGCCTCTCGCACCTCACAATCTGTCGTACGGTTGTCTTTAATCTCCAGGCAGCGAGCAGCACTGCATTTGCTTTTCTAAAGTAAGTCAGTCCCGGCGGGTGTGGGTCAGTGCTTGAGCGGCGGCCTGTGAACCAGGATGATCCCAGGTCAGGGCAATTGCCCGGGATGCGGGCTCGAGCCCCCGTGTGGGTTGTACAAGAGGTAGCCGATCAACGATTTCTCTCTCTTCCTCTCAGAAAACAATAAAAATACATTGAAAATATAGTCATTTTTCCTCTCTGGAAATAAAAATTATGTTACTTTTGCCCGTAAAACAGATCTACGACCTAATAGTGAATCTCGACTTTAGAGGACAGCAAAAATGAAAAGATCTTATTGTATCTCCTACCAATAGTTCCTTCTTTTTTGTCTTGAAAACAATTCGGTTCTGAAGCGGGGCTGCCACTTCTTACTGTACCCCGAGAGACTCCCACATGCCACCTGGCTCCCCAGAACGCACTCAGGAGGAGCCAGAGCGATGGTACGTCCGTCTCCCGGGCTGTCCTGCAGTGTGACCTCAGCCAGGTCATCTCACTGCCTCCAAGCTTCAGTTACCGCACCCACAGCCAAAGGAAGTCATAAAGTGACGAGATCAAAGCTGCAAAGTTTACAGACCTGATGATGATGAACACCTTTGCACGCCATGGTGCAAACTCAACTATCCATTCTCTCACCTGTAAATATTGGGTCACATTTTACAACCGTATAATGTACGGCCGCTGGGAATGTTCCAGATACAGCACTGAATAACGCCCCTTCCTCCGGGGTCTCTCTCAGTGCCATTCCCACCCGAGGGACAAGGAATGGCAAGCAGTCTTTAAAACACAAACACAACCATCTCCTCACTTCCTCCAACATTCCCCCCACCCATTATCATCCTTGTAACGAACTTAAATTGTGCCCACTGACGTCTTCTGAAATGTTACGTTCCCATGACAATACAAGAAAGAAAATGCCACATTGCCCGGTGGCAGCTGCAATGAGCATGTTCGATAGTTTACACACATTTCCATTTCCTGGTCGCCAGGACATTGTGACATCACTGCCTTCCAGGGTCTGCGCTCCTTCTCTAGCCCCGCTTCTATCTGGTTCCATGGCCCTCAACGCAGCGACTGCAGAGGTGCCATGGTCCCCTTTACCATTCCGCGAAGGAGCTTGAGAAAATGGCTTTGCAGAAATAATGAACAACATAAACCGATGAACAAAAACAGACCCAGAGAAAGAGAAGCAGCGATCAGACTTTCAAACCTCCGAAGGAAAGTAGGGGAGTGTGGGGGTAAGGGGAAGAGAGATCAACCAAAGGACTTGTGTGCATGCATATGGGCCTAGCCCAGGTGTCGGCAACCTACGGCTCCAGAGCCGCATGCGGCTCTTTTGAAGCTTTATCGCGGCTCCGACAACTTGCAAGCCTGTGTGAAAATGAAGGTAATGTCTTACAACCCTGATGTGCTGACACTGTGCACTGAGGTTCAGGAGCAAAAATCCCATTAACCAGGTAAATTAAATATTTTAATTAGCTATTAATTTGCAAAAATATATTTTACATTGTTAAGTGAAAAAGTCCTTTTTTTCTTCAGATTGACAGCTAACTGCACGATCCGGTATATAGCATTAAGGTAAGAAACAATATATGCAGTGTTATATTTGTTTTAAATGTCGCAATGGTTTTGCGGCTCCCAGTTTTTTTTTTTCCCTTCGGAAACGGGTCCAAGTGGCTCTTTATGTCTTAAAGGTTGCAGACCCCTGGCCTAACCAGTGGCCATGGATAACAGGGGGGTGGGGACATATGTAGGGAGGGGTTTGGGATGGGAATGGGAGGATGAGGACAATTATGTGATACCATTATCAATAAAAAATAAAAATAAAAATAAAAAACTAAAAAAAAAAAGGCTTTGCATTGGCACATTTCCTGGCTCGGTGCGTACGCTCCTTTCATTGCACTTGAGCCGGGGAGGTCCGTCGCTCACCTGCCGGCAGGAGCTGGCCGCGATCACACAGCCGGACGGCGGCCCAATGGGGAGGCGGGGCGGGGCGGGCACCTCCGGGCGCCGAGCCCAGGGCTTCCCAGATCAACAAAGGAAGTGGCTTTGTCCCCGCGGCAGGTGCCTCCAGCGACCCGAGGCGACACCTTCCCGACGCGGCCCAGGCGCTGGCTCCTCCGGCGGTTCCCGCCCTGGGCGGCACCCCGAAAGCCAACGGCGGCCGAGAGGGACGGGGAGGAGAATGGGGGTGGGGAGCGGGGCGGACCTTCCCTTCCTTCCTCCCGCTCCACCAAAGAACCCAGACACCTCCCCACCCCGACACACCGCTCCCCGCCGCCCAGTGCATGGCCCGGGGCAGGAGGAGGAAGGGGGAGCGCGGGGCCGGCTGCAGGAGGGGACGAGCTCGGCGGCGAAGAAGGACCGAGGGCGCCGCAGGGAGGACGGGGCGGAGGGGATGGGCGCTGCCCGGACGCCCGGCCGGCCGGGAAGGGGCTAGGGGTAGGGGTTAGGGGGCGATCGGGCCCCTTCCTCACCTGGCAGCCCTTCTTGTGATGGAAGCCGACCACCACGATGTGCAGAACGGGCCCCCGCGGGGCGCCATCGCAGCCCCGCCCGGCCTTCTCCATGGGCAGCCGCGGCGGGCCCGCTCCCCCAGGACTTCGACCGCCGCGGGCGGCGGTGCCCCGGGGCCGGCGATCGGGGGACTGCAGGTGTCAGCCCGGGCGCCGCATGAGGCCGCGCCGGGGGCCGGACAGGCTGAGGCTCCGCGGTCCGCCCCGCCCCCGGCCGCCGCCGCCGCCGCCGCCGCCGCGCCCGTCAGCCCCGCTGCTTCCGGGCGCTCGGCCGACGCAGCCGCCGCCGGCGGCGGGGGGCGGGGCCTGAGGGCGGGGCGGGGGCGGGGCCTGCAGTGACCTCCCCGCACACCTGTGTGCGCCCTGGTCTCCTGTCCACCTGCTTCCTCCTCCTCCCTCCTTCACATCTCCGTCCCGCCCCACATTTGTTCTTCCTTTTTAACGTGTTTTCTGTGCATTCCTTCACTTCCTTTCCTTGGGTTCTCTGCCCTGGGGTCACTTTACCCTTTATTTAAAAAAAAAAAAAATATATATATATATATATATATATTTTTTTTTTTTTGATTTTTTACAGAGAGGAAGGGAGAGGGGCAGAGAGTTAGAAACATCGACGAGAGAGAGAGTCATCGATCAGCTGCCTCTTGTACACCCCCTACTGGGGATGTGCCCGCAACCAAGGTACATGCCCTTGACCGGAATTGAACCCGGGACCCTTCAGTCTGCAGGCTGATGCTCTATCCACTGAGCCACACCAGTTTCGGCTCTACCCTTTATTCTTAAATATTGGATGACATATCGGTGCTGTTCCGTCTGTGTATTCAATTTTTTAAATGCCCAGTATTTCTCTTTCGCTTCGTTCTATTTTTTTTTTCTTTCTATTTAAATATTGTCTACAGGAATTTGGAAGCGACTCAAGGCCTGAAGCAGAATATCCTTGACAAAAAGGAAGTTTACGGAGAGACCTATAAAACGATTATTTTAATCCTGCTATTAAAACAACAACATTAAAAAGAAAGAAAGAAAACAACATTAT
The DNA here is from genome assembly GCF_964339955.1 of Pipistrellus hanaki. Taxonomy (NCBI): domain Eukaryota; kingdom Metazoa; phylum Chordata; class Mammalia; order Chiroptera; family Vespertilionidae; genus Pipistrellus; species Pipistrellus hanaki. Next base: position 9,716,867 of record NC_140512.1, on the reverse strand, counting down.
TTTCAGTCTAACTTGTTTCTGGGTTTAGTGCTCTGGTCAGCACAAAATATATGGGAGCTGCTGTCACTAGAGTTTTTAATTTCCTTGTTGTTATACTACTTCAAGTTTTTTCAAAATAAGCATTGAATCTTATCCTATGCCATTAAAGTGCATAATGGAAATACTAACCGATTGAACAAGTCTTATCCAGGGCAGTTCGGGAGTAAACTAAAGATAGGTGCCTGCTTCGAATAGAATTTGAGAAGACTACAATAATTGGCTATAAAGCTTATCATTACAGTTGCACCTCCCTTAGTTTAAACAACCTTAGCAGTTAATGTTTTTCAAGGTTGGCCTTGACATTTAAGGACCTGCATTCTAATCTAAGTATAGCTGAGGAAAAGAGTAAGCTTCCTGTGACCAAGTTTAGTTTCTATGATTCAGAACTGTTTTGATGCTAATAAAAATACTGTAGAAAAATTTTAAGATGTTGCTATTATTTCTATATTACAAAATTCTTTTTTTTTTATAAAGGAAAATCTTTTTTTTCTTTTCTTTTAAAAAAATATATTTTATTGATTTTTTACAGAGAGGAAGAGAGAGGGACAGAGTTAGAAACATCGATCAGCTGCCTCTTGCACACCCCCTAATGGTGATGTGCCAGCAACCAAGGTACATGCCCTTGACAGGAATGGAACCTGGACCTTTCAGTGGGCAGGCCGACACTCTAGCCTAGGGGTGTCGAACTCAATCAGAGAAGGGGCCAAAATCTAAAATCCAGCCTAAATCGCGGGCCGAATGGTTTACTGAACAGTCATAAACTGACAATGTCATAAACTGACAGCGGAGTGCAGTGATGACAGTGCGGTGCAGGCCACATTGCAAGGCCTGGCGGGCTGGATTTGGCCCGCGGGCCTTGTGTTTGACACATGTGCTCTAGCCACTGAGCCAAATCGGTTTTGGCTATATTACAAAATTCTTGGTATTGGCTCAGAACTGTGTGAAACTATATTATTCCTTGTATGTAGAATATGCTATCATTTTCTTCCATCTGACTTGATATCTTTCACAATTGGAATAGTTAAAATTAAAATGTATAATAATTGAACATTTTTAAAAAAAGTAAGGATAGGGTATTTTAGAACTCTGTATTTATAGTGAACCCAATTATTTAATTCATTGTGCAGGAGGCCCAATAATAGCTTTAAAAAACTCTGTATCACTTTGCATCCTAGGATTCCCAACTAAGATTAAACAATTTGTTCATAACTATTGTACTGTGTAAATCTTTAAAGAGTATATCATTTAAAACATGCTTTAAGAAAAGAAGCTACATTGAGGGAAATATCGGAAGTGAAAGTAAGCAAGGGAATTTCCAGAAATTTTCCATCTCTAAACATACAGACTGGCCCACTTAACAGTGTAGAACAACTTTTATATTAATTTCTTGCATTGCATTAATATCATAAATTCATTAATAAGATGTCTATAGGGACAAATATGTATTGAGGGGAAAAAACCAGAAATTTATCCTCTATTAGAAAGAATGTTGGAAAGAGATTATCAAGAATGGAAATAACAATTTGAGATAATGGAATGCTTTCTGAACATTATTATGACAGGAAACTTGCTTGTATTTTGATGTTATTTTAGAAATGCTTTTCTGGACACATAATACATTGAAGAGCCTCTTCTAGTTATATATGTTTATGTTGGATATAAATTCTATTTTGTGGCTGCTCTGTGAGAGCTACAGGGAGAAAAACCCTGGAGACATCGAGCTAGGACATATTTTCAAGTTCTTTCAAATCGGCTGTTGGTTCTTTTTTATCTTGCCTCAGGAAACAACACGATAAAATAAAACCACTCCCCTCCTGCAACTTCCATGAACTCCACAATCTCCGTGAACTCTACAGTGTCAATGAACTGTATCTCCTTTCTCAGTTACAGCAGTCCCCCTTTTCCTTCTTGAAATCATTCACCTTTTCACTTAAAAGAAGCACTTGGCAACTTCTCTTTGGCATGTCTGAATTGCCAGCATGGATACTCCTGCACTCTTGAGCCAGTATTAAGTAAAACCAGGATATGTGAGCACTGAGATTCCACAACAGCCAATCTGATCACCAGGGCGGCTACTAAGGGACAGTGGGCGGGAGTGTGCACAGCCTGGAGACGCTGGGCCAGGGGATGAATCACTTCCAGATCGGAGGAGAGGGATGATGGGAGATTTCTCCACTGCTCCGGGCGTGCAATTTCAAAGTTATGTGTTGTTTATTTCTGGAATTTTCCATTTTATATTTTCAGACCATGCTTGACCAAGTGTAACTGAAACCATGGAAAGCAAAGCCACAGATAAGCAAGAACGACTGTATAAAGAGACTCTCCTCATTCTTTATCAATAGTATTGAAAATTGCTAATGGTCATTTTATTACTGTAAAGGAACACAAAGTATTAACTTTTCTTAAAGCATATTTTTCTGAATTTTAAACTTTATAAAGTAATGACTTGAATTTGGTCTCTGCGCTCATTCCGATATGGAGGAAATAAAACAAGACTAGAGATAGGAAAGAGAAACCAGGAAAGAAAAGGGCTTCGCAAACAAATTTGGCATTATTTTGGCTTTAGAATCTTTTTTTTTAAAGTATATTTTTATTGATTTCAGAGAGAGAAAAGGAGAGATAAAAACATCAATGATGAGAAAGAATCATTGATTGGCTGCCTCCTGCACGCATCACACTAGGAATGGAGCACACCTGACTAGGAATCCACTGTGACCTCCTGGTTCACAGGTCCACGCTCAACCACTGAGCCACACCAACGGCCAGGCTGTCTTAAGAAGCTTATGAAGATCTAGGAGGATGTTGATGGGTGTTAATGAAATAGCGAGAATCAATTTAAAGAATATTCAGTAGAATGTAAAATATACCTGGAACTGTATGTAGTAAGTTTTGTGCATTTCAAAAAGAGAGAGAGAGAGAGAGAGAGAGAGAGAGAGAGAGAGAGAGAGAGAGAGAAATTGCTGCTCTAGATGGTTTGGCTCAGCTCAGTGAATAGAGCATTGGCCTGTGGACTGAGGGGTCCCAGGTTCGATTCCAGCCAAAGGCACATGCCCGGGTTGTGGGCTCAGTCCCCAGTGGGGGGCGTGCAGGAGGCAGCTGGTCAATGATTCTTATCATTGATGTTTCTATCTCTCTATCTCCCTTCCTCTCTGAAATCAATAAAGACATATATTTAAAAAAAAAAAAAAAAAGAAATTGCTGCCTTAAAGTGGCTTATCTCTAGCTATCAGATGAAAATGAAACCAGCTAGGAACACTAGCTATTATAGCACCCACTCTAAAGCCAAGCATCGTGTAAGTATTAGGAAACCCAGATAAGTAAGCAGTAATAGCTCAAATTTAATTAATAAGCACTAATATGCCAGTCCTTTGCTAACCACTTTTGATGGATTATCTCATTTAGTCTTCACAACAATTGTACAAGTAGGTTTTTCCAACGGGTAAATTAAGAGTTACAAAGGTTAAACTGGCCCAGGGTCAAATAACTTGAAGGAATTGTAGTGGAGACAAGATTTGAACCAAAGTAATTTAACTTTGAACCAATTGATGTAACCATTATACTGCTTCCGAAAATTCTTGACTCCAGAAGAACTCACAGTTTTTGTGGAGGTGGTAACCCGTTGGATAGATAATTAGAAGAGAATAAATACACTGAGAGCACCCCAAGAACTATTAACATCGCTGCAGGATAGTGAGAGCCCACCAAGTCTGCAAGTCAGAGAAGCTTCCCAGAGGAAGTCACATTGGCCTTGAAGGATGAACAGGACTTCTCAGAATTGGGGGCAGAGCATCCCAAGAGTAATAAAGTAAAATCACTAAGGACTGGAGTTATTAAGGTAAGAATTTGGGAAAGAAAGGGTTTTATGCCAAACTTAGAGAAAATATGTAAGAGTAAAAGTAGAGTGCAATAGGAGATGTTTGGAGGTGGGCATATGCCAACTGCACATGGTATTCTCTCTGCTTGGAATGCTGCTCCTGCCCACTTCTGCCTATCCAGTTCTTATTCATCTTCCATGCCTAGACTCCTGTAAATTCCTCTGAAGCTTCCCAAGCTTCTCTATATGGTCAGTGGACAAATTATTCAATCTTTCTGAGTATGAGGAACTTCATCCTAATACCTGCTTCAAAGGCTAGTCATAAAGATTAGGAGTTAAGTGTATTTGTTAAGTTTCCTGGCCCATAGTAGATGCTTAATATTTATGGGATGCAAAAAACCAGGAATAGCTTGGGGTTTTGAAGGAGGTTGAATCCTATAGGGTTTTGAACTCAAGGGGCCATTTGTGAGGGCTTCTGAACCTCCTCAGTGACATTTGCCTAAAACCATACCTACTTCTCTAGAAATCTTGAAGCTAAAAGAGGTCTTTTTGTTTAATATATTAACATTTCATGTGCCTTGCACATGTTTTTTAGTTTTTTTGTTAGTCTCTCTCTCCCATACATCCTCAAGCTCCTACAAAGGCAGAAAACCCTGTAACTCTATTCTGTACACCGTTTTACACTCAGCAAAATGCTGGGCAAATTGTGTGCAACTACTTACTTGTCCAATGAGTAAACGATGGTCGCTTTGTTATATCGATAAATAATGTTCTCCTGGCCTCTCTTGGTTAGACTCTAGCTTTAAGTTTCTAGGATATAAATGTAAAATAGAGTAAGGCAGAGAATTGCTTTCTATTAAAAAAAGTGCAAAAGCTGTAAGGTGTCCTGAGAGTGATGACATTAGCAGGGAGCGCCATCAGGTGGTTGCCCGTTAGACAATGCCTTTTCGAATTAGTGAACACAAAAAGCCTAAAAAAAAATTAGACTCCTCGATATAACAAGGTTAAGAAAAGTGAACTAACTACAGGAGAACAGTAAAAAGAAACAATTTACCCCCACCCTACAAAAGCTTACAAAAAAAATGTCAATTGTGGGATTCCTCAGTGTCTTCAGATGAATTTATTCACAAGGCGGGGTATTTTTAACGTCTCTCAGAAACTTGGAGGGGAGCGTGGGTACCTGTCGAGACCACAGAATGGCCATTGGACGGAAATATGTCCCGGGATCTCACCGCCGGGGAAAGAAGGGCCCGGATGGGATCCACGTGGACTGGCCCGATCGCACGCTCGGCCTTCGATTGGCCGAGCCTGCCCGGGCTGCGTGGGGGCGGGGGCGGGAGGCGGAAGCGCGCTCTTTCAAACAGGCAGTCCTGACGTCGATGCACTTCCGGCGTCGCGATGGCGGCTAACGCTACCACGAACCCGTCGCAGCTGCTGCCTCTAGGTAATGGTGGTCCTGCGGGGAACGGGGGCGAGGAGCTGAAGCTTAGGGTTGGGGGCGCGGGGCCGCGGGCCGAGGGTTAGGAAAACGCGTTCCCCTCGCTGCACGTCTCCGCGGTCCCAGGCCGCCCGCCCGCCTCCGCGGCGTGCAGGGTCTTCTAGGCCCGAACCGCGGGGCCCCGGGAAGGTCCGCACCGGGCACAGGCGTCGCCGCCGGCCTTCTTCGTCGTGTGCAGCCCCTCTCCTCAGCCTGGCGTTTAAAAGCTCCCCGGATAGACCCTGTCACTTATCTGACCGCTTATGGAGCGAAGCACTGGGCTCTGCAAGGAGCCTAGACCAGGAGACTGGAAACTCGCCCTATTTGTCATTCATTCATTCATTCATTCATTCATTCATTCATTCATTCATTCATTCATTCAAAGAGCAGTTCTGGAGCATCTGCGCACCACCCCGTGGCTGGGCACGATTCGAAACGTTTAAGTCACGGCCATTGCTGCCTTTGCACACAAACCAGTGGAGGGGAGAGGATACTGGACAAATAAACATCCCAGACAGCGCCCGGCCGGCCAAAGAGATGTGCGAGCTCCTGCTCAGAGGACAGGGCAGAGATAGGGTGAGAGGCAGCGACCAGGCGTCTCTGGTGAAGGCAGTTGTGCCCCGCTCCCTAATGTTTACCAGCCGAGAGGGATTGAGTTAGTGGGTGTGGCTGGGACAAGTTTTTTTCCTCCATTTGACAGGCTTTTTAAGAAATTACTTTTCAATAACTATTTTTAAAAGTTATCTTTGTTATTGAAAGTATTACAGTTGTCCCTCTTCTCCCCTTCCATTGACTCCCCTCCCCTCTACTCTTCGCCGCCCCCCCCCCCCCCCCCCCCCCCCCCCCCCGCAAGGCCTTCAACACACTATTGTCTGTATCCAGGGGTTATGCATATATGCATATAAGTTCATTGGTTAATCTCTCCCTCCACTCCAATCTTCTTTCCGAGATTCCCAGTCTCTTCCATTTTATGTCTCTGGATCTATTTTGTTCATCAGTGTATTTTGCTCATTAGATTCCACCTATGAATGAGATCATGTGGTACTTGTCTTTCTCTGACTGACTTTCTTGGCTTAGCCCACTACTCCCCAGGTCCGTCCATGCACGGGAAACTGAATACTTAGCACATGCCAGGCATTGTCCGATGAGGACCCAGTGATAAGGCAACCTGTTTCTGCTCTCATGGGCTGAGAGTCTAGAGAGGAGTTCCTGTATTAAGCAATCAGTCTATCTATAATAAAAGCCTCAGTGACCAGCAGACCATTGAGCCATCTGACCAGTAGCTGTGATAGGCACTGATCACCAGGGGGCAAATGCTGAACGCAGGAGCTGCTGAGCTGTGGTGACTTGGCCGCTGGGGTTCGGTTCTCAGGTGATGCACCTGGAACCAGAGAGGAGGGAGCCCGATTACCGGGTGCATCAGCCGAGAACCGCCTTCTCGCAGTCCGGAACCCGTGGGGGATGTTGGAGAGCTGGTTTTGGCCCGATGCAGGCCAGGCCGAGGGACCCCACCAGTGTACGAATCCGTGCATCAGGCCTTTAGTCTAATATAAAACCACAACCACGATAAATTGCTACAAAATTGTGGTGAGCGGAGAGCAGGGGAAGCTTTAATGTGATGTAGTGATTGACAGAGATATATGGTATAAAATCTGAAGTTTTAGAATGAATACTTTCCCTGGTTATCTTTCACCATATGCAAGTAATAAGTGCCAGTAGGCATCCAAATATTTATTGTAATGAGTTGGTAAATAATCTTTTTCTTCTCCCTTAAAAAATACATAGAGCTTGTGGACAAGTGTATAGGATCAAGAATTCACATCGTGATGAAGAGTGATAAGGAAATTGTTGGCACGCTTCTAGGATTTGATGACTTTGTCAGTATCCTTTAAAAGACAGTGATGGTATGAGTTTTCCTTCAGTATTTTAAGAACAGAAGAACTATAGACAATTTACTTACTGACAACTATAAAAAAAAAATCAATGCATTCTCAGAGAAGCTGAAATAATATTTTAAGTGGATATATAACTGAAAGAAGATAAAGTTCCTACCAGTCACAAGCCTTTTGAATTCAGGCAGAAAGCCAGAGTAAATTTCACCTTGTATAGTATTTCCTTAACACAAATTTCAGATATGGTACTGGAAGATGTCACTGAGTTGTAAGTAGTGTTAAAAATTAAAGAATTGTTGGGGGTGGGGGGAATCCCTCTTTAAGGCACTTTTAGTACTGTGGAATCAGAAAAATGATGTATGAGAAAACATTGCCTGTTGAATTACTATTAGAAATTTTAGCCGGGACCGGTTTGGCTCAGTGGATAGAGCGTCGACCTGTGGACTGAAAGGTCCCGGGTTCGATTCCAGGCAAGGGCATGTACCTTGGTTGCAGGCACATCCCTGGTAGGGGGTGTGCAAGAGGCAGCTGATCGATGATTCTCATCGATGTTTCTAATTCTCTATCCCTCTCTCTTCCTCTCTGTAAAAAATCAATAAAATATATTTTTTAAAAAGAAAAGAAAAGAAATTTTATCTACTGACACAATGCTAGTAAATTTGGATCTGAGGGTTTTTGCCTAATGAAATGTTACTAAATTGCTAGAAAGTTAATGGAGACTAATTTAGTGGAAATTATATTTAGGATAAAAGATACTAAAATAGAGCTCAAGTCAAATCAAGGAGTTGATAGAGCATTTAATGTAATGTATGTATAATATAAAATGTAATGATGACTCAATTAACATAAAGATCATAACCAGTATCTGTTTTCAAAATTGAAATGACTGTGGATTGGTTAAATGATAGGAATCAATACTAAGTACAATAATAGTAAAAGAGTGAAGATAGTAAACCTTTTATTTCATATTTGATCTTCTTGGCAAGTTTCAGCTGCTTTTACGAAGATCAGCCCTCGTCGGTGTGGGCCTTGGGCCAGTCAGTCCCCGGTGCTGCCTTTGGGGAAGACAGTACACCCTCCAGGAGATAGCCTGTGTCTCTGAAAACGGTGGATACAATTGACCTCATGCTCATTTATATGCAATAACTGTCTTAGGGGTCGAACTGTTGGTTTTGATGATCTGATTTTCTTGACTGTTTTTTTTTTTTTTTTAATCCATTTATTTAGTGAAATCACACCAGAAGGAAGAAGGATCACTAAATTAGACCAGATTTTGCTAAATGGAAATAATATAACAATGGTAAGACAGTAAAGCTGTTTTATTTTGATGTTAGACCATTTCTTGTGGGGAAGGGTGTACAGAGCTACTTTGCTTGACCAAGTGCTCCCAGCCCAGCGGTGCGTTAGATGGGAGAGGGATGCTCTGGCGTTCAGGGCTTGAAAGCTGAGCTATTGATGGTGACATTAGGCATGAAGATGAGTTTGCTTGTACTTTTTAATAATGTATGTTACTAAGGGTTGTTGTTGAGGCACTAAGTATTAATTGCTGATGGTGGAATTGTGCTGGGGCCATGGAGAAAATGGGGATGTGAGGGAGGGGCAGAGGCAAAGTGGCTTTGGTCAGGAGAGCTCTCAGTAGGTGTTTTTAAATGATGGCAGTGGTGGTGTTATTCAACTGTTTCCTCCTTTGCAGCTGGTTCCTGGAGGAGAAGGACCTGAAGTATGAATGGATTTCCTTGACTTACATTAGATTCTGTTTTGTCTTATAACGACAACAAATTATAATTTTTTTTTAACCTTTCACTGTTTGGATTCTGTGAAGCCAAGTTTCCCGTTAAAGGGGAAAGCTTTGAAGAGGCATTGTAAATGCCATTTTTTTAAGTTAATCATGCTTATCTTGGGGGAAAAGAACACTGAAGACTAAAATAAAGGTGGTTTTGGTTAATTGTCATTTATTTATTATACTGCAATAGCCATTGGAACAAAGTTTGTGGTTATTTTGTCAGTTGTCTCGTCATTTTACGTCTGTTTTCTTATTTACATGACCACTTGGTTCTCAAAAATTGTCCCAACAAAATGATGAATTTTGAATTTTGAACAGGTACATTTAACCTGAAATAATTCAATTTCGTTCAAACTGTGATGCTTTGAAATTAGGATTTTTCTACTGCACTCAAGTTTCAGTAACTTCTCTTAAAAACAAACAAGCAAAATAGACAGGTAATCTGTGCACATTGTAGAAATGCACACAAATGAAAAGGAAAACTTTGCTACAAATGAAAAGGAAAACATACTTTGCTATCCTCCTAGACTTTTTCAGTACACATTTTATATTTACAAAAACTGTTTGCCCTAATTACGCTGTTTTGTGGCCTCCGTTGAAGAGTTTTTAAAAATTTAAGTGGTGAATGTCTTTCCGTGTCATATTTCAGCAACATTAATGTGTGCACAGTATTTCATTAAATGGGTTTACCATAGTTTATTTAGCCTATTCTTATTATTGGCCACAGTAGTCTAACTAAATCTTTATACATTTTTATTTTTCTTTGAAGAAATTCAGAAGTGTGTACTGTCAAAAGGTATATATTGTCATGTTGCTAACAATGTTTTCAGTTTTTATTACATTGTATACCACCATTGTCTATGTTCTCTTTGTCATTATGATAGGCAAAACTTGGTATGTTTAAAATTTTCTTTACTAATTTTGTATTTTGTGGATTATGTCTATGAGGCTTTTGCTATTGAGATGCTTGTCTTGTTTCTTACTAATTTGTAAGAATTCTTAAGAGTTCCTCTTAGTCATGTATTTTGCAGGTAAATTCCCCAGTTTGTAGTTTGCCTGTTAGGGGTACATTTTTTGACAAATAAAAAAAATATTTTATGTAGTCATATGTTGGTCTTGTTCTTTGTGGTTTTTGTCTATGGTATACATGATTAGAAAGACCTCCTTTGCTGAAATGTTTTCTTGGTACTTTATATTTTCTTTGTTTAAGTCTTGAGTCCATCTCCAGTTTTAATGCTTCCACATGAGAAAAGGACCAACTTTATTTTCTAAAAGCAAAGCACTGATTTGTAGTATTTTAAAAAAATATATTTTACTGATTTTTTTACAGAGAGGAACGAAGAGGGATAGAGAGTTAGAAACATCGATGAGAGAGAAACATCGATCAGCTGCCTCCTGCCCACCCCCTACTGGAGATGTGCCCACAACCAAGGTACATGCCCTTGACCGAAATCGAACCTGAGACCTTTCAGTCCAAAGGCTGACACTCTATCCACTGAACCAAACCGGTTTCAGCTGATTTGTGGTATTTTTATTTTATTTTATTTTCATGCTGTAAATACTCCTGCTGTGGCTGATTTTATGCTGCCCAGGGTTTAACAGCTGGCTTGCAAACTTCCCAAAGTTTAACGGTTGGTTCTCAGGAGCCACTGCTTCTGACCCTCGTTGGAGGAATGCTTTCCCCCCCGTTGCTTCTTTCCTTTTGGAGGGAGGTTAAGTGATGTAACGTCATCCTCTCACCACCCTTTTACTCTATCTGCTGTCGTCATGCTCAGCTCTTTCTTCTTTCCTTCCAGGGGTTTGTTGCCTGCAGGCAGCACATACTCTTGGTTCCAGCGTGCTCTGAGTGTCGGAGCAGCCTGACCTCACTTAGGGAGGCCTGCAGTTATCTTGTCTGTGGCCAGGTGGCCCAGTTGACTTCTGGGCTTCAGTAATAGGAAGTTCACTTGCCTACAGATAAAACTGTCTCTTAATCTAGTCTTTAAAAGTGATAAAGATGAGGGTATGGTTCTCCCATCTGCTTATACTTTTCCAAAATTCAAGTAGATACTGTGACTTATAGGGGTCTCCATGAAGACGTGAAGGGGGGGGGGGGTCCAGCAGGCCTGTGGTTTTGTGGTACATAAATAATTTGGGAATTCCAGACAAGTTAACGCCAGCCCACAGACATAAGATATATCCTCTATCATCTGTCAATAAAAATGATATTTTGAGCCCTGTCTTTACCATTTTGCCTTTTTTCTCAGTTGGTTTAGACCTCAATCTTGGAAGAGGGATGCTGATTATTGGTCCACTCAAGTCTCTGCAGTACTAATACAACTTCCTTTGTCTTCCCCATGGCTTCCTGTCACCCCCGGGCATCTGTCCTCCATGCCATTAGAGTATTCGAGTGATCTATTTAAAATGTAGAATAGTCAGGTGACACTGTCTTTCAAGCCTTTCAGTAACTTACCTCTGTACAACAAAAGCCCAAGTTCCTTGAGACCATGAGGGAGGGATACCTGTTGACCTTGACAGCCACGTCTAGATCTTGCCTTAGTAACAGAATTTGTAATGCTGACTGTTTGGACTTTTGGCTTTACTCATGTTGGGCCCCTTGGGAATGCCCTTGACTTTAAACATTATTTGATTTCTCTTCAAGCGTAACTTCTTCCAGGAAGTCCTACAAGACCCCCCACCCTTCCACCACTTCTCAGTGCTTATACGTGGTAGTTGGTCGTGGAGACTTCAAAAGTGATGTTGCATTATACTGTCTTGAACAGTATCCTCAAACAGTTCATGCCATGCGAAGTCCTGTTTTCAGGGGAGACAGATCTTGTTGCACCCTTGGAACAGAAACTGTAGAGTTTGGCTGCCACTTACACAACCAGAGCTGCCGTCATCTGAATATCTTTAAATTTTTTTTCTAATTTCATAAAGTGACATTAGGGATTTTCAAGGATCTTGTTGAATTTTTGTGAACCATGTATTTTTAATTACAACCAATGAATTAATGATTTAATTGATACAAATGTAGAAATGAGTAAAGAAAGAGACCCAGCTATGGGCCAATGGTAAAGACTGGTGGTGAATGAGTCATAGATGAAAATATATATCTAAAACTGAGGTCCAATGTGGAACTTCCTTAGTCTATTTCTTCTATTGAAGCTGTCTACAGGGAGATGCTAGGAATAAGCAGATCATTATCTTACTGACTTTATAAATGTAGATTTGTTATTAATGGGATAATGATAGAACTATTAAATATAAATAAATGTATAAAGGACAGAAGCATTGTTCAACTATGAGAATGTATGTGGTGAGGTAAGAAACATTGAAAACCCTATGCACATTAAGTAGTAAATGGATACAGGCTTGACCTCTGACTAAGGTCGTAAAGATTCTGATTAGGAATTTTATTCTGGTTCAGCCTCAAGACTGAGTTGTGTGTTTTTTTGTAAAGATAATAATTATGTATACTAAGGAAAGGACACTCCTAAATCCTGAATCAGTGAAATATGGAAAGGAAGGATTAATGGTGACTAGGTTAAGAGTTTGACTGGCATGGCTGATTGACGGAATGGGAGGATCAGAGGCAGGACCTCAGAGCTCCAGTGGAGACCCACCTACTGACACCTGAGGAGTGTAGCTAGCACTTATCTCAGCCCAACCACCTCTCCTGGTCTGTGCTCTGTCTCCTCCAGTCGTGAGGAGTGTGAGGTCAGCAGGCATGAGGCTGGAGCAGAGAAAGGTCGGAAAACACAGTCTACTTTATCCGAGGTGATGCTGGCTGAATCTTGGATTACTAGACATTTTATTCTTGAGTTTAATAAGAAAAATCTTGTATGACATTAGCTGGTCGCCAGAGGGCGCTGTGGAACAGGCAGCTAGTTGCTAAGCCAAGGCTTTTAGTATTCCTCTGAACTTGGTTGGAATTCAGGAGGATGGTGACCTCTGGCTGACCAGAGAGCTGGACCCCAGCACTCAGGCTCCTCCCCTGTCCTTTATGTGTACATCCCGCCCACCATAGGAACACAGTAGCAGCTGTTTCCAGGATGCAGCCTGAGAGTAAGGTGTTGAGACCATCTGGACAGAAGTTTCTGGACTCAGGTAAGGCCTCTCTATACGCATTAGAGTTTCAGGCGGGTGGGTGTGGATCTACTTGTTTTGAGGTTGCCCAAGACAAGCCTCGTAAGTTACTTCTCTGGTTTATTAAGCCTGCCACCTACTAATCTGGAGTGCTCTGCCTCTTTCTTCAGTCTCTCTGGCCCCCATATATGGGGCCAGTTTCAAATTTCACCCGGCAGGCCCCGAGGTTTAATTTTGAACCAACAATCCTGCATTTGAACTCAGATTTCTGGTCCTTCCACTGTTATACTCACTATTGGATCACACCACAGAGCAGGTAAAGGGTTCAAAATTATTTTATTTTACACTGCCTTATTCTTTAAAAAATTATAAAGTTATTGTTGAAAGTATTACATATTCCCATTTTATTTTTTCCCTCCATTGACCCCCTCCAGCCCATCCTGCTCCCACCCAGGGCCCTCACTGCCCCATTGCCTGTGGCCATGGGCCACACATATATTCGCACAAGGTTCTTGGTTGGTTACTTCCCACCCACACACTCTCCCCTGTCTTCCCTCCAAGATTCCCCACTCTGTCCCATGCTTCTGTCTCTGGATCTGCTCGGTTCATCGATTTATTTTGTTCATTAGATTCTACATGTGACACTTGTCCTTCTCTTACTGATTTATTTCACTTAGCATGATACTCTCCAGGTCCCTCCATGCTGTCTCAAATGGTAAAGGGTTCTTTTTTACTGCTGCATAGTACTCCATGGTATAAATGTACCACAGCTTTTTTGTATTTTAGTTGTAATTCCAGTTTGTTCCTGGGAGCATGTCCATGCAGCATCTACTTACTCTGCTGCCATTTTTAATCTCCTATGCTGCTTTTTGAAAATGGAGCCCTTTTCATATTTTCAGTACAAGGTGCCTTTTCATTGTCTAAGTGTAATGTGAATGGAAACATGGGCTCTAGAATCATACTTACGTGGAGTCTAATCCCAATCAGTCATTTATTAGTTTTGAGTGTAGGTGGCTACTTACTTAATGTCTCCAGCCTTAATTCTCTCATATGTAAATTGGGAAAAATAACTACCTCCCAGATTGTAAAATTAACAGATAACACGTATAAAGCATCCAGTATACTTTCAGTCATAGCAAGTGCTCAATAAATAAATGGTGATTATTACTATTATTTAAAGAGCCTCCAGATCAGCTTATTTTTATGTTTTTTCTAGGACAGCAATTCCAGTTCAACAATTCAAGCTACCTGTCACTTAGTCCATAATATCCCCCCCCCCCCCCCCCCCAAGAACTGAGCCCTTAGTCATCTTGGAATCTTTTGTCACAAAGCACATGCTAGGACACTGGGGCTCAAATGATATTTGTTGGATTAAGTGGAAGTTATCTCTTGTCCCATAATTGCCACCCTTGAGACATGGGCCGTATTAACACTTCCTCCTGGCAGCCCTGTTATTTGTCATTGGTTTTAGCCAGCTTCAAGGTCAATGTCTCATGAGGGTAGTAAGAACTGGGAAGCACCTTATTTTTCCCTCTACTGAGTCACCTGGAGAGCATATCTTGGTGATTGCAGCTGGAAGTGTGACATTTAATTAGCAGAGAAAGTCGAGGCAGGCTAGAGGCAGCATGTGCCAACAAGAGGGTGAGGAAAGGCTGGGGGAGAAGTGACAGGCTCGGTGGGCGATTTGGTCCCGGTTTTCACATCACTTCAGGAGGCGATTGCAGAAGCTTGAGGAATGGGAACCACAGATGAGTCCCCCGGGCACTTAGTTTCTTCTGCCTGATTTATTTAGGAAAATAGATCGTGAGCTCCCAAGAGGTGAGGCCTCATCTAACGAAGCCTGGCCTCCTGCTGGCTTGGTGGCAGGTGCTTGAGGATGACACAGCTTGACTGAGATCTCTGGCCTCTCACATCACAGGACCAGGGGGTGCTGAGTTGAAATAGATGAGTGGTCTTTATAGATGAGTGGTCTTGACTGAGGGACTCGGGAGCTGGGCAGAACCAGTGCTTAGATCACTGGGACCTGGTTCACAGCTCTGGATTTGTGTTTCATTAAATAACTGGGTACTATAGCCTAGCCAAGTTGACACATAAAACTAACCATTACACCCCCCTTATACAGACGAGAAAACTGAGGCAGAGGGTTAAGAATGCCCAAAGTGTGGGCTGGGATGTGACAGACTCAGATTCCAACCCACAGTGCTCTTCGCTACTGCCCTGCTCTCCAGCCTAACCGGCTGCCTCTTTCTCCTTGGGATTGCTGTACTCAGCTATGTGCTTTCGTTATGTCCCACTGCACATTGAATCTGAGGAGGCTCTGGGAAATCACCAGACAATTCCCACAAGAGCATTTGGAAGAATATGAAGGGAAAGAAGAGGAGACCCAAGGTGGCTGTACCCCTTTATGTGCCAGACACAGTGCTAGCACCTGCACATCCGTGGTCTCACTGAACACTCAAAACAGCAAACCTTCCGTAACTTGAAGTTTGTTGCTCATATTAGTTTCCTTCATACTTTTTTTGTTATTTTTATTGTCTAAAGTTTTACTTATGTCTCCTTTTTCTCCGATTGACCGCCCTCCTCCCCCCACCTTGATACTTTTCACAGGGCCGGGAGTAGTGTAGACACCCATTAAATGCCTGTGAATCAATGGAATTATTGCCCAGTGGGGTAACAGGAAACCATGGTGATCACTGGGAAGAGCTTTCTGGGCAGGGCAAAGGATTTTATGTGGGACCCAGTACCTTTCAGGGAATGAAAGAATAATCCCAGCTCCTATTTGTTGCCCTGGAGAGGGAGGAGGAGTCTTCCCCAGAGACTCATTGGGAAATTACCTGCAGGTGAACTCGCTAAAATTACCCAGTCCTTTTGTGCAGCACTCTCCCCAGGCTGGAAAACAGCCTTTTACGTCATCTGGACTCTGAAACCTGCTCCTTCCGAAGGCAACGTCTCTCCACTTCCTAGGCTCGGAGTTCCTGCCATCCCGGCCCTGGAAAGCGTCTCCTGGAGGGAGGTACGCGCGTAGGTTTCTGCCTTGTGGCTCGTTCCACATCAATCCCTCTTACAAACTCCAAGCAGTAAACACAGCCACCGGCCTGCAAAGGGTTTCAGGATAAATGTAGGCAGGGTTCAGAATCCAGTTAGTAAAAGATACCCTGGAAGACAATCCTCAGTCCATTTCTCCTTCCACGCTGGGAGGACTGGTGCTTTCGGAAGTTCCCTGGAATTCTTTAAAACTGGGTTTCAGGGACCTGCTCTTCCTGAGAGGTGAAGAGGCACTGCTCTGTGTGTGAGGAGCAAAGGGCAGGAGGGTTTGGAGTTGGCTTCACCTGGTCTGAGTCCGGAAGGTGTCACTTCCTGGCTATTTGAGATGGAGAGAGCCTCCCTCTCCAGGTCGCAGTTTCCACGGGTCTGTGTATGTGCCGTGCATACATGGAATTGTGAGGCTGTCACGCGCCTCATATGGCTGTGGTGAGCATTACCGGGAGACGGTGTTTGTACCGAACCTGGCCTGAGTAAGGTGCTCAGCGCACATTGGGTCCCTTCCTTCCTTGAACCTGAAACCTTGACATATAGGGACAATTTTCTAACCAACTGAGCTACCCGGCCAGGGCTGAATTGTATACTTTAAAATGGGCCATTGTATGCTACGTGAATTTTACTTCAGTTAACTCCCTCCCCCTCCTCAAACAGCTGGGAAGTTAAAATATCTGAGGCCCTACCTTTCTCGGCCCCACATTCTGCTCTGCCTCTTAAGCATATTCATGTGTCACAAGGGATGCGAGGTGACTACCTGTCTTCGGGTGACTCATCATCATTTATTAAGCTACCTGGAGGCTTGAGAGCAGTGCATTTCGGGCAATTTGCTGATTCCCTTAGGCAGTCTTAATGCCAAGCCTCGTGGGTAGCAGAAATAGCATATGATTAGAGCAGAGGCAATTACTCTTAGAAAAGCACCGTTTCAAAAGCTCTTGTTCTGAGCCATGTGGCTAAGTGGAGACACATTAGGATGCTGCCTAGAGAAGAGAAGTGAAGTTGTTTTCTCCTCTTTAGGACGGAGAGGAAACCTAAACTCTGTTCCAGGCAGTTAATTCTTCGTCTGGGGGTGGGAGTGGTGGGTTTGGGAGAGGGCTGTTGGCGATGGGGTAGTCTTAGGAGGCCTAGTGTTTGTATTCCCCCGAAAGCTGCTTCAGTTCTTTGTTGCTGTCTCCCTGGTGATAAGAAGGAGCTGTTCACACTTCCCATTTGTCTCCATCATAGAGTCTTCTGGGCTCTGATTAGTGAGCGGGACAGGGCAGTGGCCCATTCTCAGGGACCTGGTTTCTTTTTCTGTTCTAGGATCCCTTTCTGGGGCCTTGCTCTTCAGTAACATACATCAGAGCAGAGCAGAGCAAAGGGGGATCACCTCTCAGGTCCTTATTTGGAAGCAGATCCTGAAACGCACATTCTTATTAAGAAGGAATTCAGAGCATGTGGGTAGTGGGAACTTCTACTCTTCACTTTGAAACCCTCTCAGACAGGATGTCAAAACAACCCCCATCGTCTTCCACTTCCTACCCACCACCGTAAGCTCCAGTACAAGTCCTGGCTGCAGCATTGACTTAAAGGACAAGTCACTTCACATTTCTTTGTCACACTCTCCACATTGCTGGGTAACTGTACCTAAATCCCATTGTTGTTGTGGAGACCAGAGGAATTGGAGATGCCCTGGTCTCAGCTGGCATTGCCGCTTCTGCTTCGACCTCCCGTTCCTGTTAGGTTGCCATTGGGCTCCCCGTTGATTGCTGGGATTCAGCCCTCTCCTCCTCACTCAGGGCTGTGACTCGTCCTGTGGTTTCCAGGCCATAGCTGAATAATCTGTTGTGACCCCAGCTCCATTCTGAATGAATGGCCTTTAGACAAACGGGCAGAAAGTTCTTCAGAAGTTAACAAGTAGAATAAATGCACAGGATCCAAAATAAGCCTGTCATCCTCAGAATGCTGCAGATGTGATAAAGGGTGGGAGTTTGGCATGACACAGTGGTTGAGAACATGCGTGGGGCTGCTGAGTCAGAAAGACCTAGATTTGAGTTCGTATAAACTTGGACAGGTAGCTTAAGCTCCCTGAACCTGCTTCCTTGTCTGTAAAGGGATTAATACCGTACTGACCTTGCTGTGTCGTAGTGAGGATATGAGATAAGGTGGCTAACGTATTAATATTATGGTAGGCCAGCATTTTATACAGAGATTTCAATGGCCAACTTACTATGTTCCCCCATTTCACAGAAGGATAGAGAGGTGAGATAAGCCTCAATGTCACACAGCTAGTAACTTGTGGAGCTGGGCTTTGCATGCAGGATAGGTCACCTGACACCCTGCTCTGAACAAGAGGCTAAGTGCTACCTTTAATCCCCAGCACACAGAAGCCCTTCCGAAAGACCAAGTCGGAATGTTACTGTTCGTAAGTTATCGTTAAGCGGGAAGTGTCACTGGGTGAATTTGTTTAACATTACTAAAACGTGGATGAAACAGAACAATCAGCCCAGCACATGCAGGGGTCCTTCAAAGTCTCAGAGAATTACAGACATGAGGCTTCCTTTTCTGGCTTTATTCCTACCACAGGGTAAGGGCAGTTAAGAACCATTGGAACACTCCTGCTTTAGATTTCTATCACAGGGCCTTTGGCAAAAACTGAGCCGCAGTAAACCCATTGGGCCTTGCAGGCAACACGGTGGCATGCTTGCCCCTCTCCTCACCTCTGTCTTTGACAGACATCTTTATCACTGAGCTCTTTCCTGCTCTGCCTGGATGTGGCTGCAGGTTCCTGTTGAACCCAGTGCTGCAGGCAGACGCTACCAATCAAATGCAGGCACACTGAATGGCACCGATTTGCCACGTCTGCTGTATTTTTGTCAATCTTGATCTGTCAGAAGCTGAGATGTTAAAATTCATCATGTGAAGAGGAGTTGAGGAAGCTGGGAAGGGGGACTCCCGGGCCTTTCAGATTTGGTCTTTTTATTTAGACCACGAAATCTAGTGTTTTATTTTTTCTTCTTTGATTCTTGGGAGTGATTCAATTTCATTTCATTTAACACAGCTAAGGCAAAACATGAAATTCAGCAGAGTAGGAATAGTAAAAATTCTGCATTTAGGTTCAAAAGCCCATGGATCAAGTGGGGGAAGCATCTCCCACAAAATGGGCTGGAGGTTTCAGTTGATGAAATTCTCAGAACACACTGCTGGGAGTCCTCAGTCAGCTAGATAAGAAGGAACAGTTCCGAAGTATTCTATCCCAACGAGGCCATCTGCATCATGGTCTCCGGTTCAGGGATTCAATTTACATTAAACAGCAACAGTTAGAGGGTATTATAAGGAGCACGTGGCCTGGCTGGCATGGCTCAGTGGTTGAGCATTGACTTATGAACCAGGAAGTCATGATTGGATTTTTGGTCAGGGCACATGCCCAGGGATCCTCGATTAATCAGGGGGGCAGCTGATTAATGATTCTCCCATCATTGATGTTTCTATCTAGCTTTCTCTCTTCTTTGAAATCAGTAAAAATACATTAAAAAAAAAAATTGTGCATGGAGGAGAACAAAGGGGCTGAACAACCTGTCACATGGGGAAAAGCTGGTGGTGCTTGATATAGAGGCGGATGGGAGCACAGTGGCTATCCTCATCTATTTGCTATTTTATCCCTAGAACAGCGGTCGCCAACCTTTCGGACCTCTCAGACTACTGGTTGGTGACCGCTGCCCTAGAAGGAGACACAGTTGATTTGGTGTTGCTCTGTCAAGACTGTTTATTTCTTTTCAGTAATTGGATTAAAAATTGTGGTAAGATATACTTGGTATAAGATTTACTACCCCAATCATTTATAAGAGTACAATTCAGTGATGTTGTGTAACCAATATCCAGACCTTTACATTTTTCAAAACTGAAAGTCTACCTGTGAAACAGTTCCCCTTGTCTCCTTCCCCCAGCTCCTGGCAACTACCCTGTACTTTTTGTTCCTATGTGTTTGACTGTTTTAGGCACCTCACATAAGTAGAATCACATAGTGTTTGTCTTTTTGTGACTGACTTGTTTCACCTACCCTGTTTCCCCGAAAATAAGACAGTGTCTTATATTAATTTTTTCTCCCACAGTTGCGCTAGGTCTTATTTTCAGGGGATGTCTTATCTTTCCAAGCGCTAGGTCTTATTTTCGGAGGATGTCTTATTTTTGGGGAAACACGGTAGCATCTGGTCCTCAAGGTTCTTCCACATTGTAGCATCTCAGACTTTCCTTTCTTTTTAAGGCTGAATATTATTCCATTGTATGTATAGACCATATTTTCTTTACTCATCTTTTGATAGACATCTGGGTTGCTTATACCTTTTGGCTACTAGAAATATTGCTTCTATGAACATGAGTGTAATAAAATCATTTGAGACCCTGTTTTCAATTTGGGGGGTATATATTCAGAAGTAGTGTTGCTGAGTAATATTTGTTTAATTTTTTGAGGAACTGCTATACTTTTTCTGTAGTAGTTGCACCATTTTACATTCCTACCAAGGTTTCCAATTTCCTCACATCCTCTCTAATACTTGTTCTTTTCTGTTTTATTGAGAGCAGCCATCCTAATGGGTGTGCGGTGACATGTCATTGTGATGGGGAGTGCTTCTTAACCTATGGGAACCCATGTGCCTTTTGAAAGAAGAGAAAAATCTTAAGCCCCTTTATTTTATTTTATTTATTTTATTTTATTACTTTATTTTATTTTTTATTTTATTTATTTTTGCTTGTCAAATGATCTTTA
Source organism: Pipistrellus hanaki (assembly GCF_964339955.1). Lineage (NCBI taxonomy): Eukaryota > Metazoa > Chordata > Mammalia > Chiroptera > Vespertilionidae > Pipistrellus > Pipistrellus hanaki. The sequence continues at coordinate 9,696,014 of NC_140512.1, read as the reverse complement.
GTTGAATCCTTTTCTTTTGTAGTTCTTACCTAGCCAGACATTTCACTGTACCACTGTTGATATCATCTATGATGTCATGAGGGTGGCGGCCATCAACATTGCACCCCACAGACTGGCTGTCCCCAGGATCTCTTTAATGGTTCCAGAGAGTTCTCTAGCTAAAGATCGGCGCCTCATCTGTCGGGCAATGCTGACAATCTCATCGAATGTGATATTCCCACTGTGCTTAATGTTTTTTGCTTCTTTCTGTCTCTTGGTGGTTCTTTGAGGGCTTTGATGATCAGGGTAGAGGCAGAGGGCAATACTTCATTCTGGGCCTGTCTGTTCTGAATGGTCAGTTTCATTGTAATCCTCAGACCCTTCCAATCACCAGTTGCTTTGGTGATGTCATCACCAACCTTTTTTGGAGACAGGCCCAGGGGGCCGATCTTCTGGGCCAGGGCAGACGTGGCACCCACTTCCCCACGGTGCGCCTCAGGTATACGACTGATTTCATTGGGGTCGAACTTCATCGCCATGGTGGAGGCAGCTGGTGTCGGACGAACCCAGATTTGGGACGACCAAAGAAAGTTGCACCTGAGCCTCCTCCGAGCCGAAAGCCGAAAGCTCAAGCCACTTTAAAATTTTAAAAATCATCATATACTTTGTCTGTATTTTAACATGAAGGAGAAAATGAAAGATATGTCACTGTGGTGGAATTGAGTGATTCAAAATTTATTCTATTATATTATTTTCACATGTAATTTTTTGCAGTAATGTAATTACCACATGAATCTTCTAATTAATTTTCTTTCAATGAGCATGAATTCGTGCACTAGGTCACTAGTATATTTCAAAAAGTAATGACCTCTCCATTGCTAAGACATTTATTAGGGGCTGTAATTCTTACTTTTACTTTTTTATTTTGTCAGCATCCAATAGAAGGAAGTCCTTTATTGGATGGAAAATTGGAATATAGATGGCCCAAAGGTCCGCCTTCACTTTTCTGTTTGGTTTTTATAGTTGGAGCCAGAAGACCTGATAGTTTGAACTGGATTTGTATCTCTCCTCACCCACTGCTTACTTTTGGGCAATCCATTTTAGTTTTTAAACTTGGTTTTGCTTGCATATAGAAGGAGGGTGACAATACCTTTAACTTTTCAAATTTACCAGGATACTGCAAAGACAATGAAACAACGGAAGATTTAGCAGGAAAATGTCCTGGGTGTCATTGTTATTAAGAACAATAGTTTATTCCTGAACTGTACCCAGGGGTTTAGCAATGACCCCATGATGCCAGGGCTCCATGTAGCAACCCTTTCTGGCTCTCAGATTTCCCTGTAGCAGGTCATCCTTGACCTTTCAAAGCTGAGTTACATGCATTTTCCCCTTTAATTTCCATGCCTAGTGCCCAGCATATTCCCACTGTCCCCATTGGACAGGGATTATGTCTATAGACAGTTCTCGGGTTACGTTGGACAGGATGTACGTCGTTTTGAGGTTACGTCACCATCTCCCATTTATTAAAAAAAAAAAGTTCCGTTATTTCGACGTATGTACATATGTACTTTATTTTTTTTTTATTTTTTTTTATTTTTTTTTACTATTTCACTTCATTACTGCTGTGTATTTGCTCTATGTGAGTGACATAGGTGCTTATGTAGGTGGGTTCTGACAGCGGAAATCATGTTACATTGCCCCGTAGGAACGGATCTCCGACATAACCTGAGGACCTACTGGAATTCTGTGTTTGTGTGACCGCAAAAGGATGTTGATAAGCAATTGATGCTAAAGGACCACAGCTGAGTTGTTTCTCTGCTCCTGTGTGTGTGCCTGGACTGGAAATCATTTGATTACTTGAGTTCTGGGCCTTCTAGAGCCCTCTGAACTTTCTCGGAAATTGTGACGACCTCTTCAGCAGGGAGCAGCTAGAATAGGCCGGCGACAAGGCGACGCTGTGAAGCTGGTGGATCGTGTCACTGTGCCTGCGCTGGAACAAGGTGGCGGCTGGGCTGTAAAAGCTGGATCCTGCTCTTGGCTCTGCTGCCACAAACATGCTGGTGGACTCATTTCTCTAACCTGACCAGGAGGAGGCTGGACTCTGGGATCTTCCAGATTCCTTTGGGGGCGATGGTTGTATAGAACCAGATTCCAAGTGAGCGACCCAGGCTCCAGTCTGGCCTCTGCAGGGTCTTAAGGAAATCATTTCATGCCTTCGAGCTTCCACGTTCTTATCTGTAAAATGAGGATAATATGTATAGAATACGATTGTTATAAGGATTACAGGAGACAAAGTATATATAATATCCAGGGCTCTCAAAGTACTCTTGCCTGCCCCCTTCCCTTTACTCAAACAGGCCCTGTCAGGGATGCTTATATTCTACAAGGGGACTCTTAAAAACAGTGTCGAATAAAACAAATCCAGACTTCATAAGGAATGACTTTATTCAAAAGGATTATTGCAAGGGGAGGGGCTATTGCATTTTTGGGAATGCAAGCTTCTTAAGAGTTAGGAGAAAGTGACTTCCTTTCCTAGAGAGGAGGGAACTGGCCGTGGGGAAGTGAGATGAAGGGTAGCACTAGTGGGTAGTAGATCAGAGGATGTTTTCCCAAGGCCAGCCTGTTTTAGGGGGTTGTCTGATGGCTCAAGCTGAGGGTGGGCCAAGTTCAGAGGCCTGAAGGAAGGAGAGAAGCTTAACCAAAGTTCGGTTAACAAACGTTTTGCCTAAGTGATCAATGGGAATGAAGTAATTCAGCTAGTTATCTATGAGGCAAAGCTCGGGAATTTAGAGGGTCAGTGTCTAGGTCATAGATCATAGGTTAGCACAGAGGCATCCTTGAGTCTTACCTAAATCCTTTGGGGAAGGTTTATTTATTTACTAGTAGCTCAGTGCACAAATTAGTGTACATTGGAAGGAAATTAATTAGAAGAACTATTTTAATATCACTGTTCGACCTTTCTCTGTAATAGAAGTGTCAACCAAATTCACTATCGACAATGACAGATGGAAACACACGCCTATGATTGGCATCAGCAAGAGCTTTATATATGTCGTGCATGCGCAAGTCAACTTAGCCTTTTCTAGATATAGAACAAACTTGCTTCATTCGACCTCTTTCTGATGTAGTTAAACTTTTTCCAGCCCAGTGAAGCATCCCAACTTCTCTTTCAGATAATTGTTAGTAGCACAGCAGTAAATATCAACACGAAGCACATTATTATTGTAGATCATGCAGGGAGAACAAAGGGTAAAATATTTAACTGCAGCAGTGTTGGACTATATTTTGTTCAGTGAGAAAACCTGAAGTCATTTTCAAGGTCCACCATTTCTTCTTTTCAGTCGGGTCAAGTTTCTAAGCTTTCTAAATCTACATTTTCCATCTAATGAAAAGAAAATAGAATTCCACTGAGTTTCCTACCTACTGGTACCTACCTACTCCAGGACTTCTGTGAGGATCAAATGATTTGAGGCACGGAAAATGCTTCACAGACATTTGGTTACAGTGTAAAGTGTTTGCACCTGGGTATAAAGCAAGGCGTGTTCCTGGGCTGAAGAAGCTTCAAGGAGGCTAGTTACTAGGGAGAGGAAGCCAGGTGTTGCTACTTGACGTCATTCTCCAGATGGAGGGAAGGACACAGCCTTTTATATAGACAGATTTTAGTAAGCTGTTTTCTGAGACAGGAAAGGGTGGGGATTTTCTTCACCTTCACGGCTTTCCGGTAGCACAGGGCTCAGGGAAAATTCAACATTGTCTGGTAAAACCTTCAGGATCCAAAGTCACTCAATTGCTGACATTGTCACGGGATGTTGATGGGTGAGTCACATCTTCCCTGTGGCCCTCAATGCACACTCTACTGAGCACCCACTGATGGAAACTGGGAGGGAGCTCACTTACCCTGGATGGATGCGACCCCAGGTCTGGAAGAGGACAGGCAAGATGCTGAGATCACCTCAGCTGGCATGTCTCTGACAGCTCCTCTCACCACCTGGGAGCTGAGCACACAGTCCCACTTAAAAAATACGAGTGAGCAAGGTGACAGGGAAGACTGTCTCAGTTTCCTGGGCTTGCCCCTTCCCACGCAGGGGGACAGGAGAGTGGTTCTTAGCAGCGGTGTCTACAGCCTGACTCTTAGTTGAGCAGATCCTCCGGCCTGGGGTAGGGTGCCAGGGAGAGGCCAGGGTTAGCCTGTGTGCTGGAGGGACTGGGGGTGGGAGGGAGGCCTTGGTGAACTCTTTACCATTAACAAATACGTTCATGTATTTTCCCAGTAGGTACAGCCAAGTGTCACTTAGAGTAGGTCCAGGACATCTTACCTCCTTCCACGCCCACCTTTGTATCATTGCTAATGACGCCAATGTCAGGTTTGCAGGAAAACCAAGTCAAGGTTCAAGAACAGGAAATGTTTGGTGAGGGAGCTCCCTTTCCAAAAGGCCATTTGCCCAGGGTGAGAATTTTTTTTTCTTCTACATGTCCATCAGATGAGCAAGGAAAGAATAAAAAAGGATTTAAATTATTAAAAAAATTAATATAGCTGTCTTTCCTTTTGCCTGCCCTGAAAAGATGGGTTGCATGGAGACACTGCCCCTGGGAACACCCACATGGTGTGGGGATTATAGGGTGTGTTCTCCTACATGATGGTGGGTCCTTTGTAAAATGTTAGCTCAGCTTCTGCCCATCTCACAGGAAACAATGTCAAGGATAGAGGGCTGTGTTAGGCCCTCAATTACCCTGTCCCAGTTAATCCTCTGGCTTGTCTCCACTTTATTTATTTTTTAAAATATATTTTATTGATTTTTTTACAGAGAGGAAGGGAGAGGGATAGAGAGCTACAAACATCGATCAGCTGCCTCCTGCACACTCCCCACCGGGGATGTGCCTGCAACTAATGTACATGCCCTTGACTGGAATCGAACCTGGGACCTTTCAGTCCGCAGATCAACGCTCTATCCACTGAGCTAAACTGGTTTCGGCATTGTCTCCACTTTAAATAACAGCGTGCTGGGCACTGAGTAGCACCTGGGCAGGTTGGGTTCCAGGCCAGCTGAGAGAAGTCCCTGTCACATAGTTCAACCTTAGGTTTGCTGTGTATTGCACATAATCCAGTGTCTGAAAACCTTTGGAATGCAGAGCAGTGTGGGTAGGACATTGGATCTAGAAATTGTAGCTCCAGGCACAAGACCCAGCTCCACCCTCACTAACCGGCTGGCTGTGGCTGGAACTTGTCCCAGGCTGCCTTTCTGCTTCTGGCCCCACCTTAGGCGTCACCACCTTTCCACTGCAGCCAGAGGAGGGATGGAGCCAAGGGCAGGCCTATGAATAGGGTCCAGCTGCTTTGGCTGCTGGTCAGGAGAGCTCCCAGGACCGGCTGGCGCCTGCCTCCCTGCTTTCCTGCAGAGAACCAGACACCCTGGCTCCTCTGGCACCTCCACCGCCCTCTGGCCTCCACCCTGCGCAGAAAGGGTGGGCAGTCTCGGTGCCCACAAGGGGGAGGTGCCCAGGGTGAGGGGCTTGGAAGAGGCTCTTTGGGAGGTAGGGTACCAAACCTTCCTCGGGCAGGGGTGAACAGGGCTCCTCGGGAACACACAGCCTGGAAAGTAGTGATATTGGCTCCAAAGAGAGCAATTGAGAAGAAAACAGGTAGGCTCCTCCTCCCGGCTTGCTAAACTCTCCGGTCTCCGTCTCCAGGGGACTGAGGCGGCCAGCCGCCGGGGGGAGGAGCAGGAAGGACTTGCTGGGCTTGGGCCCCAGGTGAATCAAGTGGGGAAAGAAGAGAAAAATGTATCCCTCACTTAATGTCACACCCCTTCCTCTCCCTCCCCTCCTCCTCAGGCCCCTCCTAAAATCTCGGGACAACCTGTCCACATGATCCCTTCAAGGGCCCCCTCCCACCCCATTCCTGACTGCCACAGGTGTGGTCAGGGCTGGGTTATCCTTCGTTCGCCTGGGATGGGCGCGCAGCCCCCCTGCAGCCTCCTCCTCCTCCGCCAAGGAGGGACCAAGGAGTGACTGCAGCCGGAGAGGATCAGAGGCGGAGCTGAGACTTGGGGGCGCTTTGGTGCAAGGAGGGAGTCAGCCTCTGGCAGGCTCCGGTGTGGGTTCCATGGGGAGGGAGCCCTGGCGGCGCACCTGGGCCCGCCCGGCCCGCTGAGATGGGCTCCGTCTCCTCCGCGCTGGCGCGGTCCCGCAGCGCCGTGGTGCAGCTGGGCTCGTCGCCGCCGCAGCCCGAGGCGCCGCCGGCTGCTCCCGAAGCTCGCAGAGACCCCTCCGCGCCCCCGAAGACCCGAAGGCTTGGGTCCCGGCGGAGTGAGCCGCCCGCCCCTCTGGCAGCCTGGGAGGCTCAGCCGGCAGCGCAGAGTCCAGGCGGGCGCGCGAAGTTAGCGAGTCCAGAGCTGTCCCCGGTGCTGAAACCTGCGAGCCCGGAGCTGTCCCCGGTGCTGAAGCCTGCGAGTCCGGAGCTGTCCCCGGTGCTGAAGCCTGCGGCGAGCACGTCCCAGCCCGACTTCCCGGGAAGCCGCGGCGCTGCTGGTGAGTCCCCTCACCCAGCGTAAGGATCGTGGGGGCTGCTACCTGGAGACCTGAGGGTCGGGGATTTGGAGCAGGGGCCGCTTTTTACCTTAGGGGGAGAAATGACGGCTCTGTCTCCCAACGGGATTTTGCCTATGATTTCTTTTACAAGAGAAAACTCATTTCTGGTCCCACCAGTGTGGCTCAGCGATTGAGCATCGAGCCATGAACCAAGAGGCCACCGGTTGTATTCCGATGCCTGGGTTGCGGGCTTAATCCCCAGTGGGGGGCATTCAGGAGGCAGCCCACCGATGATATTGCTCTTATGGATGTTTCTACCCTCTCTCTCTAAAAAAGTCAATAAAATATATTTTTAAAAAACCTCATTTCTGGTTCAACAATGGGTATTTCAGAAGGACCATCTTTCACAGGGGCTTAGATAGCAGCAGGCAAGGCACCCTAGAGATTCCTCTCCCCAGCTTTCTTCCGGCCCCAGCATCCCGGGAGAAGCCTTCCTTGTCCGGGGAGACAGGGGTAAAGGAGGTGCCCTTCCCTGCCTCCTCTCAGGGGACTGGGAAAGGGGCTGGAGTTTCCTGCTTGTCCAAGACTCAGTGCCACGTGCGAAGAAGGAAGTGGGTATTTGGACTAGTCTTTTCTGAGGGAACATGGTGTGTATGGTGGCTGGGGAGACATTTTTAGGACAGGTAACGGGAGAAGTGGAGACACAAGAGGGTCTGGGACTCCATCTGCTGCGCTCACTGTGATCTTGGGCAGGAGACCCTCCTAGCGCTTCAGTGTTATCTCCTGTGAGGCAGGGCTGACAGCGCTACCTGCCAGGCAGCTGGGAAGTCTGACCACATGCAGTGCATGTACAAGTGCTTTGACACTATAAAGTGTTGTGCGAATATTCAAGATGATGCCGGAACCAGGTCTCTGACCCTCTTCAGCTGAAACTTAAGGGAACAGTGAAACTTGTTCACTTTTCATTGAATATATGCAAAGGCTCCATTTCGTAGGGCAGGTCCTGCTTTGTGTAAATGGGAGAAAACATCCTTCGTTGTTACATATAATAATAATAATAATAATAATAATAATAATAATAATAATAAAACCCCACACAGCTCACACTAGCCTTTTGGTCTCACACATGAATCCCTGCTTCATCCCACCCACGGCTGCGATGCTCAGTGCTGTTATCTTACTGACTTTCCAAGGATTCAGTAGATTTAGTGGGCAGAGTTGGTTCCCCTAAGAGAAAAAGACGAGGTCAGTGGGTTGGCTTGCTTACACTTTGACTCATGAGAGGTAAGGATACATGTGTCTTTATACCCCTAGAATTTTTTTTTAAAAAATATTGTTTTTTCATTAGCTTTTATTTGTTCTTGTTTCATTCAAACAATCTCTTTAAACAAAAGTTAAAAGATACCTGCACATTGTCCTTGCGGTGGGGGATTTATCATGATAAAATGTTAGTTTTTTTCCATTCATAGGTCATGTCTTTTGGTTATCAATGGGAAGAGAACCAGCTTTGAAGTCAGGATACTGGGTTCTGCATCCTTGGGCAGGAGACTGTATTTTCAAAGCCTGTACTGTCTGCTCTTTCAAAATGAGTACAAAAAGAATTGCACCATCTTTTATGCCATAATTTTCAAAGGACATTGTGGGGATGCAAGCAGTTTGTAAACTAAGTATTGTACGACTGTAAGGCATTATTAAAGTACTATCTGAGGTTTAATATCTTCTCATGTGTAGGATACAAATTTAGATTTGATACAATCTTTTTAAAAAATATATTTTATTGATTTTTTATAGAGAGGAAGGGAGAGAGATAGAGAGTTAGAAACATCGATGAGAGAGAGTCATCAACCAGCTGCCTCTTGCACACCCCCTACTGGGGATATGCCCGCAACCAAGGTACATGCCCTTGACCGGAATCGAACCAGGGACCCTTCAGTCCCCAAGCCGACGCTCTATCCATTGAGCCAAACCGGTCTCGGCTGATTTGATACAATCTTATGGTCTAAGTTACATTGGATGAAACACGGAATTCCTTTGTGAAACTTCAATATTAATTTGTGTGTGTGTGAGAGACAAAGAGAGAGAGATCAATTGCATTATAAATCTGTGTATCTCTGGAAAACTATTACCATATTTTTTTCCTCACACTTTTTTATTTTTTATAATTAATGATACCTTGAATGTGGATACTTTATATATGTGTGTGTGTATATATATATATATATATATATATATATATATATATATATATATATATTTTTTTTTTACAGAGAGGAAGAGAGAGGGATAGAGAATTAGAAACATCGATGTTTGCATACCCCCTACTGGGGATGTGCTCGCAACCAAGATACATGCCCTTGACCGGTATCAAACCTGGGACCTTTCAGTCCGCAGGCCGACACTCTATCCACTGAGCCAAACCGGTTTCGGCTTTCTCACACTTTTGATAATGTGGATGGAAGACTCAGATATTGCAGCTTGTACATTTATAATGCCAGAAAAGCAATGCCTATTAATTTGCATTCAACTAATTTCTGTTCTGGATTTGATGACTACCTCTTGGAAATACTGTTAACTTTAACATTTTGATTTTACAGGAATTAATTTTTTTTCTACTCTTGCTCCATCTCTCATTAGGAGAACCAAGGGAAAGTGCACTTGTCCTGAGAAGGAGGTGTCAGAGTTTTAAGGTAGAAACAGTTTTTGCTGGCAATAAAGCCAAGAGCTTTAAGAAGAAAGTAAAACTCAGGGTCAGAGTGGGGGCAGCAAGGCCAGCTGTCTCTCCTCAGGTAAATCTAAATGCTTCGAGCCTCTGAGATTTGTTTTATTCAGGAAGGTGATGGTGCCCTCCTCCTCTCTCATCCTATTGTTATGAAGATTAAATGAGATATGGTGTCAAAACCCAAGTGGGACCTGACATATACTAAACATGGGTATTCTGTATGTTTGTTTCTTTTCAGAGCTTTGAGGCCACACTTACTGGTAGAAAGAAAGGAACAAGTTGAACCATTTTCAATAAAAGGGTATCTCAGAATAAACAGATAACCAAACCAAACAAAAAACCTTCCACTGGCATTTGTCCATCTATATTATAAAAAGCCTGTTGTCACGCCATCATGCTGTAATGACCAATCAGCAGGAGGCTGCATGTGTGGGATGGGCAGGGACTTGACTCTGGAGGATTTGACTGGAGGTGCAGGTGGATTTCTGGGTCCCACCACGGTGGCTGTGGCGTGGCTGCAGGACTCTGGGTCCTGGATCTCGCACGATTTTTGCACAATGGGCCCCTAGTTGTGTAATAATCTGCAATAGTTTGTCAGAGGCTCCCAAATTTTCTTAGGAATTCCTTTGGCGAGGGAGAAATTTTGACATTATTGATTAAAGTGACTTTTGATTACTAATCTGTACATTAAAAATTATTGGGGCTTGTTGAGCTGGTATTGCTCAGTGGTTGAGTGTCAGCCTGTGAACCAGGAAAACACAGTTCAATTCCTGGTCAGGGCACATGCCTGAGTTTTGGAGTCAATCCCCAGTAGGGGGTGTGCAGGAGGCAGCTGATCAATAATTATCTCTCATCATTGATGTTTCTATGTCTCCCTCTCCCTTCCTCTTTGAAATCAATACAAAATATTTAAACAAATTATTGGGGCTTTTTAAATTTTCAGTTGTTATCCCTTTAATTTTTTTGTTTGTTTTTGGTTTGCTGTATTAACATTTGGAAAAGATGTCTCCTCCATGATCTAGCTTCCAAGTGCCATTGATATTTGTCAAAAGGTGGTCTTGGAACATTGTCTTGTTGAATTTCTTTTTTTTTTTTTTTTTTTTTAAATAAATTTTTATTGTTCATATTATTACAAGTGTTCCTTTCCCCCCCCCTTCCCACCCCACCCTCTGCCCTTTCCCCACTCCCCATTGTCCTCATCCATAGGTGCACAGTTTATATGTTCAGTTTCTTCCCACATTCCCCTCTCCCCTTTTCCCCAAGAATCATCAGTTCACTCCCCTTCCATACCTCTGATTCTACAATATTATATTCAACAGTTAATATTGTTCATCAGATTTGTTTTTTTTAATTTCCTTGGTTTTTAGATTCACTTGTTGATAGTTACATATTTGTTGTTCATAATTTTTATCTTTATTTACTTTCTCTTCTGAAAGAACCCCCTTCAGCAATTCATATAATTCTGGTTTGGTGGTGATGAACTCCTTTAGCTTTTTTTTATTAGTGAAGCTCTTTATCTGGCCTTCGATTCTGAGTGATAGCTTTGCTGGGTAGATTATTTTTGGCTGTAGGTTCTTGCTATTCATCACCTTGAATATTTCTTGCCATTCCCGTCTGGCCTGCATGGTTTCTGTTGAGAAATCAGCTGACAATCGTATAGGTGCTCCTTTATAGGTAACCAACTGCTTAGCTCTTGCTGCTTTTAATATTCTCTCTTTGTCCTTTGCTCTTGGAATCTTAATTATGATTTGTCTTGGTGTGGTCCTCTTTGGATTCCTCTTATTTGGAGTTCTGTGTGCTTCCTGGACTTGTAAGTCCAATTCTTTCCCCAGGTGGGGGAAGTTTTCTGTCACTATTTCTTTCAGTATGTTTTCGATATCTTGCTCTCTCTCATCTTCTGGGACCCCCATGATTCTGATGTTGGATCGTTTGAAGTTGTCCCAGAGGTTTCTTACATTATCTTCAATTTTCTGGATTCTCTTGCCTTCTAGCTTCTGCAGAGGAGTGTCTTCTGGCTCTTTATGTTCCAAATCTTTGACTTGATTCTTGCGATCTTCTATCCTGTTTTTAGGACTCTGTAGAATATTTTTTATTTCAGACAATGTATTCTTTATTTCTTGTTGATCCCTTAGCATTTCTTGTTGATCCCTTTTCATATCCTCATAGGTCTCATTTATTTTATCGGCCTTTTCTAGGAGTCTCTTGAAAAACCCTATAAGTGTGGTTTTGAACTCTATATCCAGTCGCTTTTTGTCCTCCATTTCTTTCGTTTGTGATCTATTTGGTTTAGGCATTTTCGCAGGCAGCTTTTCTGATGGGGCGGAGTTTGAGGGTGGAGCCTACAGCCTTGGCTTCCGTCAGCCCCGCCCTATGCGACTCCTGAGACTCAGGGTCCTTCAGTATTTGTTGCAAGCGCCTCTGAGAGAAAGGTGCCCTCGATTTTCGCCTGCTGCCAAACAGTGTAAGCTCTCCCGCAATGGGCCCGAAACTGGGGTTCAGTTCAGTTGGAAGTGGAGTTGGAGGTGGCGTTCAGAGCAGTCTGGAGCCTGTCTCCTTCCCGCCAGGGCAGTCCTACGGCACAGCCGGCCGGCCCTTCTCTGCGCGCTGTGTGCGCCTCCGGGACCTCCTTTCGCTGCTTCCCCGAGTACCGCCTTACAGCCCAGCTCCCTCTGGGTGAGCCTAAGTCCCCGGGGTCTGGCCCAGAACGGGGGTTCAGAGCAGTCGGGGGGCCCAGCACAGTCCGAGTGTTTATCTCCTTTCCGCTAGGGAACGCCCGCCAGGCACTCGGCCTCCCTCCTCTCCGGCTCCGTCCTCTCCGCGCGCCGCGTGTCTCCGTACCTTGGGCTTTTACAGCTCCTCCGTGCTTCCTTCTGGTTTTCTCCTTGCTTCTCGTTGTAGAATTTCCAGTCAGTTGACTTTCCTGTAGTTCTGGGTAATGTCCATTTTATATTTTAGTTGTATTTTATTGAAATTGTTGCGTGCGGCTGCGGCTAGGTGTCTACCCGAGCAGCCATCTTGGATTCTCCGTCTTGTTGAATTTCATTGTCTACTTTTTGATTCCCATCTAAGTCTTTTTGACTCTGATAAGGTTACCATTGTTGGGAGAAAAACTTTCCCTTTACTCACTTAGGTTCATGGTTAGTTCTGCAAAAGAATTAATAATAGACATTTCAATAGGAGAACAGACAATGTTTATTTAAGCCCTCCCTCAAGTGAGTACTTAGTACTGAGTAACTTGAATAGCAAGTTTATAGAGAAAAAAAAAAGAGGGCCACTGAAGTGCTTCAATGAGAAAGTAGGTCCTCTCCCACTTAATATATATATATATATATATATATATATATATATATATATATATATATATATATTATTGATTTCAGAGAGGAAAGGAGAGGGAGAGAGAGAGAGATAAAAACATTAATGATGAGGAAGAATCATCAATTGACCACCTCCTGCACACCCCATACTGGAGATCGAGCCCATAACCTGGACTAGGGAATCGAACCATTGCCCTCTGGTTCATAGGTTGACGCTCAACCACTGAGCCATGCCAGCCAGGCCAAGGGCTGGGTCAAGCTTAGAAACCCACTGGCCATCACATAGAGCCCACCTGAAAGGGACACTATTCTTAGATGAACCTTTGTTAGCCATGATCGAGTTCCTGATTCAAGGTCTTGACAGATGCTGTGGAGGAGAGAGACTTGGGGTTCAACCAGCTTCCACTTACCCCTCTCCGTCCTCCACCTGCCTGGCCCCTGAGGGCCACTCTTTTGACAATTTCTAAACTGTCGGGGTAGTTATGATTCTTTACCAGTGATGCTTTTTACTTGAGACTAAATTCTTTGGAAAATTTTGGCTGAATTGAAAGGACTGATCAACATGAAAAATAAAAATCACTATTTTAAAGATCAGCGGGTGGATGGGTAAAGTGGTGACGCCTCCAGGGTCTTAATCCTCAGCACCCACAGCAGCCCCGTCTCCGAGTTAATTTAAACAGACAGGAGCAGCCTTCTGCAAGCTTTGTCAGTGACAGGCCTGCTGATGAGAACAGAGATGTGACAGGCAAGGGCAGGACCCCTCTGGGTTTAGCGTTCCCTCCAGGAACTGAGTCCTCACCTCACTGCCCCTCCACTCCCCCCCAGGGAGGCAAGCTGGCTCTCCGTGTCCTCTGAAGGCCGAGAAGTCTGAAGCCCTTCCCTGGGGTTCTCTTCCCTGGCAGTTACCGGAGTCCTTTCTTCCAAAGCCAGCCTCCACCCAACCGAAGGCGGGGACGTGAAGGCCCTGCGGAGGGTCAGGCTGGAGGATCTGCTCCTGCTGGTGCTTGTAGTTGACTAGAGGCCCAGAGCCGTGGTCCTTTGGGGCTTTCAGGTCAGTCTGTCCTCTGGGAGGCAGCAGCATTTAAACGTACTGTCCTGTCCACCTCCTGAGCCAGGGTGGGAGAGCAGGGCCCGGGGTGGGTGTTCAAGGCGAGCGCCGGCTGTGGCTGCTCTTGGGCCTTTGGAGACTCACACAGGGGAGCAGTGGCCCCTCAGCCCCTCCCGGGTCACTCCCAACATAACTCACACCGGGCACATCATGTTCCTCCCCAAGAACCCGCCCCTGCCCATCGCAGGGGAAGACGACTCTGCAGGGATTCCCACCCACCAGCGGCCTTGCTTCTGCTTTTCCATTCTGTCACTTTTTCCAGGCCCTTCCGACTTGGGCTCCCCGGAGAGAAGGGAAGGCCGCCTGTGCTCCCAGCAGGCCCCTCTCCAGCCTCCAGCCTTTTGCTTTGTTGTCTTCAGTCCTGGGAATCTGCTCCTCCTGTAGGGAACAGGGCGTGTAAGCGTGCCCATGAGTAGGGCCCCAGACCTCTGCCTGCGCCCCACACCGATTCTCAAGCTGCCCCGTAAGGGAATGACTGATCTAAGGCACGTCCTATTTTCCCCTTTGAGCAGATTCCTAAAAAATAATTGCTTTTTAATGGCCTCCTTGAACTTACAGCCTTGCAAGGGACTAGAAAAAACCCCACATGCGTGCTTTTAATCCCTGTTTTGTTATTTTTGTTACAGCTATTTAAAAATCTCAAGTTGCATAAAATATGTTTATTTATTTTGCATGCAATAAATATTAATATTTCAAGAGAAAAGGATTTTAAATATAATACTAACAAAATTGTACCAACATAGAATGATATCGCAAAAGTTGTAGGCAATATTAAAAAAAAAAATCTGCAAATAACTGGATCACTTCTATTATGTTCTAAAATATTTTTCCCCCCTCTGGCTCTATTTTTGTTCATCAGTTTATGCTGTTTATTATATTCCACAAATGAGTGAGACCATGTGATATTTATCTTTCTCTAACTGGCTTACTATTATTTCGCTTAGCTTGATGCTCTCCAGTTCCATGCATGCTGTTGCAAAGGGTTAGAACTCCTTTTTTACTGCAGCGTAGTATTCCTTGGTACAGTTGTACCACAGTTTTCTAATCCACTCATCTGCTGATGGGCACTTAGGCTGTTTCCAAATCTTAGCTATGGAAAATTGTGCTGCTATGAATATAGAGATGCATATATTCTTTCTGATTTCTTAGGATAAATACATTATTTTGAATGTTACTTTTTTCCACTCTTATTTTTTTTTAAATTCTCACCTGAGGGTATTTTTTCCATTGAGAGAGAGAGAGAGAGAGACAGAGACACAGACAGGAGCAGACATGGATTGGTTTCCTCCTGTACACACCCCCATGGGGGAGTGCCCTTAACTGGGGAATCAAACCCGAGACCCTTTGGTCTTCGGGCTGACACTCTAACCACTGAACCGAACAGTCATGGCTCCACTCCTACGTTTCGTAAAATAATTTTATTTCATCTTTTTGGCGTGCAGGTTAGCACTAGTACCATTGCCTTCACTAACACCATAGTGGGGTCTTCTGGCAGTTTTCCAAGCACACGCCTTACACCTGTGTCCAAGTTGTTTGTATGGTAGCACTTTTGGAATCTGAGTAACGCTGTCCCAGGAAATTTTGCACGGCGAGCACTGCCTGAGGCTTAGGTTTCAGCCGCTCCGATTCCTTCCTCTCCCCTGTGTGAGGTCCGAGTCTAATCCCCTGGCGAGGAGGACAGTCCAGTGCACGAGCTGAAGCAGGACCGGCTTACGAGTTCGCGGGCTGTGCACCCTCCTCCGGGCCGGCCCGCATCTCCCACTCCCAGGCTGTGCCCTTCTTCCCTCCTATTGCCGCTCTGGATCCGGCTGGGATTCCACCACTCCCCAAAGCACCACTGGCCCAAGCTGTGTCTGTAGTCTTCATGGAAGTTTTAGGGACAGAGGAGACAGGGGAACATGGAGCTCGGCACAGCACACAGCACACAATCATCTACAGCTGTCTCCTGCTGCCTCCTGCTGCCTTACCGTCTCCCTCTCTCTGAACACCTCTTGGTATGAGTTATCTAGTTTGCTTGGTTCTCCTGTCAATATGCTGGAGCTTATCTTGCCACGTGAAATCCAGCAACAGTGGTGCCCTGGGCTGATGGCATTTGGACACAACACAACTGGCAAAGCCTCCCTCCCTCTGCCCAGCTGGACTTTACACCCGGGCATTCGTGGGGGTAGGGGAGTGTGGGGGCGAGGAAGGGACTCCTCTGAGACCCTGTGGACCGGCCTGCCTTCCATCTGGACACTGCTCCGGGGGCAGAGGCCACAGCCCTGGCTGCAGTAGCTGGTCGGGCGCAGAGTGAGCCCCGTGCCATTATGCCTTTCGCCTCCCTCTCCCCACCCAGGCTACACCCACCGCGTGCAGGTGCCTCCCTGTCCCAGGCGCACCCCAGTGTCACATGCACACACATTGTACAGGAGCTCACACCCCACAGGAGAACATTGCTTTCCACTGACCTGGCAGGAATGGATGTCAGCTTTTCCTGTGGTTGGGTTTTCTGGATCTCACTTTGTGCACAAGGGAGGGGTGTGATTGTGAGCATCTGTACGTTTTGCTGAGCGAGAGGACCAGGAGGAGAGACTCAGGGAAAGCTGGGGGGTGAGACCCAGGGGAGGCCACGGGGGAGAGGGTGAGACCCGGGGGGTGAGACAGGTGCTACTCCCGGTCCCGCCTCTAGTTTGCATGTTGGCCTCTGGGCATCGTTCCTTTTTGGTGAAATGAAGGTGGTGCCTGTTCTGTCTACCTCCTGGGGCTGGCCAGTTTACCACAGGATGTAACAGACACTTTGAAAAGTACATGGAACCTCGCAGCGTGATGATGCCGATTGGTGCCTGGGGCCTTGTGTGCATCGACATCTGGGTGGGAACGTGCTGACTCCTGGCCCTGCCGAGGCGTTAGGGCTGAGCTAACGTACTCTTTTAGCCCCCAGAACGACCCTACGAGGCAGGGACCACCGTGTAATGCCCATTTCACCCACAGGCAAAGCGAGGCACAGAGTCTGGAGAACCTGAGCGAGGTCTCGGGTCCGCCTCCCGACGGGAGCCAGGGTCAGCCCCGCAGTCTGCTCCAGCCCAGGCGCCAGCTCGGTCACCGGGCCGATTGGATGCAGCAATGGAGGGCTTGATGCCAAGGGGACCCGTTTTGTGGTGGAGGAGGTGACTCAGGCAAGTGTGGAATTGTTGCTATAATCTTGTCTTTCCTTAACCTCGCTATCCTTACAATTAAAACAACAAGAAGTGGACAAAAGGGCAGCTGTCCCCTCTGTGTCCTCTCCCTGGAGAGGACACTGGTACTTGGGAAGAGTAGTGACCCCGTGTGTTGAGTCGTCAGCATCAAGTGTGGTTCAGGCAGCTCCCTGCCAAGGTGTCCGGGTGTAAGAAGTGTTTATCGAACAGAAGAGATTGAATCTGGGAGCAGTTTCATGTTGATTGCAAATAAATCAACAGCAAGCGCAGGGGGCGAACCGAGCCAATGTCTCCACAGATTTAGGGAGGAAGAGCGCCTGGCTGACTGCCAAAGCCTTCAGGTCTCTGGCCTCTCAGGGTCGGAGGGATGCATGACCTTAGTGCTTGTTTACACTTAGGATCTGGCTGCTTCCTGCTGGGTGTCCCCAGGCCTTCGAGTGTACCCACCCTGCGGCCCCCACTGCCAGAGCGCACCGGTTATTTCAGGAGCAGCGGAGGGGGAGATGAGCTGCAGCCGCAGAACGGGGAGAGGGCACCGGGAGGTGAGGAGCGTGGGGGGCGGAGTCAGTGCTGGGGAGAGGTGGGAGTACTGATGTCAGGAGGCTGTCTGTCTGGGAGCAGGGGCCTGGCCTCAGGCGTGGGATCTCTCTCCTCCATCTCGAGCTAAAAGTGGCAACGGTTGTCCCGCTATAGAACATTAATGACCCATGAAGGCTTCCCTCCAGAGCACATGTGTCAAACACAAGGCCCGCGGGCCAAATCCAGCCCGCCAGGCCTTGCAATGTGGCCCGCACGGCGCTGTCATCACTGCACTCCGCTGTCAGTTAATGACATTGTCAGTTTATGACTGTTCAGTAAACCATTCGGCCCACGATTTAGGCTGGATTTTAGATTTTGGCCCCTTCTCTGATTGAGTTCGACACCCCTACTCCAGAGAGTACCTGGAGAGCACAGAAGCAGAGTGGAAGTAGCTGCCGACACTAAAGCTGGGGGGCAGAGAGTTGGGGTGACCACAGGATTCGGACAGACATGGCTTTTGCTTCAAGCTAATCACGTTGCCTTTTAGTGTCTTGCTTTTCCCGAGTTATTGAATGGGATGATGCAACCTTCACTGCATAGCAGATAGAACGATAAATAGATAATGTGTATCAGAGTGCTTAGCAGACTGCCCACACCTAGAAAACCCCTATTCAATGGGAGACGCTATTGGTGCAAAAAATCTGTGCTCCAAGTCACCTGGCGGCAAGTGGAGACCAGAATTGGAGCCCAGGCCCACCCAGGCCAAGTTGAAGCCGTGTTCTCTCTCCCGCTGTCTGCGGGCACGCAGGCTCTCCCGGAGAGGCTGTGCCTGCCCGCTCAGCTCCTCTGCTCAGCACAGGGGAGCGATGCAGCCCCCACTTCGCCTCCTTTAGCGGGCGCCTGCCTGAGCCTCAGCTCTGGCGTTGAGCACTCTCCTGACAGCTGGCCATCCCGATCGCACCGCCCGCTCCTTCTCTCAGCTCTTTCCGTCGGTTCCTTCCGTTGGGAGAAACATCTAACCAGAGAGGCTTTGCCTAGTTTTCCACAATCTCTGCGCATGCACCTCAATGACCAGCCCCGGGAGCCCCGTGGAGGGTCAGACAGCTCCGAAGCTGTAGTCGAACATACTTAACATCTCTGCAGTGAATGTTTTGTACAATGACAGCTCTCTCCGACGTCACTTCTGAGCCATTTAGTCACCTGCGTGTTTGTGCTCAGATCCTTCTCAAGTGCAGCCTGACGGTGTCCATCTCCCGTAGACGGTGAGCGGGGTGTGGCACTGGGGGGCCAGCTCACCGATGTGGTAAAGGGGTGGTGTAAAGTGTGGGTGGGCATTCATGACTCGTCCAACAATAAGACCATGTGTATGACCTGAGTGTGGGCAGAAATACAGGCAAAGCGCTTGGCATGACATCTGAAGGCCCGTGGCCCGGGTTGTGGCTTTAGATGACCCGGAGGCCGGTGCTGCGCTTCCTGAAGGTGCTGGGTGCCCGCTGCCGGCGGCGGGAGCAAGCTTGCTTCTTGGAATCATCAGGCAACAGCCACTGAACAGGACGCTGATCCCTCCCAGGGACACGGCCAGAGAAATTTACAGAGAAGTTTACAGAGAGATCAGGTTCATGTCCTTTTAGGTTACAGCCTTGGAGGTTAACTTTCCCCTGAAGCCAAGGGGATATAGGCCCAAAGGGAACCATGCGGCAGGACTTCCCGCTGGGAGTCAGGAGCCAGGGCCCAGGTCCAGGGAGCCGGTGGGGTCTTCCCGGAAAGCCTCCCTGAGAGTCTTGAATCTCCAAGACACCATGTCCTGTAACAGTGCAAAAAGCCCCGTGTTCATGACAGAAAGTAAAACACGGTCCCTGTGGGGTCATCCAGGAGGCGAGCTGTCAGGGCAGCGCAGGGTGGGCCCTCGGTTGGTGCTGAGAGGAAGGAGAGAAAGAAGGACTTCCCCATACCTTTCCCTCCTACCTTGCATCTTGGCCCTCTGGTGAGACAACTGCATTTTTTCCGGGTTGTTTCAACTTAGAGCATTGTGTTCTTTGCTCATCACAGCTGCCCTCAATTGCTGTGATTTTTAAAAACAGCCCTGCCTTGGGCTTTGCTTTTCCAGGTGACTCCTTCTCCAGAGTGACCACCGAGGGCCCACCCTGCGCTGTCCTGACAGCTCGCCTCCTGGATGACCCCACAGGGACCGTGTTTTACTTTCTGTCATGAACACGGAGCCTTTTGCACTGTTACAGGACACGGTGGCATGATCGGGTGTGTGATCGATGAGCTGATTGCGTGTGGTGTCATGTTCTCGGCTCTGTCACAGGCTGGATGGTGCGAGTCTCTCTTCCTCCCAGGATGCTGGAAGCTTCTGTCGTGTGCCACAGAGAAAGGGGTAGCCTCGGAGGAAGACGTGCTGTTATTCTGTTCCCGGGGCAGAGCGTACCCAGAGGATGGAAGTGCGAATGAAGGCTGCAGTCTGTGAGGACCTCAGTCCTCTCCTAATGCAAATCCTCTTTAAAACCGGCAGGGCCCAGCGAGGAGGGCCCAGCAAACCATGGTGCCAGCACCAGGGGCCTCCACGCTTTGGCCGGACCGCTTCCCACCCTCACCCGGAGCCGCGGGAGGGGACCATTGACCTTGACACTGCAGCGGGGGCATCACCACCCGCACCCTTAGTTGTTCTGTGCTGAAGGGAGTTCTATGGGGGAAGAAGGAAGCTGCGGCCACAGAGCCAGAGGAGGAAAGGCACGTGCTGTTCTTCGCCGGGGAGCTGGACGCCACGGGAAAGGGGCGGTGCTAGAGCATCCCCCGCGGGTCCGGATGGGCCCGAGGTTCACGGGTTCCAGGCAGGCCCATCGTTTCCAGCTCCCATGGCTCTGAGAGAAGCCCTCTCAGAGGGTCCGTGGGTCTGAGGGTTTGTGGGTGCGTAGCTGGCGCTCACTTTGTGGGCGTGGTTCATTCTCTCTACGGCGTGTTTTGCAGCGCGAGTACCACTGTTTGGTGTGTCTTCCCATTGTTCGATCTGCCTGGAACTCACTGGTCAACCCGGGACCACTTTAAGCTGAAAGTTTGACGTGGGGTTTCTATCCCTGCAGGTAGTGTTGATTCCAGCGCTGACTGTGTGAGGAGAGTTCTTTAGGGAGCCTCCCCCGCACCCCACTTCGTACTCTCCCAGGGTCCAGTCAGTGCACTCAGGTCTGCTGTTGGGCCACATTGGGGAAGGCTTTGTTTTTTGTTTTTAAACCAGGTCACACCGTGAGGATGCGTTTTGGAGTCCTGGCGTTGGTGAGCTCCCCAGCACAGCTCCTCGCCTGTTCTTGTTCCAGCTTTATTTCCTGTCCTCTGTGCTCCTGGGGCTCATTCACACCAGTCCCTCAACCGCTCAGGACGGACAGGTGCCTCCAGAGAGAGTGCCAGGTTCAGCACTTGCTCGTCTGCCGGGTTCACGGCTTCTCCCATCTCTGATTCTGAGCGTGTCTTTCACGCTCAGGCCAGCTTAGCCACGCCCGCGGAGCTGGGAGCATCTGTTCAGACTCCTGCAGTGAGGGTCAGGGAGGGCACTCTGTTGGTTACTACTGAGTGTGGATGTCGAAGGTCCTGAGATGCCCGTGCAGCTGTCTGTTCCTCTGAACAGAGACATCTGCTGGCTGAGGCCTTGCCTCTCCTCGTGGTTTTGTGTGTGTGTGTGTGTGTGTGTGTGTGTGTGTGTGTGACTGTAACACTCAGAATTTTCTACCCCCTGTTGTCTTGGAGATTCAAGAGGAGCAAGCAGACTCAGCAGGGTCTGCCTGGTGGCAGTGGCACGGGGGAGGGAGAGGGGAAGGTAGGGAAGGAGGAAGAGGAGAAAGAAAAGGGAGAGGAGGGAGAGGAGAGGGAAGAGGGGGAGCACCCATCTTTGGAGCTAGTGTCACCTCCGGGTGAGAGAGCGGGCTGTGCCAAGTGGGTGGGAAGGAGCCATCATGCTCTGCGTGGGGTTTGAAGGTCGCTGGTCGTGGAGTAGGGAAGAGGGTGCGGCGACAAGGATGACTCCAGCATCTTTGGTCCGAGTCACTAGAAGGTGAAGTTGCCTTGTCCCCTGGATCTGAAGAAGACAGGGTGGCGGGGAGGAGAGGGTATTGAAGGGAAAACACTTCAGCCTGAGGTGCCTCAAGACGTCTGTCTAGATGGGGTTACCAGGAAGCTGTTCAGGGGAGGGATTGGAACCAGAGGCGTTGCTGGGGCATCGGTGGGGTTTGAGGGCAAGGCCACCTGGAGAGGGAGGGTAAATGGAGTCAGGGAAGGCAGTGCCCTTGTCCACCCTTCCCCACCCCGGGCCTGCCAGAAAGGGAACTCCACTTTATTTAAAACAATTAAGACCAAACCACGCTTCTCGGGAACTCGGGAGAATTTGGAGGAGGGAGAGATGTGTGTGGGCTGGGGGGTTGGAGGATGGATTTGATGGTTGCTGGGGAGGAAGGAAGGCATTCCAGGGTGAGGGGACGGCAAGAGCCAAGGCTACAATGGGAATGATGCAGTAACGCTGGGGGCAGTGAGGAAAGAGCTGAATGGAGCAGTGCAGGACACAGTGATTTGGACAAAAATAAAACAGTCCCTAAGATTTATACAGTTTACATGAAATATAATAGCCATTCATCTCTATTATATTACATTTAAATATAATGGCCATTCACAGGGAGGTAGTACAACACAATAGTTAAGAGTGCAAGCTTTGGAGGGAGATCATTCATTCATTCATTCATTCACTGCATGTTAACTGAGCACTTACTATGTGCTAGGCATTGAAGCTAGAAAGGCAAAAATGTTTCCTGCCCGCATGGAATTTCAGGTCTCGTGGAAAGGGCTGACAAGAGAACATTTCTGTATTATTATAAAGAGTGTCCTGGCCATGGTCTGCCCCCCTGGCCTGAGTCTTTTAAGAGCAGGACCTGCCTCGGCCTGCTCACTGTCCCCAAGCCACGGCCCCGGGCCTGGAGCACTGTGGCTCAGTAGAATGAAGGGAACGAAATTGCACAGGTCTGCATAGCTAGTCTCCCCTGTTGTTCTCAGCTTCCATAACCCGGGGCTTTCAAAGCTAACAAGTGAACGCTGGTGCCCTGCCTGAACTGGACTATAGACTTGTGTTTCCCTAGTCTTTAACTCATAGCCCTTTTCTGTTGGAGGATCTAACCTAGAACCCCACACTGTGTTAAGCCCCCTCTGTTCAGTGTCTCTCAGTGGTCCTTGTTTTGAATGAACTCGACTAGCTTGGAGGGTGCTGTGTGGAGAGGGGCTACAGCATTTGGACAGGTTCAAACTGGGACTAACGAGAGGACACCTGCAAGTCCCAGCTTGGAGGGCAGAGCCTCTTAGCACAATTATATCCAACAGCTGGAGTTGTCAGCTTGAACCTATGGTCGGAACACGTGGCCCCACGTGCCTGAGTGATACAGGCTGCAAGTAAACAAAGTGTGATCAGGTGCGTGTAATTGAGTAGGATTGAAACCCTTGAGAGGGCTGTCAACATTTTGACAAAGCCCTTACTTTACCTCCCTGCATCTGCTATAAAATAGAGACTCGGCTTGTGTGCTTCGGCGCTGTCTCTCAGGAAGCAGCGTCCTCCTGAGACCCAGCTTTCATTCTCTTGTGTGCCTTTTCCAAGTCTTTCAGCACTCCCCCACCCACACCCCACCCCCTCGCAGGGCCACCTTTGGCCGAGTCCCGTGGTACAGTGCTGGTCCTGTGTTTTGAAGGGTGCCTTCTGGATTCTCTGATGTTTTCCTCATAATAGACTGGAGTTTAAGGAAGAGCACCACTGGTGTGGAGCATGCTCATTGCACAGAGTCAGGGCACGTGATACCAACACGATTTATCCATGGATCCCGGGTGATGCTGGCCTTGGTCACCAGCATCCTGGGGAGTCTGTGAGGTTCTCCACTGTACACAGGCTGCGATTTCCTTCCCACAGTCAGAGCATTGGGATGGAGACACATAATACCTCCTGGGAGAAGAAGGAAGGCGGGGCTGGGGGTGGAGAAGTGCTTTAGGATGTCACAATTGCCCCTTGTCCTTGAGGGTAGATTGGGCATGAGCAGTGAGGAGGAGGCGGAGACCAGTCAAAGGAGCTGGGCCTAAAGGTAGGGCTTGTTCAGAGATATCTGTATTTCTGTAATTTATTTGTGCACTGCCCTAACCTAAAGTAAGGTTGGAGTGGTCAGTCTTCCCCTTAGAATGTACTTTTCTTTCTTTCCATTGATGTGTTTAGCAAGCATTATGGTACCTATTACCTGACAGGCACTGTTCTTAGAATTCCACCTTCGAGTTGGTTATCTAATGCTGCAAAGCAAGCTACCCCAAATGTAGCTGCTCAATGTGCGCTCCTATTTCCATGGAGTGGGAATGTGGATTTGGTTTATCAGTAAGGGTAGTGCCTGCCTGGGTGGGGTGGTCATTTGAAGATGCAGGAGGGGTGGCACCTAATTTCAAACTCACCCAATGTTTGTTGATAGGTGGGACCCACCTCCAACCTCACCCAATGGTAGTTGATAGGGGCGACCCACTGCGAATCTCACCCAATTGTAGTTGTGGGGCGGGACCCACTTCCAATCTCAACCAATTGGGTTCGAATATGGGGACCACTTCCACCCTCACCCAATGGTTGTTGGTAGGTGGGACCCACATCCAACCACTATAATGATTGTTGAGGGGTGAGACCAACTTCCAACCTCACCCAATGGTTGTGGAGAGGTGTGACCCAATCTAAACCTCACCCAATGGTTGTTGAGGGGCCCATCCCACTTGGAACCTCACCCAATGGTAATTTGAAAGACGAGTCCCACTCCCCACCTAACCCAATGAGAGTTGAGGGGCGTGACACACTTACCACCTCATCCAATCGTTGTCGAGGGGTGGGACTTACTTTGAACCTCACCAATAGTTGTTGAGGTGTGGGTCCAGCTACCCACATCAACCAATGATTGTTGAGGGGTGGGACCCATTGCCAATCTCACCCAATGGTGGTTGAGGGGCGGGGACCACTCCGAACTTCACCCAATGGTAGCTGAGGGGGGGCGACCCAATACCAATCACACCAAAAGGTTGATGAGGGGCAGGATCCACTTCCAACCTCAACCAATTGGGTTCGAAAGTGGGACCCACTACCACACTAACACAATAGTTATTGAGAGGCGGGACCCACAACCAAACAAAAACCAATGCTTATTGAGGGGCAGGACCAACTTCCAACCTCACCCAATGGTTGTAGAGAGGTGTGACCCATTTGGAACCTCACCCAATGGTTCTTGAGGAGCCAGTCCCACTGCTAACCATACCCAATGGTAGTTGATGGGCGAAACCAACTTCCAAACTCACCCAATGGTTGTTGAGGGGTTGGACCCACAAACCAGTCCTTGGGCTTATGCTCCTACCACTGAAAATAATTGGCCAGAGCTGTTCATTACATTTTTTAAATAATTTTTTTTATTTTGCAATAATTCTAGATTTATAACACAATGGCATAGTGAGTACGGGCTTTCTGCCCACAGCTATGCATAGTTAGTCTCTCTTGTGGTTCACAGCTTCCATAACCCCGGCGCCGAACAGCTAACAACTGGACACTGGTGCCCTGCTTGAACTGGACTAGAGACTTGTGTGCATTGTCTCCCAGGAACATTGTGTTTAATGGCCTTGACGGGCTTGGAGGGTGCAGAGGGCCGAGCAGTGGTCCTCAAACTTTTTAAAGTGGGGGCCAGATCACGGTCCCTCAGAGACTGGAGGGCCGGACTATATGAACTACTAATTCCTACTGTAACACCTCGGCTGCGCTCACTGCCCAAAAAACCTGGCGGGCCGGATCAGACTCCTCTGCGGGCCGCATGTGGCCCGTGGGCCGTAGTTTAAAGACCCCTGGCCTACAGCATTTGGACAAGTTCGAGACCGGGACTAATGAGAGGACCCAGTGTTCTCTTGGCCAGGTGCATGTCCCAGCTTGGAAGGCAGAGCCTCCCAGCACAATTATATCCAACAGCTAGAGTTGTTAGCTTGATCCTATGGTCTGAACAGGTGGCCCCACTTGCCTCAGATATATAGGCTGCAAGTAACCCAGGTCTGTTCGGGTGCATGTAATGGTGTGGGATGGGAACCCTTGGGAATGCTATAAACACCTTGACCAAGTCCTTACTTTGCCTCCAGGCATCTGCTACAAAATAAAGCCTCGGCTTGTGGGCTCGGGTGCCGTGTCTTGGGAAGCAGCATCCCACCGAGACCCAGCTTTCAATCTCTTGTCTGTCTTTTCCAAGCTTTTCAGCCGCCCCCTCTCAGGGCCACCCTGGCCGTGTGTGGCTGCCCAGTGATGGTCCTGTGTTTGGAAGGATTCTCTGATGTATTCCTCATAATAGACTGGGGTTTAGGGAAGAGCACCACATGGGTGGAGCACGCTCATTGCACAGAGTCAGGACAAGTGATACCAACACGATTTAGGCGTGGGTCCCTGATGACGATAGCCTTGGTCACCAGGATCCTGGGGTGTCTGCCAGGGTCTTCAGTGTACAACTGCTATGATTTCCATCCCACTGTCTGAACACTGGGAGAGAGACAAATAGTGCCAATTGGTAATGGGAGGCAGGCGGGGGAGGCGAGGAAAGTGCTTAGGGATGACACAACTGCCTTGGGTCCTTGAGGGTAGATTTGACATGAGCAGTGAGTAGGAGGCTGGACCAGAAGAAAGGGCTGGGCCTAAAGGTGGGGGTTATTCAGAGAGATCTGTATTGGTGGAACTCATTTGTGTCCTGCCTGGTGGTCCTACAAGCAACCGCACTCAATCGTATGTTTAGGGGTGGGACACACTTTGAACCTCAGCCAATGGTAGTTGAGGGCCGGGTCCCACTGCCAACCTCAGCCAATGGCAGTTAGGGTCGGTTCCCATAGCCAACCTCAGCCAATGGAAGCTGAGGGTTGTGTCCCAAAGCCAACATCAGCCAATGGTAGCTCAGGGGTGTGTGCCAGGGCCAACAACAGCCAATGGTAGCTGAGGGGTTGGTCACACTGCCAATGGTAGTTGAGGGGCGGTTCCAGTGCCAACATCAGCCAATGGTAGCTGAGAGGTTGGTCCAACTGTCAAGCTCAGCCAATGGAAGTTGAGG
The DNA here is from genome assembly GCF_964339955.1 of Pipistrellus hanaki. Taxonomy (NCBI): domain Eukaryota; kingdom Metazoa; phylum Chordata; class Mammalia; order Chiroptera; family Vespertilionidae; genus Pipistrellus; species Pipistrellus hanaki. The sequence goes on along the minus strand of NC_140512.1, from coordinate 9,669,564 downwards.
GGAGGGGCCGAAAGCCAACCTCAGCCAATGGGGGCTGGGAGGCGGGTCCCAGGGCCAAACTCAGCCAATGGTAGCTGAGGGGTTGGTCTCACTGCCAATGGTAGTTGAGGGGCGGGTACCAGTGCCAACATCAGCCAATGGTAGCTCAGGGGTGGGTCCAAGGGCCAACTTAACCCAATGGCAGCTGAGGGGCGGGTCCCAAAGCCAACCTCAGCCAATGGTAGCTCTGGGGCGGGACCCAGAGCCAACCTCAGCCAATGGAAGCTGAGGGACTGGTCCCACTGTCACGCTCATCCAATGGGAATTGAGGGGCGGGTCTCACTGTCAACCTCAGCCAATGGTAGTTGAGGGGCGATGCCACTGCCTACCTCAGCCAGTGGTAGTTGAGGGGCGGGTCCCTCTGCCAAACTCAGCCAATGGCAGTTAGGGGCGGTTCCCATAGACAACCTCAGCCAACGGAAGCTGAGGGTTGTGTCCCAAAGCCAACATTAGCCAATGGTAGCTCAGGGGTGGGTGCCAGGGCCAACCACAGCCAATGGTAGCTGAGGGGTTGGTCACACTGCCAATGGTAGTTGAGGGGCGGTTCCAGTGCCAACATAAGCCAATGGTAGCTGAGGGGTTGGTCCAACTGCCAAGCTCAGCCAATGGGAGTTGAGGGGAGGGCCCGAAAGCCAACGTCTGCCAATGGGGGCTGAGGGGTGGGTCCCAGGGCCAAACTCAGCCAGTCGTAGCTGAGGGATTGTTCCCACTGCCAATAGTAGTTGAGGGGCGGGTTCCAGTGCCAACTTCAGCCAATGGTAGCTGAGGGGTGGGTCCCAAAGCCAACCTCAGCCAATGGTAGCTCTGGGGCGGGACCCAAAGCCAACCTCAGCCAATGGAAGCTGAGGGGCTGGTCCCACTGTCACGCTCATCCAATGGGAGTTGAGGGGTGGGTCTCACTGTCAACCTCAGCCAATGGTAATTGAGGGGCGAGTCCCTCAGCCAAAATCAGCCAATGGTAGTGGAGGGGCGGGTGCCACTGCCTACCTCAGTCAGTGGTAGTTGAGGGGTGGGTCCCAGTGCCAACCTCAGCCAATGGTAGCTCTGGGACAGGACTCAGAGCCAGCTTCAACCAATGGAAGCTGAGTGGCTGGTCCCACTGCCAAGCTCAGCCAATGGGAGTTGAGAGGCGGGTCCCAGTGCCAACCTCAGCCAATGGTAGCTGAGGGGCGGGTCCCAAAGCCAACCTCAGCCAATGGTAGCTCTTGGGTGGGACTCAGAGACAACCTCAGCCAATGGAAGCTGAGGGGCTGGTCCCACTGTCACGCTCATCCAATGGGAGTTGAGGGGCGGGTCTCACTGTCTACCTCAGCCAATCGTAATTAATGGGCGAGTCCCTCAGCCAAAATCAGCCAATGGTAGTGTAGGGGCGAGTGCCACTGCCTGCCTCAGCCAGTGGTAGTTGAGGGGCGGGTCCCTCTGCCAATCTCAGCCAATGGCAGTACAGGGTCGGGTCCCACTGCCAAACTCACCCAATGGGAGTTGAGGGGTGGGACCCACTCTCCACCTCAACCAGTAGTTGTTGAGGGGCGGGACTCACTTGCAACCTCAACCATTTGGAGTCGAGGATGGGACACGCTTTCACCCTCACCCAATGGTTGTTGAGGGTTTGGACCCACTAACCGGTCCTTGGGTTTAGGCTCTTACCACTGAACATAATTGGCCAGAGCTGTTCATTGCATTTTAAAAAATAATAATTATTATTTCTTTTTACTTTGGAATAATTCTAGATTACCCCCTTCCTCTCCCCCCACCCCCCAATTGCATAGTTTGTACAGGGTTCCTTGCGCACTGGTCTAGAAAGCTGTTCTCTCCGGTTGTTGACAGTGCCCATAACCCCGGTGCCCACACAGCTAAGAAATGAGTGCTGTTGCCGTGCTTGTACCGGACTGTAGACTTGTGTTTTCCGAGTCTTTCACTAACAGCCTTCTTCTGTTGCAGGTTCTATGCAGAACCCCGCACTGCTTTTAGCCCCATCTGTGTATTGTGTCCCAGGCGTCCTTGTGTTTAATGTCCGTGACGGGCTTGGAGGGTGCAGAGGGCCTACAGCATTTGGACAGGTTCAAGACCGGGACTAATGAGAGGACCCGGTGTTCTCTTGGCCAGGTGCATGTCCCAGCTTGGAAGGCAGAGCCTCCCAGCACAATTATATCCAACAGCTAGAGTTGTTAGCTTGAAACTATGGTCTGAACGGGTGGCCCCACTTGCCTCTGATATATAGGCTGCAAGTAACCCAGGTCCGTTCGGGTGCATGTAATGGTGTAGGATGGGAACCCTTGGGAATGCTATAAACACCTTGACCAAGTCCTTACTTTGCCTCCAGGCATCTGCTACAAAATAAAGCCTCGGCTTGTGGGCTCGGGTGCCATCTCTCGGGAAGCAGCATCCCACCGAGACCCAGCTTTCAATCTCTTGTCTGTCTTTTCCAAGCTTTACAGCCGCCCCCTCTCAGGGCCACCCTGGCCGTGTGTGGCTTCCCCATGATGGTCCTGTGTTTGGAAGGATTCTTTGATGTATTCCTCATAATAGACTGGGGTTTAGGGAAGAGCACCACATGGGTGGAGCACGCTCATTGCACAGAGTCAGGACAAGTGATACCAACACGATTTAGGCGTGGGTCCCTGATGACGATAGCCTTGGTCACCAGGATCCTGGGGTGTCTGCCAGGGTCTTCAGTGTACAACTGCTATGATTTCCATCCCACTGTCTGAACACTGGGAGAGAGACAAATAGTGCCAATTGGTAATGGGAGGCAGGCGGGGGAGGCGAGGAAAGTGCTTAGGGATGACACAACTGCCTTGGGTCCTTGAGGGTAGATTTGACATGAGCAGTGAGTAGTAGGCCGGACCAGAAGAAAGGGCTGGGCCTAAAGGTGGGGGTTATTCAGAGAGATCTGTATTGGTGGAACTCATTTGTGTCCTGCCTGGTGGTCCTACATGCAACCGCACCCAATCGTTGTTTAGGGGTCGGACACACTTTGAACCTCTGCCAATGGTAGTTGAGGGGCGGGTTCCACTCCCAACCTCTGCCAATGGTAGTTGAGGGGCGGGTCCCATAGCCAACCTCAGCTAATGGAAGCTGAGGGTTCTGTCCCAAAGCCAACCTCAGCCAATGGTAGCTCAGGGGTGGGTGCCAGGGCCAACCACAGCCAATGGTAGCTGAGGGGTAGGTCACACTGCCAATGGTAGTTGAGGGGCGGTTCCAGTGCCAACATCAGCCAATGGTAGCTGAGGGGTTGGTCCAACTGCCAAGCTCAGCCAATGGGAGTTGAGGGGAGGGCCCGAAAGCCAACGTCTGCCAATGGGGGCTGAGGGGCGGGTTCCAGGGCCAAACTCAGCCAGTGGTAGCTGAGGGATTGTTCCCACTGCCAATAGTAGTTGAGGGGCGGGTCCCAGTGCCAACCTCAGCCAATGGTAGCTCTGGGGCGGGACCCATAGCCAACCTCAGCCAATGAGAGCTGAGGGGCTGGTCCCACTGCCAAGCTCAGCCAATGGTAATTGAGGGGTGGGTCCCAAAGCCAATCTCAGCCAATGATAGTAGAGGGGCGGGACCCAAAGCCAACCTCAACCAATGGTAGTAGAGGGGCTGGTCCCAAAGACAACCTCAGCCAATGGTAGCTGAGTGCAGGTGCTATTTCCAACCTCAATCAATGGTAGTTCTGGGTTGGGTCCCACTGCCTACCTCAGCCAATGGAAGCTGAGCGGCTGATCCCACTGTCAATCTCATCGAATTGGAGTTAAGGGGCTGTTCCCAAAGACAACCTCAGCCAATGTTAGTTGAGGGGCGGGTCCCTCAGCCAAAATCAGCCAATGGCTTGGAGGGTGCAGAGGGCCTACAGCATATCCCAGCTTGGAAGGCATAGCTTCCCAGCACAATTATATCCAATAGCTAGAGTTGTTAGCTTGAACCTATGGTCTGAACAGGTGGCCCCACTTGCCTCAGATATATAGGCTGCAAGTAACCCAGGTCTGTTCAGGTGCATGTAATGGTGTAGGATGCGAACCCTCTTGAATTCTGTAAACATCTTGGCAAGCCTGACTTGTGGGCTCGGGTGCCATCTTTCTGGAAGCAGCTTCACACCGAAACCCAGCTTTCAATCTCTTGTTTTTCTTTTTGAAGCTTTTCAGCCGCCCCCTCTCAGAGCCACCCTGGGCCGTGTGTTGCTGCACCACGATGGTTCTGTGTTTGCAAGGATGCCTTTTGGATTCTCTGATGTTTTCCTCATAATAGACTGGGGTTTATGGAAGAGCACCACATGGGTGGAGCATGCTCATTGCACAGAGTTAGGGCAAGTGATACCAACACAATTTAGGCGTGGTTCCCTGATGATGATGGTCTTAGACACCAGGATCCTGGGGTGTCTGCCAGGGTCTTCAGTGTACACCTGCTATGATTTCCATCCCACTGTCTGAGTATTGGGAGAGAGACAAATAGTGCCAATTGGTAATGGGAGGCAGGCGGGGGAGGCGAGGAAAGTGCTTAGGGATGACACAACTGCCTCGGGTCCTTGAGGGTAGATCGGGCATGAGCAGTGAGGAGGAGGCGGGACCCCAAAAAACGGGCAGGGCCTAAGGGTCGGGGTTGTTCAGGGAGATCTGTATTGGTGTAACTAATTTATGTCCTGCCTGGTGGTCCTACATGCAACTGCACCCAATCGTTTAGGGGTGGGACACACTTTGAACCGCAGCCAATGGTAGCTGAGGGACGGGTCCCAGAGGCATCCTCAGCCAACGGTAGTTGAGGGGCTGCTCCTACTGCCAACATCATTCAATGGGAGTTGAGGGGCGGGTCCCACTTCCAACCTCAGCCAATGGGAGTTGAGGGTCGGGTCCAACTGCCAAGATCACCCAATGGGAGTTGAGGGGCAGACCCACTTCCTATTTTACCCAATGCTTGTTGAGAGGTGGGACTCACTTTTACACTAACCCAATGTATGTTGTGGGTTTGGACCCACAAACCAGTTCTTGGGTTTAGGCTCTTTCCACTGTACCTAATTGGCCAGAGCTGTTCATTACATTTTTAAAAATAATTTTTTTTTTTTTTTTTTTTTTTTTACTTTGGAATAATTCTAGATTTCGCCCCACAATTGCAAAGTTAGTACAGGGTTCCTTGCACACTGGTCTACATAGCTCATCTCTCAGGTTGTTCCCAGCTTCCATAACCCCATTGCCCACACAGCTAACAAGTGTCAATTGTATCATCACACCCCTCAAAACACGTGTCTGGTCCTGTGTTTTGGAGGATGCCTTTTGGATTCTCTAATGTTTTCCTCAAAATAGACTGGGGTTTGGGGAAGATCACCACAAGTTTGGAGCATGCTCATTGCACAGTCAGCGCACATGATACCAACACGATTTACCCTTGGATCCCGGGTGATGCTGGCCTTGGTCACCATCATCCTGGGGAGTCTGTAAGGTTCTTCAATCTACACAGGCTGTGATTTCCTTTTCACAGTCTGAGCACTGGGAGGGAGACACATAGTCCTCCTGGGAGAAGGAGGAAGGCGGGGCTGGGGGTGGTAAAGTGCTTTAGGATGACGTAATTGCCCCCTGTCCTTGAGGATAGATTGGGCATGAGCAGTGAGGAGGAGGCGGAGACCAGTCAAAGGAGCTGGGCATAAAGTCAGGGTTTGTTCAGAGATATCGGTATTTCTGTAATTTATTTGTGCGCTGCCATAACCTAAAGGAGGTTTGGAATAGTCAGTCTTCCTCTTAGAATGTACTTTTCTTTCTTTTCATTGATGTGTTTAACAAGGATTCTGGTATCTAATACCTAACAGGCACTGTTCTCGATATTCCCCCTTCGAGTTGGTTATCTAATGCTGCATAGCAAGCTACCCCAAATGTAGCAGCTCACTGCAGCAACACTGTGAGCTCCTATTTCTGTGGAGTGGGAATGTGGATGTGCTTTAGCAGTAAGGGTAGTGCCTGCCTGGGTGGGGTGGTCATTTGAAGATGCAGGAGGGGTGGGACCTAATTCCAACCTCACCCAATGTTTGTTGATAGGTGGGACCCACCTCCAATCTCACCCAATGGTTGTTGAGGGGCGGGACCCACTTCCAACCTCAACCAATGATTGTTGAGTGATGAGAGCCACTTCCAACCTCACCCAATGGTTGTTGAGGGGCGGGACCGACCTCCACCCTCAGTCTTTGTAGTCTTTGGTGAAGTATCTATGTAACTCCTGGGCCCACTTGTTTATTAGTTGAGCCATCTGTCTCATTGTTGAATTGTAAGACTTCAAATATGATCTGGGCACACGTCATTTCAGTGACATGATCTGCAAACATTTCCTCCTTCGCCGGGATTTGTCTTTTCAGTTCCTTTGTGGTGTCTTTTAAAGAGCAAGGATTTTTAATTTTAATACAGTGTAATTTATCAATTTTTAATGGTTCTCCTATTACTTTCCTCAGGGAGGACATCGGGGGGCCATGGTGACAGCCACCTCTCTTTTACTGGGTTTGGGGCATCGAGGGACAGAGTCCTCTTTACTGTCTTATAGGCGCACAGAAAAGGAACATGGGCTTTTCGATTAGCAGGGTCTCTGTAGCCCCTCGCTGCCCCCCCTTCATTGCAGACGTGCAGCGTGTGTGTCTGGGGGAGACTCAAGGGCAGGCTCAGGGGTGGGGGAGTCCTAGCTGACAGCTCCACCCTGCACATGAAAGGGAATGTCACACGGACACCCCAGAGATGGGGACTCTGAGGCCCTGGATGAGGGGTTTCCCCGAAGATCTGACCTCAAGGTCATGGTGGTGGGGCATGGGTTGAGGCTGACGCTCTAGATACCGTATTTTCCGGCGTATAAGACGACCCCCTAATTTTACAGTTAAAACATAGGTTTAGGCCTGTGTTCGCTGTATAAGACTACCCCCCACTCTCGAGGCAACACCAGTTCTTTTTTAATAGATCGCCTCTCTGACTCTGGCCAATCTGAGCAGGCTTTTTACTAGAACACAGTGGGGGGTAGTCTTATACAGCGAACATAGGCCTAAACCTATGTTTTAACTGTAAAATTAGGGGGTCATCTTATACACCGGAAAATACGGTAGTCTTTGTTTCAGACTCTAAGCACCACTCAGGGCTCATGGTTCACATCAACCCCAGTTTCACTGAGACTGCAAATGGACGGTAGCGGCTCCTCATAAGACCACCCACGGAGAGATGACTCAGGACATTTCATGTTAGCCATACCTTCATGCTAATTTAAAAGTATTTATCAAAAAAAATTATCAAACACCTGTTATGTGCCAGGCGCTGCCCTAGACCCACAGGTGCCTGAAAAGGACGAAGCAGACAGAAATCCTTGTCCCAGGGAGGGTCCGTCCCAGGAGCGGAAGAGAGACAACATGTAACAAGCAAGGAAAATGATATGGCGTGATAGAAGTGGGAAAACATTTTTATTTTTTATTTTATTTTAAACTTCTTATAACCATTTTCAGGGACCTTAAAGACTTCAATGCCTTTAAGGCTCATAACACAGCTTAACTATTGCTAGCTTTCTCTAAATTTCTGCAGAACACATTCAGGCAAGCAGACTTATTGGCTGGCTTACTGAGAACATATTTAAAAAATATATTTTTATTGATTTCAGAGAGGAAGGGCGAGAAATAGAAAGAGAAACACCCATGATGTGAGAGAAACATTGATTGGCTGCCTCCTGCACACCCCCTATGAGGATCGAGCCTGCAACCCAGGCTTGTGCCTGACCAGGAATCAAACCGTGACTTCCTGGTTCATAGGTCGACACTCAACCACTGAGCCACACTGGCCTGGCAGAAGTGAGAAATGTTATGGGAAAAACCAGCACCTGAGCCATTTCATACCGTATAGGTGGTCAGGGGAGAACTCACCGAAAAGGTGAGGTTTGAGGTGGGAAAGCGATACTGGGAAAGGCCCTCAGGGAAGGGTCCCAGCCAGTGAAGAAGCCCGCAGGCCATGGCGTGTTCAAGTGCTGGTGCGGGGTTTGGGTAGGATGCGCAAGGAGGGTGAGACGGAAGACAGCAGAGAGGAACCAGGGCCAGAAAGGTCGGCCTTGTAAACCATGAGGACGTGAGCTCTCTCACAGAGTCAGCGAGAACAAATTTTGCACAACCGTAGCATCTAAATTTCTGTTCCGTTCAGGTATGTAGCAGGTACGTTTTTCTCAGGCGATTTTTCAAACAACACAAGGAATTCAGTGTGTAGCTGAATAATAGTTAACTTTCCCAACCGTGGCAAATGGTGCCGTGTGAATAAGAAATGAGAACAAACTACTATGTTATCACAGAGCTGTCAAAAAGGTGAAAAGACTGGCCTACGTCAGACGAATGAAATCTAAATATAAAAACGCACCGATGCTCTCTGAAACAGATTTTAAACGGGCCAATGAGAAATGAGACTGTGGGAAATGAACAGAGCCCGCAGTGTTACAGCGAAGACAGGCTTGGAGAGTGTCTCCAGAGGCTGCGATTGCGGGCAGGAGTGAGCAGCACACACAGGGTCTTTCTGCGTGTGCCCGAGTGATGGACCTGAGTGACATGGAGCAACGTGGTTGGCTTCCTGGGCACCTCCCCGCTGGACAGGGGTGCAGACCGCAGCTCACTCTCCCTGAAGCTCACTCTCCCTGAGGGGTGGGCTGGGAACCCTGCTCAGACAGCAGCAGGCTCCACAAGCAAGCGGCACTATGACCCCTAGAGGAAGGTGTGGGGTATGCGGCCTCAAACTCAAATATTAGTGGCCATTTAAGTCAGAGCTTTCCAAGCCAGGGGGCCTGCATTGCTGAAATGGAGCCTTCACACATAAAGAAAAAATTCCTGCGTCCCTCAGGCTGGGGTCAATCCAGATGGTTAGGATTAGGGTTAGGGTTAGGGTTGGAGTTGCACTTCACCTGTTTCTGCCTTTCTTGATGCTCACCTCGGCCCAGCTTTGCCAGAAGCCTGTTGGCGCCCTCTAGTGGCAGGTTGAAGCAGCCAACGAACATTTCCTAACAGCCCTTCATGAGATAGGCCCGCACCCGAGTCTCATGGGAAGTCTGGCATCCCCCTTTTTCTAAGGATGCACATTTCAGAGCTCGTACTTGAATGCTAAGTCTGGCTTACAAATAAAGACAGAATAAATAAAAACAAAGACTCTGCGTTGTAACAGTAGCTAATACTTTTGGCGTAAGAGTAGCGAAAAAGGGGGGAAAAGGAGAGAAATAGTTAAGAACCACGGAGGACGGCTGCCCAGGGAAGGGGAGGGACAGAACCTGACCGGGCCTTGTGCACAGGGTGCTTCGGTGCCGTGGCAGGGGCTTGGCACGCTCACTAGCGATGCTTGTTTAAAGAATTCGGTGCAGCTCTGTCCGCACAGAGTTGGACTGGGCACTCCCTGCTCTCCCGTGGAGAAGCCCCTCTCCTGGGGGGAGTTTCCGATTGGCAGTGCTTGGAAAAGTGTCCGGATGTCCAGTGTGGAAGTTGTAGAAGGAATTTGGATGTTGCCAGGGAAGCTGTTCTCCAAGATCCCGTCACATGTTCTCTATTGCAGTGTTTCCCAACCTTCTCTCATGATGAGAATCACCTGGTGGAGTTGTTAAAACACAGATTCCTGAATCCCAACTAAGAAGTGCTAAACTAGGATTTTTGAGAACGTATAGGTAAAATTGCATACCTAACTTAGTGCTCTGTATATAACATCTGTCTTAGAGCACTAGTTAAGTATACAATTTTACCTATATGTTCCCAAAAATTCTAGTTTAGCACTTCTTAGTTGGGATTCAGGAATCTGTGCTTTAACAACTCCACCAGGTGATTCTCATCATGAGAGAAGGTTGGGAAACACTGCTCTATTGGGCCAATTTTTCACCTGGGTTTGGACCTTGGTCTTATTTCTCTTTTTCCTTCACAAATGTGCGTGCAGCGGCTTGAGCTCAGAGATCCTGCTGGGAGGGTCTCTGGGTCAGGCTGGCACGATCATTCCCATTTCTGTGTCAACTGTAGTAAGGTTCTGAGACTTAAGTACGTTACCAATCACTGGTTCTTGCCTGGCATTCCCCGTTCCCTACACGTTTTTGACACAATGAGGGCAAGAGGCAGTACAAGATCCAAACACGTGCATGAGCGCTCCCTCTCACGGTGGGAGCCCGGAGCTGGCGGCTGGCTGGGAGCGGGCCGGTTTCCTCGCTGGATGATACCGGGAGCTCTCTCTCCCACGCTGGCCACGGGCACCGGGAAGCAGCCCCGCTGGAAAGGGGTGGGAAGAAGGTGGAGTTTGACTTCTGTTGTGGGGGATTCGCAGGCAGATCCAAATGACATCTTTACCTGGACCCATTCCTTCATGCATGTGCTCATTTCTTCCCCGGGGCCTGGTTAGGGGCTGGATGGCGTGCCCCCCAGAATTCAGAGGGCAAGTCCACCCCCTGGTACCTTACGATGGTGACTGTAGTGGCCATAGGCCTGTGGAGAGGTGACTGAGGCAAAATGAGGGCGCATGGAGGGGCCCCAACCCAGCACGAAGGACTGACAGGGAGAGATTAGGACACAGACAGGCTCAGGGTGAGGATCATGGGCGGACGGGGAGGAGAGGGCCACCCGCAGGCAAGGACGAGGCCCCAGAGTGGGCCAGCCCTCTGACACCTGGGTCGGGACTTCCAGCGTCTAGAGCAGTGAGCAGGTAGATTTCAGCTGTGCAAGGCAGCCAGCTGGTGGCACTTGGTTCCCGCTCCCTCCAGCCACTTGCTAAGTGGGACCCTGACAGTTCACTTACCTCACTGAGCCCTGACGTCCTCTTATGCAAGCGGCGACAGGGCCACCCTCCAGGGCCGCCATGAAGGTCCAATGAGGTACAGAAGGTGGCCAGCCCTGCAGGGCCTGCATGGGATGGCTCCTTTCCCAGTCCCATCTTCATATCAATTGAATGAGAAAATACACTATTTTGCATTTGGTTTCATTTTTAAAAATATTTATTTTTTATTGATTTCAGAGAGGAAAAGAGAGGGAGAGAGAGAGAGAGAGAGATCAAACATGATGAGAGAGAATCATGGATTATCTGCCTCCTGCACGCCCTCTACAGGAGATCAAGTTCGCAACCCCAGCGTGTGCCCTGACTGGGAGTTGAACGGTGACCTCCTGGTTCATAGGTCGATGCTCCATGGCTGAGCCCCATCGACCAGGCAAGACTACAGACAGGACGAGCTCCCCAGGCACCAATGTCCTTGCTTTATTGTTTGCGTTGGAAAACTCCCCTTGCTTAGCAGATTCCGTTCTTGGCTCCGTGGCCCTAACTTCCCTCCCGCCCCTAGCATTTCTAGGGAACTCTGTGCACTTCTGCTCTGGGACAAAACACGCTCGGGGGCTCCGTCCTGTTCCCAGGCCCTGCCTCTGACCTCTCCCTCCAGAACCGAGGGCCCTGGTGGTGGAACGAATCCTGGCCCTGCCCGGGGCTCTGGAACGGGCCTCGCCCATCTGTGCATGGCCCAGCTTTTCCCCAAGTGGGGGCTATTACCACACATGCTTCAAAGGTGGTGGCAGGCAGCTCGACGTCCCAAAGGCGCCCCGGGAAGAGACAGGCCTGGGCTTGCAATTGGGGCGGTATTGAGGCCGGGCCCCCAGAGCTTAGCTGCTCTATTAAGCAGTTCCCTGACCCGGATGACCTCAATCAGTGTGATGTTCTCTCCTGCCCCGTAGGTAGTCTGCGCTCACACTGTGGGTTCCAGGGCACTTTGCCAGCCACCAGGAGAGCCCCTTTGTTCCTTTTCTCTGTATTCCTCCTAGCTCAGCGGCTAAAGGAGGCCTCAGAGCCAGAGAGCTGGGTCTCAGCTCCCTCCAGCCACTTGCTAACTGGGACCCTGGACAGTTCACTTACCTCACTGAGCCCCAACGTCCTCTTAGGCAAGCGGCCTTAGGGATACCCTCCAGGGCCTCCTGAAGGTACAGGGAGTTACAGAAGGTGGCCAGCCCTGTGGGGCCTGCATGGGATGGCTCCTTTCCCAGTCCCATCTCCTGAGGAAAACAGCCAGCCAGGGCTTCGGGATTTATCTGGTTGCTCCGGGGGATACTGGGTTTACTCCTTTAAAAAAATATATATTTTATTGATTTTTTACAGAGAGGAAGAGAGAGGGATAGAGAATTAGAAACATCGATGAGAGAGAATCATTGACCAGCTGCCCCTTGCACACCCCCTACTGGGGATGTGCCCGCAACCAAGGTACATGCCCTTGACTGGAATTTGAACCTGGAACCCTTCAGTCAGCAGGCTGACGCTCTATCCACTGAGCCAAGCTGGTCAGGGCTGGGTTTACTCTTTTTAAAATATATATTTTTATTGATTTTAACGAGAGAAAGAGGAGGGGAGAGGGAGAGAGAACATCGAGACCTCATTCCGGGCATGTGCCCTGATCGGGAATGGAACCAGTGATCTCTTGGTGTGTGGGCTGACGCCCGCCCACGGAGCCACACTGGTCGGGCTGGAGTTCCTCTTGATTCTGGGACAGCATTTGCTGAGCTGCTGTGGGTCTTGCCAGGCCCCTCAGCAGCCCCGACGGGACACAAAGGCCAGGGGTGAACGGTGGTTGGAGCAGGCGAGCTAGAAACCAGTCCGGCCCTGAAGCTTTTCATGGTCTATCTCCAGTGCATCCCAGACACAACTCCCAGCTACGCGGAATAACTAGGATCCCCGGCCCCACGCATGGCCTCTCCGAGTCTTCCCCACAGCACTGACAGGACAGGGAGGAGAAAGTGCGAAGGACTGGAGGGAACCCCGGATGTTTCCTGGTAGCTGAGTTTGGGGTGGTTGTTATTTTCCCTGATCAATCCCCACATTTTTTTTTTTTAATCCCCACATTTTGTAAGTGATAGTTTACTAGCATTATTTTCAGACCCTCCCGGCCAACTTTCTGAATTAAAACACGGGGCAAACTTGTTTACCTGCTGCTGCACCTAGAAATAGAGAGGAGCCCAGGTAATGTGGGGAGGAGGGAGCAGGAGGCTAGGCCCCTCAAGGTCGTCCTGAGGGTTAAATCCCACGGGCCATTCCGAGGGGCACTGCTGTGGTTCCCTTGTGGAGTGCCTGGGGCTCAGTAAGCGATGGCTAATATATGACCAATACCTGATGCTTCTCCTCGGAGCATCTCAGAACATTTTGCTTTCTTGTCCTCAGTGAGAAAGGGTTGCTTCGCTTAGAATAGACAGGGCACTCTTCATTAAGTAAATCAGCTGGTAAAAATTGGCTGTGTTCCTCTGATCTGTCAGGTACTGGGGATGCATGGAGACCAAGAGAGTCTTGTCCTGCCTGATCTCAAGGATCTCATAAGCCAGCAGAGAAGGTAGGATGTGAGCAAGTAGAGAAAAAAATAAGATGTGTGCAGATGGGTAGGTGCCGCAGAGGAAATGAACTTGATGAGGTGGGGAAGGGGGGGAGGAAGATAAGAGTTCTCACCTGAGGAGGGGATGTGTAAGTTGGTATCTGGAGGATTCATAGCCTTAGGCCGGCAAGAGGTTGGGTGGAGGGAGGGGGATGGGGAACGGGGTTGTGGTCTGGGCAGAGGGAGCTGGCTTGTTCAGGGAGAGAAGGGAGGGGTGTGCTAGGGCCCAGGGCAGGTGGGAGGGGAGCAGCCAGGCCACACAGGGCTGTGGCTGGGATTCGGGCTCATGCCTGGTGCAGCGGGAGCCGCTGGCGTGCCATGAGAAGGGGAATGGGATGTGCTGATTCGTGTCTGGAAGACATTTTTCTGGTTTTAATTTGGAGAGAAAGTTGGAGGGAGGCAGACGTGGGAGCTGGGAGACTAATTAAAAGGCTGTTTAACTAGAACCATGATGAGGCAGCACCAGACACCGCTAGAATGGCTAAGGTGGAAAAAGCATAATATCAAGTGTTGGCACGGCTGCGATCCACGGGGCTCTCTCTGCTGCGATGCGTTGAGAGGACATAACCGTTTGGAAAGCCGTTTGGCCGTATCTCCTAAGGCTGGATGTTTGCACACAACACTCCTGAGCTGGCAATTCCACTCCCGAGGACACACTGAGCAGAAATGCCGACACGTGTGCACCCAGAGACGTGGAGGGAAGTTGGTGACAGACTGTTCCTCACAGCCTCACAGCGCCATCCGGGTCCTTATTGCCCGTCGAATGGATAAACAACTCACGGCATATCCGTCCGAGGAATACAACACGCAAAGAGAAAGAATTAACCATTTCTACATGCAAACAGCGTGGGTAAAGCTCAGGAATATAATTTTAAGTGAAATAAACAAGAAACAAACAAACAAAAAGCTGCCCTGTAGGATTCCATTAAAAATAGACAAAACGAATCAATGTTGACAGAAGTCCAGACTTTGGGAGGGTGGCAAGCGCCTGGGAAGGAGCATGGGAGAGGCTGTGGGGAGGCCCCGAGGGCCTCCTTCCTGATCCAGGTGGGGCTTACCGGGACACAGGTGTGTCCACTTTGTGGAAACTGGTCAAGCTGTGTACTTAGGATTTGCACAGTGTCTCGGTAACAAAGGAAGGTGGGGGACCATTGCGTACTCCAGAGAAATAAAACCGACTCTGGTCGGGACGAGAGCAATGCCTCCGCCCTCCCCGAAACTGCTCCCGCAAAGGTGAGCAATGACTCTTATGTTGCTAAACTCAATCATCCATTGTTCAGGCAGCCAGAAGTGGTTCGGTTTTGGCAGTATAGCCAGTGGAGGGGTCAGATGTGTGTGTGTGTGTTGTGGGTGGCAGAGGTTAGGTAAACAGAGAAGAAGGATGACGCCCAGGTGTTGTGTGCGTGTTACTAGGAGGACTGTGCGGCTATTTGTGGTGCTTCTGTGCTAGGTCCCAATCCCCATTGTCAGGGACATCTCTCCGGTAATTCTCTGCGTCATTCATTTCTCCCTCGAGGCTGTGTCATCCCCATCAGCATGTAAACATGCCGTTATTTTTGCTGCCTTAAAACATGTTCTCCTGGTGCCTTGTACCCACCAGCTAGCACCCCGTTGCTCTGTATCCGTGGGCAGAAAACACCTCCAAACATTCTCTACACTCTCTCATTTCTATCACCCATTTTCTGTTAAACCCCCTCAAACCAAGGTTTTGCCTCCATCCTCCCCGAAACCACTCTAGTGACAGTAACCAATGACTTGTATGTAGTGAAACCCAATAATCAATCACTAATCCTCTTTACTTGACCTGCTGTTGGGGTTGGGCTCAGTTGACCACTTCCCCTTCTCCACTTGGTTTTCAGGACTCCACTGTCTCTTCATTCCCCACTGGCTGCCCTTTTAGAGCCTCCTGAGGTGATGTCTGGCTGGTACCTGACATCTACAGGGCAGGGGTATTTACACCACAGGAATTGGCAAAGGAAACCTGCAAATACAAATCAAGGCCCTTTTCCTCCCCTCCCCCCATGGCCATTTCTGCCTCCGAGAACTGGATTACAAGCATGACATGCTTTACAAGCCCAGGTAAAGTGATTTTTTTTAGAATGTGACACAACCCTACTCATTGATTTATGGAACGGTAGAGCTAGTTAGGTATAGTGCTGATTACTAAACTATCAGAAATGCCTGGAATATATCCCCGCTCCTATACCTTCCTGACAAATGCCCACTACACTCTCTCAGTCTGTGTCGCCACCCTCCCTCAGCCAGCTTGATTGTATCACACTTCTGTCATCTTCTGGCCCCATGTCTGTCTCTCATTCAATGACGAACTCCTTGAATATGAGCCAGGAGAGGCAGCTGCCGAGTAGTGACTCATTGCCAGGCGTTGGAGCCAGGCTGTCTGGGTCTGAATTCTGGTTCCGTCACTTACGATACGAGTAACCCTGAGCAAGTTACTAAGTGACTCCGTTTGCTTCACGTGTAGAATTGGGGAAATAGTAGGACATTTCTCACAGAGTGCAAGGATGAAATAACTTAACACACACACCAACACAAAACCATCGAGAACACCACCTGCCCTTAGTAAGCACTCAGTAAATTGAGCTATTATTAGTATTTATTTTGTCTTCAGTCACCATCATATTGTCTGGCACATGTCATGTGGTGCATATTTAATACATTCAGTATGTACATGAAGTGCTAATTACATGAGCAGAAGTTCAAATGGAGATAGAGAAAGGGCCGATCCTTGTGAGCAGGGGTGAGGGTGTTTGACAGCAGATGGATTTGAAATAGGGTGTGAAGGGTTGGGAGAGTGTGGACAGGTGGGGAAGCTCAATGGCTGCCTCCACAGGCTTTCGTAGAGAGAACTCTGCTCTCTAAAAGCCAGGCCCCTTGGTAGATGGAGAAATCGAATGTGAAAATAATTAGCACGAAGCCAATTTCATCTCCAGTTAGTAACAGACCTGCCATCACAATTCCATTTCTCGCCCTGGCTGGGTGGCTCAGATGGTTGGAGCATCACCCCATACACCAAAAGGTTGCGTGTTCAATTCCCGGTCAGGGCACATACCCAGGTTGCAGGTTTGATCCCTGGTCGGGGTGTGTATGGGATGCATCTGATCCATGTTCCTCTCTCACATCAATGTTTCTCTCTCTGTAAAAATCAATAAAAAACAACCACCATATCCTCTTTACCCAGAGGGGTGGCTGTGGGGAGGATGAAAGTGCATTAGGCCTGTTGAGGACCCGTGTTCAAATCCTGACTCCGCCACTTATGAGAAGTGGCCTGGGGCATATTACTTAACCTCTCTGAGGTTATTTTCCACTTGAAAATGGGAGTCATCGTAACAACGCACACAGTGTGGCAGGAGCATTCTCTAGCAGAGTTTGGTCCCCCTGTCTACTCCCGCCTCCTCTGGACCAGGGATGTTTGCCACTGGGATCATTCCAGGGCCTGGAGGCAGCTCCTTTCCCCTTTCCAGCTGGTCCCCTTTTCAGTGATGGCTTGCCCATGGCCCACACGGCTCAGTCCCTTCACATGCTGGCAGCACCCAAGGGGATAGGTGCCATTGATTAAGAAAAGGGGCCCATACCTGAATCCTGGGGAACACCGATGACTAAGGGGCAGGGGGAGGGCAGAAGGCCAGCCAGGAGGGAGCTGGGTGTAGGAATGCAGGACCAGCCCAAGTCAAAAGTCAAGACAGGGACTGGTCAGCTGCATCAGACACCCCAGTGTGCTCCCCTCCTGATCTTCAGGTGTCTGACTGGCCATGTGTCTTTTCTTTTCTGACAGAGGCAGGAGGCAGGAGGACGGAGGCTGCAGAGGGGATGGACAGCCCTGGGGAAACTGTGGAGAAACCCGAGGGTGCAGGAGAGCACGGTAAGCCCCACTGTGTGCGGCCCGCTTGGTTTGTTCTTTTCCCCTGCTCCTGCCGCAGCTTAAGGAAGCACAGCAGACCAGCACTATGAGTTCCACCGAAATGATGGAAATACCAAGATGGAGGGTGCTAACGCTCTTCCAGCCCTAGTGGAGCTGGGGTTTGAGTCTAGCTCCTCTGAGCCTCAGTCCCGAGCCCTTCGCTCTGGACCAGCCTTGTCTTTCAGGCGTTTCCCAAGCATTTCCAGTTCCAAAGCAGCCTCACTGCAGGATTCGGCACTGTCTCTGCGGGGAAATATCGGGCAGATGTGGTCCATCTCAGCGTCCTCGTGGTTAATCGTTTCACAATTTCTTGCCTCAACACCTGCTATTGCGCTCACTGTCCTTCCCCTGGTCCCTTCTGCAGATTAGGGGTGGGTCCTGGAGAGAAGAGGCCACCAGGCATGGGAAGAAGGGCCTGTGGAGTTCTGACAGCATAGGGCGCCCCCTGGCGGTGCTGGGGGTAAGCACGGCTGTGTGGGTAGCACCTGGGACCTTTGTCAGGGATGTTTCCAGTGCTGTGGGCTGGGGCGGTTTGGGACTGTGGGACAGAGGGACCCTGGAGGCTCAGGAGGGTAGAGGGGTTTTATCACACTCAGAAGAGGATTCTGCGTTTCCCCATGTGTACCCTGGGTGTCCTTAGCTCCGTCACATTGCCTCCCAGCATCCCTCCTTGCGTGTGTGGGGGCCCTTAGGGCTTTAGAGGAACTTACTTCTAAGAGTTCAGGGTTTTAAACGACGTTATAGAGTGTTGTGGTGCGTTGGGGTAACGTGGGCAGCCAGAAGTTCCACTGCCGGAACCACACTAACTGTCCTGGCTAAGCTGGTCCCCTCTCTGACCCGTCCCTTTGCCTGTGACGGTCCTCCCGTCCCCCTCCCTCCCCCCCCCCCCCACACCCACAGCTCCCTGCACGAGGCCTGAACACAGGGACAGCGACAGTCATGGCAGCAGCTGGTGTTACTGAGTGGTTACTACCTGCCCACCTGCCTGGCCCTGCTCTGAGCACGCACTGGTCATGGATTAGTCGTCTAGTCCTCACACGGCCACAGGAGGAGTCTGGGGCGGCGCCCAAGGCCGGGCAGCCAGGAGAGCAGCGCCAGGGTCTGGCCCTGGCTGCCAGTAGCACGGGCATGCTGGGATGAGAGTGATGTGAGTGTGGTTAGGATGAAAGTGACAGGAGCAATAAAAACCCAACCACCAGTCGGTTTTGCTCCTGCCTTTTTATCACTCTCATCTCAAAAAGAGACTCGTGTTAATATTATCTCCACAGGAAGCGGTGGGCTGGCCTGATGGCCCCCAGGCTGGGCTCCTCCCACCTCCTGTCTGTCAGCCCGGGTTAGATGAGCATCTAACCACTGAGCAACCTGAAGGCAGGGACAGCGGCCCAGGGCCCGGCCCCAGCAGCGGACAGTGGGCTCTGACGCCGGGCCTCTGGGCACTCTTGGCATTTTCTCCTTCCTCTTTCCCTCCTACTCCTTCGAGGCGGCTGGATCTCTTCCCAGCCTCCCAGGACGGTGTCTGCTGAGAGGGTCTGAGGGTCCCTCTGAGCCAGGGAGGCAGGTGTGAGGTGGTCTAAGGACCGCTGACTTCAGGTGAGACATTTTGGCGACTCTTAGTGCCGCAGGGCGCCCCAGGGGGTCGGTGCGTGGATGGGAACCAAGCACACAAGATCCTTGGGAGGGTGGGGGAGGGAGAGCCTTGGGGCTCCCTCCCAGGGGTGGAAACTTCAAGGGCAGGTCAAGGACAATACAGGTGAGGGGTACAGTTCTGCCTTCCAGGGGGAGATGGGGAAGAAATAGGTCCCCCTGCCCACCCTGTGGCCTCTGAGGAGCACGCTTCCCCTGCGTGTCCATTCCCACGGACTTGGTTTACAAAGAGCTTGGAACAGTGAGAGTGGGTGCCGGGAACTTGACCCTTTCAGGAGATGAGGAGAGGCAGCCGAGCCTGGTGGAGGGAGGCCTGGTGTGCATGGTGGAGGCCTGGCAAGGTGTCCAATGCCCCCCCCCCCCCCTCGAGACCTCACAGACCTCACGCCCCTGTGGCAGCCAGCCGCTGTTCCCTCTGTGGGACACGCGTTGCTGTGCGGGCTAACGGCCATTCTGTAGGTGAAAGGGGCTGGCGGGGGCTGCCCTGGGGAACCTGACAAACATGAGTTAAAAATGCAGAAAACTCCCAGAAGGACCCTGTGACGTTTCTCCTACTTCTTTCAACCCTCAGTTTTACCCTTTTCCACTGTTATTTCCGTCCTGCAGTAGTTCAGTTCTTCTTGTGATTTGCTTCCGTTGTCACCCGTTCTGAGTCAGTCCCACGGTGTTTGCCGAGCGCAGGCCGTGTGCCAGCGACGTCGCTCTGCGGCCTGAAGGACACCTTGTAAGTCAGAGGGAAAATGGATTAAGCCCAGAGGAAACCAAATCGCCTCTGTCCTCCCTTTGCTGGTTTCAGAGGCACCTCGTTAAAAACTCAGTTGCCAGCCCAGCCAGTGTGGCTCAGTTGGCAATTCCCAATAGAGGTGTGCAGGAGGCAGTCCATGCATGTCTCTCTCTCTCAAATCAATAAAAACACATGAAAGGAAAAGCTTGGTTGCCACATGTATGTGCAAGAATTTGTCACAATGGGGGGGGGGCCCTTTTTAGTAATTTAAATACCTGACAAAAGCATTTCAGCGAGAAACCATTAACCCTCCCACCTGCTGCCAGCGTGACTGCCTCCTTTTGTCATGATAATGCAGGCGGCCTGATCCTCCGGAGAGATTTTTGGGCCTCAGTGTAATCAGCCTCTGGAAAGATTTGCTTGTGAATCTGAGACTTCAGGCATCCTGTTGATTTAGGGTTGCTTTTCCCAACATGGGAAGCTTTATAACTCAGGATGGGCATTGAGGATCCAGCCTTGGGGACTTGTCCTCCCCTAGTCCCGGCATCAGCCCACGGGTATGGCGAACACGCCTCGTGTTTTTATAAAGTATTCAGAGGTCAGGGGTCACAGCCCGCTGGTGTGGGAGCAGACCTTTCCTGTTAGGTCCTGGTCTGATGCAGGGATGAGATCCCTCGGGAAAAGAGGAGCCAGGAGAGTTTAGGCAATGGGTATGAAATTTCCTTCACTCCGTCAGGGGGAGAGACGGACCATGTTACCCCACCTCATCCCTGACTGAGAAGGCGGACATGTCAGTTTCCATGTTTCTTCTTAAAGCTCCTGTCAGAACTCCTCATCAACAATAGCAGAGCCCACACCCAGGACACGGAGATGGTATGTGTGTGTGTGTGTGTGTGTGTGTGTGTGTGTGTAGCTAGCTGTGTGTATCTGTGTGCTGTCTTTGTTTGGGGTGAATCACTAAGTAGGAAGGAAGTCCTAGATCAGGGGTCAGCACACTGCGGCTCTCGAGCCGCGGTTTGCCTCCCTGTTGACCAATGAGTTTACCGACCACTGTCCTAGATGAACTGAGCTGCCCATGGACATCAGATGGAGGAGAATCTATAACAAGTCATTTCTCCAAATAGGCGGATCCACTCCGGAGTCAGAAAGGCCCTGTGCGGCTGCCTGTCTGTTCTCACTGGTCCCAGCGTCCTTGGTGCTCTCAATAATCTATTGTCAAGGTTGCCACTGCCAGCAAGTACCTTCTCCGGGACTTCAGACCCACAGGAAGGAAATCTAGCTCCACCATTCCATTCTGTGCTGTTTGTTGGAGGGCTTGGCATGAGATAGACGTGTGTGTAAGACACTCAGCCTGGTGCCTGGCCCATGGCGGCCCCACCCATGTTAGACCCCTCAGCCCCTTCCCAGTGCAGGTGTGTGCTCACTCTGCCTGTAACAGATCATCCCTCTGGGACCCGTTGCCATGCAGACTGTAACCTTGGATGCTCTGTATTTATCTGAGTCCCCTGTCCCCCAGGTCCCCATCGAGCATCCCTGGTGGCCTAGGAACGACTCATTCACATGTTTCTCTCTGCTAGTCCCCTTAACTCTTAACAACCTGGAATTGCTGTGTTTCTAGTTATTTCTGTTTTCTAGTTGCAGCAAGAAAAAAAAAAATCATACGTCAAAAGATGTCATTTTCAGCTACTAGATGATTCTTTTGATTTGCTTTCTGAAGGCAGAGCTATGACACACTATTAAAAGTGTTGATTCCCTTCAACCTTCTGTAACTCAAGAGGTGTTCTTCCTGGGGCAAAGTTTTATTTTTTAATTTTAATTAAAAAAATTTTAAAATTAGTTATTATTTGAAGAAGATGTCATATGAGGGAATGTCTCCCTTCCTTCCTTCCTTCCTTCCTTCCTTCCTTCCTTCCTTCCTTCCTTCCTTCCTTCCTTTCTTTTTATTGATTTCAGAGAGGAAGGAAGAGGGAGAGAGAATCATTGATCAGCTACCTCCTGCATACCATACCCTCTATTGGAGATTGAGTCTGCAACCTGGGCATGTGCCCTTGACTGGAATTGAACCTGGGACCCTTCAGCTCACAGGCCGACGCTCCATCCACCGAGCCTAACCGGCTAGGGCAGAGCTTTATTTTATATGACCGTGGTGGGCCAAGGTGCTTTGGCCAAGTGCTTGGCCTTAGACAGGAAGGTTACAAATCTGATCTGGGGCAGGCTTCCCCACTCCCCCTCTGGGCACACGAGTGTAAACTGCACCCACACCTGGTGACCTGGAGGTCAGATTTTGTCAAAACAGTGGAGAGGATAGGGTTTCAAAGGACCCATGTTTACCAAACTCTCTTTTCTTTCCCAATTTCACTTCCCAGACCTCCTCTTGCGGTTTGGTGGGGCTCTGTGGCTCACTTCTGGCCAATGGAACTGGGGAGAAGGGACAGGTGTTTCTTCCAGGACTGGGCCCTAAAATTCTCTTTTGTGCTTCTTCCCCATTTCTCTCTCCCTTCTGTCCCAGGTATATGCAGAGTGGCTAATGGAGGACACGGGGGACCTAGGGGTTGGTGGAGAAACTAGATGGAAGGAGCCTGGGTCCCTGAATAACTCCACAAAACAAAACCCAGCCCCCATTTATATTGGGTTTTGGAATGAGGAAGCAAGAAGGCCATAATGTGGTGCCAGGCCACTGGGACTGGGTATGGTTACAGAGGTTAGCTATGCGGCCTAATAGGGATTTGGCACAAAGTAGGTACTCAATCAATATTAGTGTTTTTTTGTTTTGTTTTTGTTTTCCTGTTGGTCTACAGAAAGCATGGGATACCAGAGTCTGCTCCAGGTGGGCTGAGGGGAAGAATGTTCCAGGCCAGAGCCATACCTTACATCTCAGGAGAAATTAATCTCCACACAGTTCATCTTGGCTAATGACTGGATAAAACTACTCATATGTATATTGTTTCTTTTCTGCTTTCCTTCAACAAACATGTGTTAGTATGCCTTCCTTGTTAGAATCCATTCCAGTAGCTAAAAAGGATCAATTCCTTTCCAAACGTATTTTAAAGGAAAGAACTAAACTGAAAGTTATCCAAGACCTGACAGGTGTAAGATGTTTACTATGACCCAGGAGTCAGCCAACATTTTCTGTACAGGGTCAGGTAGTCAATATTTTTGGCTTTGCAGGCCATACCATCTCGGGCACAACCTACTCAACTGGCTCTAGTTTAAAAAGCAGCCATAGACAATATGGAAATACTGTACATGAGCATAGCTATGTTCCAATAAAGCTTTTCTTGTGGTCACTCACATTTGAATTTCATGTAGTTTCAACATGTCACAGGACATGTTCTTCTTTTGTCTCTCTCCCCCTTCCCCCTGCACTTAAAAATGTAAAACCCAGCCCAGCAGCGTGGCTTAGGGGTTGAGCATCGACCAATGAACCAGGAGATCACAGTTCGATTTCCTGGGTTGTAGGCTCCATCCCCAGTGGGAGGCCTGTGGGAGGCAGCTGATCGATGATTCTCCCTCATCATTGGTGTTTCTGTTTCTCTCTCCTCCCTTCCTCTTGTCAATCAATAAAAACACATTAATTTTTTAAAAAGGAAAACCCATTTTTAGCTCAGAGACAGGTGACAGGCTGGCTGTGACGTGCTGACCCCTGCTCTAACTACGTGAGCATAGGATCCACACATCTGCGTGGTGTGTTGGCTTAATTCCTGAAGGAGCAATGTTTCTTTTGGTCTCAGCCTCGAACCCGTTCTTTTAGCTTATGTAACGCCGAAATTCTCCTCCACTTGGTTTGGTGGAAGAGCCCCCACTGAGAAGGCTGCTGGAAGACTCTGCACTCAGAGCATTGTGCTGAGTGCCTCTGTAGGTGTGCAATCTCGACACTGGGCAGAGAGATAATGAGTCTGGGGAGGAGCGGTTTAAAAGCAGTTCTAATTGTGCAGGCAGGTTATTTTTACCAGTCGTCTTCTTATTTTTATAGATTGTATTTCAAAAAGCTTTTCTGCTGAGAGCGATTAAATACCAAGTTTTAATTTCACTCCAGGAAGAAGTTCCGTTGCGTTGGGATAGTTTTCTCCCTCATTTACTATAGGAGGCTGTAGCTCGGCGCTCAGGCTCCTTGCTGCACAGAGGCAAGCACTTCTGCTAAAGGTTTGGGGAAGTGGGAGGAATAGAGGGAAGTGAGAACCATGAGAAATTCTTGGTGGTGACTATATTAAAAATACATAGTATCGTATGTAATCTATATATCTATATCTATATCTATATCTGTCTATCTAATCTATATCTATCTATCTATCTATCTATCTATCTCTATCTATCTATCTATCTATCTATCTATCTATCTATCTATCTATACTAGAAGACCTGGTGCATGAAATTCGTGCACAGGGATGTGTGTCCCTCAGCCCAGCCTGCACACTTACCAATCTGGGACCCCTTGAGGGCTGTCTGACTGTCCGTTTAAGCCCGATCCTAATACTGGGACCCCTCTCATATCCCTCTCACAATTCAGGACTGCTAGCTCCTAACTGCTTCTGCCTGCCAGCCCGATCACCCCTGACAGCCTGATTGATGCCTAACTGCTCCCCTGCCAGCCTGATTTCCCCTAACTTCCTTCCTCTGCTAGCCTGGTCATCCCTAACTGCCCTTTCCTGAAGGCCTGGTCACCCCTAACTGCCCTCCCCTGCAGGCCTGGTCACCTTAACTGCCCTCCCCTGCAGGCTTGATTGCCCCCAACTGTTCCAACTTTCCTTCCTTGCAGGCCTGGTTCCTCCCAACTGCCCTCTCCTGCTGGCCATCTTGTGGCAGCCATCACGTGTCCACATGGGGGCAGCCATCTTTGACCACATGGGGGCAGTCATATTGTGTGTTGGAGTAATGGTCAATTTGCATATTACTCTTTTTTTGCATGGGTAGGGGCCGGCTGGTTTGCCCTGAAGGGTGTTCTGGATCAGTGTGGGGGTTCCCTTGGGGCATGGGGCAGCCTGGACAAAGGGCCTGTGGTGGTTTGCATGCCCACCACACCCCCCAGTGACCCAAGCAGAGGCCCTGGGATCTGGGCTTTATTTATCTTCTATAATTGAAACTTTGTAGTCTTGAGTGGAGGCCAGGGCCAGCCAGGGCTGGTGGGAAGCTTGACTTCCTCCATCGCTGGGGGAAACCCAAGCCTCCTGCTTGCTTCAGCTTCGTGGCTGCCATATTTGTTGGGTTAATTTGTGTGCTCACTCTTGATTGGCTGGTGGGCATGGCTTGTGGGTGTAGCAGAAGTATGGTCAATTTGCATGTTTCTCTTTTATTAGATAGCATATATATAAGATTTTAAAAATCAAATTAGTGGTAAAAACAATCACTCAAATAGTTCATTATCATGAGAAAAATTTCCCACAGTGTCTACTTTATAGAATTGGGAGTCACCTGACCATGGCAGTAACTGGGTGCCCAGTGCGGGCCTAAGTTGCACCCGTCTCCTCTCTAGCCTCATTGAAAGCAAGGCTCAGGGCTGTCTGTGCTCAAGGTCACATGGCTGACAGGCAGTGGAGCCGGATTTCAGGTCTGTCTGCCCACGGAGCCCTTTGCACACTCCCATGCTGTAGCCTTTTCCAGTCTCACCGCAGGGTCTGAGCCCTGACACCATCCCCTCGGGATCACTGAATTTTGCCATCACCCATAGCACTATCCATGTGAGGGTGGCTCCAGGTTTGCCTTTAGAGAGTCATAACTTAAGTTCCAAGTACACCTGCATTAAAAAAATGCTTTTTCTCTCTAAAAACATGGTCAATCAAAGAAGATTCAATTCTGGTGACATTCATTCACCTGGGTTCCAGCAGGCATGAGGGTTTTATGGGACCCCAGACATTGTATGTAGAACACAGTACATGAATGCACATGTATGTACATGTGCCTTTCTTGGGAGGGGGTTTCTAATTTTAGTCGGATTCTGGATCCACTGCTCCCTGAACTCAATGTGAGCCAGTTAGGAATATACCCCATTGACTCCCGTGATATTGACAAACGTTTGTTGATCGTGTCCATTTCCATCACAACAAAGGAGGTTACATTGATCGCAGTCCCACGTCACCTGAGCATAGATGACACTGTTCACCACCAAGGGACTGGCTGGGCTCTGGTTTCAGCCTGGGACACAGAGCAATGCAGTGTAAGCGCTCAGTAGCCGCCTGCAGGACGGAGGGGAGGCTGGCCCCCCTGCACACCTTGCCTGCTCAGTCATTCCCGGGGCGGGAGGACCCGTGATCGGTGTCCTGCAATGAAACACCTGTGCCCACGCTGCCGATTTCTAGCTGTGGGACCTTCGTCCAGCCCCTCCCAGCCTGTTTCCTCTTCTGTAACAGCAGGGTCCGCTGTGGGATTGGGAAAACCTCTCCCCCCTCCACAAATACCTGCAGTCTCTCTCACATTTGGCTCAACCCAGTGGCCAGGAGCTGGGGAGAGACGCCTGGAAGGAGCCAGAGCTCACGGGCAGCGGCTCTGCATGCAGGCGGCGGGCCCCGCTGCGGGTCCCTCCGATAAGGATCTGGGGCCGGGGGTTGCGGGGAAGTAACGGGGCTGGGGCTGGGTCCGGGGGCCGGCGCCGGGAGGGAGGAAGGGGCGTGGCCACGTCCCCGACTTCCTTGTTTGGAGTAAACTTTGGCAGCATCTGCCGGCTCCCGCCGTTTGCTTTTCCAGCCGGCGATGTGCTTTTAGGGAGCGCGCCTGCCTGCCAGAGAAAACATCTAGAAGCTCCGCGCCACCTCCGAGCCGTTCCCTCGGGCCCCCGAGCCCCACCGCCAGCCTCCAGAGAGGGGCAGGCAGAGCCCGGAGAGAAGGCAGAGGCGCCTGCAGCGCGCGGGGTGCAGAGACTCTCGGCGCCGAGGACGGGGGTTCGGCTCCCACGCCCCGGCCCCTCCGCGCGCCCCGCCGTCTCCGCACCCCGCGCCCTGGCAGCCGGCGCCGGGATGGGGCGCCTGGCTCCCGGTGCGCCCGGTGCCTGAGCCGGCTCGGCGCCCGCCCGCTGCGGCCGGAGGCGCCGGGGGAGCTGCGGGGACCGCGCGGCGGCCGGGGGCGGGGACCGGGCTGAGCGCGGGCGGAGGGCGCGGGGCTGCGGGCACCGCCGCGGGGCACCGGCCGAGCCATGACGGACGCCAGCAGCAAGAAGGAGGGCTTCAAAAAGTGCCGGAGCGCCACGTTCAGCATCGATGGCTTCAGCTTCACCATCGGTGAGCACGCCCCCCGCGCCCCGCCCCATCGGCCCGGCCTGGGCCGGGACCCTTTGGGGAGTGTGTGTGTGTGTGTGTGTGTGTGTGTGTGTGTGTGTGTGTGAGGTGCTGTCCAGTGGCGGGAGGGGGACCCTTTGGGGAGTGTGTGTGTGTGTGTGTGTGTGTGTGTGTGTGTGAGGTGCTGTCCAGTGGCGGGAGGGGGATCCGGGAGCCCTGGGAGCCCGAGGAGCCCGAGGAGCCCGGGGAGCCCGGGGAGCGGGGAGCGGGGACAGAGCCGGGAAGGCGCGCGCGGTTGTTCCCGCGGGACCCCTCCCTCCCCCCTCTGACTAGGAGTCCCCCCCGAAAGCTGTGTCGGAGGTACATCTCTCTGAGGGCCCTGGCTTCCTTGCTGTGATTTTAGGAACTCAGCTCGGGAGGGGAGAGGGACCGGGATGGAGGCAGAGAGATGGAGATGGAGATAGCGGGAGGGAGCTTAGCGACGGGAAGACAGACAGACGCTAAGACAGAGACACCCAGAGGGACACCCAGAGAGACAGAGTGGCGGCACCTGGACGCAGACGTTAATGGACACATGGAGACACCGGGTCAGAAATACTGAGGCTAGGAGAGGCCAAGGCAGACGCCGGTAGAGCAATGACAGATGGGGGACAGGGGTGGGGCGAGAGATGCACAGGGTGGGAGAGACAGGCACATGGAAACAGATCCGGACAGAGAGACTGGATGAGAGTTTCTGCAGAAGTTGAGAGGGAGGGAGGGAGGGAGAGAGAGAAAGAGAGAGAATATGCAGACAGGGAGGGATGTACCTGTTAGTGAAATTGGGGGGCAGCTGTCTCCTGTCCTCTGGGCTCCCAGTAGCTCTGGATCCCCCCCCCCTTGTCCCCCTAAAGCCGTCACCAGGAGGGCACCCTCATCACCAGGAGGGCACCAGAGGGGCCGGGGTAGCAGAAGCAGCAGGAACAGGAACAGGCTGACTCTGGAGGGTTTGTAGAAGCGCAATCGCATGGTCCCAGGTTATGTGTAGTTTTAGGGATTTTAAAACATTGTGTCACTGCCCTCTGGAAATACCGCGCACACTCTCACCATCGGGCCCCTCACATGCTCTAACGAGGACTGGACACTAATTTAGGGACCTGCTGGGTCGCTAGGTGGAAGGTCGTATCTCAACGCCACATGTCCTTCACGTCTGTTGTAAAACTGCGTTTTTTATGCTCTTGGCCTGTTTTTCCTCGGCGAGGGGGGGCAGTTTATCATTTATTAATTTGCAAGTACTCTTAATGGATATTCTAGATATTAATGACACATGTAACCAATATGTTAATTACACAATCATAGCGACGAGATATTAATAGAGAGTATGTAATTACTGTTGTTAATCACAGAATAACGATGTGACTAATGTATATTAACATGTGCATATAGACACACAGGTCCTTATGTCTGTGTGCTGTGGGTCTGCACCTTTCCAGTGCTGTCTGTCCGGTGTTTTACAAATATTTCTCCTTCGAGGACTCATTCCCGCATCCTCAGTGCGGGGCCCTGGGGCCGGGACTTGCTCGGAGATGGTACAGGTGTCTTATCGCACACACCTGTGGCCCCTGCTGGCCGCACGGCTTCTGCAGGGAGGGGTGGGTGGACGGCCCCCTCCTGCCATGTGAGAGAAGAAGCCCGAGGAGACCCCCACGGTCCCCCGAGCTCCCCTTTCCTCAGGCGTCTGACACTTTGTCATCAGGAATCACTTCCCTGTCTAGGCTGTCAGTTGCAAAGCCCCGGTCAGGCACTTCGCTGAAGGAATTCTCATGATGGTTCTGGCAACCTCAGAGTCTGACGGGGAGGCCTGTGTGGGAGGGGAGCGTGGCCCACCCCTGTGGGGAGGTCAAGGAGAAACTTCTCTCTGAGGATGGACACGTCTGGGCTAGGAGGTCGCATCCACGTCTGGGGCAGGGAGAGCCTTCCGCTGCGGCTCTCAGCGGGGTGGTACATACCGGGCGCTTTGGTGGTCACCAGGCGGGGTCGCTGGGATGGGCTCTAGAGTGCGCAGAGATCAGAGGAATTAAATGCTTTGCAGGGGCAGGGGGAGGAGGGGATGGCCCCCCACAGCAAGGAATTGCGCCCCCACACCCCATAGAGAAACACTGTGGAGTCCCTCTGACAGGCAAGCCTGACCTGGCCCTGAGCTGGCCCTCAACTGGCTCCTGAACGGCCTAGGCCCTGGCTGCAGGGACCCTGGGACCCTGAAGGTCAAGGTCCAGGCAGCTTCGGGGTGTGGACCAGGCGCTGAGCTGGGTGCTTTACTCCGCTCATTGGGTCGCCTTTCACCACAAACTGAAAGGAGCCGAAATGACCCCAGTGTGGGAGAAGACACTCCTACGCCCCGGACAGGAAGTCATTTGCTGGAAGTCACAAGCAGAATTGGGCTCGGCCCTGGCGCCCAGCCCAGGGTTTGCCCCAGGCCATGCTGCCACCCACAGTGACTTTATTTCCGTCTGTGCCTCTGACTGTCCCTCAGCTCCATGGAGAGAGATGGGGGGTTCTGCTGAGCCAGAGCCGGCTGGGCCATTGCCACCGGGGCCGGTGCTGTGGGCAGGATCAGGGTTTGCTGACCTGCTCAGTCCTGGGCCCCCCTCTGTCCCAGGGGGGCCCAGGTCTTGCGGCCTCTTTATATCATTTCCTGGAGTCCCGAGGTCAGGCGTGTGTGCAGAGATCTTAGAAACACGACTGTGAGGTTGTACGTGTGCCACAGCCAGTGCTGGCAGGGAGCCTCCGAGACCTGGGAGTTCCCTTTCCAGGAAACCATTGAACTAAACTGGTTGTAACGTTCAGCAAAGCCTGGGGATGGGGGTGGGGGGAGGGAGGTGAGGGGGCACGGGGGCTGTGTGCCATTGTTTCCAGAGCGGCCTGCCCTGTGCGGATCACCACCTGAGGGGGCCTCCTTTCGGAGCTGAGGAAGGAGGGCTCGGGGAGGGCCCTCATCTCCGTCTCCCCACAGGGATGACCTCCAGGGGTCAGGAGGATGCGAAGCTGGTGGCGTAGAGCGAGAACGGACCTGGCCCAGGATGCTGTGGAAAATTCTGGGCCCTTACGGAGAGGTGTTGCTAACAGAGGGATGCGTTTCCTGTAGCAACAGCCCCTGGCTCCATTCCCCCACGTGCTCCTCTCTGTGAGCTTGTCCCAGAGGAGGGAAGAGTGGGCCCTGAGCTGGAGATCGGAGACCCCAGGGGCTGGAGGGAGGGTGCCCTGCCCGCCCTTGGACCCCGGGGAGCTGGGAACCCACGCGGAGTGGGGAGGTCTGCTGGTGGCTACTCCTCCCAGAGGGGTTCGGGGCGGACAGGGCCGGGGTGGCCCAGGCCAGGGGGACATGGCTGCAGGCACTGGGGGCGTGGCCCCTCTGCAGCCCAGGCACCGGGGGTGTGGCCCCTCTGCAGCCCAGGCACTGGGGGTGTGGCCCTGGGCTGAGCTGGTGCTCTTGGCAGAGTGCCTTGTCTGTGTGGGTGGAGGTGAGACCTCTGGGCATTGTACACCTGATTGGGGGTGATGGTGGGGCGCACAGAGCCGAGTAAGGACCTAAGTGAAATATCCTGCAGCCACCTGCCAGTACCAGTTGCCCGTCCCCGTGCTCACATCTCTCCGAGGACCGGAGCAGAGTGTGGCACGAGGGGCCACTTCCCCTCTCTGAGCCTCAGTTTCCTTATATGTGAAGTGGGGAGCATGACCACGGCCAGGGGAGCAGGTGCCACGCACAGCGCCTGGCGGGTACCTTGTGGGTGTTGGTCCAGTGTCTGCTCCGGTGACCTGAAGTCACACTGTGACAGAGCCGGCTCTGGCGGGACTGGGCGAGGGTCGTGGTGTGACCCTGAGAGCTTGTGGGTCACTCTGGGGCAGGTTAACAGGTGGCCTGCCACCCTGTATGTCCGTACTGGCCCCTGACGCCCGATGGGAGCAAGAGCAAAGTGTGCCCGGGCATCCTGCCGCTCTCCATGGGCTCAGAGGCCTCTCTGGCCACACAGGGTGCCCGCGTGTCCCCCGGCCTCCAGGACCTGGGCGGGGTCATGGGCAGAGTCCCGAGGAGGGGCTCTGGGCGGCTCCTGGACAGAAAAGTACGGCTCACCCGACAGGCCGAGCCAGAATTAGAATCCTGACATTTTCAACCAGCCAGTCCCCGCCCCCACCTTCTCCAGAGAGGGGAGAAGGGCTGGCAATGGAGTCTCCATAAAAACCCAAAGGGTGGGGTTTGGGGAGCTTCCAGGTCGATGGACGCATCCACATGTGAGAGTGACACACCCCAGCTCCCCAGGACAGAAGCTCCTGTGCTCCCCCCCACCCCCCCACCCCCATCTCGCCTGTGTTCAGGGGCTGCTCATCTGTATTCTTCATCAAGTCCTTGAATACACCGGTGAATGTGAGTGCTCCCCTGAGTTCTGTGAGCGGTTGTAGGAAATGTCACATCCAAGGGGGAGGAGGGCGTGGGAACCCGTGGCCAAGTCACATAGAAGTTGTGGGAACCTGGAAACCTGCCACTTGCAGGTTTTACTTGTTGGGCAGTATCTGCTGAGTGGAGCTTAGACCCTCAGAGACCACGCCGTGCGCGCTGGCCCACCGATGCCGCCGTGAGGGCTGTTCCTCTGCGAGGAAGTCACCCCCACCGATTCCACCACCCCTGCTTTTCCGGCTTCGGTGCCGACAGCCGGCTCCCCCTCTTCTCAGGGGCAGCATAGGGTAGCTCAGGTGGGAACCCATGGGCTTGGGAAGGGAAATAAGAGGAGGGTCAGTTGTCTTGGACTTGATCACGAATAACCACTAGGACTGGGTTGGCCTTTTGGATAGATGGCCTAATTCTACCAGAAAGCTTTCACAAGCGAGGGGGCCGATGGAGTTCAGGTCCCCTGCACGTCTCTTTTCCCCTTTATTTTAATTTATTTTTCATCGGGGGATGCTCTGTTGGACCTGCTGAACTGTATATTTTATTCACTGGACATATATATATATATTTTTTGTTTGTTTGTTAATCCTCACCCGAGGATATTTTCCCGTTGATTTTTAGAGCTAGTGGGAGGGAGGTGGGGAGACAGAGAGGAACACTGATGTGAAAGGGACACATCCATTGGTTGCCTCCCACACAACTGAGCACCGAGGTACGTGCCCTTGACCAGTATCAAACCCGGAATCCTCAGTCTGCAGGCCGGCGCTCTACCCATTGAGCAACCTGGCTAGAGCTTCCCAGGCACGCTGACCGTTGGAAGTCATCTCAAAGAACGATTGTAGTGCATGTGGCGGGAAGCCCAGAAGTCGAGTGGCTGAGCTCTGATGCTCACCATTCCTGAGGCATCGAACCTCCCTCTTGGTCTTCCCGAATCTCCTTTCTGAGTGCTGTAAAGTAGGAATAATAACGCCTGTGGCGACATGACACATGATAAGTGCTGGGCCCGTGTTGAGACCATCCCATGTGCTCATAAATCTGAATTCCCCTCTCCCTTGCCTTCCTTCCTTTCCTTCCTCCCTGCCAAACCCAGAGGTGTTCCGACTGCCTCAGAGGTTTGCCCTGGAGTCACCACGTACCGGAGCCTGCAGCCTCGGAAGCTCTCTCCCTCCCAGAGGCCCCGGAGGAAGCTGGCATTGCACAGGGAGCCCCATTTAACACAGCAGGATTTAGGCCGCGAGTGGGGAAGTGGGTGGATTTTTATTTTATTGATTTAAAAAAAATATATATATATTTTATGGATTTCAGAGAGGAAAGGAGAGGGAGAGAGTGGTAGAAACATCAGCAATGAGAGCGAATCATTGGTCGGCTGCCTCTTGCAAGCCCCCTACGGGGATTGAACCCACAACTTGGGCAGGTGCCTTGGCTGGGAATCGAACGGCGACCTCCTGTTTCATAGACTGAGGCCCAACCACTGAGCCAGACGGGCCGGGCGGGTTTTTATTTTAAAGTCATCTGTTCACAGTTTCCAAGAAGAGGTCACTGGGTCTGGTGACTCATTGCTCTTTAGCAGTTGGAAGATACATTAGATTTCTAATCTTGTCAAGTCAGTGAGTGCCGCCGGGGAATCCAGCAACTTAAAGGGGCCCTGCAGGACTCTGAGCAGAAGCAGATCCCTCTAAGGAGATGCATTTTCTTCCTTTTTTCATCACGAGGCTCACTGCTTAAGACAGGACAAAGCTAAAACAAGGCAGAATTTAGGTACCTAAGAGTGTAAGTCTGGTCTTGGCAACGGTCTCAAGAAGGCTGCTTTCATGATGCAGCCCTTACGCGGGCTGCTCCTGACATTGATGGTGAAAACGATGAGGCTTTACTGGTTGGGAAGCACTGGCTCTAATATCAGCTCATTGCATTCTGCCAATGTCCCTGCCAGAGACCAAGAGCTCCATTGCACAGGCCCAGACACTGAGGCCTCAGGGGGCCGGTGACTATTTTCAGAGCCACGACCCACGTCCAGTTTCCACACTTCAGGAAACTCAGGCTCCTGCATCCTGAGTCTGGGAACCATCTAGATTCTTTCCTGGGTGCCCACCACCGCCTCGTCTCATCTGTCATCGAGGGCTCTGGATTTTCTTCTCCAAATCCTTTCCTGTTCAGACTTTCCCCTCCTCCTCTCTCCCTGAGCCATCGCGATATTTCCCAGTGGTTTCGCCTCCCCTCCGAACCATCTCCCCGAGGCAGCTAGAATGTTCTTTTGGACCACACCACTGCCCTTGCTGCCCTCCAGTCTAAAACCACACGGTGGCTTCCCACTACGGGTAGGGCCAGGCCTACAGTCCCAGACAGGTCTATGGGCCCGGCATGATCCGGTCTGTGCGTCTGTCTAGGCCAGTGGTCGGCAAACTCATTAGTCAACAGAGCCAATATCAACAGTACAATGATTGACATTAAAAAAAAAATATATATACATTTTATTGATTTTTTACAGAGGAAGAGAGAGGGATAGAGAGTTAGAAACATTGATGAGAGAGAATCATCGATCAGCTGCCTCTTGCACACCCCCTATTGGGGATGTGCCCGCAACCAAGGTACATGCCCTTGACTGGAATCGAACCTGGGACCCTTCAGTCTGCAGGCTGACGCTCTATTCACTGAGCCAAACTGGTTAGGGCTACACACATTTTATATACAAACGTACACCTCCATCCGACCTACACTTTCTCTCTCCCTCTCTCCCCCTCCTCTCCCCTCTCCCCCCTGCACCACAGCTCTTCAGAAGTTAAAGTGGTGTGTGTGAGCCTGACTGCATGGGGAGGTCAGGGAAGGGCGTTTAACACCTGGGACGAGCCTCCGGTAAGAACTCGGTGCACTTGTGGGTCGGCCAGCGTGTCCGCTTAGCATCCCAGTGACAGGCTCATGGCCTTGTGTAAAGGAGGCAGCTGGAGAGGAAGCACTCAGGGCCAGATGTTTCTGATCGTTTACTTCAGCTGAAAGCGCCATCGGTCACTCGTCCCTCATCCTTCTCTTCCCAACATTTGCTCGGTGCCCTTTGGCTGCCCTGCAAACCTAAGGAGACATCAGAGTTTTCTCATTCCTGAACAGTTTGCGGGCTCGTGGGGAGACTGATGTTAAAACGTAACACCCCTGGGCCCGTGTGGGAAGGATTTCTAAGGATGAGGGTGACCCAGGGCAGATACAGCGGTGAACAGAGGCGTGGACTCAGCCTTTCCTGCCTCGCCCCTCCCACCCCTCCTCCTCCCATCTCTTCACTCAGTTTCCCTGAGGTGTAATTTATATGCCATAACAGTCACCCTGATTAAAGTCCAGTCCACTGTGTTTAGTAAGCTTTCAGGGCTGTGTAATCACTGAGTGTAACCGCCACCTTGTGTTATCCCCAGGCGTGTCCATTCTATTGACGATGCATTCGCTTATCCACTCACCCCTTGGTGGACAGGGTGTTCCCATGTTTTGGCTCCACATGTTTGCGTGCACACGTGTTTTCATTCTCTTGGGTAGATTCCCAGGAGGGAAACTCCAGGTTCTATGGGGAGTTCGTGTTTAACTTTTAAGGAATTGCCAAGCTGTTTTCCAAAGTGGCTGCACCTCAGGGCAGCCCCACCAGCCACGGATGTGAGTCCTTAGCCGAGGTCTGAGGAATTAGCCGGGTCAGGGGTTTCCAAGCACTTCCAGGGCGGGGCCGGCTGCATCAGAACCAAGTGGGGAGCTTTGGCCGGACTAATGAGCTGCACGCTTCGATTCTGTCGTCAGGGGCCGGGGCCCAGGAAGGTGCGGTGTTAGGGAGCTCTCTAAGTAACTCCGGCGTGTGGCTTTGTTTGGGGAGCAGGGACTGGATGAGGTTGAGGTTGGGATGGGCAGGGGAGAGATTTCGGAAACATTCTAGGCAGAGAAGACAGCCTGTGTGAGAACACCAGAACCCGTTTTTTCTACTGTTGGCAGGACGATGGCGGGAGACAGAGGCGGCTTTGCGCTGGTCCCGTGGAGACCCGAGGAGGGACACTCGTTAGGGGAACGAACTTCAGTGTTTGAGCACCAGAGCTTCCTACTTAACGTCCAACAACCCTCTCCACTCATCATCTCTCTCAGTTTATAGACGGGGAACCTGGGGCTCAGGGGACGGAGCAGGAGGGCTGGGCCGGGAGGCTGGGCCGGCTGGCTCCTTCCATGGAGCAGCTTGCCTGCTCTGTGCAGAGCTCTGTGCCTACAGTGTCTTGGGGTTTCACGTTCGTTGCTGGAGAACTCACATTGCCTCGGTCCCCGGCTGGCCGTGCAGACGCTGGGATTTGCTGTCCTCCTCCGTGGGGCAGAGGTGGGTGAGGTTTTCTCTAACGGAAACAACAACATTTAAACGTCCTGGGGAGACGTGATAGCAGACCCCTCGGCGATACGCAGGGGCTTGTCTGGGACAGTGAGTCCTCGGCGCTTCCTCCCTCCTCCCAGTCGCTGTTGATGGAGGTGAATCTCCACGCTGACCCAGGTCCCCGGGGGCTGTCGGTCTGAGCTCTACACAAGTGGGGTGGGGGGTGTGAGTGGGTCGGGCTGTTTTCAGAGTTGGATGCATGACGAGGGGAAACGTGTAGTAATTACCAAGCAGGTGCCCTTAATGAGGCCTCGGCTGGGTCTCCAGCTGGCGGCTCCAGCTCCGCGTTGGGATGGGAACGTTGCAGCCCCTGGCTCATTATGTGACATCACATCCTACCCTTGTTGTCATGGCAGCTGTAATCATCCCCCCGAAGTGTCCCTCTGGGGAAAGGCAAGCCACGTCTTTTTCCATTAATGGGCGTCTTTTTCCATTAATGGGCGTCGTGGTACTTTCATGCGAAGGAGAAGAATGAGCTCATCAATGCTTTTGAAAGGAGAAGAAGCTGAACCATTGTCAGCATGATATTAGCACGATCGTTGCTGTTCTAACAATTATTATGCAGGTTGTCCATGTGGATGGGAAAAAATTTACATAGTGAAGATTGGAAAAGAGAACACACAATCCTACTTGTAATATCAGCACGAGAACCACTATTGACATTTGGACATATATGTTTTTCTGCTTGAGTTTTTTTTTTTTTTTTTTTTTTTTTTTAAATATATTTTATTGATTTTGTACAGAGAGAAAGGGAGAGAGATAGAGAGTTAGAAACATCAATGAGAGAGAGTCATCGATCAGCTGCCTCTTGCACACCCCCTACTGGGGATATGCCCGCAACCAAGGTACATGCCCTTGACTGGAATCGAACCCGGGACCCTTCAGTCCCCAAGCCGATGCTCTATCCATTGAGCCAAACCGGTCTCGGCTCTGCTTGAGTTTTAACGCAGGCACATTCATGATTGTTTTTTCAGACCTGGGACCATTACTGTATTGTTGTTTTGTTCCCCTACCTACGGGGGAATCCGAGGGCCCAGCAGCGGTGCGGTAGGAACTGGGCCAATGCTTGATTCAAATGTCTGTTGTACAATATATTCTTAACTTCTAAAAATGACTCAAGTCCCAATTTATTGCTGACATATCTTTATATGTCAACGGTCTGAAATTTGAAGGGGTCAGAGAGGTGCCCCCTGTAAACATTTTGTATTTTTCAGGTACAGTTTGCATTCATTACCGTGTTGTGTTCATTTCAGGTGTACAGCATAGCAATTGGGCAATCACCTCTTTTATCGTGTTCCCCTGGCAGTTCGGGTGCCCACCTGGTGCCGTCCATAGTTATCACAGTTTTATTGGCTCTATTCCCTCTGCTGTGCCTCACATCCCTGTGACTACTCTGTAACTTCCACTTTGTCCTTTTTTTTTTTTTTTTTTTTTTTTTTTTAAAGAACATGTTTTTTAATTAATTTTTAGAGAGAGAGTAAGAGAGAGAGATAGAGATATGGAAACATTGGTAAGAGAGGAACATCATTGATTGGCCACCTCCTGCTGGCCACCTACGGGGCTTGAACCTACAACCTGAGCATGTGCCCTGGAAATTGAATTGGAGACCTCTTGGTTGATGCTCAACCGCTGAGCCACCCTGGCCAGGCCCAATTTGTACTTCTTAATCCCTTCACCTTTTTTATCCAGCCCCTCTCCCCTCTGGCTACCATCAGTCTGTTCTCTAGATCTTTGAGTCTATTTCTGTTTTGTCTCGTTTGCTTATTCTGTTCTTTAATTTCACATGAGTGAAGTCATATGGTGTTTATCTTCCTCTGATTGACTTATTCCGCTCAGCATAATGCCCTCTAGACCTCTCCATGGTGCCACAAATGGTAAAATTTCATTCTTCCTTATAGCTGAGTGACATCCACTGTGTATGTGCACCACAGCTTTTGATCCATTGCTTTTAATTAAAAAAACCCTTCTATTATATGTGTTTGCTTATTTTATAAAATATATCAATTTCTTGACCACATAAGCAATTGTAAACATGTTAATTTATGTTGCAAGATTAGCCACTTTTCTAGTGGAACTTGGAGTGCAGTGTCTTTGATATTCCAGTTCAGTGCATTGGGAAAGTGTCCTGAGATTGCAGGGTGGGCAGCAAAGCTCACCCAGATGGCCCCTGCTTCTAAGCACCAGTCAGAATGTTACTTTGAGCCCAGCTGGCACGGCTCAGTGGTTGAGCATCGACCTATAAACCAGGAGGTAATGGTTCGATACCTGGTCAGGGCACATATCCAGGGGTTGTGCGTTGGATCCCCAGAGTGGGGCATGCAGGAGTCAGCCAATGAATGATTCTCTCTCATCATTGATGTTTCTATATCTCTCTCCCTCTTCCTTCCTCTCTGAAATCAATAAAAATATATTTAAAAAAAATAATAAACCTTACACATAAACAATTCAAAAAGAATTTCACTCGATGCTGTGTAACTAATACCCAACAGAGAAATACATTGGCGGCCGTAGCTGATATAATGCACAACGGTCATCCTTAACCCCCCAATTTGAAGTTTTTACGTCAAACAAAACAGTGTGTGATTGATCTCATTGACTCACCTTATAATAAATAGAAAAGTTTTCACTTTTAAATAAAATTATGATAACTAAATATTATATCCATGTTGGGTTTCTGTGCAAAATTCCATTTGTGTAAGAGGCTTACTGCTAAAAATGTTTGAGGCGTTGTTCTAGATGTTTCTGCGTGTCCTTCTCTTCTCTGCCCTCTTGAGCCTTCTGCGGCCTTCTGGGGTGTGTTCCTTTCTGCACAGCCCTCCGTCCGTCCCCTCTTCTAGAACGAGAGCAGTGCCTACGCCAGCGCTGAGATCCCTAGAGAGGCAGCAGCATGAGCTGACGTCTAAGCACATTCTCCTCCTCAGGAGCCCAGCCAGGAATCAGTGTTGTGAGATCTGATTTCTCTGAGCGAGGCTGCCTCCACCATTATTATTATTATTATTATTATTATTATTATTATTAATATTATTTGTTAATCCTCACCTGAGGATATTTTTTTTCCCCCATTGATTTTTAGAGAGAGTGAAAGGGAGGGCAGAGGTGAGAGGTAGGTAGGTAGGTAGATAAATAGATAGATAAAGAGAGAGAGGAAGAGACAAGAGACACATTGGTTGCCTGACAGGGGGCCGAGGATTGAACTTGCAACCCAGGTACATGCCCTTGACCTTCCGTGTGTGGGCTGATGCTCTAGCTACTGAGAAACACTGGCCAGGGCACAGTTAGTCTTGTTGATGAATCAGTGGGCTTCATGCTGACTGCAGATACAGCTATCACTGCAACCCCCATCCCCACCCCCATCAGTTGTACTGGCCTTTGAAGGCAAAATTCAAACGTCACCTTCGAGTTTTCAAGGATGTCCTCTTCTCACTGTCATCACCATGGTAATCCCTGATCTAACATGTTCATTTCAGATAGGCACCATTTGTTACTATTATGTACCTGAATGGGTCTCGTCAAAAACTGCACGATTGCCCTTGCTTCTTGGCAAAGCCATCCCAGATTCCAGAGGGAAACGTAATTTGGATTGAAGAACAATAGGGAACATTGTGGTGTGAAACTAGAGGAACAAAAAGCATCTGTTTGGGCTTTTTGGGGAAGACGTTTGAATTTTGCCTTCAAAGGCCTGCACAACTGATGGGGACGGGGTGGGTTTGCAGTGACAGGTGTATCCACAGTCAGCATGAAGCCCGCTTGGAAAGGGAGGGGAGAGCAGAGGAAGGCTTCCGGGCAGAGCTTTGGTGGGGGCTCTGTGGCTGGTTGTTTCCTAGTCTTGTGATGGTACCAGGGAATGTGGGGCGTGGAACACTCAGGGGCATTAACTTCAGGACGGGGGGGAGAGAGAGAGAGGGTCAGTGTGGGCCCGGAACCGGTGGATCCATTGGCATCATGACTGGGCCTTTCTCAGCCATTGCATATGGGCTGCACCCACCCTGGGTGGCGTGGCTGTCCCTGCCTGAGGCCTCCCCCCCGGTGGGCACAGTGTGACGAGAGACCGAACAGCTTAGATCCGTTTTGCAGGGAATCAGAGGCTAGCGTTGGGAGTAGTGGGGAGTAAAAGACATGGGCTTTCGAGTCAGTGGACCTATGTTCAAATCTCAGGGCAGCCACTTGGTGGCTGGTTGACTCCGGGCATGTTAGCCAATCCCGCTGAGCTCAGTGGGTTAACCTGTGAAAGAATAAATACCTACCTCCTAGAGGGGGCCGGCTGGAAGCCAGAATACTAACGACTCTCATCAGCGAGCCCAAAACAGGAGGATCCACGCAGCAGCTCTCGTGGGCCTGGGGAGGTCCAGTCCTCAGGGTCTGGTGGCATTCTTGGTTTAGACGGGACAGGACTTCTGGGCACTGTCCATGGCCGGGAGAGAGAGAGAGAGAGAGAGAGAGAGAGAGAGAGAGAGAGAGAGAGAGAGAGGGAGAGAGAGAGACAAGATTCGAGTTGTGTTGTGTGCAGTGACACCAACTGAGGTGGAACGGGATTGTTGAGAAGCGAGCTGCAGAATAAGCGAGCTAAAGTATAGAAAGGGCTTGAATGCAGTGGGTGCTTGATAAATGTTGGGTTTAGTCCCATCTTTGATAAACACTAATACTATCTTTAATGACCTGCATAATTTGCCCATTAAATTGTCAGCCCCTGCCAGTGTTTTAGGGGTTCTCTCTCTCGAGGTTCTTGATTGTCTGGAGTGTAGAGGTACCCTAGTGACCGAGGGGAGCATTTGCAATCATTGTTTTGCAAACATCATCACAAAGGCTGGATCAGGAAAGGATCAGTGGACACTCAGCCTAGGGCAGCGGTGGACCACTGGTGGTCCGTGAGGTCGGAAAGGTTGGCGACCGCTGCCCTAGGGGATGGTGGGATTTTGACGAAGAGCAGGATATTTGCACGGACCTAGAGCATCTCGAAAGGGAGGGAATAAAACAGTAGGGATAGCGAGGAAAAATCTGACATCACCTTTGATCAGGCAATCAAGATAAGACAACTTCTGAAGGACAGGTGGACATTGTGGGCCTCCGTGTGTGAGACCCGGAGAAGGAAACGTCCTCTGTGCAATGTTCTGGCTGAGAATGTGAAATCTCAACCTAATCCCCAGGAGACAACGGGGGCCACAGAAGTATTGTCAGGTAAATGCCGGAAGGTGATAACTGTGTTGTGGTCAATCCCTGTTCTTGGGAAATACACCCACAAACAGGGGTGTTTGGGGACAATCAGGGTCATTTTAGTCCATCAGTGCTTTTTAATTTTTGTTTTTATTAAGGGCAATGCTTTAAAATCGGCGGCATGTTAAAAAGAACAGTAAAGTCATGATATTGGATTGATTCCCAGGGAATAAATGATTTCAAAACAGTGAATGACTTACACCCACCAGATGTCCTTCTAGCCTTTCTGATTTCCATCCCTGAGTTTCACATTAACAAGCACTTATGGGCAGGTTCAATGTCAAAGTCAAAGTTGACTTGATTCTTGGCTTTGAGGCCGACAGGGAACTCACGAAGCAGGATGGGAACTTCCTGGCTTCTCGCAGTCCCCGGGGGCTCAGGCAGACGAGATCTTTGCGCAGCGAGAGCCCACAGAGGGCTGCCCTCCGCGGACTGACCGCTCTGCTCGGGGAAACCAAGAATTGGCGCGGAGGAAATGAGTGACTCCTGTCTCAGTGGGACCTCCTCCGTGCCAGATGTTTTACACACGCACCATCCCAGAAGACCCAGGCAGCCCCGAAAGGTGGGGATCTTGTCACACTGCCATTTTGCAGATGGGAAAACTGAGGCTCAGAGAGGCTGCCTCACGTTTCCACGGCCACACAGCTCAGGAGGGTTGGAGTCAGGTGCCCGAGCCGATGGGCTTGTTTATTTACATTTGGTTGGACCACGTTCAGTCACTGCTCTTCCTCATTGCCTCCCACCCCAACCTCGACTCTGATTGTTAGGGGCTTTCTGCTTTGGGTCAGGCTGGAAGCCAGAGTCCTCCCCACCCTCATCAGCGAGCTCGAAACAGGAGGATCCGCCCAGCAGCTCTCGTGGGCCTGGGACGGTCCAGTCCTCAGGGCCCGGTGACGTCTCTGTGTAGGTGGGACAGGACTTCTGGGCACCGTCCATGGCCGGGCGAGAGAGAGACCAGAGGCGGGTTGTGTTGTGTGCAGTGACACCGACTGAGGGGGCACAGGATTGTTGAGAAGCCAGCGGCAGAATAAGCAGGCTCATGCAAGGAGCCCGATGGGCGACAGGTGGCTTCTGTTGGGAGTGGACCCCCGGTTGGCGACCGCCACTCTAGACGGCTCGGGTCGCCTCGGCCCCCACAGCGGTATCAGGGGGACACGGTGCTGTTTGCTCTGGGACTTCCCCGGAGGGAGAAGCCCTCCCGTCAGAGCAGTGCTCTCTGTCTCTGTTTGGTTTGCTTTTCAAAGCTTCCGCCCAGGGTGGTGAGAAAGCCATGCGGTTTAAATCAGATCCAGATGGCCGTCTCAGCAATGTGTCCCGTCCCTCTGCGGACACACAGTGGCTGGGAACTGCCTGAGGTCCCCGCTGCTGAGCGGCAGGGCCCAAACCCACTCCAGGTGTGAGCTGGGTCCGAGGCGGGGTCCCGGCGAGAGCACGCATCTCCCGGGCCCTGAGCACATGTGTCCAAGTCTGCGGGGACCCTGTCCAGCTGTGCCCACCTGAACTGGCGTAGGGGTGGAATTTAATGCTGTGCTGATGGCGGGAGAGGAGAAGGGAGAGAGGAGGCAGGAGAGGGAAAGCCTGACTGGGGTCTCAGGGCGGCCCCCCACTAACCTCGGCCTCTTCTCTCCGTGCAGAATATGGAAGGGCAGTTTATCAAACCTTCTCTTCGGGAGGAGAAAAGACTGGCCGCCTCTCTGGTCTGGGGAGTGGGAAACCCCATACGAAATGCTGTCGAAGTGTTGCTAGTTGCCGAGCCTTTGCTGGCTGCATACCCATGCAGAGCTCCTGAGGTCGGTGTGGAGTGAGAAGAGGGGAACTCCCGCTCCCCCTAACTCCCCTCCCTTCACCCCCGGGGCAGGGCGCACGGCAGACGTTCCTTTGTCTAATCATCCTAGTTTCCCAGAGGAGGTTCTATGTCTCCAATTCACAGGTGAGAAGACTGAGGCTCCGAGAGGGGAGCCGACCCGGGGGTAGATGGCCCGTGGCAGCCAGAGCGGCCTGTGGGGGGCGCTGAGCCTTAGGGGTTCCTTGAGGGCTTAGGACAGATGTCCTTTGGCTTGCGTGACAAGTCACAGAAGGCCGCAGGCTTGTCCAAAATAGCGCTTCAGGAAGTTGGCTGCCTGCTCCCTGGCTTTCCTGGAGCTCCCACGAGTGAGCCAGGCCCTAAATCGAGGCACTTAGGTTGCTGGCTGGCTGCTCTTTCTCTTTCGCTGGCCGGGCTATTTTTTCCTCTCACCAGCCGATTGTTGTCATGATGTTTTACATGATGGTTCCTCAGG
Source organism: Pipistrellus hanaki (assembly GCF_964339955.1). Classification (NCBI taxonomy): domain Eukaryota; kingdom Metazoa; phylum Chordata; class Mammalia; order Chiroptera; family Vespertilionidae; genus Pipistrellus; species Pipistrellus hanaki. Next base: position 9,626,431 of record NC_140512.1, on the reverse strand, counting down.
AGCCCCCGACTCCTGAATTCCCTCTTCTGGCACAGGGGGCGCGCTCTGGCCCTGGCCCCTCTGCACCCCTGCCGCCTCCAGGCCCTGCCCAGGCCCTGGCCGCGCCTGCCAGCTCTGGGGGCGGGGGTGGGAGTGAGCCGGCAGCACATGGAAGACGGAGCGGTGAGCGTCAGGCGTTTGGGTTTGGAAGTGGCGGGTTAGCAGACAAGCGCCCGTCTGAGCACCAGCTGCAGCCCAGGCTCCGTGCCACCCCGCCGCCTGGGCCGCCTCCCGTGTGCCGGACCTCATGCTGGGACGTGATTTAGTCCCTGGAAGTGGGTTTCATCATTCCCACAACATGGACGAGGACTCGCAGGTTCCCAGGGGCTCGGGAACTTGCCCAAGACCCCACCTGAGGGGAGGCTGAGCCCAAATCCCAATGCAGAGACACTGTCCTGTCCCTTTGGGGGCCGGTCTGGCCCCTTGGCCATTACCCAGCTGCCACGCCCCTCGGAGAGCTGGTATCTAAGCTCAGGTGCTCGGGTCTCCGGGGGTTAATCCTCGTGTGAATGTTGCCGCGTGCAAAGTGGGGAAATGGATGTGAGACGAGCTTGGGCAGGTCTTGTTCTTTGATTTCCTCCCCTGGCTCTCTGGATGTAAAACTCGATTCTGTGAGCAGATGCCGCCTCTTTGCCATTCACGGAAACACGGATCCTCTCTCGCACGCCCCTGGCGGCCCTAGGAGACAGGCGTCACACGCTCGTTCAGAAGATGGGACCCTGGAGCCAGGGAAGGCCGGTGACTGTGCAGAGGTGGCCGAGGGAAGAGGCAGCCCAGGGCTGCTCGGAAAGAGGCCCGCAGGCTGACGGCCGTGGCCTACCCTGCAAGCTGGGCAAATGCCAGCTCTCAGCCCACGCCCGCCCGAGAGGCAGACTGGGGGTCCGGGGGTTATCGTGCTCTGGGTGGAGTGATGCACACTGAAGTTGGAGAAATTTGAGGGGGTCCAGCTGCATTCACACTGAGGTCTGTGCACCCCCAGGCCCGAGCTCTCCTCCTGCCCTGGTCTGCCCTCTCTGGAGGAGAGGGGAGGTGTGGGCGGGACGGCTCTGGCACAGAGACAAATCCGGGCAGTTTATCTTGGTGTCTTTCCTCCGAGTGGCTTTGAGACCCATGAACTCGTTAATCTCTTCACGGCGTGGCCAGCTGACGTCAGCCGCCTGGTTCAGCCGGCTGGCTCCGGCCTCTGGTCCCTGCGGGTGACAGCTCCCGGCTCGGCTCTTCTGGGAAAAGGCTGGCGTGGGGGAGGGTCAGTGTCCCAGCGCCGCAGATGGCTGCTCTCAGTAAGAAGATCGGAAAGATGTTTTTGGATTTTCCCCGGCTAGATTAGGGATGCGCATTTGCCTTTCTGGGGCAGCCCTTATCCCCTGAGCGAACTCCATGGGCGGGGAAGGGCTGGTGAGAAGCTAGCGCTGATGGCGGGGTCTTAGCCCCCTGAAGGGCAGCCTTTCTGGGTGTGGGCAGCTACTAGCAGGGGTCTCTGAGGTCTTCTCTGCCTTCTACCTGCTCACCCCCACATGCGTGCACACACACTACACACGCACACATACACAGACACACACACTCACACAGGTATACACATAGTGCACACATACACTCACACATGCACACATCCACACACCTACATTCTCACAGGCATGTACATGTACACAATGTGCACACATGCACACATGCACCAAGCCATGCAATACAAACACACAACACATATATACACAGAAAACACACATGTGCACAAGTATAAGCATGCACACACACGCAACACACCTTCACCCACTCCGGGTGGATTTCCCTGCATCGGAGCAGTCGGTCTCTGCTGAAGAGCAGAGGAAGAGTCAGGCCTGTCTTCATCAGCCGCCAGGAACCGGGCCCCTACTGGTTGCTTTTGAATCTGTGACGCCAGTGATGGAAGCTGCTGGGTTTCACTCTACAGCGGCGGGAGCGGGAGGGCTTCCTGCCCTCTCAGGAGACCGGGGGGAGGCCAGCTGCTCTCCTCTTCCTGGGACCAGCACCTGAGTCCTGTGCAGAGGACCCGAGCGTCCCGGCCTGTCAGTCCAGTGGCCAGTCAGAGGTCACCACGTTTGCTCTCACCTGTACCATGCAGGACTCGCAGCCCCTCGGAGTCTCCCTGCGGAGGACTCGCACCCATTTTGTGCTCTCTCCACTGTGCGGCAGCACCGACCCGCACCCGACATCCTGGCAGCCCGCCCAGTGCGGACCCTCACACTCGCTCCCTGCTGTCTCAGTCCATTGTTTCCCTGGTGCACACGGCCCTTGGGACCCCATCCCCTCTGCCTTCCCCCCATCCCTGACTCCCACATGTTTTCTCCATCGCGAGCTCCCGTGGCATCCAATGCATCATGCCCATCTGGTTCCTCTCCCTAGGATGGCATGCTCAGGCTTAAATACCGGGGACATTTCTTAAAAGGTCTGCCGGCACTTCATCCACGCCCTCTCCGGTGCTCCTTCGGGAGCCTCTGGGTTGCACCCAGTGCGCAGCATCGCCCTGTATCTGTGTGTCTCCCCTCCCCGCCTCTGTGAGCTCCGTGGCCAGCTCAGTGCCCGCCGCGTGGCTCATACCTCAGAATGCGTGCTTGGATGACACTGAAGCCATCTTGTGTCAGCCCTGCAACTGAGCCAGGCAGAGGGGCTGGCTCCATTGTGTAGATGAGGAAACCGAGGCTCAGAGCGGCCCCGTGACAGGCACCGCGTCGTCAGCAGATGCCCGATGGAGGCAGGGCCTGGCTGCCTGCTGTCTCTAGAGCAGTGGTTGGCAAACTCACTAGTCCACCGAGCCAAACACCAACAGTACAGCGATTGAAATTTCTTTGGAGAGCCACATTTTTAAAACTTAAACTACTAATGCCACTTCTTCAAAATAGACTCGCCCAGGCCATGGTATTTTGTGGAAGAGCCACACTCAAGGGCCAAAGAGCTTGCATGTGGCTCGAGAGCTGCAGTTTGCGGACCACGGCCCTAGAGGCAAAGGCCTCGTTCCTACTCCTGGCCGCCCCCACCTGCATAAACTCGTGTCTCCTAACGTTTCTGGAAGTTCATCCCTGTGAGGAGAGGAGACAGCAGTGCGGAGCACAGCCCGTGGTCAGCAGGTTCCCGTCCTCCCTCTGGGGTTTCACTCAGCGCAGGGATTGGCATGCAGCGTGGCAGCCCCGTTCTCTGGAGGCTGGGCGACGTGAGGGACCGTCGTCGGGTTTCGGGAAAAGAGGCAGGGGCTGTGGAAGGCGTGGGAAGGCTGTTTACAGAAGCCACTGCGAGGCTCCTGCTGGGAGGTCCCCAAGGGCTGTGTTGAATAAGGCTTTGTAGAGCCGGCATTTCCGAGGTTTTGGAAATGTGAATTCTGCTTCTGGAGAGGACCTACATTCACTTAATAATGGATGTCAGCGACCAGCTCACAGGTTGCTGCAAACATTAAATGTTATTCCTTGGAAGGTTTGTCGTTTCTCACCAAGATGCCTCTGCAGTAGCCCAGTTGACCCTTCAACCGCAAACCCATTCGCATCCCACAGCCTGGACGGCCTTCGGGAAACACGGTTCCAAGTTCATCTCACCCAGGCATGAAACTCGCGGACAGCTTCCCATCCACCTTGCAGCTCAGAGTGGGACCTGGACCGGGACCAGGTTGTGGTCAGTAAGCCCCACACAAGAACACAAAGCGAGAGCAGGCATTTAGGGACTTCTATAGGAACTGGCAAGATAGTTCATGCGTGTCAAGTCTAAGAGTAAAAGAATGATACGTGGGCTTGTATCTTGTTTGTCTTTTAATTTTCAAATGATCGTTTTTATTGTGTTTTTTTTAATTTTTAATTTATTTTAATTTTTTTAATAAGAGTATTGGTCTATGACACACCGGAAGGCAATGGTGTGAGCGGCACTGGCTTGCGGGGCTGAGGTGCACCTGGACTGAGGACCTGCAGCTGCAGGTGGGTGGGTGCACAGCTGTGTCCAGCTGTGAGGGGCTAGCTACTGCAGAGGCCAGGGCGACAGGGCGGGTTAAAGAACATAGCCTTGGCCACATGCTTGTGCATGTGTATGTGCATGCGTGCGTGTGTATGTGCATGTGTGTATGTGCTGTGTGTGCATGTGTGTGTGTGTGTGTGTGTGTGCGTGCTTGTGCCGTCACTTTCTTTATCTGCACCATGCTTCGCCCTACTCCTGACTTAATCGGCTTGAAGTGGACAAATGTCACCATCTGGCACTGGTCGTGCGCCTTCTTTATCGGAAGGCGGGGCAATTCCATTGAGAAGGGCAGGTCCTGCCTGCTTGCCTTCATGCTGTGTCAGAGGCAGACCCGCATCCGTAGCCAGCCTTGGTGTTGTCTTAAAAGTGGGAGCCTTATTTGGGTGAACCGTGAGGCAGATTTCACGTGGGGAAAGGTCTCCGGTGTTAGGGGCTTTGCTGTGTCCTGAGTCAGGGAAACAAGCCCAGCGGCCGGCGCCTGGGGGACGTGGCCTGTGGGCTGGGAGGGAGTGTGAGAGGATGTGGCTGCGGCGCTATCAGCCAGGGTCAGGCACTTTATTAATAGCTGCCAGCCAGGCAGACGTAGGAGGAAGCCACTGAGCGGCAGGGCCTGCAGCAGGGGTCCTCCTCGGGCGGACTGGGGACCCTCCGCATCTGAATCGGCTGGGCAGGCAGCCGGCAATCTGTCAGTTGGTCTGAGATGGACCTGAGAAATGGTCCACTTTTATGAAAATCCTCACCTGAGGATATGTTGACTGACTTTAGAGAGAAAGGGAGGGAGAGGGAGAGAGAAACATCTGACCGGTTACCTCCTGCATACACCCTGACCCGGGATCAAACCCAAACCTAGGGACGCGCCCTGGCCGGGAATGGAACCAGAGGACGACACTCCAACCAGGTGAGCCGCCAGCCAGGGGAGAAATGGCCCACATTTTAAAAAATACATTTTTAAAAATTGATTTCAGAGAGGAAGGGAGAGGGAGAGAGAGATAGAAACATCAATGATGACAGAATCATCGATCAGCTGCCTCCTGCACATCCCACACTGGGGATCAAGCCCGCAACCGGGCATGTACCCTGACCAGGAATCGAACTATGACCTCCTGGTTCATAGGTCACCACACAACCACAGAGCCACGCTGGCCAGACACAAATGGCCCACTTTTAAGACCTGATTTGAGAGCTGCTCCTACAGGCTCACGTCTCTGAGTCAGACAGACCTCTGGCTCCAGCTCTGCCACTCACTGGGCTTCCTCTCAGCCTCTGACGGGTCTTCTGTGAAATGGGGAGGGGAGCAGAGACTGCCCGTCGATGGATTGTTGAGAGGACACAGTAAAGGGCCGAGCACAGAGCTTGGCAGGCAGTGGGTGCCTGTAAGTCGGAGCTATTGTGCTGTGATCCAGCTGCTGCCAGGCCAGCGGATCTGGGCAGCTCATCTGTCTTAACGCAAAGCTGTAGAGCTTAGCCCACTGCGCCATGGCCGTCTGCACATGGGTACTCGGCTTTAAAAAAAATAAATGCTTAACTGTACACCCTCATTTCCCTCTTTGTTTAATTTAAAGCCCCCTGAATGCATGTTTTGCATGTATATTCTTTTTAAAAAATTTATATTTTTTGTTCATTTCAGAGAGGAAGGGAGAGGGAGACAGAGAGAGAGAATCATCACTGATGAAAGAGAATCATGGATCGGCTGCCTCCTCCACACCCCCCACTGGGGATCCAGCCAGCAACCCGGGCATGTGCCCTGACCAGGAATTGAACCGTGACCTCCTGGTGCATAGGTCAATGCTCAACCACTGAGCACTGCCAGGCTGCAGATATATTCTTAGTTAAACAGTCTACCTTAGGGTATGTTTTTCTGTTAGGCTCCGGGTAGGATTCTACTCACAAGACAAAGAGACCAGGCCGCACAGGAGACGGAGGGGCTGCCTGAGCTCCTGCGATGTTTGCCTCCTGAGCCACTGCAGGGCCTCCCCCACACAGGCTGCCTCCGCTGTGCCTCAGACACGATGACTGACTTATTTGTGTGCCTGGATTTTTTTTTTTTTAATCTGAAAAATTGAAATAATCTCATGGGCTGTTTGGCAGATCCATGCGGTGGCAGTTGTGAAAGGCACTTTGATCTTCAGCAGGAAGAGTTGCAGCCAAAGGTAGTGCTGATGCTGCTCTGCCGTCACTCCCACACACGGGTCCGGGCATCCGTGATCCTCGCCCCACAGCTGTGGCCAGCCTCTTCATTGGGCTGTAAAGGGACCGCTCTCCCTTCCCCACCGTCACCTGTAGCCACAGCGCTGGGGCCATCTTCCATGGTCCCAGGAAGGCTTGGTCTCTCTCACTGAATGTCTACCACCTGACAGGCAGGTAAATGCCCGCGTCTGCAGACTTGAACTCACCACCCGGGAAGGGAGAGCACGGCCCACCAGAGGGTCTCGGCTGTGTTTTGCTGTGTTCGGTGAAATGACCCATGTCCTGGGCCCAAGAGGGTCCGGGAGGACTTTCTGTGCCATATTTGAGCTGCTCCATGGCATCCCCATAAGAGGCTGAGCAGGCCCACTCCCTCCTGGACACCATTGACCACAGGAGCAGAGGCAGGATGGGAGGGATGCTGGCGAAAGGGGGAAGTGGATCAGGCTGGGGTGGAACAGGGCCAGAAAGTGACAGTCCGCGGTGTGGCTCAGTGGCTGACCATTAACCTATGAACCAGGAGGTCACGATTCAATTTCCGGTAAACAGACTTCAATTCCTGGTCAGGGCACATGCCCAGGGCTCTATCCCCAGTATGGGACATGAAGGAGCAGGGATCCATGATTCTCTCTCATCATTGATGTTTCTCTCTCTCCCTGTCCCTTCCTCTCTGGAATAAAAAAAATATATATATTTTTTTAAAAAAAAGGAAAAAAAGAAAAAGACAAGAACGAACTCTCATGGGAGTGAATCCTGCTTTCTTCCTAAATGGACTCAGGACTAGCTTTGCAGATCAAGGAGCCTATTATATTGCACAATTACCTAAGTGTGAGGTATTCAGGACTGAGAGGCCTCTTGGAGGTTCTGCTGTTTCATTTAAAGAATAGCAAAGGGAGGCACTTGTCCGTCCGTCTGCTTGGACCTGGCTGGCCACTGAGTTACTCTTTGTAGCGTGAGGTTGAGCTCCCAAGGGGACTAGCCCTCTGCCTCACCCCATGTATTTCCCCCTGTAGGGGCACCGTGGCAAGGGAGAGGTGAGCACGGCCTTGGGCTCCTTGGGGCCTTGTCTGAGTCCCTCACAGCCACACACCACGAGGACAAAGGTGCCCGCTGAGCCCAGGTGCTGCTCCAGCAGGTCCGCTCTCCGTGGACGGTTCGAGGGGAAGCCGCCTGGATGCTGTTCTCAGCAGCAGTGCGTGGTGGCGGCAGCGTCTGCGTTGCAGTGTGTGCTTTTCGTGGCTCCTCGGGCCAGGTGGAGCCGGCTGGGGCCGCTCTTGCCCCTGGGCCACCCCTGCCTCCTGGGGGAGGTTCTGGCTGCAGCCCGGACAGCTTCCAGGCAGAGCTGACGTTCTGTGGCTGACACGGGCCTGCCCCCGGCTTCCTGTCCTGTTAGTCGCTGTGAACCTGGCACCACAATTTCTGCTTGTGGCTTCTCACCTCCTGTCTTTTCCAGAAGCCCCCCCGTGAGCTCTTAGTAGTTTCTGGAAATCGCATGTTAAGTGGTGTTTGGACATGACCATGGATCAGAAAGGCATGGTTCCAGCTTCATGAAGAGACGGGGGCTGGGACAGGAGGAGGATGTGAAGGACGTGAAGGATGTCTTTCCATGTCTCCCAGGTCCCAGGGTCAGCGAAATGCGGCCTCCCTCCCCTGACGCCTGCAGCCTCGCCTGGACCTCCTTTGGGATGCGGGCATCTCTGAAAGGTCTCTGCGTTCTCCGTGCCTGTTTGTGGGTGAGAGAATGCAGAGCCTCCTCGCTTTTGCAAAGCCCGTGTCCTTGTCTTGGGTCGGGTGAGTGGGTGACTGGGCAGTGAGCCCTCTGAGCCCCATCCTGGAGCACCCCCAGGGACACCGCTCCCGGGATGCGCCTGGGCGGGTGCAGGAGGGTTTGGTCAGGGCATTAGAAACCCCGCTGCGTTCTTTTCTGCAGGCCGTTTCTTTTCAGCCAGGCTTTCCCATGTCAGCCGTTCATCTCCGGGATGGGCGGAGTCTGGAGGTTCCTGGCGAGGCCCCCTTCCTGTGGGACTGTCTTGGGTGGGGTGCTGCCTTCCACAGACTCTCCTTGGAAAACAGTGTCCTGGGCCGAGGGTCTGGTGATCAAGTGGAAATCATAAACACCCATGGAGGAAAGAGAGCTGGCATGGATTCCATGTCCAGGTCAGGGCCAGGGCTCAGGGACACGCTCTCAGCATCTGCCTCGGGCAGGACCGCCGGGCAGGCGGTTGGTTCTGGAACCCCTGGAGTGCACGGAGGCCAGCTCCCCGTGGGGTTCTGGCTGCACTGCCTTGGGGTGCACCAAGGCTTTCAGAGCCAGCCTGGGCTCTTGCCTCACTCCTGGTGATCTAGTATTTACTGCGGCCCCAGGCCCAGCGACCAGGTCCCCGACCGCCCCTGTGCTCCGTCCTCGGTCCCCTGGGCCCACTCCTTCACGTCCTTCTCCTGTCCCGGCCCCCGGCCCTGCGAGAAGCTAAAACACAGCACCCATTCATTCCTCCACTGCACTGACCGGGGGTGGGGTGCTGCCTGCCACCCAGCATTCAGGCTTCTCCTCCCACGCTCCTGTCACCTGTCAGGACGCAGGCGGATCACGCTGGGAGCAGATGCCTGGTGTTATCCTGTCTTCATAGAGGGAGTGTGTCTCATAGTAGTTTTTGTAAGAACGGTCTCCTTGGAAACCGGCTGACACGTACGCCCTCCTCTCAAAGGCTTGCGTGAGGTGCTTCCTTTCTCAGCCAGCTCCGGGGTTCTTGGGTCTCAGTGTCCTTCCTGGTGGGGAGGAGGACACTGCCTTACCCTCTGATCGGCTGCCTGTCCCAGATTCCAGCATTTCTCTGGAAAAAGAAGGTGGAAAAGGCACCTAGCCCTGATTGGGCCCTCACAGCCGATGGCCGTGGCTCTCAGACGCAGGAACCATCCCCCACACTTGGAGGAGCTAAGGCTTGGATAGCTGACTTCCCCCAGGAAGGAGCCAGGGTTTGGACCCAGGTCAGCAGGCTCTTACTTCCAGCTGAGCTTTTTAAAAGAAAATTTTTAAAATTGCTTTTTAGAGAGGAAACATCAATGTGACAGGGAAACATCAATGGGCTGCCTCCTGCATGACCCCTACTGGGGATCCAGCCCGCAATCCGGGCCTGTGCGCTGGCCAGGAATCGAACTGGCAACCATTCAGTGCCCTGGACGATGCCCAAGCGACTGAGCCACACGGCCCAGGGCTCCAGCTGAGCCTCGAAAGACTCTTCCAGCCCTACTCTTACCACCTCCCACCCCAGCCACACGTTTGTTTTCACAAGAGAACAAACCCGCTGTTATTGACTCGCTCTTCAGTGAGTTGGCGTCCTCACGGGTGCAGCGCTGTACAGATCCCGCGTCCGCGGCCTGAGCGGGAGGTGGCTTTGGAATTCAGCACGAACCACCCACTGTTCCCATGAGCACGGCTCTCGTTTGGCCGTTTGCCACCAGGAGGCACGCGCTATCTCTGCTTTGCGCACACCAGCACGTCTGCCCGGAGAGGATTCAGCTTCGTCTCCCGCACAAACCCCTCCAGGCTCAGGAGAGCCGTGCTCCTGGGGGCCCGGGGACCCCGCTGATGCCGCCGGATGGCCTTGGACCTCACCTTCCAGGCGGGCCAGTCCTCACAGGTCCTCCTCCCGCAGCCTCCCAGCTCCAAGGTGGAGGAAGCGCCCAGCCCTTGAACACATGACTTCCCTTGGGTCCATGTGGCTCGGGGGGGAGGGGGAGAGGGAGGGGGAGGGAGGGCGGGACTTTGCTTTGCTATTTTTGGTGTCCAGTTTGAACCATTGAAGTCCCCCCAGAGCCGGTTCCCAGGGCAGGTCAAGGAAAGTGTGAATCACTGAAAACCACAGAGAATTTCCACATCCCATTTCACACCAGTGCCGTCAGCTTCCTCCCCCTCGATTTCCAGGGGCCGAGAGCCCCGAGCTGAGCGGCCCCCTCTCTCCCTGTCCTGCAAGCAGCCTGTGAGGCTCAGCCTGGGGGACGGCTCCGCGCGCCCCCCCCCCCCCCCCCCCCCCCGTGCCGGAGGCTCCTCTCACAGTGCTCACTTATAGAAGCCCCGGGCCTCAGGCCCATTTGTCTAAAAGGTACACCACGTGCATATTCATTGTGTAAGAGTGTCCTGCTGTGTGACCTGTGTTTGACCCGCTCTCCCTCCTCCTCCCTGCTCCCCCTTCAAACCTCTCCCCCTCCCCCCCAGTGTGCCTAAGGCACTCTGGCTCTCCCTGTCCACCAAGAGGAACTCATTTGTGTCTGGCCCTCCGGATGCAAAGACCTTGCTTGGATCACCCATCCCCATCTCCCCAGAATACATCCTTCTCTGACTGTACCCATCCGTCTGACTCCATGTCTCCACTCCCCCAAGCCGCCCCGGGCCCCGGGCACCTTCTTATTTCCTTGGGAAAACAGAAGCCCTCAGAAGAGAATGTCCACGTGCTCCCAAGGCCCAGCCTCCACATCCCGCACTTCCCGTGTCTCCCCAGACACCGGCTCCTGGTCCGGGAGAGACCGCAGTGAGGGCTCTCCCTCCCTCGTTCCCCTGAACTTTTCTTACAGTCACCCCCCTTCACTGCGTCATTCTCGTCAGCAGGTGGACACGCTCTGATAGCTTCTATCCTAAAACAAAGAAAGAGCCCGGTCGGCATGGCTCAGTGGTTGAGCATTGACACAGGAACCAGGAGGTCACGGTTCGATTCCTGGTCAGGGCACACGCCCGGGTTGTGGGCTTGATCCCCAGTGTGGGCCATGCAGGAGGCAGCTGATCCATGATTCTTTCTCATCATTGATGCTTCTATCTCCCTCCCTCTCCCCTCGCCTCTGAAATCAATAAACATATATTTTAAAACAGAAAGGAAGAAGTCCGTACGGACGGCCATGGACGGCCTTCCATAGAAGGTGCCAGCTGAGCACAGTGGTTAAGGGTGATCTTGGCCGAGCCATCCCCAGCATCCCACCCCGTCCTGCTTGCTGCTGCTCAGGCCTCTGCGTGTTGAAGGCAAGGTGAAGAGAGGTGAGGCAAACACCTGCCAGCAATTCCGGGGGCGTTGCCTTCTGCAGGAAGATGCCCCGAGCCTCACCCCAAGGCTTTTTTTCTTTGCAGGAGTCCCTTGCCCCTGGCCTTCCAGCCACCAGGCTTCACAAAGGATCTCACCTGGGGTGGGGCCCAGAGCTTGTGGCCACGCAGCCGGCAGCGCCAGGCAGATTTCCTTGAGGAGCGGGCTCTGCCTCGCCCAGCTCACTCACGGTGTTTGCCCTGGCACCCTGCACCCCAGCTGCGTTTACGCTCACCCAGGTGTTAGGGCTTTCAAAACAGGGTGGCCGTGTTTTGGGTGCTGGTTTTGGGTACAAAGCAGTCCGCACCTGCTCAGGCCCCCACAGCTGCTGGGCGCGCCCTCCTCCGTCCCGGTGGATGGCCTGCAGTGTTGGCGGTGTAGCTGGGTCACTAGAGCCGCCTCTGTGCCAGGGTGAGATGCCCATTACTCCGAGTTAACGTCCCATCTCCCTCTCCTCCCTCCCACTCATCTCCATGACAAGCCCTTATTTCAAGATTTATTTCAAGCCATTTTTCAGGTGGGTGTTGGGGTCGGGAACATGCAGCACACAACACACATAGCCGGGGAAAACGTCACTTAGCGTGCGCTCATCAGATCAGAATGTAGCTTCTGAGGCAGTTGATTAAAACCTAGGATTCTGTCCCCACTTGCAGGGTTTCTGATTTAGTGGGTCAGGGACGGGACCAAGGATTCATAATCATCATCACCATCACCATCACATCATCACCACAATCGTCATTATCATCACCATCATCATCATCACATCATCACCACCACCATCATCATTACCATCATCACCATCAATCACATCATCACCACCACCACCACCACCACCATCATCATCATCATCATCATCATCACCATCATTGTCACCATCATCACATCATCACCATCACCACCACCATCACCACTATCATCATCATCATCATCATCACCATCATCATCACCTTAGAGTCAGTCCCAGAGCTGATCACACCTGAGTAAACCACTGAGAAGCCCTGACTCCCTGGGTGTCAGGCGAGTGAAGCCTGTTGTTGCTGCCCCTGCAGATCCAGCTCCAGGCGGCACTCGGCACACACACTGGAGGTGGAGGCAAGGGAGGTGAACCTTTTTAGGAAGAACCCTCACAGGGCCAGGGATGGCCCATTGATGGACCCCGCAGTCATGTTTGCAATCTCAACAGTTGGATTTCTGAGAGTCATGTCTCTGTTGAGGATTTTAATGAAAAACAAGAGCAGCCTGACCAGAACGGAACAGGGTAATTATTTTGGAAGGAACCTGAGCCTCACCTCTTCCTGGCCACTGCTTGGATGAAGATGCAGGAAGTCACCCAGTTATTAGTGCTTCTGAGCCGTGGCTGCTCTTTGGAACCACCCAGGAGATGAACAAGTGCTGATGCCTGGTTCCCTCCCTCCCACCCCCCAGGCCCTGCTTTCTTGTTCTGGGGTGTGGCCTGGCCACTAGGACTTTTTAAGTTTGCTAGGTGATTCTTAAGTGCAGCCAGGACTGCAAACCACTGACCTATAGTGTGTGGACAGATGGAGAGGGGCTGGGAGGTTCATTTCTTGAGTTTACAGGATGTCCTCTTGGACTAGAGATGAAAGTACCTGGATTCTGAGATCCAAGACACACTTTATATAAACAGACAAACATATAGAGTATCCAAAGTTATCTGAACATATAAAAATCCAGGGTCCATAACAACCGACCGAAGGCTCCACCAAACACTGTAAGTCAGTCCTGCAGTCAGTGATGGGAAGCCAGCACTGACTGTCACTGGTGCTGGCAGGACGACCCAGCACTGACTGCTGAGGGGGCTGTGGATCAGGCCCGGAGAGGCCCGAAGAGAGAGGCAGGGTCTGATCTGCAGCCTCTGTGGCAGCTGTTGATCAGCCATTGCCTCTCTCTTTCTCTCTGGGCTTCACCAGCAGCCATGTCTCTGTTTCTCTCTGGGCCTCCATGGGGGCTGCTGATTAGCTCCGTCTCTCTGATGAGGCCCAGAGATAGACCTGGAGACGCTGACTGGCATAGAAACCAACCAATCAGAACCAAAACTGGGTGAACTGTGAGGAGTTAATGGCTGCCTAGGAGGCAGAGTTTTTGACACTGACTGGCATAGAAATTGACCAATCAGAACCAAATTGGCTGGCAGGGGAGGGCAAATGGGGGCAAGATCAGGCGTTAGGTGAGGGCAGTTGGGGGTGAGATCAGGCTGGCAGGGGAGAGCAGTTAGGGGTGATCAGGCAGGCAGAGGCATTTAGGGGCAATCAGGCCGGCAGGGGAGAGCAGTTGGGGGCAAGATCAGGCTGGCAGGGGAGGGAAGTTGGTGACTACCAGGCCAGCAGGGGAGGGCAGTTGGGAGTGATCAGGCAGGCAGGCAGAGGCAGTTGGGGGTGATCAGGCAGGCAGGCAGATGATTGGTTAGGAGCCAGCGGTCCCAGATTTTGAGAGGGATGACTATCAGGTTAGGCCCAATCCCACAGGGGTCCCTGATTGGAGAGGGTGCAGGCTGGGCTGAGGGAACCCCTCCTCCATGCACAAATTTCATGCACTGGGTCACTAGTCTAAGTGACCGAATGACCAGTTGACCGGTCACTATGATGTATACTGACCACCAGGGGACAGATGCTCAATGCACAGGATTGGGCTCCCTCCTGTCTGGATCGGGTCTGTGGGAATTGGGCCAAAACTGGCTATCCAACATGCCCTGAGGGGTCCCGGATTTCAAGAGGGAACAGGCCAGGCTGAGGGACCCCACTGGTACATGAATCTGTGCACCGGGCCTCTACTATGTAAAATAATAGTAAATTGTTTTCTGTTCCTTTAATAAAAACATTTTTTAATGATTACTAACATGGTACATGCTTATCATAAATGATTGAGTTTATGTAGGAAAGTACAAAAGAGGCTAAGAATCTCCCCAAATGCCGGCACTCAGAAGATACAGCTGTCACTATACCTGGTGTGCCACTTACTGCTCTGTGCCCGTGTGCTCATGTGACCTAGACATGAAATTCCACATCAACAAAACCAGTAACACGCCCGGGTCTGTGTGCTTGCCCAAAGTGTGACTTGGATACTTCCCTTAACCCTGCAGGACCATTTCTGTGAGATCTCGCCCAGTCCCGGCTCTCAGTGCACCTGGTCAGTGGGACATCCGCCTCCCTGTTGAAGTGTGCTGTGTGTTTTTAAAGTAGGAGACCAGCAGCCCTGTTGGCGGGCAGGCCCTCCATGGGCCTGGAAGCTGGCGAGCACACGCAGTGTGTGGGGCCGGTCTGGGCAGCCTGCAGCCAGGGTCGGAAGGGCTTAGGACGCCCGGCCACACCCCTTTGTGTACGGCTGGTCTCTGCTGAGTTTTAGTTTCATTCTTTTGTGTTCATTCTGCCAGAAGTCCTGTGTTCACTTGCCTTCCGCACCAGGCCAAGAGCTTAGCAAGCCCAGTGTAGTCAGCAAAGAGCTGCCCCCTGAACGTGCAGGAGGTGGACCCACCCATAAGGGGGCTGCCTGTGGGCTGGACCGTTTTCCAGGTATTGAGAGAAGCCGACCCTCTGCATTCGTTTTTGAAATCTCTTGGTTTTTGAAATGTAGACAGCTGAGGGTTTAAAGTGAAAAACTGAACCCAAACAAAACACACGGCCGTGGGCATTTTACGGCCCCCAGAAGCCAGCTTGAGGTCTGGATCTACCGAGCGTCTGTGGCCGCCGGTATTGACTCAGTCTCCCGCACTCAGGTCTCAGCTATCGACGGAAGGCATTATTCTGCGGGCCACTAACTCTCCAGGAGGCTGAGATGCAAAGATGAGAAGCTACGGCCTTTGCCTTGGGGGGCGGAGGGGTGAGAGATGCTGCTGCTCTCACATCAGGGTGCCCAGACAAGCGCCCTCAGTAGGGGACTCGGTAGAAGTGCACGTGCTCGGGCCTCAACCGACCCACCGGGTCAGAATCTGCCTGTAAGCGAAGCCTGTGGTCTGTTCCCACCGCCTCCCTGGTGGTTGAGAACAGGGTGGGGAAGGCAGTCAGACCCGGGGGCCGGGGGCTGTGTGCTGGAGAAGGGACAGTGGGAGTTGGGGGAGCCTTTGAGAAATCAGAGGTCCCACCTGGGTCTTCAGGGACGATGGGAGTTGGCCAGGCAAGGAGGGCTCCCCGGAGAGGGGTGGCCCCGCGAGGGGCAGCGGGAGCGCTGGTCGGGAACATGTGACAGGGATGCTCTGGGGACCACCGCGAGCTGAGGAGAGGTGGGGCCGGTCTGACACCAGGCCATGTGGCTGATTGAGTCTCGTAGGGCGATGGACATCACTTGACGGGCGTGTGGCGTTGGGCCTGGTGCAGGGTTCCCATGCCTCCTGGGCAGGGACAGTCCTGGCCCTCACTGGCCTAGATCTCAGGCCCAGCCTCTCCCGGGGTGACTCGGATCTGGGTCAGCCAGTCCCACCCTCGGAGAGGGCGGTGGGGAGGGGTGCGCCAGCAGTGGTTGCTGCGTCCGTGACAGTGACAGAGGCGTCACCGCAAGTCTTCTTCCACCGTGTGCCTCCATGGTGGATGCTGTCATGGTGGCCGGCATCCTTGGTGACTGCAGTGGCCTTCGCAGTCCCACTAAACAAGTAGCCCATCCATTTCTGCGGCAAATATTTGGGGGGAAAAAAATCCTTGCATTCTTTCTTCCTTTAGATTTTGGACTCCAGACCAGGGAAACGCATGTCTGTACCTAACTTGGGCTGGTTCCTCCCCATCTCCCTCTTTCTCACTGTCTGGCTGTCTGTCTGTCTCTCTTTTTGCTGGGAACGGCTGGGCTGTGAGATCATGGGAGCGGGGTGCAGCGTCACCGCCCCCTACTGGTCACTGTGTGCAACTCTTGGCTTGTAAGGTACGAAGGGCGGGGAGACCTGGGGCAATGCAAGTAACAGACACACAGAGGTAGGCCGAGATCGAATTCCTTAATCTGAATAAATCGGGCACATGGCGTAAATGTAAAGGGTCTACCTTTGTGAGAAGGTGAAATGGTTTTTTGGCTCCTCCCGTTCTTTGCAAAATGCTGGCATGTGTTTATGAAGGAGTTGCTTCTTTCGTCCCGCCGCTGCGACCTCATACAGCAGAGATTACATTACCAACCTCCTTCCTCCCACAAACGTTTTCCCCCTGAAATTGAAGTGAATGGGGTTTTCCAGTTGATTGCTTTGGGCGTTCACTCAGGTCGGGCCTAAATGTCTAGGCCTGTGTTGACTGTGTACGTTCAAAGCAACCGAGGTATCCCCTTTATGGCCTCCCAAGTGGTATTCAAGCCCTAACCGGTCTGGCTCAGTGGATAGAGCGTCAGTCTGCGGACTGAAGGGTCCCGGGTTTGATTCTGGTCAAGGGCATGTACCTTGGTTGCGGGCACATCCCCAGTAGGGAGTGTGCAAGAGGCAGCTGATCGATGATTCTCTCTCTATCCTCTCTCTTCCTCTGTAAAAAAATCAATAAAATATATTTTAACCAATCTTGCCGTCTCTGGACATCCTGCCGTGGCTTTGCCCATGCTCCCAGAGGAAGTGGGGTTCAGGGCGAGTGGCTGGGGCGCAGTTGCGTGTGGAGGGCCAGGACAGGCTGCTGGGAGGGCGCTCGGGGCAGAAGGACTGCCGTGCGCTGGCTCGGAAGCTGGGGCTGCCCGGCTCTTGCTCAGTGAACACGGGCCAGCTTGGTCCCCAGCCCCGTGGGCTCTGTGTCATCTGGGTCCTCCCCAGCTCCCTTCGGATGCTCTAGTCCTGTGGTCGGCAAACTGCGGCTCACGAGCCACCTGAGGCTCTTTGGCCCCTTGAGTGTGGCTCTTCCACAAAACACCACGGCCTGGGCGAGTCTATTTTGAAGAAGTAAAAATTGGGCTCTCAAAAGAAATTTCAATTGTTGTACTGTTGATATTTGGCTCTTTGACGTTCGATCTCACTTAGACGGGATGGGAGGGGGAGGTGGGGCAGCGTTGGAAAATTAGGAGCTGAAATGAAATGCTCTCACCAAGACTCACAGGCATGCTCCTGTCAAACCCTCTGGAGCACCCGCCGCGGCCGGCATGTGGGGTTGACACACGTGCCCGCACCTAACGCCTCTGTTTCCTTTGTTCCCAGTTGCAAACGAAGCCGGAGACAAGGCTGCTGGGTCGCTCAACCGCTTCTCCCGCTTCTCCCGTGAGTAGAACTTCCCTCCTGTCCGGGCTCCTTCCGAGGCCTTAAACAAGTAAAATGTATATCCTGATTTCAGAGAGGAAGGGAGAGAGAGAGATAGGAACGTCAACGATGAGAGAGAATCATCATTCGGCTGCCTCCTGCGCGCCCCCTACTGGGGATTGAGCTCGCAACCCAGGCTTGTGCCCTGACCTGGAATGGAACAGTGACCTCCTGGTTCAGAGGTTGATGCTCAACCACTGGGCCACCCAACTGGGCTGGCTGGACTTTCGTTTCCAGCACCAGCACTACCAGCTGTTTCACGTAAAGCAATTCCACCTGCCCCCCTTGGGCTCGGCTTTCTCGTCTGACAGCTGGGAAATTCACGCCCAGCTCCCCCCTTTAGAAAAAGACGGTGTTGTTTGAGGTCCTGGCAGGAGGGCTGCACAGGTCCCTGCGTCATTCACATCGGGTCAGCCGTGTCCTGAGTGCGGACCCTCCCTGGATGCCAGGCGCGGGGTTGGAAGGATAATTTCTCCATTTACAGGGCTTCTTTTGACGCTGCCTTTGGGAGGCGTCAGCACTTTGGGGTTGATTTCTAGGAATGATTTTTTTTTAAATGTATCTTTTTTTTAAATTGATTTTTTACAGAGAGGAAGGGAGAGAGATAGAGAGCTAGAAAAGTCGATGAGAGAGAAACATCGACCAGCTGCCTCTTGCACACCCCCTACTGGGGATGTGTTTGCAACCAACGTACATGCCCCTGACCGGAATCGAACCTGGGACCTTTCAGTCCGCAGACCAACGCTCTGCCACTGAGCCAAACCGGTTTCGGCTAGGAATGATTTTTGAAAATATATATTTTATTGATTTTTTTTTACAGAGAGGAAGGGAGAGGGTTAGAGAGTTAGAAACATCAACCGATGTTTGCCTCTTGCACACTCCCCAATGGGTATGTGCCCACAACCAAGGTACATGTTCTTGACCGGAATTGAACTTGGGACCTTTGAGTCCGAAGGCCGACTCTCTGTCCACTGAGCCAAACCAGCTAGGGCAGGAATGATTTTTATGAAGCTGTAATGGCATATGATAATTAAAAAAATGTCTAAAGTGCTCTCATGTTGGAAATGGTGTCACAAATCACTCGCTTCTCATATCTCCCCCCCCCCCCCACCTGGAGTCATCATTATTTCCTCAGGGGGCGTGACAGGTGTGCTTCAGTCTCTGTGGGTCTTCATCTCCTCAGGAGCGAGCTGGGGTTAACAAGCAGAGAAGAAAACTTCTAATGGTAGCAAACACTCAAGGACGACCCGCGTTCATCGTACTGAGTGAAAGAAGTCAGGCAGAGAAAGGCAAAGACCGTGTGATCTCACTCACGTGTGGAGTCTTAAGGACAAAACGAAAGTCATGGAGTACAAAATAAGTTCTTCATGGTTGCTGTAGTTCATTATACTGTAGTATATAGCTGAAAGTGGCTAAGAGAAGCAGATCTTCATCATCACCAGAAAAAAATTGTAGCTGTTAATTGGACTTCCTGTGATATTATGGTGAATAATATTGAAATGTATACAAATATCAAATCATTACGTTGTACACCTGAAACTAATAGAATGATATATGTCAAAAACAAACCAGTATAACTTTTCAAGGAATAGTGGCCACGTGTAGTGCTCAGTCATGGCCGCACGGCGGCAGCAAAGCCCAGCATTTGATGTGTAAGTGCTCTAGGAGCCTCACTCAGGCCGATGGACTGAGCTTTTGCAAGGAGAGCCCAGGGCACTGGGAGAGACCATGGCGGGGTGGGGGTGGGGGTGGGGCATTGGACCCGAAGCTTGAGAGCAGGGCAAGTCCATCCTGGAGTTTTGATTGCTTCCCTAAACGAGAGGAGAATAATTTCTCTCCTGAGACATGTGTGTTTGAGAAGAAAATAATGGTGTCAAAAGCAGTAAGGAAATGGAGGCAGCTTTGGCCTCTTTTACTTTGGGAGGTAAAATCCAGCTAGTGTTGGAAACCGATGATCCCACTGCAGAACTGTAGAGGAGAGTCACCCCCAGGACTCCCTGTTTTCCCCTCTGCTTTCCTTGGGGTGCTAGCTTCATTTTCTCAGGCTCCTTAGTGTGCGGGATGTGGGTCCTAGCCCAGCAGTCTGATAGGATAGAAAGGGCCCTTCCTTTTGGTTTTGGCACGAAGAACAGTGATTATCCAAGCTGGGGTCGTGTACCTCCTCCTGGACTTCATCCCCGAGGACAGGACCATGGGGCAACACAGCTGAAAGCCTCCTGGCTCACGTGGAAGGAGCCACAGGGGAGGGCTAAGTGCGAGGAGATGGTGTACAAGTCAACACATACAACAGATGTTTCATACAGGAAAGGCCAGTCATGGACCCGGATGAGAGCATGATATATTGCGGAGGTGGAAAATTCTTTCTGTAAAAAAAGTAAACGATTAATCATCCTTTTGTTAAATATAATCTCAATATAAACCCAAAAAGGAGATTGTGCCTTAGAAGCTGGCGAAGTGATTTTAACTAAACTTTCCTTCGAGACATAAGCGAGGAAGAACAGCCAAGATGCGGAGGGAGGAGGCCTGGCCCTTTCCCACGTTAGTGGATTTTACAGGGCGAGAGGTGGACTAACGGGACCCAGTTGTGTAAAAAAGCAGCAGGGTGCTCTCATAGGATAACTCAGAAAACCCCACACCCTACCGTATCGGAGAATTTAAAATATGTCGCCACAAAGCAGCTGTGTTCTTACATTCCCTCCCCCCCAACCTCGGTGTGTCTTTCTGAAATGGAGTTAATGGTCGAATCTTTTTTAAATTGTAGGAGACAGAGTTTCGGAAAAGTTTCTAAAACCAAGAATTAGAGTATTAGAAAGAATGGAACAGGGCCGTGTGACTGATTTAAAGATATTAAAAACATCTTTGAGACTTCGCTTTCTTACCGCCATTACTATGTTATTGTAGTGGGCATAGAACTCTTCCTCTGGTCTTTATTAGGCTCCCTCCTGACCTGTGTGCTGGCCCAGTTTTCTCCCCTGCCGGGCATTCTAGGGCCTCACCCTCCTAAAAGTAGGGGACACCTACACGCCTTTGTTACAGATACCATTGAAAGGCTCCAAGAAGTTATTTTTTAATCTTTAGGAGAATCAAGTCTCTTCTTTCCTCCTGGCTTTGCAGGGCTCCGCCTTCTCAGCCTTCAGCCGGCGTAATCTCCGTGTATTTCATTTTTTTAACCGGGCCCTCATTGACGCAGCCCCTGGCAGCTTTAAATGGGATTCCGCCTCACCTTGGGCTCCTCCCGCCGGCAGCTTGTCAGGCTCCCCCGTCAGGCACACTTCAGGGCGAATCGGTAGTTACTGTGGAATCAGGTTTTTCTCATCTTCCTTTTCTCACTCTCTTGTCTTTCCTCAACCCGTCAAGCTCACCTTGTATTATCCACCTCCTCCTGCAGCCTGAACTTCTTTTATTTTTTTACCAGTAAAGGAAGCTGCAAACTGCTTCCATGCAAGTGGACCATGCAAAGTCAAGGTTCTCCCTAGTAGCAAATAAGGTGTATCTTATTACTGACGAAAGAGGATGTCTGTTTTGTAAAAAAATGCAGAACATGCCCGGTCTGGTTGCTCAGTGGTTAGAGCGCCAGCCCTCGGACAGAAGGGTCACAGGTTTGCGGGTTCGATTGCAGGTACCTCAGTTGCAGGTTCCCCAGCCCCAGTCGGGGCCTTTGTGGGAAGCAACCTAATCAATGTGTCTCTCTCATTGATGTTGTTCTCTCTCCCTCTCCATCTCTCTCTCTCCCCTCCCTTCCTCTCTCTCGAAATCAATGGCAAAAATAACATCTGGTGAGGATTAAAAAAAAAAAAAGAAGAAGAAGAACATTCTGCTTGATCTACACTGTGTGAATGTTATTTGCTCATAAATAAAGAACAGCGTGATGTGCCGGAGTTATGGTTCTGAATGCTTCTAGAGCAGTGATTCTCAACCTTCCTAATGCCGCGACCTGTTATTACAGCTCCTCATGTTGTGATGACCCCCAACCATGACATTATTTTCATTGCTACTTCCTAACTGTAATTTTGCCACTGTTAATGAATCATAATGTAAATATCTGTGTTTTCCGATGGTCTTAGGCTCTACAGCAGCGGTTCTCAACCTGTGGGTTGCGACAGTTATGAAGTAGCAACAAAAATGATTTTATGGTTGGGGGTCACCACAATATGAGGAACTGTAGTAAAGGGCCGCAGCATTAGGAAGGCTGAGAACCACTGCCCTAAAGCCACCCTGTCTCTGTGTCTTCTCCATCATCAGACTCTGCCAGGCCCATGCTTTCTCACGCTGACTGGCCGTCCAGCTGATCCCCTGGTGTGGGCTCACGCACAGCTCCCAGGTGGAGCGTAACTATTGCTGGTTCCCAACATGTTCTTGAGCAGAGACCGTCTCCCCCCCCACCCCCCCTCCCCTTAATGTTTAAAAACAAAATGAAATAAAACAAAAAAAACCACGGACCATCCCATGAGAGCAATTGTTCTTTGGACTCTCAAAGGTCAAGAGAAACGTAGGCTATTTCCATTTGTTGAGTTTCCCAGAATATTAAAAAAAGCGAAGAAACACAAAAATAGCTTATAAAAATTGTGATGCGTTTTAACTGTTCCCATTTAACGAATTAATAGTTTTTACACAAGAATTTATGCCTCTCACAAGATAATTGGAAGATTTATTAAAATATCAATTCCTAGTGCTGTATAGATGGTACCATTTGTATACGGGGAACACCTTTATGTGATGTGATGAGCATGCGTGTACCATTTTGGAATGCACCTGGCTACAAGCAAAGACCTAAGGGTGTAATGAGTAGATGTATGTCTGACATCAAGAAACCTGGAAATCAGGGGACCTGTTCAACTGTGCTGCCAGGGGCCCAGGTTTTCCCCACCTTTTCACTTTCCACATGCAAGATGTAGGCTTTTGTTGTAACGCTTGCCACTTCACGGTCACAAGATGGCGGCTGGAGCCCTAACACCGAGTCTTCCTTCCAGTAGGAAGAAGAAAGGAGGGCAAAGGGAAAAAATAGGAAAACTAATTTTAAAGGGACTAAAATGTTTTATTTATTATTTATTTATTTATTTATTTAATTCAGCAAGGGACACTAGCCCCAGGAATTTTCACGTACATTTCCTTGGCCAAGATTAAACATGTGGTTAGCCATAGCGGTAAGGGAGGCTGGAAAATTGAGTATGTTGTTTTCTGGCCTCTTTAGAGGAGGAAGACAAGGGAAACGGGAGTTGGGAATGAATGTTGAGCGGATCTTATTTATAGCTTCGACCACAATCTTCTTTTAAACGTGCCCGAGTATCTCTGTAGCTCTTGCTACAACTTTTGAAGGGGTTATCACTTGTCCATGTGGGAGCCCTAATAGGGAGTTAGCTTAGGTCACATGACCATTCTGATTCGCTGATTGAGAAAATGGTAGGTGCTTTTGCATGAATCTGTAGTTTATTTTTTTGCATTTGCAAATACTTAAAACGCCGTCACATGTATGTGAGACTTCATTGTCTTGTCTACAGATAACATGGGTCCATGGGCCCCTCCCATATCCCTGCCTTCCTCAGCGTTTGCTTCTCCTCAGGTTGCCACTTTGCTTTCTGAAACTCTGAGGTGGTCACGCCACCGCAGCCTCGCTTAGAACTCTGCAGTCCTTTTGCACCTGCAGAAACAATTCGGCAGTGATCAGCGTGTTATTCAGGGCACTGGACAGTTGGCCCGCCCAGCCTTTGGCCTCATCTCTGGTCACTGCCCCTCTCACTTTGCTCCGGCCCTAATCATCAAGCTGCTTTCTTAGGCCTCTGAGCCTGGCACGTGACGTTGGCACCGGATGTTCTTCTCTCTCCCCTGTCTGCGGCAGGTCTGCCAGCTTCCTGCCCATTTCGGATGTCCTGGTCCCGTGTGGCTTCCCCCAGGGCCCTGGGTGGAGTGCGGGAGGCCTGCTGGGTCCAGACAGCACCGGGTGTGCATTGCCCATTTATTGCGATTGCTTGTGAGTTGAGTAGTTCCCAAGGCAAACATCCCCATTTATCTTCCTGTTTCTGGAGCTCAGAATGGAACTTGGCATGTGAGGGAATTAATCTGTGCATGTTGAGTGAATAAGTAAAAGAGAGAAGGGAAATGGGCAGGGAGTTTACTGTAAGGCCTTAGCAGCACCAGACTTTGTTCAGAGCACTAGATTTCATTACCATAGATGTGTAGGGCTTTTAAAAAGCTGTCTTGCATTTTAGGAGTTGGAGGGGTCTGAGGCTGGGGGTGGGGAGCTCTGGGCAAAGAGTCTTTCCTGTGGTTTTTGCAGGGAGGATCGGGCAAGGCCAGGTGAGCAGGCTTAGCATCGGCTAGTCCCGTGGTCGGCAAACTGCGGGCTCATGAGCCACATGCGGCTCTTGGCCCCTTGAGTGTGGCTCTTCCACAAAATACCCCAGCCTGGGCGAGTCTATTTTGAAGAAGTGGCGTTAGAAGAAGTTTAAGTTTACAAAATTTGGCTCTCACAAGAAATTTCAATCGTTGTACTGTTGGTATTTGGCTCTGTGGACTAATGAGTTTGCTGACCACTGGGCTGGTTGAGGAATTCTGTGGCTGCCCTAGTTGTCTGGTGCCTGTCCTGGGTGATTGGAGCTGGTGGACAGGGGCCTGGAAGGTGGACGCTCAGTAAGGGAGGTGACAGGGTGTGGACTCTGGTTTGTGCTTGAAAAGCATGGCCCTGCGAGGTGGGCTTTCCTGAAGAATTGAGGGGAGGGAGGAGGTGAGCGATGAGGGAGGCTCAGGTGAGGTGGCTCAGGCGTGATATTGGGTTGTCCAGACAAGGCACGACTGGGATGTGCGTATATGGCAGACATTAAAGCATTATGCTCACAGATGCTAGAAACGCACCGAATACACGGGGGTTATGTGTTTTGGGAAGGGAGCCCGCTGAGGTACAGTGACATTCCCTCAGATCAGCTCAAAGGGGCCTGATGACAATGTAGCATCACGGCTGATGTCGACCTTGACTGCCTGGCAGGTCGAGCCCTGTTTTGTGACAGCCTGTCCATTTCCTGTCTGCCTTCCACATTCGCCTCATGTGGGAGGTGTCTGCAGGGTGGGCCGGCCGCACGCACTCAGCATCATTTCCTGGGTCCTGATCTTCCAGAGGACAAACCTGCCTGTGCTGAGTTCTAGTTCTTAGAGGCGGGGCCCTCCTCGGGGGTGGGGTGGTATTTCCATGGAAGGGAGTCCTGAACCCCGGGGCCTTGGGCAAGCTGAGTTCATAGGGGAGACTTGTGTCTGAACATCCCTTCTGTTCTCTAAAATAGTAGTCTTTTGTAGACGTGGATAAATATATTCATATACACCCACAGCTCTGTCAGGAGTTGATCACCCCTGAAATAAGACAGAATATATAATATCCACTATACTAGCTATGAGGCCAGCTATCCAGAGTGTTGGCCTATTGTCTGCATAGAAATGAAAACATTAAAATTTTTACTCCAGAAGTTGCCTGACCGGTATCCTTGAGAGCCCTCGATGCTGGTAGTGATTGTGAGAACTATGTACATTGCTCTGCTCTGCTTTTGAAATCCTGCGTCGGGCAAGGCAGGGCACGGAATCGGTTGGTCCTTCACCTGCACCCCTTTGTCCCCCCTCACGCTTCAGGGTCCAAGTCGCAGAGCTGTCTGTGGAACTCCATCATCGACGGGCTCACGGGGAACGTCAAGGAGAAGCCGCGGCCAACGATCGTCCATGACCCCCGGCCCCCGGAGCAGATCCTCGCCGACGAGCTGCCTCAGCTGGACAGCCCGGAAGCCTTGGTGAAGACGTCCTTCAGGTTTGCACCCCGGCTGGTTCTTTCTCATTTGCTTGTGGAGTTACTTCCACCCAGTTGGATGCATCGTCGGCGTGGCCAGCAGATTACCTCACGCGTTTTCACTGAGTAAATTAGCATTGAGGGGCGAGTGTGGGAATGCATGCGAGCCGGCCTTCTGGCTGGGTTTCCTGCGTGTGGTGAAGATCGTACCAGTAGTTAAGTTGCTGTTGGCATTTAATTGGTATTGGCATTTAAATGCTGAGGCGAAGGACTTACTGAAGTTGGCAATTTGAATTGGATTAATGAGTCTTTTGCTTCAAAGGAGGATGACGCATGGAGATAAGTGCGCGGAGAAAAAGCAGGAGTTAGAAGGGGAAATGAATGCAGCCCTGCGCCTTTAGAGTCTTCTGGGGGGGCGGGGAGGGAAGGGGGAGTTTCTGGTTGGGAGAGATGTGTGAGGTGCTGCCTCTGAAAGGAAGGGAGCATCTCTCGTGGCTTCCGGGCGGCTGTTTGCTCTGTTCTGGCTTTCCCTTCAGGCTTGTATCCTCCTACAAAGGCTCCACGTCTTCTTTCTGGTTTGTGCTCCACTTTCATCACGACACTGCCCCTCACCTTCTCACCACGTTACATGGGAACTGGTCTGCGTATGGGTGAAGCGCCTAAAATGATGTCTTTTTTCCACATGGGCCTTTCAAATCCACATTTCAAATACACAGAAGTACTGGTGTCAGAAGTTAAGATTTAATGACTTTGCTGGCCTGCCTTCCTCCCGCCCTTCCTCCCGGTTACCCTGATTTTACTCCTTTCATTAGGCAATGCTTTCATAGTCTCCACACGGCTGGTAGGACATAGAAAGCTCATAGAAAGTCCCCCCTCCTCCCCACCAAACAGTGCAGACAACCCTCGGAGTCCATGAAATGCGTTTGAAAAATGTGCTCTCTTGCGTCCAGGTGACGTGTGTAATCGCTCAGTAAAAGCCATTTCATTGTGCGAAGGTTCTTAGTGGAGGCTGAATTATAGATGAGTTCTGAAAAGGAGTGATGAATAGGGGTTGGATTTCTTTATAGAATGTGCTGGACGCAGAGGCGGGACTAGAATTGCAAGGCAAACGCTTTTATTATTCATCGTATGGGTTTAGGTTTTAAACAAAATAAAACCCATTGAGGTAGAGAGAAGTACAGTCCATAAACCTGCGATTCTCTGCGGTTCCCCGCGGTGCAGGGGGTGGGGTGGGGGAATGCTGCTCTGGGTCTGTGTGTTCTCGTCTCGGAGCGTGTGGTGGGGTCAACCCCTTCACGTACAGTCTTCCTGTAGCTACTCATCCCAGACCAGGTTCATCAGAAAGAGCTACGGAGTTACTCTCAGGAAAAGAACAACTTGTCTGCTAGACCCAGTGGTCGGCAAACTGCGACTCTTGGGCCCCTTGAGTGTGGCTCTTCCACAAAATACCCCAGCCTGGGCGAGTCTATTTTGAAGAAGTGGCATTAGAAGAAGTTTAAGTTTAAAAAATTTGGCTCTCACAAGAAATTTCAATCGTTGTACTGTTGCTGTTTGGCTCTGTGGACCAATGAGTTTGCCGACCACTGTGTTAGCCCAACTCCATTACCATCATCACCCGAAGCCCTTCTCTTTGCATTCCCTCAGAGCTCTCTGATACAGAACAGGTACTGGTGACCATGGACTTCATTTGATAATCCACTGGCACTGGTTGTTCACTCATTAACTCCGTAATGCAGCCGTGTGCTAGCGTGGAGCCATCCTTCCTTCCGAGAAATGTTAGAGGGTGCGTAGCCTCAATGCAGCGGCCCCTAGCCGCTCTCACCGTCTTGATCACTCTGTAGTAACACCATGGCCTGGGGGCTGTAAGGTGGTCGGGCTCACCTCCCGGTCTGGGTAGGGTCCTGGTATGGGCCTTTCAAACAAGCTTGGGTGCTGTTCCTGCTGCTGCACTTGGAGAGCCCTGGGCTAGATGGTATCGACTCTCCCTTTGAGCTCTGAATTACACTGAGTGGCCAGATTATGATGATCTCTGAACGCATAATAATCTGGCTACTCAGTGCACATCCTATTAATAAAAGGCTAATATGCAAATTGTCCCCTTGACCAGGAGTTCGACCAGCAGGCAGGCAGGCCAACCGCCCATGTCCTCTTCCCCTTGGCCAGGCTGGCTGGACCCCACCCATGCACAAATTTATGCATTGAGCCTTTTAAATATATATATATATATATATATATATATAAAACATAGCAACATACTCTGGCCACTCAGAGTATGTTGCTATGTTCATTTACACAGTCCACTTATCTAATTTGACTTCAGTGTTTTCACCTGTTAACTAGGGGTAATGATGCCCACTTGTCAGCGTTGTTTAAAGTAGATGACAGTGTGTGTGAGATAAGCTGAGTGACACCCAGGATGTGCTCGGTAAGGACTAATCTCATATCCCTGCTCAGCACCCACTCAGTTCCTCTGCCTTTGGCCGTGAACCCACAGAGGAGATAGATATGGGGTTTGTGGCTCCAGGGCAGGCACCGCGGGCTCCGAAGCTCACCAAGCCTCCGGCGGGAAATGACTACCTTCCAAATCGAAAACGTCTGAAAGGAAGACGGTGGGAACCATAACTGGACAAAAGGCCCCGGTGTCTGGGAAGTGGAGGCTCCTGGGAGCTGCCTGCAGGTGCCCATTTCCTTGTTCCTCATGACCTGTCCCTCTGAGCCTGCCGTGGCTCAGGTGTTTCTTAGAAGAGAAGAAAGTAAATGGAACTGGAGCTTAGGGAACACAGACAAGTCCAGTCCATCTGATCCGTGACGGGAGCTCAGTGCTGGCCACTAGAGGACGCAAGAGAGCAGGGAGAGCTGGCTGCTGGGAGCCATCTCTCTCCCCAGCCTCCAGCGTGCACCCTGGCGCAGGAGAGACCCAGCCCAGATGGCCCCGAATGCCAGGGAAGCCGATGTTTACTGGGCATCTGCTATGCCCAGGAACATCCATTTGCTTATTTAATCCCTCCGAGCCCTGGCAAGGGGAGTGATGTTGTCCTGCATGTACAGGTCAGGAAACTGAGTCTCACGGAGATCCAGCAGCTCACTGGAAGTCACCCCGCAGGTGGCGGAGCTGGAAATGAGAGCCCAGTCCACACCACCGGCTCCAAAGCTACGCCCTCTCTAACCTGCTCACCTTGGCTTTTATGCTTCCGGGTTTGTTGGTGGTGAAATAAGATAGTGTGATGTGGAGTTTGTGTATACACACACACACACACACACACACACACACACACTTTGATGCTTCTTTCTGTGAGACTGACCTTGTTCTGTGACCTTGAATCCCTTTTCTAGTGTAAACTTAGGTTTTGAATGCACCTGCCCCTTTTGGCTAGGAGCTCCTTCAGCGCTTCTCAAACTTCATGTCTCTCGAAGTCCGTGGGGGACCCTATCACACACAGGCACAGACTCATTGGGTCTGGCTCACAGCCTGGGACTCTGCATTTCTAACCGGCTCTCATGGCACGCGATGGCCCGAGGACCCCCACTGAGGAGAGGGGCATGGGCTTTGGAATACCTTGGCTGTGCGTCTGCCAACACTCCTCTAAACTACATCATCTGAGTCATGGTTTGGAGTCTCAGTTTCCCCATGTTACAGATGGAGACAGTGACATAGCAACACAGGCCTTGGGGACGGTTACTAGGGTTCAGCGGGTGAATGGCAGGACAGCCCCCAATTCCTTCCCCCTGTTTTCAGAACCGCGTTTAGGAGAGGATTGGGCCTCCATGCCTTGACACCCCCTTTCGGTGCCTGGATTGTGCAGAGATCCCCGCCCTGCATGGGAGCAGGGCTGGCCACTGGCCTGGCCTCCTTGCACGGCAGTGGGAACGCTGAAGCCATCCAGGGCACTGGCCATCTCGGCTACTTCCCTTGAACTGTATGACTCCCCACGAGGTGGAGTTGGCAGGTTTTGGTAATGGTGCTTTGGGAGAAGAGCATGCTCACTCCCTGGAGAATGACCACGTCGCAGGGACTTATTTGGGCGTTGGCAAAGGCGCTCCTGGTTCTATACATAGCATCCTGAGGATGCACTGCCCGGAGCAGAGCTACGCCGAGCCAACACCCTCGGCCGCGGATGAGATTAAGGCCTTGTCAGGTCCCATTTAATGGATTGTGTTTTCCACGCAGAATTAAATCATTGCACTCATCCTCATTTTGGCGTTTGGCAGTCATTTTCCCACCAGGGGCTGCTGCCAAGAAGCCGGCTTCTGACTGGATTGCTTTCAGGAAATGTGCAATCTGGCTGGTGAGGTGGTGTGGCGTGGGGTGGCGTCCCCTGCAGCTCCGGACCCCGCCCCGGGATGAGTCATAGGTCAAAATCCCCCGTTAGCTCACAAAGCTGGTCACACAGCTTTCTCTAGCGCCTTATGCTGGTCACCCGCTGGGAACTTCCGGACACCTACTTCCCTGACTCAGTGCTGCCTCCTGGAGTTGACATTTCCCGCTGTAGTCTCTGCTAATCCACATCAGTAGAGTCTTCCTCCAGTTTGCTAACAGAACAATGAAAGGACGAATTCTGAGGCTGAGTGAACAATGAAGGAATGAATTTTTTCAAGTTCAGGGGAGTTTCTTTTGCGTGTTGGCTTCCCACAAGGGAAATATATAGGCTTCTTGTTGTAAGTAGATGTTTATGGACTGATTTTCCACTGTTGGGAGTTAAAGCCATTCCTCTCGCCTTCTTCCTGGTCCTTCATTTGGGAGGAGAAGGGGTTTATTGTTGTAGCGGCCCTGTGGATGCGTCTCAACCTGGGCAGCGTATTTGACCCAGGGCCCCAGTTTCTGGGCGAGGAAATGCTGGGTTTCCCAAGGGTACCCCGCCAATGACTGAGTGTCAGGGATGCTAAGGCTGGCTGCTCCTGGGGGCCTCCTTTGTGGTGACATTGGCTCAGGGACTCCCTGATGGCCTTGCTGAACTTCTCTTAGAACTGCACTGTGGACTAAGACACTCCTTCCCCATTTTCTCTCACACGTGACATGGTCAGTTTCTTGCATGTCCAATTCTGTCTAACACAGTTAGGCCCCTGGCTAACACAACGTCCCACCGTGCGGCCATCTTGGCTGGCCCACATGGCCAGCTCTACGCAGTGGGCATAGCTTTCAGGCTCCTGGCCTAGACAGCCTGACCCAGGCCTCCCTTTCAGTTTATGTTTTACGTTTGATGCTGTATCTCGCCTCTGGCTCTGGGGGTGGGGTTTGCCTGGGACAGGCCACAGCTTTCTTTAGCATCTTGTACTTTTATTTGAGAGACGCAGTGGAAGCATTGGGGTTAACCAAAGGAACTGCACCATAAAAGGGGATGCTTTTAAATCATACCCCAACACTGCTGTTTCTATTGTCCAAGGGAAGTTAGTACCTTGAACTCCGTCCGGACGGTTCCCTCACGGACACACCCTCCGGCTCCCAGCCAGCAGGCCTGTCTCCAGGGCTCACTTCCCGTAGGGAGGGCATCCCTCTTCAAACCAAACACATCTCACCTGGCTCCGGGGAATCCAGGGTTCCACACACGGGATCGGGGCTCATCTTCGGTGCCCCCGACCCCTCAGAATAACTCCCAGCAGCCCATGTGGCAAAGGCGAAGTGATTCACCCACAGGGAGGAGCGGGAGCTTTGCACTGTCAGGAGGGTGGGGGGAGGAAGGCTGAGAGCCTCCACCTGACCTCTCCACCCGGAAGTGTGGCCCACCCCGGGCTTCCTGAGGAGCACAGGAACTTCTGCCCCGGGCTGTGGAGGCCTGGAGTGACAGGGAATCCCTGAGGTTCTCTCTAAATGAAGGAAGACACCCCCTACCCCACTCCCTCCACATGCGTGGATCCCGCTGAGATCTGTTGTGAGGGTTATATGGTTCTGAATGGTGGTCCAGCCTTCAGCTCTTGGTGACGCAGTCTCCTTGTCAGCCTCCATGGCCAACCCCCCAATCCCAACCCCAAGGGGTTTCTGAGGTTCGGCCTCAGGGGCTTGTGGGAGCACTCGAGGCCCATCCAAACGACACAGAACCTGAGAGTGAACTTGAGAAAGCCAACCCCAGACTCCTCTGCCTGCCTCTGGATGTAGACCCTCTGGTGTGGGGGTGGAGAGGAGTCGAGAGAGAGAGAGAGAGAGAGAGAGAGAGAGAGAGAGAGAGAGGAC
Organism: Pipistrellus hanaki; assembly: GCF_964339955.1. Lineage (NCBI taxonomy): Eukaryota > Metazoa > Chordata > Mammalia > Chiroptera > Vespertilionidae > Pipistrellus > Pipistrellus hanaki. The sequence goes on along the minus strand of NC_140512.1, from coordinate 9,595,049 downwards.
ACACCCCTGCCCTCTCCTGCCCCGGTTCCCTTCTCCCTGGAATTCCCCACGTGAGAAAGGCTGTCCTCTGGCTGGCCACCTCTCCTGCATTGCAGCCTCTTTCCCCAGGAACCCGGACTTGAGCTAAGGCCTGGTGGTGGACGTGGTGGAGAGACAGATATGGCACCTACGCTGGGAAATAGCTCAAATACACTTGGGTTGTCCCTTATAAGCTTTTGGTGATGAATAACTTTACTGATTTTTTCTTTTGCCTTCAAATGAAGGCACCTGACGTAAAAATACAACAAGCCCTTGAGTTAAAACTGTGCCCCGTGATGATGCACCTCTGGATCGCCCTTGATTGGGGGCCCTGGTTCGCTAGTAACCTCCTGGGGATGTGACCCTATGTTTTACTCCGTAGACATGTTTGTCCCCGCTCACAGCGTCGGCAGGGGCTCTGCCCTTGCTAACAGGAAAGGAGCGGTTTCCTTCTTATCAGAATCTCTCACGGATCAGATCTCCCTCCCTCTCAAGTGCACAGGCTGCCGTCACATCCTGTGTCTGGCTGGAGCCACTCGGAGAGAACTGGACCCACCCGTGCCCCATCCCTGGGCCGCACACAGAGCCCTGAGGGTGTTGGATGGCACGTGGCGTGGCTGTGAGAGCGACCACCTGGGCCGTGGAGGATGGGCTGGGTCAGAGGCAGGAGGACTCGGCCTGGGTGGAAGGAACTGCTGGGTTTGCCTCTGAGGCCGTGGAAGGGAGACAGTGCTGGGAAAGTGTCTGTCCTTCCCGGGGGTCAGACCTGCACCCCAGCTCTCCCTGCCTCCCCAGCCTCCTCGGGACCTTGTGGGGGCCTCGCTGACCATGGAGGATGGTCTGTTCTCACTCTCCAGGCCCAGATCTCTGGAGCCCTTGGGAACCTTTGGGGAAGCCAGAAGGACTGCATATTGTCTCATTAAGTTACATAATTAGAACTTATATTTCCACTAGAGGCCAGGTGCATGAATTTCGTGCACTCTGGGGAAGGGTGTCCCTGAGCCTGGCCTGCACCCTCTTGCAGTCTGGGAGCCCTAGGGCAATGTCCGACTGATGCCTTAGGCCCTCTCCAGGCCTAAACCATCCGTCAGGCTGCCACGGATGTCACTACCACTGAGCTCGCCAGCCATGAGCCTGGCTTCTAGCTGAGCGGTGCTTTCCCTGTGGGAGCGCACTGACCACCAGGGGGCAACTCCTGCATTGAGCATCTGCCCCCTGGTGGTCAGTGCACATCATAACAACCAGTCATTCTGCTGTTTGGTTGCTTTGCGTATTAGCCTTTTATTTTAGAGGATGTCTCAGTCCTAACACATAGGGCATTAAAATAAAGCTTCCTGGGCTGCGGCAGAGAGGGAGGAATGGGGTGGGAGAACAGCCTGTGTCTGAACACCTACAGGGCCTGGAGAGTGCAAGGGCAACTTGATGGAAAACTTGTGAAAATACGTTTCTACCTTTGATCTCAGAGGTTCTTAATCCGGGCCGCACAGCATGAACCGGCACCCTGGGGTGGGGGCAGCCCAGGCAGCTGCGTGCTTTCAAAGCTCCTGTGGTTGTGCTGAGTCCCCAGTCCTGGGAGCCGGTGCTCCCCAGCACGGCAGGCTCCCACTGCCTCCCCTCCAGCCTCCCCCCCTCCCCTCCATCCCCCACATCCAGTTTCCCTCGGTGTCTGCGGCTGCCTCCGGGGCCATTTCTCTAGCACCACGGCCTCTCCTGACCCCGTCCCCGGCGCAGGCCCCGCTTCTTAGTGTTTATGGGCACCGGTGTCTGGATCCCAGGGTGAGCTCTCCCACCCCGGGGCCGGCCATATGTCCCTGCCACTTAGGATAGCCGAAGGGTCACCACATGTCCCTTATGCTGTCTCTCTCCAAGAGCCAGTTCAGCAGAACGGAAGCCAACTGCGTGTCTTCCTCGGGGAATGCGAAACGTGGAGGCTTCAGGAGCCTGCGAGGCGCTGGCTGCTTTCGCTCACTCTTCCCAATGGCAGCGTGCTTCCACACCTTCTGGACAGACTGACTTTGAGGCATCGCCCAGCTTCTTGGTCACCCGTCCTCTTTTCTTTGTTCTTTTCCAAATGAGATTTCATTCTAAAAATAATATGCTTCCCTCGTAGAACATTTGATCAGTGATAACATGTAAAAAGTCCTGAATATTAACTGTACTATCATTTGGCATCCTTCCTGAAGTCTTTGTATCTATGGCTTATTCTTACAGTTGCAATTATGGCACGGATACGATTTTATATACTATTTTTACCCCCTGAACATTTTATCATAGTGTTTTTTGTTTTTTTAATAGTGTCACATAATGTGTGTGTGTGTGTGAATGTATGTTGGACATTTAAATTGTTCCCAGCTTTTCTCTCTTTAAAGGAATGCTATGATAAAAATGTCCAGTCACCTGGATATTACTGTATTTCAAAAAAGAAATGTTTTCATTGATTCAGAGAAAGGAAGGGAGAGGCAGATAAACATCAATAATGAGAGAATCATTGATTGGCTGTCTCCTACTGGGCATGTTCCCTGACCTGGAATCCAACAGTGACCTCCTGGTTCATGGGTCAATGCCCAATCACTGAGCCACACTGGCTGGTTGATATTCCTACATTTTAAGCTGTATCCACAGGTCAAGAACTCGAAGTGGAAACACTAGTTCAAAGGGCATCTTCACTCTTTATAAACCACATTGAAGCAGAGCCCTGAGGAGCCCCTTCCCATGGGCTTCCAGAACAATGGCATTTGACTGGGCCTTGAAGGCAAGATCGCTAGTTCCTTTCATGGTTAGTTAGGCTTAAGCTCCAGTGAGAGGAAGTAGCTTTTGCAAAAGCATAGGGGTCAGAGAACGTTTAGGGACTGCTATTAGGAAGTATGGTGGTTTAAAAGAAGAAGAAGAATAAAGCCACCAGCTTTACTTCTGTCTTATGAGAAGTCTCAGGGATTCAGAGTCCTCTCAGGCCCCCACTCTGCCCAGGTATCCTGCAGTATCCACCCAGTCCTCCAGAGGGCGATAGAGAACATGGTGGGAATTTGGGTTGTCACAATGCCTGGAGGTGGGAGCTGGGGGAGAACGTTAACATCCTAAAATACATAGGACCGTCCAACACCAGGAGAAATTGTTCTGCCCAAATGCCAGCAGCAACCCCATTGATAACCTCCTGCCAGAACCGGCCCAACTGCTTCGGGAGGTTTTTCCACTGCCCCCAAACTCCCCACATCTTCTCCTTCCTCTCTTCCTGAAATTCCTTCCTGGGAAAATGCGAGTAGCTGGAGATCTAAAAGCTAAATGATAATCCTGTTCTCAGATTGAAAACGGTTTGTATTTATTATTTTTTGCTGCAAACAGTGAGCACCAGAACAGTGGGAACCACTGTCCTGGGAGTCAGAGGTCGGGAGTTTCAGCCCTGCCTCTGCCACCAGCTGTTGCTCGGGTTCTGGGCGAGTTGGTCAGTTTGCCGGTTTGTAAAATGGGATCAATAATACCTGTTTCAGAATTATTGTGAGAATAAAATAGAGATAGATGAATGTATACAGTGGTAAAGTACTATACTCGTACAACATGAGGCATTATTTTGAACAGTTACTAGTAATAATCATTTTATAATAATTAACCATTACAATTATAGGTATTATTAACAACACCCACCTAAGCATTAATAATCGCATAAAAATCATCCAAAATGATTATAAATTATTATTGCATTGTACTTTAAGGCACATATAACAAGCAGTTTTGAATATATTTTATTGCTTTTGTACAGAGAGGAAGGGAGAGAGATAGAGAGTTAGAAACATTGATGATGAGAGAGAGTCATCGATCAGCTGCCTCTTGCACACCCCCTACTGGGGATATGCCCGCAACCAAGGTACATGCCCTTGACCGGAATCGAACCCGGGACCTTTCAGTCCCCAAGCCGACGCTCTATCCATTGAGCCAAACCGGTTTCGGCAACAAGCAGTTTTGAAGAAACACTCCTTGGGACTTGAGAGTGAGAACGTTGCCAGGCCAGAATCCCCATGTCCGGCTGCTGTCGTTGGCTTTTTCAGCGTGTGTGTTGCAGGGGGTCTGCAGGTGGGGGGGTGGGAGGGAGGAGGGGTGAAAAGGGACGGTTTGGAAGTTGTCAGCTCAGCCGAAGCATCAGCCTGCTGTTCTGCCGTCAGTAAGTACCTATACCCTGGGCAATATCTCTGCAATTACTTTCCCCTTCTCCATTCACTCCAGCTATGAGTTTGGCTCCAGTCCTTGGCACCTCTCACCTTTCCACCATAATAGCCTCTCCACCGCCCTCTCTGCCTTTAGAATCTCCTCGTCCAACCCATTCCACGTCTAAAAACCCTCGGTGTCTCCCCAGTGCCTACAGCATCTGTGCTCAGCGGAGGCAGTGGGAGACCCTGTTGAATCAAAGTAATTTGTTACTGCTGGTAATTGGAGAGCAGGAGCCTGTGAATAATTTATTCTCTTTTTGTTTTACTCTTTAAAAGCCAATTAGAGCAGGGTTCACTGTATCATTGCTGTCTAGCGTGGGAGAAGAAGGGTGGAGTTAGAGCTAATGCGTGGAAAAATCCCGAATAATGCCCGGATGTGCCTGCAGACGGGGCCACTCATCATTTCTGTTGTGGGAGGAAAATAGTTGAGAACCAGTAGCCTGAAGAATAAAAGCCACGTCGTTCCTTTGAATATCATAAAAGGGATGTGTGATCTGGTCCTTATTTTGCCTTGATCCTTTCCTCCCACCACCTCACCTCTCCTGCCATCGCCACTCCAGTTGTGGTGACATTTGATGGCTTGGGTGAGGCTGACCCCTCCTCTAACCTCCCACGTTGGGCCGGGTACCCATGCCTGGCCAGTGGAGGTACAAGATTCTTTCAACCATTGGGATTGGTTGGAGGAGATGGGCAGGTGCCTCTAGCTGGATCAAGAAGAACCAACCTGTGGTTTTGCAGGAATTATTGGAAAGTGGTGCCAGGCTGGTAGATGTATGTCTGGGCCCACCTGCCAGGTGCCATGTTGCCACCACAGGGAAAGGCCTAGGTGAGTATGAACCAGGTAAGAGAGGAACACTGATGGACAGGTAGATACAAAGTCATGATGGCAATTGGGAGTCCCTGGACACATTTGAAGTTAGATTAAGCTTGGTTTTATGAGCTGGCATATTGTCTGTCTGCCTTCCTTGTTTAAGTCAGTTTTAGTTCAGCTTCTGTCACCTCAAATGAAGTGTTCTGACCAACATACTGGACTCCTTAACATTGTAAACCTTGGCAAGCTCTTTGCCATGATGTGTTTTTGCTCATGGACTTGAATTCCCCTCCTCATCTCTCAACCCAGCAATGGTCTATGTGTCTGTCCAGGCTGTGGTTAGACATTCCGCTGCCTCTCCAGCTGACCTGGGCAGAATGAGTCTAGTCTCCATGTTCCTGTTGTCCAAGGTCACACAGATCATTGTGTGAGGTCTTACAGTTAGTAACATGTGTGTTGGGATGTCCCCAGAGGTCTGTAATGGTTCCTCAGTCTTTCTTTAGTTGGCGATCCTTAGCTCCACACTCTTTCTTACCTAAATTTATATCCCACACAGTTCGCACAGCTGCTGTGAAGAGACAATAAATATTTGTTGACCTGCACTAAGCTGAAAAAAAGAGAAGTAATGAAAGGGAGAAATAAAGAGAAGAAGTACACTTTGTCCTTCAAAATGTGGGTAAAGGAAGATGAGAACAACTTGTTGGATAGCAACACGTTAAACCTATTTAATCTCTTTCTCTGGGAACTGTTTGTACTTGACAGCTGCAGATATACCGTAGCCCCTAGATGGGAAACATTCAGCACAGCGTCTGGGAATGGCAGGAAAGGAGGCTGAAGCACTGTTCAGTCACATAGAGTCACCGTCAGTGACATTGTGTCCCGCACAATTGAAACACTCCTACCAGCCGAGGGAATGTCAGTCCCAGCAGTGTCTCCCAGGGCTCTTCCCTGCTCACCATTCCCTGGCTCAGGCTGCCCCGCCCCCACTGGACTCCTGCACCTATCCTCTCACAGGGCTTCCTGCCTACCTGCATTCATACACACTTCATTCTGTAAGTTGGGTCAGAATGATGCCGGAGATTTGATATCTCTGTAGAGTAGGCGCCTAGGACTTGCCAGGGTCTGGCCTGGACGTTCTTTCGCAGCCTCCTTTCCCCGTGTTCCCATTCTTCCCTGTAGTGTTTCACTGAAGCGAGCCATATGCCAGCAGGGGCTGTGGACCATGTGCCGCTGTTTTCTGTTTTGGTCATTCTCTTAGGTAGATCTCTCCACCTGTAACATTCAATTCCCAACGCTGCCAGACCAAAAGCTGGAGAGCTGAGGCGACAGACGAATGCCACCTCATTTGCTTTCCACACTCTCAACTGCCCTAGAATGTTTTGGCCATTAGTTATTTGTGTATCCATTCTGTATTAGGATAGGCTAGCTGCCATAACAAACAAGCCTCAAATCCCAATGGCCTATTGCAACGGAACTTGATCCTCACTTGGCCACCATCCAATGCAGCTTGGACATCTTTTCTGTCTGGAAGCTTCCGGGCAGAGACTCTGGAGTCTGAGCTTCTTCCCTGGTGTAGTTGTACTATCTTAGAGGCCTTAGCTTCCAACTGCCTGTCTTAGGATCAGGAGAGGAAGAGAGAGGATGGTGGGAGGTGTGAGATGTTCTAAAGGCTGGACTGTGGTGCATGTTATTTCCATCCACAGACCACTGGCCAGAACTGAGTCATATGGTACCAGTCTAAGAACAAGGGTGATGGGAAATGCAGTTTTCTTGTAGGCCTGGAAGGGGGAATGGGGTTGGTGAGCCTCTGGCTGTCCCTTTTACCTCCGTGCTGGAAAAGAGTCTTATCATTTCTACACTCTTCGGCATTTCTAAACAAAGTACCCCAATGTGTCAGGCAGTGAAATGGGCAGCACTGTTCAGACTATCTTTTGCTACTTTAATTTTATTTTCTTGCTTCTGAGGAAGGACAAAACCTTGGGGGCCTTCACCTTTATACCTTCCTCTCCCCACTTCTCCACCCACCCCACCCCACCCCATCTCTTCCTCCTCCACATCCTTCTTCTTTTCTCTATATCTTTCCTCCTTACCATCTGATTTTTTTTTTATTCTCTTTGCCTTCTCTTAACCTACTTATCATCCTCACCCCAAACCCAGTTATAAAAGCCTAAGGATGTGTGTGTGTGTGTGTGTGTGTTTTGGGGCAGGTGGGAAAGAGGGCAATTATTCTATTTCTTTTTATTCATTTTTTTTTGGGTGGGGGGAAGAGTTAAATAAATTTTTTTGGGGGGAAAAATTTTAGATTTACCATTAAGTTGCAAAGATGATACAGATTGTCTCCATATACCCTTTACCCAGTTTCCCCTAATGTTAATATCTTAACATTTCTGTGGCACTTTTGACAAAATGAAGAAACACGGTACATTTGACCATAGTACATTGCTGTTAACTGAATTCCAAACTTTATTTGGATTTTGCCATTTTACCCACCCATGTCCATTTTCTGTTCCAGGTCACATTCAGGACACCACACGGCACGTGGACTTTTTGTCTCATTGTCTCCAGTGGTCTGTAATGGTTCCTCAGTCTTTCTTTAGTTTGAATGACCTTGACAGTTTTTAAAAAAAATATATTTTTACTGATTTTTTACAGAGAGAAAGGGAGAAGGATAGAGAGTTAGAAACACTGATGAGAGAGAAGCATCGATCAGCTGCCTCCTGCGTACCCTGCACTGGGTATGTGCCCACAACCAAGGTACATGCCCTTGACTAGAATCGAACCTGGGACCCTGGAGTCCGCATGCGGATGCTTTATCCACTGAGCCAAACCGGGTAGGGCGACCTTGACAGTTTTGAGGAGTACTGGTCAGATGTTGTGTAGACTGTCTCTCAATTTGGGGTAATTTGATTTATTTCAGGGCGTCTGGGTTTTGGGGAAGGAAGACCACAGAGATGCAGTTCCTTCCTCATCACATTCTTTCGGGGAGTACATGCTTTCCCCAGGGTAACACTTCTTATGATAAACTTGATCATTTGTTGAAGGTAGATTTCTCCACTGTATAGCTACTATTTTCTCCTTTCTATATTCTTATTCATTGGATACCAGATGCTAAGTCCTGCCCACACTCAAGGGGGATGGGATTAAGTTCCACTTCCTGGAAGGGTGAGCATCTACTTAACGTTATTTAAAGCAGCCTATTCTTTAAGCTTCCCTACTTAAATGCTTTCAAAGTCTCTAAACAGATTGGAGCCTCAACGACAGACATAAATCATGGCCTCAGAAGCGATCTCCCTGACAACTAAATGAAAAGCCTTGAACATTTTTATTCCACTGGTAGGCGAAAGAGTCCATCCCGAGGAATCAAAACAAAGCGAGCAAATGAACCCATTAGCATATCATCATTCTGTGAAGTAGCACACCGTGGAGATAGCTAATAACCACAGCGCGCTGCGTGAGTCACTCGCTGCGTCCATTATTCATGAATGTACCTCCCCGTTCAGGGCTAGAGGAGCAAGGCTCCTGGGCTTTTCACAATTACCCTCAGCATTTGGGGCAGGCCAGCGTCCTGAGGTGCTCTGTTGGGAGGCAAGGAAAGAGGGCAGGAGGGTGCATTTTTGCTGCTGTCACGGCCACACTCCCTTCCGAGCCAGCTAAGAGCATCAGGTGCGCCAGGGAGGAAGCCGCAGAAGTCTGATGGGAGGTGGAGTCTCTGGCCTCACAGCCTGCTTTCTCAGCTGTCGGGAAGAGTGTGAAGGGAGTGCCTTGAAATAAAAGTTGAAATGAATCACAGCTCTAATTGTTTTCCAATTTTAAGCTAGTTGGGTGAGATCACTTAGGCAGATCCCTGTATTCTCCCGGGAGGATCTACAGATGATGTGAAAAGTAAGGCAGCTGAGTGCAAGAGCCAGGCCACTTTAAGACGTGCCTGCTAATCCACATGCTTGTGGGGACATTCAGTTCCGAGAGGCAGGAGCTGGAAGAGAGGTATGTGGGCTTTGGTGTCAGGCACACCTGAGTTTCAGTCTTGACAGCCAGTTATTAGTCAGGTGATCTTGGCCACTTCATCTCTCTTGAGTCTCAGATTTCCCAGCTGCAACATGTTGATGAAGCTTTCTTCGGATGGTTGTTACAAGGATTGAATAAGATAATGTCTACTAAGTGCCTACCTGGCACTTGATAGGTGACTTGCATCAGAATGCTTTAGGTGCAAGTAACAGAAAATCAACCCCAAGTGGCCAAAAACATCAAAAGAGTATTTATATTATTTCACATAAATAGAAAAGCAGTAGTAGGATTACGTTGGGATTGGTTGTTTTAGAGCACATGTGTCAAACACAAGGCCCGCGCGCCAAATCCAGCCCGCCAGGCCTTGCAATGTGGCCCGCACTGCGCTGTCATCACTGCACTCCGCTGTCAGTTTATGACATTGTCAGTTTATGACTGTTCAGTAAACCATTCGGTCAGCGATTTAGGCTGGATTTTAGATTTTGGCCCCTTCTCTGATTGAGTTCGACACCCCTATTTTAGAGGCTCAATATTGTCATAAAAAACATAGGTTCTTTCCATATTTCTGTGCTGTCATCCTCAGCAGGATGGGCTCGTCCTCAGAGTAGCTCTCTTCACAGTCATAACATGGCTGCTGAAGTTCCAGGCATCGAGTTTATAGGTGACATCCAGAGGCAAATGAAATCTTCAGAATGAGGAGACTATGTTCAAAAGCAGCCCTTCCTTCCCCAGTTGACTACATTTTAAGTCCTATTGATAGGAATTACATCACAGATAGTTTAGGCCAATCAGGGTCCATTCCAGAGGCAAATGCTGATCCAGCCTCCTTGATGTAATGGCCACACTTTTACCTAAAGAAGGTCTGGGTTCTGTTAAAAAGGAGGAACATCTCAATATGTCAGAACTTTTGCAGATGCAACATATAAGGTTACTGAGATAATTAATCAGGCTAATCTTTGGCCTGATGGATTAAAATGTAGATATCTCTTCCTTTCCTTTAAACGGATCATTTGGTTGATTCTTTAATATTGTAAAATCTTAGAGTTGGAAGGAATCTCTCTAAAGCAAGTCTAAAGAATGATTATTTTCTCTTCTTGAATTAGCTACCAGTACACGCAAATCTCTCCCTGAAGCATGACTGAATGATTTCTGACAAATCAATCCTGGGGTTATAGTTTGAGGGGATTATTTACACCCAAATTAACTGTAGTTAAATAAAATTACAAATTTAGTTTCTCAGTTGCACTAGGCATATTTTGAGTGTTTGTAGGTACCATATTGGACAGCACAAACCATGCAATACTTCCATCATTGCAGAAAGTTCTGCTCTATATCACTACTATCGATATCCTCCCAGACCTTCCCAGTTTTAAAATTCTGAAGAAGCAAGAGACTCAGGAAAACATACTTCTATGTATGTATTTAATAATTTGCTTGGTTGAAAAAAATAACAAATAAAAATGATTTATGAATCAACATTTAGAAATTCTTTCCATAAGTTATTTGTCAGTTGAGCTACATAAACTAGAATTGATGAATCTCAATGTGCCTCCATTTGCAACGTGAGTTTTAATTAATTGGTATTTCACTTCTTTTTGCCTACTCAGTTATGCCTTTAAACGTCAACTCCTGGTCATTCCAGGAGTGCTAATTTCTGACATTTTTTCTCTTCTCTTGGTCTGCCCAGTCTCTGCATTTCCCAGTTGTTAACACCGTCATCAACCAGAAGATGGGGAAAGGAGAACTTATTAAATTCAAACAGTGAAAAATGATAGCTTGTCAGTGTCTCAGATGAAGGTTTTTGTGGGAGAACATTGGTTCAGATAAGGAGTTTGGACCATCCATTGATTGAATTAATAATAGTACCTTAGATTGCAATATCCCTTTCACATGTCTTATTCCATTTAATCTTCACAGCAAACCTGTTAGTTATTATATTATTCTTATCTTCATACAAGAAAAGAGACTAGATTACTACTATGTGATGTGGTACATTAGTGGGGGGTTATGCTTTTGAAGGAAATAAAAATTTGGTTCTCTCACTGAACACACACAAGATATGTTTAAAAAAATTATAAAACTAGAATTTGAACCCAGAACTCCTGAATCAAAATTCAGTGCTATTCATATCACCCCTGGCTACCATTCTTGGTTCTCTACTATATCTTTGTATCTTTCTGTTTGCCAGAGTTATTTAACAAATGGCCACACTAAACTGTCATAGGAAGCTGTGAAATACAAAATAAATGGACTCAATTTAGAAGCAATCATGGAAGAGCTTGGGGCTCTTGACATAAAAGGTGTACTAAATTATAATTATGTAAAGGTACATAAATAGTAATAGAATTTCCTTCTTCAATCAGAGATGTAAACACACGGATGGCTGCCAGCCTCTTATTTACTATAAGGAACTATTAACTCTGCATGTGTTGGGATGATGTCAAAGGAAGTGGAGGGCAGGCGTGGGAGATGGTGAGTCAAATGTACAGACACGATCCTTCTCCCTCCTGATTCTCAGTTAAGGTTGCATCCAGAAAGGAAGCACTCTTTTCACTGATGTAGACAAATATGGATCAGATAACAAATATGGAAGTGGAAAGGGACTTTTGCCTTTTTAATTATTTAATCTGATGATGAGCGGCCTTGGTCACACCCGCCCCCTCCCTGTTGCTTCTCCGGGGACAGAAGAGTTTACCCTCTGCCATGAGCCTATCCCTTACCTGGTTGATTATTCAATTATAGGGTCTTTATTTAACCGCGATTGCTCATCAGCTCTTTCCCAAGCAGACTGCACATTGCTTTTTAATGACGGGGACACCCATACAAAGCCAATGACAGGGATTAATTGGCTCGCATTGTCCAGAAAACGGAGCGTGGGCTCTTAGGGGCTGCAGCCGCCCAGCCCTTAAAGAGCCAGGTGAAGCTGACGGTATTCCTAATGGAGGGAGAGGATGGAGAGCGGATGGAGCGCGCTGGGCTGGAGGGCACCTGGCTCTATTTTTAGATTGCTGTGGTTGCTTGCTGTGCAGCTTTGCCTGCAGCGTGAAAGCTGGTTTCTGAAAGCAAACTTTCCTTCACGAAACATATTGTGTTAGTCTTTTGTAGGGTCTTTATTGAATCAGACTATTACCGTAGGAAAACACTATATTCTCATGGCTCATCCTGGATTGCTATATGTAGGAATAAAATGAATGAATGAATGAATGAATGAAATCATGACTGTGAGTAAGGGTGAACTCATGAGGAAAATACAGTGCTTTGTAAATGCTAGTTAAAAAGAATCTCCTGGGTATAGTTACTTCTTTCTTTTATACTGTGGATTGCTAAAACACACCCCCAAGCTACTTGCAGTTAAATAAGTGAACTCGGCACGAACACGAAGACAACTTTCTGGAAAAGGAGGCAGACATTTCCAGATTCTGTTGGGCCCCGACATCCTCTGTTTACGACTGCGATATTGATTCATCCTGGGAGCAAAGGACTGAACTAAAGTTACCTCAACACCAATCAATGTTTTAGCAACTTCGGCATTGCTGTTCTTGCCGGATGCTTGCTTTGGCCCCCTCTCTTTGTAACCCAATATGCATTTTTTATCAGAAAGAGTCTGAGCCATTTAGAACCAATTCATTTTTTTCAACAGATATTTATTGGGCATTTATTATGTCCCAGGCACACCTAGGCACCGAGGAAGAAACATGGTGGAATGAATTAGAGTGAAGTTAGCAGGGTGGACCACAGAGGGCTCTCTGCATTTCCTTGAAAATGTCCCTTCCAGGCTGCATTTCTCACTGTCACTGCCCCTAAAGGTTTTTCGAAGCGTCTTTCCAACCAGCCAACAGGCCTCGCTAGGAGAGGAGTTCTGGAATGCAGGTCTCTCCCCTGGATTACCTTGTCCTTGAGGCTTTAGTGTTCCTTCTAGATTGGCATGTCGGGAAGCAACCGTCAAGACCCTCACTCTGCTGTGAACTCTTCTGTGAAGACTTTATGTCTCTGATGTCACTGAGCGTCCCGGGAGCCAGGCCCAGGGAGTGTGGCAGTTTTAAAAGTAGTTCTATCTCACAGCACAGAATGGAAGTCCTTCTCTGTCTTTTTAGCCCAGAACCATAATTTTAGAATCTTTGTCAAGTACCACCTAAAAGAATCTTAGGCCTAATTATATCGGGACAGTGTGTGTGCTATTTTAATCCTGAACGGAGATAAGAGTCATTGGAAGATTGTTTCTGTCTTAACTCAGGAGAAGGGGAAAAACTATACGCTCATTCAAACAATCTAGGATCTTTGAATGAAAGCAATAAAGCAGTAACACTATTACAAGACTATTTTTGTATTATTTCAAGTTAATGTGGAGTGACTCAAAGAAAGTAACAAAAAGTTTTGAAGCTGAGCAAAACTGGTTAACAGCAAGGCAATTGAAAAAGCAAGTGAGGGCATTGGAACTGTTTTTTTTTTTCCTTTGGATAAATCACTCCATAAAGAGAAACTTGAATGCCATTATCTATTATATTTTAACAAATTAAAACATGTGTTTACCTATTGCAGAAAGATTATGTTAAATGTTCATTAACATCCTGAGTTTGGTAAGCAAATAAGTGTATATAAATATATTTTATAAGCCTAAGCAAAAGAAGAAAAATTTAAAAAGATAATTTCAATACCCATATATAACCATTGCAGTCTTTTATGTCTTTTTACTAGTTATGTATGTGTTTCTGAAAATAATTTTATAATTTTAAAATAAAAGTTAAAATTAAATTATTAATCAGACTTTAAATTATAACTTCAAATTTATAATTTAACTTAAATTAGAAAGCCAATTATAATGTGCTCTTTGCATGAACACTGTATCTGGAACATTTTTTCTGTGTAACTAGGTGTGCATCTTCAGCAGTAGTGTTAACCTTTTTTTTACCCCAGCCTAATTGAGGGATGAAGTATTATATTGATAATGGTATTCTACATCAGTTCTTTTTCTTAAGGGGCAGGGAGATGGTGAAGAAGAGGGAGGGAAGACGGTCAGCTTATGCCAGGAAAAACACAATTACTTTTAGTGATTGTATAAATTATAATGTTTTTAAAAAATTCTCATTGTTGGTCATTTAGGTTCTAATTTTTAACTGTAATGTGTAATATTGTGATAAACATTTTTATAGCTCCCCCCCATTTGATTTTCTTATAATAAATTTCTAGACATAGAATGACTCCATCACTCTGTACTAGCAGTACATTGATTTTAGGCTATTGCCAAATTGTTCCCAGAAGTGCCATACCAGTAGCTACTATTGCTAGGAGTTTATGAGATTGTCTGCGGTCTACCATTTAGGCTGAGATCATTAAAAAAATCGATGCCAATTTGATGGTAGAGAATCATTATCATTGTTTTATTTACATTTTAAAACTTAATGAAGTTTAACATTTTTATAATCTTATAAACCATTTGAATTTCTTTTTTTACATGTGTCTCTTGATAAGGTATATTTTATTGAATTGGAAGAATTATGACATTACCCTATTTGCATGCCATTACATGTTGCAATTTCTCCCTTATATGTTGCTTACTTTTAATTTTATATTGTGTGTCAATATATAGGAATTCTTCCAAAGTAAAATTTCTCAATCCTTTATTTTTTATGCTCAGGAAAATAAAATTTCTAAATAAGTTTTCTATTTTCATGACATGTAAAGAGTTTCTTGAACTTTTACAATTTTGCATTCTTGTGGCTCCATCTTTTTTCATTTATATCTTTACTACATTGTTGTTTATTTTGGTGTCTTGCATAAGATAGGCACTAAATTAATTTTTTGCCAAACTGCTATATAATTAATGCATAGTCATTCTTAAAATTCTAACTCCATTAATATTAAATGTTTTATTTCTATATGCTAACTTTTGAAGTTTACTTCAGTTCTTTCTTGACTTCCAATTTTAGTCCATTAATTTGCTTTCTTTTTCCTGCATTAGCTTCACATTGTTTTATTTACTGTAGCTTAATAAAATATCTATTAGTATCTGGTTGGATATGTCTCCTTTCATTTATGTTCTCCCCCCCCCGCCCCGAAACATCTTAATCAA
This sequence comes from Pipistrellus hanaki, assembly GCF_964339955.1. Classification (NCBI taxonomy): domain Eukaryota; kingdom Metazoa; phylum Chordata; class Mammalia; order Chiroptera; family Vespertilionidae; genus Pipistrellus; species Pipistrellus hanaki. Next base: position 9,579,946 of record NC_140512.1, on the reverse strand, counting down.
TTTACATTTAAACTTCTATGAACAATTTAGAATATCTTTGACATACATCCCCAAAGTCCTATTGAAATGGCATTAAATGTATAGATTATTTTGGGGATAATTTACATTTTTTACAAAATTGATTCAGTGCAAGAATTGGTATGCCCTCTCTTATTAGAAGGCTTTATCAATTTTTGATATGGTTTTTGTTATGTTTATTTCTAGGTACTTTATATTTATTATTAGAAGACCCCCACCTTTTACATTATATTGTCTTGATTATTGTTGGTACATAGGACAGTTATTATTTTTTTATAATGCATTTTGTTACTTTTTTCCCTGAGTTTTCCTAGTAGACAATTATATAATTTGCAGATCAACCAAGAAAAGTTATCTTTTATTATATCTTTAATTACTACTTTTGTTTCATTGATTCTGCTCTTTCATCAAGAGGGTCTATTATGTTAAAGCACTCTCTCTGTTTTTCTTTGAATTCTCAGGAGCTCTTAAATTGGTCTTCCACATCAATCCCTGTATTATCAGGGTTCTCCAGAGATAAAGAACCAACAGGATGTATGTATAGAGAGGGGTTTATTATAAGGAATTGGTGTATGTGATTCTGGAGGTTGACAAGTCCCAAGACCTGTCGTTGGCAAGCCAGTGACCCGAGAGTCAATGATGTGGTTCCAGCTGAAATGCCAACAGGCTTGAGACCCAGGAAGAGCAGTTCAAAGCTGGAGGCAGAAAAATACCAATATCCTAGCACAAGGTAGTGAGGCAGGTGGGTCTTACTATCGGGTGGGCCTGTTTTAGGCTGTTATGGAAACTTGAGCATTTCCCAGTAAGCTGTTGCTTTTATAGGACCCCTACTTCCCAGTCGGTGCCTTAAATGAGGCAAACCTCAAGTTGTATTGAAGGCTTTGACTTCACCTGGGACTTTTCAGTGTCATTCTGTGTGTTTCTAGCTGGCAGTTCTGGCTTAGTGGCTTGAGTGTTTGCAGTCTCCCTTTATTTCTTTCAGTTTCCTGAGAATCCTCTTAAGCTTTTTGTAGACTTGGAATTTTAGTATAAACAGAGGCTGTCCAAGTGTATCCATGATCAATGGGAAAAGCAGGGAGTCGGTGGGGAAGAGAGAGAGGGGAAAATAAAAACTCACGTTCAGTTTGTTATTGGAGCTGGTACCTTTCGGCTCCCCAGATCCTCAGTCTGGGATACCCTCTGGCACACGATCTGGCCTGGCATTTGGTATCACTCCCCATCCTGGGGGAGTCCCTCTGGGAGTTCTGGGTAGGATCAGAAGTCAGTCATATCACCATAGTATCATAAACAGTTTGGAGCAACTGCAAAATGCTTTGAGCTAGAGGTACAAGTAATGTCATGTCTGATTTTTCTCAATGAAGTCAAACTTGGCTTTAAACTCCACTAGCTATGGCTGGGGATGGATTCTGATGTTCATTTTTTATTGGGATTTCTCTCTTCTCTATGGAATTATGCAAGGCCCTCAGCAGCTATGCATGTCTTAGGAGATGGAGGAGGGACTTGATCTTAAGTCCATGATGGTCAACATTGTTGGTATCCTTCTACCTGTTCCTAGATGCTCCAGTTGAGACTGGTTCTCCACGTCTGTCAGGCTCTGCTTCTGTGCTCATAGGATCCCTCCTCAATGATTGCAGGCTTGACCATTGTGATGCTATGCAACCCTCCACTTCTTCCTCCCTATCTTACTTCCTGAAACATACTCACATGACTTTTCAATACTGAGGGAAAAGGCAAATCTTTCTTCCTCTTGTTGCACCACTGTCCATCCTGTCCACCCTGTCCTTCCTTCATCCTCTGGACAATCTCTCCGAAGGTATCATCCTGTTAACTCTTTCTTAAGGGTTACAAAAACCAACCTGTAAGCACCCCGAGCCCAGCTCCCTCTCGAAAGAGGAAAGGGAAAATAGCTTTAATTCTTCGACTAATGAGTTTATAAAAACATCCTAACTCCTAAATTAAAAGCATGATACCAATTTAACTTTTCAATAATTCACTCTATTGCAGATTTTTGGGGGATCATTTAGGGGGAAAAGGTGAGCAGTGGATTTTGAACACTCTTGACCACACCCTACCGTAAGAAATATACCTCTAGCAGGCTGATCAAGGAAATAAGAGAGGAGATGAATGACCAATATTAGGAATAAAAGAAGGGACATTATTATAGGTCTTGATACACACACATGTATATATGTGCCCATGTGTGTGCCCACCATATGTGGTGAACTAACCACCTGTTATAATAAGTTTGAAAGACTTAAAGACCCAAAAAGGTGGAAGGGTGCTATACTGGACTTAAGAGGCTTAGGTTCTGGTTCTAGTTCTAATAATAATTTTGAGTGAGCCCAGCTTTATCATCTATAAAGGAGTATAATAAGCCTGCACCTATAGGGAATCATATACATGAAATCACCATATGGACTATATAAAGTCCCATTTGCATAAGAAAAAGTCTTCTTATAATTGTTAATACTATTAGCAGAGTTTGTCAAATAGCTCTTGGTCAAATAGTTTGGAAAGCCCAGTCATACTGCTTGAGATCAACGTTTTCCTCTTGCACTTTAAAACAAGATCTCTCCAACGGGTTGCATAGAAAGAAAAGTTGATCGTGTCAAGGGAGGTAGACATTTCAAGAATGTTTGCCTTCTGATAGGCTTCCAGAAGCACACCAAGTAAAGTTTTTGATGTCTATGGTTTGCATCCGCTTACAAAGCAGAGAATTTTCACTCACACAGTTGTGTAATAACCTGCACATAAAAATGCTTTTCCTATATGGTCCAGAAGGTCATCCTCTCTCTTTTTAGGACCCCAATCTCTTGGGATTTTCTCCCACTTTATATTAGCACTCCATTCTGATACCCCTTTATTGCCATGAAATGGGTTGTACGGTGCTGTTGATAAACTTGTCCAGAGATGTGACTGAAGCTCCTGGAAGAAATAACTGTGGTTATAACAGGACATACGTTTTATAATCCTATAGTTCTGTAGTCCAAAGCTATAGCAAAGGTGGGCATGGATCACCTCGTAGGGCTTGTATACTGAAAAGGCGTTCAGACCAGCCCCTCTCATTTGGCTTCCTCTCCTTCTCCAGCTCACTGCGCCTTCAGCTCCCAGCTTTCCAAGGTTACTGCACCTTCTGTGTTTCCAGCAGCTCATCAGCCCTCTCACCCCAGGTGGTGGAATCAGGAAAGGAAAGTACAGGTGGCAGAAAAATTCTGGCACCTTCTCTTTTACTGTTTTACATATGTATGTGCCTATTATGAGCAGCCCCCTGCCAGTTGGGGAGGCTATTAAAGTGTTTACTTGGAATAAATCTAGCAAACCCCTGCCTGCTCCTTGGTTATTATGATGCATCAGCTTTAATCAGAAGCAGCAAGGCACGCTTCTCCCATCCCCTGAGAATAGCAGGTGTGTTATCTTAGGGGGTGTGCTGAGCACATTAGGAGTGTCCTTTGGCAACAAGGTAGGTTTGGGAAGAGAAGTATGCCAAATCTTCCATAAACTGAGTAGTGTGTGAGCACCCCATAGCAGGCCTGGGCGCAGAAATAAAAGGGGGATGGATTGACCACTAAGTTGAAGCTTCAGAGCACCCTGTAATTTCATCCCAGGAACATGTCCCATTTATGGACAAAACTTTCTTGAATCACACTTCTCTAGTGTTTTAGGAATTTTAAGGGCTTGATCTAACTAAGGAAACTCTTAAAAACTCTTCATCCTCTCTCTTTTTAGGACCCTAATCTCTTGGGATTTTCTCTCACTTTATTTGACTTGTCTCATCCGGGCCATTTTGTCCCAGCCATCTTGCTCCCTTAGTCATGTGCAGCTTTGCCTGATTGGCTTCTGACAAGTCACCCATGCAAAGCCTCCTGGGAGATGTAGTTCTTCCCTCTGATGGCTGTTCTCTTGGGAACCTGTTCCTACAGCTTTCATCCTTTCTGTCCTGGGGACGAAGAAGAAGCCATCCTTGTCTGCCACCTCACTCCACTTCTTCCCGCACCACTTTTCATGATGAGAGAGGGATTCCAAGAAGTTTAATTGAACCAACACCCCACACTCACACAATTTTATGTCTAAAAAATGTTATGGGTGTGACGATAATCTTTAGAAGATTTCAGGATCTATAACAAACCTGCCCTCTTTGGTGTCTCAGAAGCATCCTTATTGTCACTTCACACCTGCTCCTCTGCTCCAAGCCTGAACACTTGGGACTTTGAACTAGTAATGTGTAACTTTCGTACTTTCTGATTCCATTGGCTTACATCGTTTCAGACTTTTAAGAGATTTCGTTCTTTCGGGCCTAATTCAAAGCCTTGTTTTGCCATCTGGTTACAGCCCTTTTCCTGCTGTGGCGCGTGTGACAGGCCTCCTAGGAGTTTCATTTGCATTAGTCCACCGCCTCCCCCCGCCTCTCCCAACAGCACCCTCCAGCTTTGTTGCTTAATGAGAGCACAGTCGCCGTGAGATGTTTGATTTGTAGCAAATCTGTAGTTGTGCTCGGAGCTGCTCTGGAGTTTCTGAAATTTCCCTGGGGAGTTTAAGGAGATTTTTAGTTTCCTCTCAGGCAGTTGAAGTCATCTGCTAATAAGCTCAGTCACTTTCCCCACCTGTTTCTGAAATCTTAAGTGCAATTGTTCGGAAAATAACACCCATCTATGGAGTTTGATCAGATGGCAGTCTCTGAAAGACTGCGAGGTTGGTGGTACTGGTGGTATCTTGAGGGACCATGAACTATCAGCATCATCATTACAGTGGTGTGTGGACTGAGGTTAGTCTTTTGTTTTAAACTAGGCGGAGATTGAGGGAAAGGTGGGGCAGGGAAGAGATGATGGCAGAGAGGGCCAGGGGAGTGGCCGTTGATAGGGCCCATGTGGAGCTACAGTCTTCTTTTGGTCAATCACGGGAGAGACCCATTCTTCCTTAGTTGTCATGGTTCCTTCATGCAAGGCCGGAGGACTTTGTAATGAAAATAATGCTGATGTATGCGTCTTACTATGTGCTAGGCATGGCCTGAGCTCTTGATAATAAATCTCACTTAGTAGAAAGTTCATGGGCTTTAAAGGCAGGCGTACCTGATCTCACTTTTGTGTCTTAATCCTGGGTGTGTGCTTTTTCTTTAAAAATATTTTTATATTGATTTTAGAGTGAGGAAGAGAGAGGGAGGGAGGGAGAGAGGGAGGGAGGGAGGGGGGAGAGAGAGAGAGAGAGAGAGAGAGAGAGAGAGAGAGAGAGAGAGAGAGAGAGAGAGAGAAACATACATGATGACAGAGAATCATCAATTGGCTGTCTCCTGAGAAAGAAAAAGGACATTTTTCCTTTAAAGAGAAGAAAAAAATGAATCTCCTGCTATTCTACCAAGAAGGGACAGTTATGGTGAAGATTTGCTGAATAGAAAACATCAAACTATATACTGTGTGTCCTGCCAGACTTCTTCATTCAGGCCGGGGGCTCTCAACTGGGGACTTTCTAGCTCCCAGGGACACTGGGCAATGTCTGGAGCCTCAGGAGGTTGTCACAGTAGGGAAGGTGCTTTTGGCACTAAGAAGGCAGAAGCTAGAAATGCTGCTAAACTTCCTACAATGCACAGGGCAGAGCCAGCAACTAAAAATGATCCTGTTCAAATGTCAGTGCTGGGGCCGAGAAACCTTGGTTTAGACCTATTACTCGTGTTTCCCCGAAAATAAGACATCCTCTGAAAATAAGACCTAGCGCATGGAAAGATAAGTCATCCCCTGAAAATAAGACCTAGCGCAACTTTGGGAGAAACAGTTAATATAAGACACTGTTTTATTTTCGGGAAAACAGCGAAGATGTGTTATATGTAATTTAAAAAATGGAATCATTTTGTCTTCTTTTCCCCCATGTAGTGATAAACATCTATTCATGTACATAAACACTCTGTTGTTATTATTATTTTTAATCCTCACCTGAGGATAGTTTTAATTGATTTTGAGAGAGAGAGAGAGAGAGAGAGAGAGAGAGAGAGAGAGAGAGAGAGAGAGAGAGAGAGAAAGAAATGTCGAAGTAAGAGAGACATCAGATGGTTGCCTCTGTACAGCTCTCACCTGGGCCTGCCATTGAGCCTGCAGCAGAGGTGCATACCCTTGACCAGGAATGGGACTTGCAACCCTTGGATCTTCAGGACAAAGCTCTAACAACTGAGCAAAACCGGCTAGGGTCCACTTCTGTTATTATTAAAGCTTGTGTGCATGTGCTATGATTTAAATAACCTTATTTTAAGATACTTAGGTTATTTCCAGGTTTGTATTTTTTGCTGTCATGAACACTATGAGGAGAATTCTTGTACATCAATATTTCTGCTTTTGTTAAATTTGCACCCTGATGACTCACACTTGATAAATGTACCCCAAGACTGAGCTTTCAGTTCTTTCTCACCTCTCTGCTCCTGCAGTATTTGTGGCTAATTCCTTGTCTGTTCCTTTGGCCCAGGGCCCTAATTTTACCTCAGGTCCTGGAGTGAGGACCAGATGAGTCAGAATATATGTGTGCCAGGAGTAAGCTGAACTGAAGAGAAGAGAAGGCACGAATATTGGCACAGAAGCATGTGTTAGCCGGCATATTGTGCTGAGTGACTCAGATTCCATGTAGAATCTCCATCCTCTGGCACAGCCCGCAGGTCTGGTTCTGTAGGCATGGACCAGCCCAGAGGGGTTCTGGGCCGGTTGCTGACAATGTGAGATCAGGAAGAAACCACAGCCAGATTTTCTAATCATGAACATTTATGCTGTGCATCCTATATCCTTACTAGAACAAGGAGGCAGCACTTTGATACAGGTTTTGAGCCAAATGTTGATTGCCACGGTACTGGAAACATAATAAGTGCACAATGTATGCTTAGGGGAGGATTGACATTATATGTTTTGCATCTCTATAATTTTCTTCTGGAATTGGGCCTAGGCAAGCCTTTGATCCTTCACTATCTCTTGGACTGATCCTCTAATATTTTTGTTCTCTATTTCTGTTCCTGGTGCTTTTTGTTTGTTTGTTTTTCTACACTTTTCTGAAAGAATTCCTAAACCTATATTGTGATGCTTTGATTGAAATATTAATAGTTTTAATCATATCTTTAATTTATGAGTTATTTCTTATTTCCTCATCTCACTGAAGGTAAATATGATAGTTTTGTTGTTGTTGGGTCTTTTTTAAAAACTCACTCATTCAATCTCTGTCTCTTAGTCATTATTGCTGTAGTTTGATTTACTATATCTACCATAATTATAACTTTTCTATTTGTTGCCCTTATTCTTTGTTTCTTTGATCTTCTATTCTTTTTTTTACTTTTTCCATTTTAATTGAGCTCTTTATATAATTCTATTTTCTCTCTTGTCTTAATATATCAGTATTTCAAAAAAATTTTTTAGTGGTTGTTCTAGAGTTTGCAATATACAAGGTATCCGATTCCACTTTCAAATAATACTATATTGCTTCACAGTTATACTATTCTTCTAATAAAGAATTCCCAATTTCCCCCTCCCATCCTTTTTAACTTTGCTATCATTCATTTTCACTTACCTATAAGGTATAATTATTGAATACATGATTGCTATTATTATTTTGGACAAACTGTTAACTATTAGATCAATTAAGAATAAGAAAATATGTTTCATTTAATTCTTCTCCAGTGTGTTCTTCCTTTCTTTATGAGTTTCAGAACTATGTCATTTTACTTCTCTCTAAAGAACTTCTTTTAACATTTCTTGCATGGCAAATCTCCTGGTGACAGATTTCCTTAATTATTGTTTGTCTCAGAAAGCATATTTCTCCTTCACTATTGATGGATAATTTTGCAGCATATAGAAGTCTAGATTGATGGGTTTTCTTTCATTCAATGCTTTAAATATTTCACTTCACTCTCCTTGCTTACATGGTTTCTAAAGAGAAGTCCATGTAATTCTTATTATTGTTCCTCTGTAGATAAGGTGGGCCCCTCCATCCCCTGTCCCTTTCCTTTTTTTCAAGATTTTCTCTTTATTTGATTTTCTGCAGTTTGAATATGATATTGTTAGGTGTGGATTTTTGATATTTATACTACTTATTATTCTCTGAGCTTCCTGAACCTGTGATTTGTCATTAATTTTAGAAAATCCTCAACATTATTATTTCAAATATTTTTTGTTGCTTTCTCCATTTTACTTTTGATATTCCCATCCTGTATATTGTAATTTTCCCACAGTTCTTGGATATTCTTTTCTGTCTTTTTCATTCTTTCCCCCCCCTATGCTTTTCAGTTTTGGAAGTTTCCATTGACATACATATATTCATGCTTATTTTTTCCCCTCTCTTCTCAGCCATGTCCAGACTACTGATAAGCCCATCAAAGGCATTTATTATTTCTGTGTTTTTAATTTCTAACATTTCCTTTGGATTCTTTTTTTAGAATTTCCATTTCTCTGCTTACATTATCCATCTGTTCTTTCATGTTGTTTGCTTTTCCCATTAGGGCCCTTAGTATATTAATAATAGCTATTTAAAATTTCCTGTCTGCTGTATGACAGAGTCATCTTTCCACACATCACACACACAAAGACTTTTACATAGATACATACCGTGTTCCCCTTTTAGTATGACTTGTCATTTTGGGTTGAAAGCCATCTATTACGTATGAGAAAAAAGAAATTGAGGTAGATAAGCCCAATTCTTTAGGAGTTTAGATTGTGTTTATTGTAGCTGGGGTGTCAGAAACTAAAATTTTCTCCAATGTCTTTGTTTCGGTCTCTCCTGTTGTCTTTGGGTTTTCCTAGAGCCTCCTGAAATGGGGTGTGAGGCTTGCCCTTCTTTTAGCTTTAATCCCTTTTTATTGTACAGGAGCCCTATTGGTGTGTTGGTAAGATGTGGGAGGTGGTAGTTTCTTTTTTAAAATGTACATTTTCATCTCATTATAAAACTTCTCCTTCCTCTCAGTCTTTCTCTCTCCCTCCCCATCTTTTATGTTATAGATCTCTCTAGATGTCTGGCATTCTTCTAGCAGCTGTTCATATTTAAGAGAAGGCATTAAAATTAAAATACAAGTGGTAAGTTCTATATATGGGTGGGGAGGGAGAAGTGGGATAGTTCTTATAAATTGTGGACTTTACCATTGTCTGTTTGGGGGAAGAATGTCTGATATCAGTATATATGTTCTCCCCTCCCCCCCCCCCGCCCTTGGGCTGCTCCAGAATTTCTCAGAGGAGAATCTCCCAGTGTCTTACCTGTGAGCTAAATGCTCATCTTCCAACATGCTTGGAGTTAAAGGGGAGGAGGGCTAGGTATTCTCTCTCCCTCTCTCCCTCCAGAGGTGTTCTGCTTTCCCCACCCCAAGGACTACTTTCCAGCTTGTTGGGATAAAATAAGGAGTTGACATGAGGCAGGCATTATGCCAGGTGCTTTATGTAGGTTGCTAACCTTACAGTTATTAACAACCAGTTGAGAAATAGTATTATTACTCTCATATTGTAGAGGAGGAAGCTGAGACTCATGGAGGTTAAATAATTTGCCCAAGGGCACAGTTGCTAAATGACAGGATGGGGATTTGAACCTAAAATGGCCAAGCTCAAAACCTAGTAGACCTCCAGTAGACCATGGTGGATGAAAAAGTAGACCTCTGTTCTCAGGAAACCTCAAGGGTACCATGTTGTGTCAGGTATATACCCACGAGGTGCTCAATAAATTTGGTCTGAGTAAACAAATGTGATGGAAGGACCCCCCTTTTCTAGTTATCATAGAACTTTAAGAATACTTGGCATTATAGATCATTATTAGAAGAATCCAGAAATCTAAATACCTAACCAACCTTCAATTGTCCTTAATCAAGAACTATATCTTGGATAACTGAGAATACCCAAACCAAATTTTTGTCATGACTTTTAAGTAATTCCCTCTGTGGGGACTCCATTGTAAGAATAACTTTGTTGGTTGAAGTCACATTCATATGTTGGAGAAACAGGTTGACCACCTCCTTTTGTGATAATTTAAAAAATAATATTTAAAAAAGGAACAAGGGAAAAACAACTTAGATGGGGCGAGATAACTTGGATCTGAATCTTGTTTCCTAATTTCCAGCACTATGGTACTATGTTTAGTCAGGGGATCCAGTTGTGGGAAGTGACATAAAACATTCAGTTGATCCTTCTACTGTGCCATGTTAGTTAGAACAAGGTGATGGCACCCCAAGCAATCAGTTTTTAAGGGCATGTTTTTCTAATTCTATCTTTTTCTCCGGAACATTTGTCAGGTACTGGGGAAAACAGAAAGACCACATCTGGCCCCAGGTGGAGATGGAGTTTTGGACTAAATGGTTCAGCAAAGAGGCAGCAAAGAGAAATTCAGGAGCAGGAAAGTGTGTGTGTGTGTGTGTGTGTGTGTGTGAGAGAGAGAGAGAGAGAGAGAGAGAGAGAGAGAGAGAGAGAGAGAGAGAGAGAGAGAGAGAGAGAGAGAGAGAGAGAGAGAGAGAGAGAGAGAGAGAGAGAGAGAGAGAGAGAGAGAGAGAGAGAGAGAGAGAGAGAGAGAGAGAGAGAGAGAGAGAGAGAATGAATTTGTGCACGAGTGTGCATGCATGGGTGGTCATCTCAGGCTCTCACCAGAAACTGCTGGATGTTTTGGGCTCACCTTTCTTATTCGAGCAAGTAGGTGGGTCATGGATAGGGCAGTCTTGATGAAAAGGGAAGGTCAATGCCTGACTCTATAAGGCATTATGTGCTGCCTTAGCCAAGACTGAAATATTAACATGGTTTACTGAAAAATTCGAGTAAAACATCATTTTCGCATTTGCTTTAATTTAGTAGAGATTGGCAGATCAAAGCATATGGCATGAGTGTGTAATTTAAGGGAAAGTAGATTAATATGCCACAAGCAGGCATTTAATTTATGGCACTGGGCAACTAATGGGAACAACCAGAACTATGGATTGATTTTCCTATCAAACATTGCAGAATTTATACCACTTATTTCCTCAAATAAGAAATTCTTCCTTAGGAATGTCATAGTAAAACAGCTTGAAGTTTGACATACAGAAATGTTGCGTCCCTCTTTCCCTTCCTCCCTCCGTCCCTCCCTCCCGCTTACTCTCCCTTAGTCCTTTACTCCTTCCTTCTTTCTCCCTTTCTTTTTTCCCTTTCATTCTGAATGTAAAAACTGAGGGGGTAGCCATGTGCCACCTGCTCTGCTGGGTAATAGGAGAGGATTGGAGTCTCAGGGGCTGTTCCCTGGCACAGACTAATGGACGAAGGAGGCATTCTATATAATAAAGAGCTAATATGCAAATTGATTGTCATGCCCTCACAAGATGGCTGCATACAACCTGTTCGGATAGGTCAGTGCTGTAGAAAAAGAACCCTGGGCCCATTCCATAGGAGAGAGAAGATGGGGATGGTCTTAGAGGGAATTACTCATCGGTCTGCTGCAAGCCTCAGATAAAGAGATCTAGATTCACTCCAGAAAGTCCTGAAGGATGCACAGACAGAACAAAATAAAGCACAAACCCAGTTCAACTCAGTCCCTCCAATCTAACGTCTTTGGAATCAGATAAATCTGGATCATTGTCCTTGGCACCCATCTTCCTACCTGTCTTTATTCTACTTTGATTCATAAAGGATTTGATTTGGCTTATAAGAATGCATGAAAAATAGAAATTAAAATCTACGAGCAGAGATTGTGTTATGATCATTTATTTGGATTTGAGTTTTGTGGCATCTTTAAAAAAGGGGCAAATATAGTCATTTATATAATACTCATTCTCCGTAAGGAGAAAGGCTCCTCAAGGTTATATGACCTTGGGCAAATCGCTTCACTTCAGTTCTCCCAGCTACAAAATGGGGAACATCAATGCTTACCTGCCTCCGGATCGTGTTGGGAATTATGTGGGTCAATGTCTTGAGAAGGATTGGCACAGTCCCTGGCACATCAGTGCCCAGCAATTGTTAGTTTTTTTCTTTCTTTTCCTGCCATGTTACCTTGTGACTTGTGCTGCCCCTAAAAGTGGAGTGTGAAGAAGCCAACAGAATGAAGGTTGTAGTTAGAGTCTCATCAATTGAAATCATAGTGCTTGCAGCAACTGTTCTTCCTAATTACCCACCCATTTCCCAATGGTAATCTCAGTTACATTCCTTAATGGCTCTTTCTTTTTGTGTGTGTGCTGGAAGAAGTTTGAGGGGTGCTTCATTGTTTCTTCTTCTAGTAGGCACCAATAGCATAAGGATATATGACTAAGACAGCCAACCAAACAAAGAAACACTTTTTTTCCCCCAAGAAAAACAATTTTAAGTATAATATTATATGCAATAAACATTATTATTTCAAGAAAAAATATTTTAAATATAGTAATATTATCCAAACTGTACTAACATAGTATAATATCACACAAGTTGTAGGAAATATTAAAACTGCAAATAACAGGATTACTTCTATTATATTCTAAAATATTGTTTTTTCTTTGGCTCTATTTTTGTTAATCAGTTTATGTTGTTTATTATATATTTCACAGGTAAGTGAGACCATGTGATATTATCTTTCTTCAACTGGCTTATTGCACTTAGCTTGATCTCCAGGTCCATCCTTGCTGTTGCAAATAGTAAAAGTTCCTGATTTCTTACAACAGTGTAGCATTCCATTGTATAGATATATCACAGTTTTTTTAATCCACTCATCTGCTGATGGGCACTTAGCTGTTTCCAAATCTTAGCTATTGTAAGTTGTGCTGCTATGAATATAGGGGTGCATATATCCTTTCTGATTGGTGAGAAAAAAATTGTTCTCAGTGTTTGATGGCTCAAAGCATTTTTTCCTTTTATTTATAGTTCTCCAAATGTTGCCATTGAAGTTGGAACCATGATCTACTGATCTAGGGGGCCAGTCAGTGGGCAGTAGATGAGACTATTGAATAGTCATTTTATCTAGATTATTGAATGATTTCTCCAGTTATTTAGGCCTTGTGGGTTGTCATTTGGCATTGCTGCTTGACACATTGGTTGTATGACAGCCCCAAATTCAACATTTCCTCATCCTTGTTATTTCAGTAGCTGTATTTAGATGTTGTGATGGTTAATTTTATGTGTCAACTTGATGGGGTTATGAGGTGGCCAGACATTTGGCCAAATAATATGCTGGGTTTGGCTGTGAGGATGTTACTGGCTGAGATTAGCTTTGAATCAGTAGACTGAGTCAAGCAGATGGCCCTCCCCAGTGTGAGTGCTCTTCACCCAATCAATTGAAGCCTGAATAGAACAAGAAGAATGAGCAAGAGGGAACTTCTCCTGCCTGACTACTTGAGCTGGGATATTGGTCTTTTCTGGCCTTTGGTGTCAGACTGAAACAATTGCTCTATTGCGTTCTCAAGACTGCTGGTTTTCAGATTGGACATGACACCATTGATTCTCCTGGGCCGCCAGCTTGCCAACTGCATATCTTCTCAGCCAAGAAGTCATTATGAGAGCTTATAATAAATCATATCTATCTATACACTCATATATACACTCATATCTATATATCTATATCTATATCTATATCTATATCTATATCTATATCTATATCTATATCTATATCATCTATCTGTCCATCCACCCAATGATATATATACTATAGATTCTGTGTATCTGGAGAGCCTTGACTAATAGAGATTTATTCTGCACCAGGACATGTACCAGAGCTTGGAATTGAACCATAGCTTCTATGTAGACAGAGCATAGGTTATTTGCATAAGACATAGTGAGATGTTTTCTATATCATAGAAGGTTTAGGTTTGTATTAATTGCTTTTTATTATGTGATAGTACTCATTATTTTATTTAATTCTCACAACAGTCCTACAGTAGGCAAGTTTAGAACCAGTGAAAATAAGATTTGAATGCAGGTGTATCTAATTCCCAAGCCTGTGCTAGTTCTACTTTGATGACAATCATAAAATGGTGAAGGAATGAACAGTTTATTCTCTTGGAAGTATTGGATGCTCTCTGTGGCTCTATACTTGGGATTGCAAATTATTGTTTTGGAGATATTTTAACGTTCTGTTGTATGACTTCATCCTGTGTTTTCCTCTAACAAGAGATTTAAAAATTTCCCCCCAAACCATTGATGCTTCCTTTCCCTGGCTTTGGTTGAAGTGCCTGGCCTGCTCAGTGATTGAGTGAGTTCCTGAGGCTAGAACTGGATTCCCAAAGTGCTGTTGGGAGAGCATCGGTGCCTAAAGGTGATCCATCAAAGAAGGAGGCGAGTGGGGTTTCCATGGTTCATTAAGTCTGGGGAACACGGCATACCTTACTGCATTCTGGAGGACGATAATACATCTTGGCATGCTAAAGCTCTCTGATGTCCTGCAGTAAGGGAACTGTTTCATATCTTGCAACCTAGCATTTCTATAACTTATTTGACCAGAGGCCATTTTTATGATGTCAATTGATCATTCCATGCAACATACTGATATGGGAAATGTTGAAACTGCATGGGATAGATGGTTGGACTTGGTACCTATTGAGGCTGGAGAGGGGCCTGTTGTCCAGGACCTTGTTGTATTGAGCTATCCTGTAGGCAATTTCCTTATAACTGAGTTTGTTTAGGTTTCATTTGGGGTGAAGCTCTGGAGGATATATCTACTATTGCGTAAGGATAGTCGATGTCTGACTCGCCGTATTTCTGAAGTGCAAGAAGTGGAAAGAACAGCTTCCCCCGAAGCAGCAATCTTACTCTGCAAACTGAGTTGATGAAGAACATCCGTGCTGGAGCAGCATATTGGATATATTAGGACGAAGCAAAGCCTCACATTGTTTGAGTTCCAAAGTGGGCCGTGGAGCTATGATAATAAACATTTGTGTCTCACTTAGTATTCCCTGACCCAGGTCAAGGCCAGTGTGATTCTAGCCAAACCACATAACCTCTGCAGCTGCTCACTGTGACCCAGCAGCAAAGGGCAGACTGCTCTCGTAGAGGAAGGCTGCTGGGAGTGACACATCTCCGGCGCCACTGTCTGGACCGAGGAAACCGAGGGTGCAGGAGGGACTGGCTGTGCAGCACAGAGGGGACCAGTTTTTATTGTCTGACTTGCAGCCTCATCAGAGAAACCACCCTGTCTGGGTTCTTTTCCAAGAACATTTTCAGTCTTCAGGCAACCTGAACATATAAAAATCTGAGCAGTGAGACTACTTTTCTTAATGAAATAAGATGATTTCAGCAAGCATTTATTCAACATTTCCTGTACGTCCTGGAGGACAAATTAGCCCATCTCTTGCCTTCAAAGAGTTAGTTAGTATAGAGGGGCAGAGTGTCTTTTAAAGAAATAAGGACAATAAATCAATAGAAAGAGATGTGGGTGTCAGCTGGGGGTGGGAGGCGGGCAGAGAGGAGGAGTTCCAAAAATAGTGGAGGGGGAAGCTGTGACTCCTGGCCAGAGCTGGGAACTCCACGCAGCGTGGCTGGAGTTGAGTCAAGGTGGCAGGGTGGTGAAGAGAGGTGACAAACAGAAGATAAAGCTGGGGAGAAGGTGGGAGCTGGCAAAGATGGTCTCCATGCCACACCACTTATCGGGGACTTCATCCTATGAGTAATAGGGAGCCACTGAAAGACTTAAATCTGGGAGCCCCATCGTCATACCTACGCTGTAGACAGAACCCTTGAACTCCTCTATGGGGAGATGTGAACAAATGAATAAATAATAATAGACCACTCTGAGGTGGTCTCCTTATCTGTTTAATAATAATTGCTTCTTTTTCAAAGCATCTTTTCTTTTTTTAAAAATTTTATTAAGTTTTTACAGAGAGGAAGGGAGAGAGATAGAGAGTTAGAAACATGGATGAAAGAGAAACATCCATCAGCTGCCTCCTGCACGCCCCTTTCTGGGGATGTGCCCGCAACCAAGGTTACATGCCCTTGACCAGAATCGAACCTGGGACCTTTCAGTCCGCAGGCCAATGCTCTATCCACTGAGCCAAACTGGTTAGGGCATCATAGCATCTCTTTAAATGTACTTGACTTTAAGGAGTAAAAATCCACACACCCTCCTTTGCAGTCTAGCAAAATGTCATGTGCTGCCTCCATAGGCTCTTGTTGCTTACTCATTCTTGCAACACAATCCCTCTCCTCCCTCATTCCAGATAGGAAGAGGGGTTGAGTTCTTGGTGTGGGGATTTGAGTAGTTTTGCACTGGAGGTGCTGTGAGAACCATCATTAGCATCTCTTCCCAACTCTGTTCAGTGACATCATATACAATAGATTGAAACTGGCCGCGGTGGGAACATTTATATGCCAGAAATGAGCAAATGCTACGAATGAGCCCCTCTTCCCTTCCCTTAGAGAGCCAGTCGTTACACATTTACCAGTACACCATTGTCTTGGCGGACACTTGCATGAGAAGAGAGAGATAGGTCAGGGGCCTAAACACTCCTGCTAGAGCGGCAGGAGTCCCTTTCCATCTATTTCCGGGTCAGAGTGACACCCTCTCCTTCCTTTCCATTGGAAATTATCCCCGAGATCAGGAGGGGGGCCGAAGACTGCCTTGCTGTGTGCCCAGCCTGTGGAGGGAAGTGGAGGGAAGGACTCACCTGTCCTTGTTCACCTGCCAGCAGTGTCTAGAGCACAGAAGATTGTGTCAAGAGCCCCTTACCCCAGGCACCCTGGGCTGGCCGCTCAAAGCCCACAGGGCCCAGGGAACTCTTCAATAGTTTCAGCTATTTTTTGTCCTTCAGCATCTTTGCTCAGGTCACTGGATGATAAAGAGAAGGGAGATGTCTACCACCTGTCACCGTCTAGAGTCTAGACTCTAGATCCTAGGACACCACACCAAGGAGACTCCCTGACGAGGGAGTTCTTTGCTAATTGACCAGGCACAGGGAGAGAGTAGCCCTAGGCGTGGCCCTAAGTTGGCGTACATGTTTGTGGAGTGGATGAGTGAGCAGCAGTAGCAAGCGGTGTGAGCCAGGCTCTGTGGAAGCAGCACACCTTTCTGAGCAGGTGAACCTCATCCCAAGAGGCCGAATTCATTGATGTCCCCTCCGCAAGATGCTGGCCAGAGGCCGGGGGTAAATTAGTCAGGGATATACATTGAAACGACCAGCTCAAGATAGGCCGGTGACTTTCTGCAGAAAACAGATGCAAAGGCAACTGGATTTGGCAACACTCCAACTGGAAGGCTTGTTCTGGGAGTCAGCTGGAGGAATTGATGATAACTGGTGCAGGGTTGACCGTGTAGGAAATTGGCGATTAATGTTCTGCTGCAGATTCTCACCAAGGCCTCCCTCTTGTGATTGCAGAAGACTGGCCATTAACGGGGTGGGAAAGAAATGTGCTCCTCTTCAAGGTGACCCCCCAAGGAGCCTACGTGTATCTTACGGAAGGGTGCGCACTTTTACCAGTAATGCTCTCAATGATATTTCAAAAGACTTCAGTTATTCTACTGACTTATCAAGGTATTCTCGAAGACTACAGTTTCTAAGTGCATATTTTTATTTCAAGTGGCAGCCAGGGTGACTGTCTTGTCTGGGTATATCTGAGACTCTACTGCCTTTAAAGTGGAGCATCCTGCCGAAACCAGTTTGGCTCAGTGGATAGAGCATCGGCTTGCAGACTGAAAGGTCCCAGGTTCGATTCCGGTCAAGGGCATGTACCTTGGTTGCGAGCGCATCCCCAGTAGGGGGTGTGCAGGAGGCAGCTGGTCGATGTTTCTCTCTCATCGATGTTTCTAACTCTCTATCCCTCTTCCTTCCTCTCTGTAAAAAAATCAATAAAATATAAAAAAAATAAATAAAGTGGAGCATCCTGCATCCCGGGAGCCCTCAGTCCCAGGCAGGTGCGGTCAGTTGGTCATGCTTTCGGCCGCTGTGGTGAAAGCTGTCATTGCAGTCAGACATCTGAGCTGACTTGCCGGATCACTTGGGGCAACTTGCTTCACTTTTCTCTACTCTTCTCATGGCGAGGACAATGCAGTGTTGTGTAGATTCCCTGGGACAGTGGCACCCAGTACACAGTAGGTGTGCAGTAAGTATTTCCTTACAGAAATACAGGTTTTCTATCATCGTGGCCTTTGCATTTTAGCATTTTTAGAAAGCAAACCCTCGAAGGAAGGAAGGGGGAGACTCGCCCTCTGCAAACCTTTTGGCATTTTCTGCTTTAACCTGTCGACAGTCTCCTCAGCTGAGCAGTGTGACCGGAAGTGAGCTCCAGACTCACTCTTGATTGTGTCCAGAGCTGACAGCTCAACATATGCCTGGCAGCCGAGGCGAACCTGGAATGCCTCTGCTTTTCACGAGGGAGAGGGGACAGCCCTGGCTTCTCACTTTCAGTGTCAGATTTGGGTCACGTGGAAGTCCGTGTCTGCTTAGAGTTCCCGGTTGCAGAAAGCTGTTTGAAAGCATAGCTGAGTGGCCAGCGGCGAGGGTGAGGAGGTGGGGGTGTAGGTGTGTCCAATACTGACCTGCTGGCCAGCAGAGCAGGAGAGAAGGCCACACAGCCTTAGATATGAAGGTGAGGAATAAGACAAAGAAAACACTTTCCAAAGCTTGCTTTCCAAAACTTGTATCAAATGAAAAACACACACTTAAAAAATATATTTTTATTGATTTCAGAGAGGAGAGGAGAGGAGAGGAGAGGAGAGGAGAGGAGAGAGAGAGAGAGAGAGAGAGAGAGAGAGAGAGAGAGAGAGAGAGAAACATCAATGATGAGAATCATTGATCGTCTGCCTCCTGCTCGACCTCTACAGAGGAATAGGCCTATTACCCGGGTATGTGCCCTGACCGGGAATTGAACCGGTGATCTCTGGGCTCATAGGTCACCACTCAACCACTGAGCCATTCTGGCCGGGCAAAACATATATTTTTTAAGAAACTCCTTCCTTTTCTTTCTTTCTTTCTTCCTTTCTTCCTTCCTTTTTTCCTCTCCCTCCCTCCTTCCCTCTCTCTCTCTCTCTCTCTTTCTCTCTCTCTCTCTCTCTCTCTCTCTCTCTCTCTCTCTCTCTCTCTCTTTCTTCGTCTTCGTCTTCTTCTTCCTTTTAACAAGGCTTGCAGAGAAACACCTCTGTCACACACACAAACAAAAAATCTTTGGAAACTGCAAACATCATATTACTCCTCTCAGACTGGTTTCGAGGCCTTGAGAATGAGACAGCAGGCTTTCAAGGCTTGTCTTCTCAGAGGGGAGGGAGGAGCCTGAACAGATGCCAGTTTTTTTTTTTTTTTTGGGCCAAATCCTTGGAGTCATCCTTGCCTTGTCTCTTCTCTCACGTTTCTGGAATATAATTCTCTCCACCGCCACTGCCACACACCAGCATCTTTAACCTGGACAGCTGGGTGTGGCGTCCCACCCCTGGCCTAGCCCCCGCCCTGCTCCAGCCTCATGCCAGCAGCCACAGTGGTCTTTGGAGATGGAAGTCAGATCACGCCACTGTCCCACTGCAGGCCTCGCAATGCGTTCCCATTTCAGGCCGAGTAAAAGGAAGAGTTTTTGCAGTGACTGCCCCTATGGTCTCTCTGCAGCCCCGTTTACCTCACGGGCCTCACCTCCTCTGACTCTCTCCCTGGCCTCCCAGCTCCAGCCACAACTGGTCCTTTCCTTGAGCCACAGGTGTACTTCTGTACGAGGGCTGGCTCTGCCTCCGCCCCTCTCTGGCATGCTCCCCTGCATAGCTCCCCTTCTGCTCTTCCTCAAGATTTTGTTCAAATCTCGTCCTCGAGGTCAGTTCTGGAACCTGCCCCCCACCTGCCACATACTCCCTGTCTCCCTCCTCGACTTCTCCTGTTTCCCACAACTCTTGCCAGTAACACAGCACATCATTTATTTATGATGTTTTTTATGTCATAGCTTCAGTCTCAGAGAAGATCATATCAAATGTTCATCAAGACACAGGGGGAAAGGGACAGGTGGACCTGAGTTCAAATCCTACCATTGCCATGTATTCCCTGTCTGATTTAAGTCAGTTACTTGACCTCTCAGAGGCTGTTTCCTCAGCTATAAAATAGTAATAATTCACTCACTCGGCAAGTGTTCAGTAAGCACCAGCACCGTGCGTGGCACTGGGGATAGCGAGGGGAATAGGAAAGACTCAAATTGTAAAGAGGATTAAATGCATGCATGTGTATCTTATTCCTGGTAGAGAACTTGCTGTATATTTGATACTCATTAACTATAGTGCTCCTTTAGAAGAACTTAAATATATCTTTTATTAGTTTGTCTTCTTTTAGTTCATGCCGTTTTCTTTTAGGGCTAAGAAGAGCAAACTATTGTAAATCACACACACACACACACACACACACACCCCACACACACACACTGAGCCACAGCAGAATTTTTGGAAAAGGGGGCTGGATGAGCTCCAGCGGAGTTCCAGAGCCTCCTAAAATATATGAATATATGCAAATAATAGTGTATACGTTAGATTGAAATAGGTACAGAGAGCGCCTGCAACTTTTATTAGCTGCGCCAAGGATGCCCTTGGTCCATAAGAGCTTAGAACTTGCCCCAAACCCCATGGCTGGTCTGCCATGCAGGCTTCTCCGCATAGGGGTGTGTGATGGGAACCCTGAAATGCTGATTGATTCCAGTGGAAGATGGCTTTGTCAGGTGTTGGTGCTGGGCCTCAGCTTGCTGGGCGGTGAGAGGAAGGCCCGTCTGCCTTGGGATCCGGGTGCCCCTGGAACTCGGAGGCTTGCTCCCACGCAGCTGGAACCACGCCGAGTCGGCCCGGATGACAGTGCAAGATGCGGAGGCACAGATGCTGCGAATGCTTCCCTCTTCCAGGCCGAGCAGAGATCACGGGGGTGGCCACCTGGGCAACCCTCCGGCCTCTGCCTAGTTCTGCGTTAGGATTCAGGGAGCTCGAGAAAAGGACTGCCCCAAAGGGCAGTACGTGCAGAAGTGTGGCAGTGTTTAATTTATTATTATTATTATTATTATTATTATTATTATTATTATTGCAATAGGCTGCCGGCTCATATACCCCATGCGCTATGTATTTTCTGCTCGATAGCATCTCATCCCAGCCCACATCACTCTGTCTTTACTCTCATTATCATTCCAAAGAAACGCTTTCTTTTGATTTTTTTCTTGCAAGAGAGAAATCAGATGAACAGAATGAGAGGAGTTTAAGAGGCAAGAAAATGGTACCAAGAAACCACGTTGTCCTGCCGTCGGGAGGCAAAGCGAGTGGCCTTTCTCCTGTGGCCTCGCCTCCTCCTGGGGACAGAATGCTGCTGGGGCACAAGCAGGAAGAGGGCTTTCCTGGGGATGCCCAGTGCAGGCTTTCTCACCTGGAGCCCCGGACCCCGCTTTGTGCCACCATGGCCCAGCCTGCTTGGGTGTTTCCCCCTGTCCTTCAAAACCTTGGGGACGGAGCCTGCCTCCTGTGAAACCTGTGGAGGACTCTCCCTCACTTCTCCCCCGACCCCCCACTCCTCTCCTGCCCCCCTAGCGTGGAGGAGCTGTGGCTCTCAGGCGCTAATGTCTGTCTGTAAACCCTCAGATGAGCGATCGAAGCAGTTTCCATCCTGACAGTGTCAGACTCCCTTTCCCCCCAACTTACTGGGGTATAGCTGGCAAATAAAAACTGTATATATTTAAAGTGCACAGTGTGAGATTTTGATATGTGTGCACTGTGAAATGACCACAACAACCAAGCTAACATATCCATCACCTCCCCTTGTGAGTGTGTGTGTGAGTGTGTGTGTGTGTGTGTGTGTGTGTGAGAGAGAGAGAGAGAGAGAGAGTGTGTGTGTGTGTGTTTGTGAGTGTTAAGAACAAGATTTCCTCTCTTAGCATTGGAGCCCAGAGAGTAGAGAGGTGGTTGGCAGGGCGGGAGCAGTGTGGGGAGCAGGAAATGGGGAGATGTTGGTCAAAGGCATTCTCTTATGCAGGATGAGTACCTTCCGGAGACCTAACAGCATGACTGCTCTAGTTGACAGTACTGCACCGACATTTGCTGAGAGGGTAGCTCCCGGGCGCTCTCACTGCGGCTCCTTTTTCATGTGGTGTTGCCCATGTCTACACCTGTGGCCTTGGGCTCGTGGTCTCCTCTCTCCTTTGCCTCCTTGGCCTTATTCATAAAGCTACTTAAAGACGGTGTGAGGTGGTCTGTAACTGCAAAGTCTCAGCACTCCCATCAGAGGGCTTTGGGTCGGAGGGCCCTTGGCAGACCAACACATAGAATGAGCCTCCCGACTTACACAGAAACACCTCCTCCGGAGAGACACCGCAGTGGGCCACGGACAGGCTTCCGTTAAAGTCCGGCTCTGTCATGCCCTGTATGACCTTGGGCGAGTGAAGTTTCAGTGTGAGGTTTCATGGGCTATCATGCTTGCCAGAGGGTAGTCCATGCAACATACGATAAGTAGTAGCTGTGTTTATTGTCGCTGTATCGATGCCGTTACTATCATTACTCATGTTGGTAGCAGTATTTACATTTGCGGTAAGGAGAGAGATTGGCAGTGTCCTTGGGTACCTTCCGGGGTTAAACCGGCCCTTTCAGAGGGCAGTGCCGGCCTGTCCACACATCTGACGTCTCCTCAGCCACTCAGAGAGCTGGATGTGTCAGCTGGTCCACATGCATTATGGATGTCAGCCCTTTTCTCCAGCGGCATGGCACGGTCCTCACCCTCCTGGAACAGGGAGGTATTCTCTCTCGTGTCCCTTCGAGGCAGGCCAGAGCAGAATCCAAACAAAATGTTACTTCCCTTCAGAGGTGACAAGTGTGAGTCACATCTGGTCGTCCCAGTGGGTTATTTCCATGCAGCCTCCTCTGCACCATTTCACGGGTGATTAAAGATAGGCAAGCGCGCCGGGCGGGAGCGAGGTGAGAGCCACCAGGTGGTGCAAAGAGGGCTTTTCCTCCGCTTCGCAGGCACCAGGGAGCTCGGGAACCTCTGGGATGCTATCCATTGCGGCTGTGAAGGTGCCTCTGTCGGGGATACTGATTTGGTGCGACGTCAGCAGCAGCTGGGACAAGTGGGGCCTCCTAGATGCTGCAGGGGCTCCAGCCACCTGGGCAACCCGCCCGCCGAACAAGTGGGCCTGCCCAAGGTGTGCAGGGTTCGAAAGGACAGCCGCCAGGCCGCTGCCACGATGCCCAGAATAACGCTTTGGCAGGGACTTCTGAAGAGCAAACTCCGATAAGCTCTCAAATGTAAGCACCTGCTTAATTGGTTTAAAACAAAGAGAGAAAAAGAAAAGTCCAGTCATTACATTGGCAGAAGTCTTTTGGCCTGGAAATATGCTGTAACCATTTTTAGGAATAGCTTTCTTTCCTTCTTCCTACCCTCTTTTCTTTTATGTTTTAAATGATGCCCTTACTAATCCCGGTTTCCACAGGAAGTGGGCTATCCCTGAATTTTAACCACATTTACAATCAAATTGAATGATATAAGTTTCCCTGCCAATATGTTCACATGAACACATTTTCCTCAAATGGTGTTCAGAGGTCACCAGGAGTAAATGACCAGTAAGTCCTTGACCGAGTTGGACTTTGAAAAGGTCATGCCTTGAAATTCTTTCCCTGACCAGTCGGCTCCAGCACACAGGGAGAGATAGGTAAATCCTGCAAAGCGTACAGAGGAAAAGTGGCCAGAGGTCCTGGGTAGCTGCCTCTGTAGGGGCCACTTAGAATGGATCTGGCAGGAATGGTTGGTCCCTGATAGATGGGATCATTCCCGTGTCTGTGGGAAATGAATAATCTGATCCTTAAGATCTGGACCCCAGACGAAGGAGCCTGATCTCTGTACAGGGTGCAGAGGGCACGTCAGCTCTGTCATGTGGAAGGTGGGGTGGAGACTGATTCACGTACAGCTTCTCTGAGGTGCTCAGTGAAGTCTTTCTTATTTAGACACTAATTGATCCAGAAGGCTCTGTTTGCTTTGCCCACAGTGAAAGGCGAATAGCTTCTAATGGGATCTTAATTGACTTGATTGGAGCCATTTCCAAGGGCTCAGCACTCGTTCCTTTCAATGCTTTGGTTAAAACCCTCCAGCACTTCCCAATCTCCCCGGAGGAGAGTGATTTTCAGTTCTCCGTGTGCATTAACCCAGGCAGCGGGAAGCCACGCAGCTCCTGTGCGGGTGGTGGAGCCCACCGGGGCCCACAGTGTGCGGGCACGTGAGCACTGAGTCTCTGGCTAAGATTGGCTTTGCATGCTAATTACTTTTCAATTGCGCCTCTAAGTTTCCCTTCCTCCCCATAAATCAAATCCCACTCCCTGCTCCTAGGAGTCAGTTTATGTCTCAGGAGGATAAACATATGCATCTATCAACTTCTGATGGTCTGTCGGTCTGTACGTGTGAAGGATCATTGGCTGAATCGAGGTGCCTTCAGGGCCTTTTTATGAGCGGGGATCTGTCAGAAGCGTGTGGGTGGGAGGCATCCATGGAGATGCTATTCTCTTACTCTCCGGGGTCTTAAAAATCCTTTCACTTCTGAGAATCACGGGAGCTGGAATGGACCGTGGAGATGTGCCCGAGGACAATCTTGAAAATCCTGTCAGGAGCAGTTAGCCTCCCTCATTCCCCTGGGTGGAGGGGCAGCTGCCAGAGGATGGAAAGTTAACCCTCTGTGCACCGGAAGGTAACTAGGTAGAACCGTATTGTCTTTCCCTGAGGAACCCCACGTTAGTGTTTGGTCTAGTGGCAGAGTCCTTTGTTTCCATGTCCCACATTTGCTCGTTGCTTATAGTCTATTTGGCGGAAATCACCTCGGACCATAAACGAATGCACTGCACAGTCCTCCTCAGAGAAGCTCAGCTGGTCCTTTGGCCAGCAGTTTTACATGAACTAAATCTCAGTCTCAGCTTCAGTAGTGCAGGCAGGTTACTTCTGCTGGGCTGGCAGTGTGTTCTGAGAGGCAGAGTGACTACCAGGGCCAGGGGTCAGGGCGCCTCGCCCAGCCATGCTGCCCGGCCACTAGCTGGAGGGCAGACTGGGCAGAGGGAAGCTGGCAGCGCTCTAGGACCGCATCCTTTTCATTCTTAAACTGGGGATAATAATCATGTGTGTTTCAGGGTTGTTCTGAGGGGCTAATGCATGTATTAGGGCATGCTTCGATAGGTTATCATAAAAAAGTTATTAAAATTATTACTGTATCTGTTTATCAAGAGAGTAAACCTCCTATATTTACCCTGAGTGCTCTGCCCAGTCCTGTACCATTATCCAGTTTCTTTCCCTTCATTTTCCGCTGGATGTATGAGTTGGAGGAGGAACTATTATTATACAAGAGCTCCAGTATATTGTCCTTGCTGTTTTGTGTGTGTGTGTGTGTGTTTTTTAAATACCTATTTTTTTTTTTTTTTTTATTGATTTCAGAGAGAGTAAAGGAGAGAGAGAGCGGGCTAGAAGCATCAATGATGAGAGAGAATCAATAATTGATCAGCTGCCCGGGTAGGTGCCCTGACTGGGGATCAAACCAGTGGCCTCTTGGTTCATAGGTCGATGCTCAACCACTGCATATCACTGAACCATACTAAGAGGAGTTGTATTAGGATTCCTTTAGTTGTCAGTGATAGAAATCTGACTCAGCTTAGTTGAAGTGAAATAAAAGGGGAGGGAGCATTTGAGTCATATAACTTGAAAGTCTATGCTTCAGACATAGCAGGATCAAGGGGCACAAAAGATTCTTTCACACCTTTTCCTTTGTCTCTTTCCTTCTGTTTTTCTCTATTGGTTTCATTTATTTTTTTCCTGGTACACTGTCTCCACCTGGTAATAAGATAAGCCCAGGGCCGAGATAACCTCAAGTCTTTTAGCTTGTTATCTCAAAGAAGAGAGAAATAGACCTTCTCTCTCTCTTTCCTGTAGCCACATCAGCTCTTCCACAAAGAAGCAGATTTGATCTGCTTTAGTCACCTGTAACCTTCAGACCAATCACTTTGCTCAGAGGTACGGGTGGAGGTCTCTGATTGGCCAGCTTAGGATATGTCTGTGACACACAAGTCTATACTCTGGTTTTCCTGTAGCTTCTTTGAGCCCATGAAAAGCTTGGTCAGCCCAGGCCAGGTTGTGGAATTTAAATCCCAGAGGTCAATGAGTCCAACCCAGCCATGGCTGGAGAAGAAAAGTGTCTTATTCTAGGTCCCACGTGGTTCAGTGCCACTGCCTCAGCCACCTCTGCTGGGAGGATTCCACGAGCTCTCCTGTCAGGACAACCGAAGGATCCTGCCAGAGAGAGGGGCAAAAA
This sequence comes from Pipistrellus hanaki, assembly GCF_964339955.1. Classification (NCBI taxonomy): domain Eukaryota; kingdom Metazoa; phylum Chordata; class Mammalia; order Chiroptera; family Vespertilionidae; genus Pipistrellus; species Pipistrellus hanaki. The sequence continues at coordinate 9,553,814 of NC_140512.1, read as the reverse complement.
CTGTGGGTCCCAGCAGGTTCCATGGGACCATCCTGAGCTGCGATTCCTCCTGTTTCTTATTCCAGTTCTTCTCCCCATCTCTCTGGACTACTCTGTGGACATTTGAGATGTTGGCTACTCAGAGCCCCATTTCAGTTCACTGCCTCTTCCTCTACCTTTTTTTCTGAAGTGAAGGTGGATCCTAGGACAGAGTCTGTCCTAAATCATAAAACCAAACAGAGAAGATGTCACAGGGAAAAGCTGGAAAGGGAAGCCAGAGGAGAAGAGCCACTGTGGGCAGCGTGATAGGGGGCAGTACCTGATGGGGGAGGGGAGAAGGGGCTGCTGTGCCCATTGGTGTGGCTTCCAATGTTCCAAATGCTTCTCCATAATTCCCGCCCCTCAACAGACTCCCTCAATGATCCCCGTGCCAAGTTCTGGAGGATGTATTCAGGGCACTGGCTGGCTTCGTGGAGGTCAAAGCCAGCAGCGGTCATAATCGCAACTGGAAGATGGGTGCTCATGGGAGGCAGTGCTGTGCTGTCTTTTCTTTGACCGATTCCTTCCTCTTGGGAACCTGAAGAGCTTGTCTGCATTGGCAACTGGATTCCTCCTCGGGAGCCCTGGTTATCCTTTGTCCCGTGGTTGCTGCCCATAGGTTCCCAGAGAACCGACCCGGGTGTATGATGTATGTTCAGGACAGCAAGTACCTGCCACATGCGACCAGGCCTCCCTCTGCTTAGAGCCCCCCAGGGCTCCCTGTCCTCTGAAGGAGAGAGCCCAGGATTCTTCCATCTGGCTCACCCTTCCAGCTTCTTCTCTGGCTCTCCCTTGTCATACGCTTCTGCTTGTGGGTCACTGGATACCTCATCCCATCTCATGCCTCTGGGCAACTTTTCATAGAGTGCCTCGTTCCAGAGCCACTGCTTCCATTCATCTACTTCCACTCACCAGCCTCCACTCACTCATCTCCACTCATCCATCTCCACTCACCCACCTCCACTCACCTGCCTCCACTCATCTGCCTCCACTCACCCGCCTCCACTCACCCGCCTCCACTCACCCGCCTCTACTCACCAGCCTCCACTCACCAGCCTCCACTCACCTTCATGTAAGTATCTTCCATTCATCCACCTTCAAGATTCAGTTCAAAGGTCACCTCCACTATGCAGCCTTCCTAATTTCCCCCAGTGGTAGTGACCCCTCCACCTGTGTTCCTGCAGCCCCACCTTCTCTGCCACATGCCCCATTGCTTGTGTTTTTAGATGTCTGCAGGGAAGTGGTATAACTAAGAGATTTGAGCTTTGCACGCTGGTCTGGTTTTGAAAACTTGGCTCTGCCCCTTATTAGCTGGATGTCTTTGCAAAGGTGACCTGACCTTTGGGGCCTCTGTGTCTTTACCTGTAAACAGGCACCATGAACTCCTCTGAAGCATTTTGTTGAGGATGAATGAACCAACCTGTGAGGTGCTTAGCATGGTGCCAACTGGTAAAGGTAGTAGTTGTCATTATTGTAATTATTATTGATTCATGAAATCTTAGAGGCAAAGGGATCTCAGGGGTCATTTTCACGCCTTCAAAGCCTGATTCCTCTTTGCTTGTTAATCATCAGCTTCTCCTTGAACTCTGCCCAGGGACCGAGAGCTCACTTTCTTTTTGATCTTGTAATTCTTAGTGCTGAAGATGCAGAGGTTGGCTAGTGTGTAGGCTAAGTTACTATATGTCTACTTGATGTACTATTTTATTTTATTATTATTATTTTTAAACAGGTCATTGGTTTATTTATTTACTTTTAGTTAATCCTTATCCAAGGATATTTTTCCATTAATTTTTTTTTTTTAAGAGAGAGTGGAAGGGAGATGGAGAGATGGAGAGATGCGAGAGAGACACATCGATTGGTTGCATCCTTCATGAACTCTGACCAGGGTTGGGGAACCTGCAACCAAAGTGTATGCCCTTGACCGGAGTTGTTCCTGGACCCATCAATCTGCGGGCCTACACTCTATTCACTGAGCCAAATGGGCTAGGGCTTGGGGGACTATTTTAAATTAGCAGTCATATGTATTTGTTTATGCATGCATGCATGCACATCTGTATATATTTAGTCATCTATGACCACATAGGATTTCCTAAGAAGTCTAACTCCAAGGCTGGGAGAGGAAATCACAGGGGAAATGAACCTCCAAAGCCAAGCTGTGAGTGACTTAGCATTTTCTTAGACCTTGTGTTCCTCGGGGGTTTGCACCTGTGTTTTGCTTGCCTCTGAGCAGAGCACCAGGAGGAACCGGGGCTTGTCATGTTGCGGTGATGATCAGGCTCGCCCCGTCTGTGACAGACACAGAAAGAACAAAACCCCAGTGACATAATAATACCACACAGCTGCAGGAGTGACATGTTGCTGGCAGACAGAGGACAAGCTTTTCCTGAAGTGCTTTAGGAAGAACCCTGGCTGAGCAGCCAGGCCTCTGGGATGCTTGGCCGTGCTTGGGCCTCAGTTAGCGGGGAAGTGGGAGCATTGTCACCCAGAGGCCAGCTAAGCAGGCAGAGGCGGACTTGGTTCTTGAGAACCAGCTACCGCCACTCCCCATTCAGCCAGGGCAGCCCTGTCTTTACATTGGCAGCCCTGAGGTGTTATTTGAAATATAATACTCTGTTGCTTAAAAAAATTCCCCAAACTTCTCATCTGGATTATCTCGAAGTTTCTTCTAGCTGCAACAGCTATTATGGCCCTAAAATAAAGCAAATTGATATCTCTATAGTCTGTAATACACGTTTAACCTGTAAAAATGTTTTTAAAGTGAAGCAAAATCATATTTCAGAAATGTTTTCTTAAAGAATATTTTTTGTCCTCCCTTTCGGATGAGCTTGATTACAGTGAAAGGCTACCCCCTTCGCTTTTCTTCCCAAATTTGCTTTTCTCTGACTGAATCAAAAGCCCACTAACGCCAGGAAAAGTCACAGGCATGGTGTGGGCAGGAAGACTGACGTCATCATGGTCACTCCCTCCTATCTTTTCACGTAGTTAAGTATGAATTAGGCAATAAGCATCTCTCTCTCTGACAATTCCTTCCCCAAGTATCTCCAGGTAACCCAGAGACTCACAAAGGTGGGCCAGACATAAGAAAACCTTCCTGGCCCTAGCCGGTTTGACTCAGTGGATAGAACGTCAGCCTGTGGGCTGAAAGGCCCCGGGTTCGATTCTGGTCAAGGGCACATGCTCGGGTTTCGGGCTCGATCCCTAGTTGGGGGCATGTAGGAGGCAGCCAGTCAATGATTATCTCTCATCATTGATTTTTTCTCTCTCTCTCTCCCTCTCCTGTCCTCTCTGAAATCAATTAAAAATATATTTTAAAAAATCTTTCTGCCTACACTCTTCACTTTAAAGGTGTGGAAAATGGGATCCCGTGATGGGGACAAACTTGTATGGGATAAGGTCATGGGCCTTCATAAGGTCATGTGGTCTTTGCCAGTCTAGTTCATGTGCGATTGGGTGTAGGTAAGCCCCTAGCACTTCAGTTTTCTTACTGATACCCTGGGGTGATAATCACAGTGTTGGCCTCAGGGTGCTGTGGACCCTGAGAACAGTGCTGGGACCACACGGAGTTCTGTCACGTGTGAGCTATCATCATTGTTACCACACTTCCCGGTCCAGGCAGAGGTAGTCCAAGGTGCGCAGTCGGGCCCGAACCCTTTGGGGACCTGCCTCCGTCTTGCACTCCCCAAACAAATTGCTAAAATAATCTCTTCTGCCAACATCTCTTCCTCTCCTCCAGGTGACTGTCCCCTGTGGGTGACATGGATGGCAGCTGGTTTTATTCAGGGAAATGGGTTTCACGTTCATATGTGGGCTGCTTACTGCCTGGTAGGGACGCCTGAACGCCGTGACAATGTGTGTGCTTCCAGAAACCCTTCATTGAGGTGGCTCCAGGTTGGTGGCCCGTGAGGGTGCGAGTCCTTTTCCATCAGAAAGGTCTGTCACCTCCCCTTGAGGAAGGCGCCTTCTCCATTAGAGAGGGCGGGCTAGCCATGCCATTCCCCTCACCCTGACCTCTGATTCCCTGAAAGTGGATGGCGGCTACCACATGGGTGACACTTAGGATTTAGACGCTCTGATCTTATTCCTTCATCCGGGTCCCTGCACGGGACTGAACCTGTGCCTCACCTTTAAGTTTGTCTTGTGTTGGAGAAGCAGGAGAATGTCTGCTAGTAAGAAAGAGACAGCTAGGAGGACCCCCACCTGCACAGGGGAAGGAGGGTTAAGGAATCTCAGGTGTGCCCTGGCTACATTTACCAGGGGTCTGACCACCAGTTCTGTGGTGTCAGGGCTGCCATCCTGTGAGCACCCATGGGGTCTTTTTCTGCCTTGGGTCCCGTTAATCCCCCTCCCAACCTCCAACCTGGTCCCCCCTGTCAGAGCTTCCCCTTCAATGACATTGACCCAGGAGGACATGGCAGCGAGCTGCAGCTTTGTGGAGCCAAAACTCTTCTGGTCTCAGCACCTGCCCCATCACCCACCGAGGAGATGCGGCATTGACCAGCAGCCACTTCTCCTTACTGCTGGTTTATCTTGAGAGAGAGAGAGAGAGAGAGAGAGAGAGAGAGAGAGAGAGAGAGAGAGAGAGAGAGAGAGAGAGAGAGAGAGAGAGAGAGAGGACTTTGTAAGTGGGATGTGTGGTTACTTTAGTTCCCATGAACTGCTCTGATCATTTAAAATGGAACTGGCTCCGGGCGGCTTGTGAGTGAGCGCTGGCCGTGAACGAGAGTCCCCCGGGTACCCACCCCTCCGACCCTCGACCCTCGCAGCCGCCGCTGTGCCCCCCCAGCCGCCGGGAGCACCCAGATCCCTCTTCGCTCGCTAGGATCTCCGCGCCCGGTCCCTGCTCCTCCTCCAGGGCGAGCTTCCGGAGCCCGGACGCACCCGTGGGGTCCCCGGCATATGCGGGCCCCGGGGCGCGAGGCTGGAGCCCGGCGTGCGCCCTGCGGACCGCGGTGCCCGGCGCCCCGCTCCCTCCGCGCCCGCGGGTGCCGGACCGGACGCCAGCCCGGGGGCCGGGCCCGGGGCGCTGACGGACGACTTTGCCCAGTTGTCCGTGTTCTCGCTCGTCAGCAGGGCGGCTGCTGGTGAGTGAGAGCCGCGGCGAGGGGGCGCCGGGGAGCGGGGCGCGGGGCGGGGCGGGGGCGCCGGGCCGGGGCGCAGGGCGGAGCCGGGGGAGTGGGGTGCCGGGGGAGTGGGGTGCCGGGCTCCGGTCAGACCGCCGGCCGGCCTCCCGCCAGCTCCCCCTGCTCACCCCCCTCCCCGCTCTCCCTCCCCACTTTCCCCCTGTTCGCCTCCTCTCCTCCCCACCTGGCCCGCCCTCTCCCCGCCAGTCCTTCAGCTGCCACACCGATTGCTCCGGGGGCTTTGTTTAAAAAATATATGCATCTCCAGCCGGACCCCAGGCGCTTTCTTCCTGAGTTGGGAGCATATCCCCTGGCCATGGCTGCTTACCCGAGCTGCCAGCCCCCGGGGCACCCCGGCCTGGGGTAGCCCGCCATCCCAACCCTCTTTAAGGCTGGGTTTGGGGGGCACAGACAGGGGAGCGCACGGAGCAAGGGGCAGGCTCGGAGGGGCAGCCCCAACTCTCTGAGCCTCACTCCCCCTGCTAACCTGCAGCCATGGAGTCCCCGACCAAGGAGATTGAAGAATTTGAGAGCAACTCTCTGAAATACTTGCAGCCGGAACAGATCGAGAAAATCTGGCTCCGGCTCCGAGGGCTGTAAGTACAGCGATTTCCTTGTCTTGCCCCCTTTCCCTCTCCCGTCAGCATTTCCCCACAGGCCGGGCTCCCCAAGGCTCCCAGGGACTCCGCAGGGCCCTCTCACACAGCTCAGAAGTTCCACAACTGCTTCTCTGAATTACAGTCACTGCCGCCTTCCTTCAGACCTGTCTTCCTGACTTCCAACGCCTGGCTGTTTCCAAGCCACTCTTTCTCTGGGGGAAGGAGACGGGTCTTTAGGTTTCTGTTGTAGCAGCTCAGTCCCCACAGTGATGTTTCTGGTCCTTTTTGCCAGTGGGAGGGGCGCGGGGAGAGTGTGGGGACTCAGGTCACAGACTTTTATTTTTTAATCACAGGAAGCATTTTCTCTGCAGAGTGCTTGCAGACACCTTGGCAGGAGGTCCCAGAACTGAACAATAGTTCAACCTCCACATGCATTGGGGCTGCCAAACTCTCTTCTCCCTGGTCCCAGCCTAGTTCAACTTCCGGCCTTTCCCCAGGCTTCTTTCTGGCAGGGAAATGGCCAGGGAAAGGAAGGGTTATTTTGGAGAATTTGGGGGCCAGCGGCAATATTGGATTTCCTAGTAGCCTGTGAACAGCCAGGTAGGGGGTTTGCTTTCCGTACAGTGGCCCCAGGCTTCTCGTTGGACTGGTAGATAAAATCTCTGCATTTCATTCACTTCTTTGGGCGCTGTCTGGTTTCGAGAACCGAGGAGTGGGGTCCTGAGAATATGGGGTGTCTTCTGGGAAGCAGTTTCATAAGCTCTAGTGGTGGCTGTATGTCTACAGCCTGCTTCTCAGGTGGCCGGACAGGTCCCAAAGACAGCTTCCTTAATGACCAGAAACGCTGCATCGGGCATTTGGCATCAGATGTGTAGGGCTGTTTAAAAGAAAAAGTTTTCTTCATGTACATTCTCTAGGCAGTGGGGGACCCTGGAAGTTAGAAAGCACCAACAAAAGCCCAAACAAAACAAATAAAAAAGGCAGGGATCGCCGAAATCGGTTTGGCTCAGCAGATAGAGTATTGGCCTGCGGACGGAAGGGTCCTAGGTTTGATTCCAGTCAAGGGCATGTACCTTGGTTGTGGGCACATCCCCAGTTGGGGCTGTGCAGGAGGCAGCTGATCGGTGTTTCTCTCTCATCGATGTTTCTAACTCTATCCTTCTTTCTCTCGGGGGTGGGGGTGGGGTGGGGAGGAGGCAGGGATCCCGTGAGTTCCATCTTAGGGAGGTCGTGTCCCAACTGGGCTATTTGAAAGTGAAGCCAAAGGCAGTCTGTTTCTTTAAGGGGGGGGTCCCTATTTAAAGAGCAATTTATAAAAGCCCTTCCTTCAGCAATCTCAATGAGCTTCACTGCTATTGCTCTAAATGGGAAACCAGGCCAAACAACAGGGCATGGGGGGGGGGGGGCGGGGAAGGGGAGAGCATCTGGCTGCTGCAAGCAGCGGCTGCAACTTATTTGGAAATTCTCTTTCTGGCTGGCAGGCTGTCCTGACGGCGGAGGCACAGGCGACAGCGCCTGGGTCTGAGCGGTGTTTACAGTAAGCTCATGTCATGCGGAACGAACATGGCATCTGATCGTATTTTGGTGCACACAGAAAGTGTGTTGTATCCACAAAGCCCTGGTCCAAGGTATACAGTGTCTGAGTGTGGTCACGCCGGGCCTCCTAGCCATCCCTGGTGGAGGGACTCCCGCCCTCAGAAGCTGCTTCTTCTGGCTGCTCCTCAGTTCACACCACCTCCTTCCAGCTACTCCGGCTGGAGAGAGCGTTTGGCGATTCAGCCAGGTTGGGGGGCGGGGGGACCCTGTGCCATAGAGCTCGCTTGTAGCGTTCTCTGTGTCATGACTGTTAGGCTTCTCTCCCCAAGGCACTGGTGTGATGTTATCCGAATGTTTGTTTGCTAGTCTCTCACATCTCCTCAGCATCCAGTGTCATTAAACATAAAAGGTGTGGGTGGATTGGTTCTTCTACAAATGTAGGGTTTGGAACCCTCTCTTTACCCTTCCTACCGAAACGCCCTGCGATCGTGGGAGCTCTGCCACTTCCCTTTCTACGTTATGGAAAGGGCATGTGCCTATTGTTATTATGACATACATAATATATATTTTCTTTTTACTACAATTATGGTTCTTACTATGGTTTTTTTTTTTTTTTTTTTTTAAAGAAACATAACAGTAGCGCTATAATAAGCTGCTAAAGACTCTGGAAACCAAAACACATGCTTGTTTATACAACTCTAAATAACACTTTTGCAGCTCACAAAATAGAAGCCCCAGAGGAGGGAAGTGTGTGTTTGTCCACACAACAGACTTTCAGTGAGAAAAGGGAAGCTGCTCTGCCAACATTTTAGGGAGACCCAGGAGCCACAGTTGGATTTTCATATCAATTGGTTGCCATGACACCCTTCTAGAAAGGGCTTTGAGGGGACCACAGGTAGTCAGGGGTTCATTTCTGCTGGTCTGAGAACTGCCAAGTCCAGGGCTTGATCACCTTGTGTGTGGACCATTCAGTGGTATCTGTCTCCTTCTTGTCACTATCTGCCTTGCTGAACCGGTTGTTGAATTTGTCATCTCCTCCCTTAATCCTGTACATTCCTTGGGGTCAGACACTTGTGTGTCTTGCTCACTGTGGCACCTCCAGTGACTAGAACAGGGTTTGCCACATAGTAGGTGCTCAGCCAAAAGGTGATGACAGGGGCATAAAGGCCTAAGTGTGAACTTTTAATATTAGAAATGAAGGTAATATATAATTGGCCATGTGACTTAGTAAGACGATATTCCACGAGCTGGAGGGGAGGCAGGTTTTATTGACACCGTTAACCATGTTGGGCACTGACATCTAAACTGAGGTGGGTCTGGGCAGGATGTGGCAAAGCCACGGCCCAAGGCTGAAGCCCACTCTTGTGGGTGCCCAGGTTCTGTCTTAGCGTCCCCTTCTCTGTCCCCTTTTCTGCACTGGCCAGGAGTGGGCTCTCCAGCAGCAAGAGGCTTGCTGAGGCTGTCGTCTGCCAAGGATGCCCGGTGTAGGAGGATGCAGGAGACAAGCCTCTACGTTACAACCCCGCCCCCCCATGCCTTCTTTTACTCTTCATTTTCTTCAATCTGAATACCGTATACTTCATCTTATTTATTATGTCTGTTATCTTCCTCCTGCAACTAGAACATAAGCTCCCTGAGGACAGAGGGTTGCATGGCCTGCTTTGGTCATTGGTGCAGCCCCAGTGCCTATGATTCTACCTGGGTTGCAGTAAATTATTATATCAATGAGGATTGAAACCTGTGGTTGTTTCCCATGTTTGTCGAGGAAAGACTTAGAGAAAGCTCTCAGCCTAGCCCTGTGGCAGCATCAGCTTCCTAGCAGCGCATTGGGTATTGGAAATGGGAATTTTGAACGCCGTCTGCCCCAGCTGAGATGACAACACCCTGCCGGCTTAGGTGTTTACTCTCCTGATGACTGTCACTTCCCCGCACACAGGCACTCAGAGGCCCGCTACCATCCTGGTGCTGTGGTCCTCAGTCTCCCTCTGCAGCTCCCAGCCCCACATCCACACGCTCCCACGTGTCCAACGGGAAAGGCGAAAACCCTGCACACCTGAGCTTTCTGAATCGCCTCTCTCAGAGGATGCTGCTCTCCGACGTTTTGGGGAGGAGCCTCTTTGTTTTTCTGTCAACCTCCGTTGTAGGAGTGGGTGGAATTTTTAAGAGCCCCTCTCCCCCCGCATGGCTGTTTTGCTCTGGAATCTTCCAGGCAGGGAACATAGGATAACGACTGCATTTTATTCCTCTGGTGACGTGGGGGAGCTTCAGGCTGCTTGGGTTTGAATCATGACTTGTACCTTGGGCCCTGCCCGGGAGTTTTCCTTTGGCCAGCCTGATGTAGGAGGACATAAAGCAAAGAATAGGTTCCGGGTCTCACCTCCCCCTTGGCAAGCTCACAATTGTAATGAAGCTGGCCAGGGTTCATTTTGCCCACCTAAGAGGTAGCCAGTGGAAGATGCTTTATGCTTATGCAACGCTCTTAAGATGATGAAGTTTTCCCCCTCCTAGGGCCTCAGTAGTCTTACAAATATACAGGGTGGTATTGGTTACTAGGGACTATTGTTTTTATCTAACCAGCAAGCTCCCCAGTCTCCCCCTTATTATGGGAATAAACCCTTTCTCCCCCACCCCTCCACTCCACTCTGGGCAGGGACAGGTCTTGCCTCATCTTTTAGATCCGAGGCCATAGCAGCAGGAAGCCATGGCAGGTCTGTAGGGATGGATGTGAGAGATTTTCAGCAGGGATACTCAATAGGACTTGGACATGGGAATGAGGAGGGAAGGAGAATGTAGGATGACTCCCAGGTGTTTAGCTCACATCCCCAGGTGCTGTTTACTTAGATCAGGATCACTGAGGTGGGAACAAGTTTGCAGGTTTGGTTGTGGGTGGGAGCAGAATGAATGGAGAGTAGAGGTCATGACCTCAGTTTGGGACATATGGAGTGTGAGGGGCCTACAGGTGTCCTGGAGGAGTTGTGGGGGCATGAGCAGTTGAATAAGTGGGCCTGGAGATGAAAGGTCTGGATTAGAGATGTAATGTACAGCCCCCAAAATATGAAGAAAAATATATACATGTATATGTGTGTGTGTGTGTGTGTGTGTGTGTGTGTGTGTCTGAATGATGCTAAATTAGTATTCCTATAAATTTTAGAAGTAGAGAACAGTTTAGTGTGATCCTCCCTAAATAATCTGACATGAGGTTCCAGAAGACACAATTCATGTTTTTATTTATTTATTTATTTATTTATTTATTTATTTATTTATTTTTTACCTTTTCACATGTATATAGAATATACAAACTCATGTATATTTCTCACTGCCATTTACTTGTTCAACATATGGGCAAGGCCAGTTAGCAGTCAATGTACATTGCTTTGCTTGGAACCTTTATATTGGCTGCTTGGTGTCATGTCCACAAATACGGATTTGGAGCAGAAACCGAAACCTGAGGGGCAGGCAGAGTCATTTCCAGGATTCCAAGGGCAGAAAGAGACCATGGCCCAAGAAGCCAGACAGAATCAGGCTCTTGTCATGGACCTTCAAGCAGAGAATTCACTGAAGCAACTCTTTTGATAATTAGAAGTTAAAAACCTACCCATCTCCTAAACCCAAGGATAAGTCTGTGAAGAGTGACATTTTGTCTTCAACCTCTGGATTTCTCTCCGCTTTCACAGAGCTGTCACAGATAGGAAGACGTATTTTTGTTTTCAGCTTTTCTCATTGATGTTTATCTAACCAGGAGCCAGGCTCCCGGGAAGGTCACAAAACGTCTTCTCCATTTCCACCCACACAAGTTCTGCTGCGCTTATTACATAGCAAGTAGCCCTAACTAGAGGGAAAGTCATTTATGCAAAAAAGTACTCCTTGGACTTCTACAAGGGTGACATTTACTTTTTTTTCTCTAAAAACTTACTGGTTTTTTTTTCTTTCCCCCTCACTGGTACCACTGATTAGTTCATCGCCCAGCTTTCAGTAATAGATTTTTAGCTAGAGGGAAATGTGGTGTTTGGTCTGTTTAAAACATCTTGTTTTCCAGAGGAAGGGATCCCAATTGGGGGCCCGTTAGACAGTAATCTGAGTGCTAAAATTTTTAACCCAGGCCCAGGAGAGAAGCAGGCATGAACGGGAGCTTTGGATTTCTGTGTCTGGCCAGCTGTCTGCAGACACATGAGGGGGCTTGGGCGGGAGAGCAGAATGGAAAAGGAGTAGATTGGCCTTCCTGGGGGGAGCTGCTGATGGGGTTGTGTAGTTTGGATGGAACCTCCTCCTCAAAGGTTTCTCCTCTTTCCACTGCGCAGCCAGCACTAGACAGAGACACGTTTGCTTCCAGGAGTAAGTTAAAAATTGATCATCTTATTTACGGCTCTGTTTCAGGTGAGCATTCTCTCATTCATCAGACGCGCCATCCTCGCCCCTAAACCACACTGTCAAAGGCCTCCTTCATTTGTTCCATCGCATCCCTTTTGGTTAGACTCAGTGGATAGAGCATCGGTCTGCAGACTGAAAGGTCCCAGGTTTGATTCCGGTTTGTCTGAATCTTATGCTTTGGGAATCTCTGCCCTTGAACATGAGCTTCCTTTTGTAAGTGGCTGAGAGGGTGTGAGGACCAGTTCCCCCAGTGGAAAACCTAGCGGAAAAATTCTTAAGAAAATGCAAACAGAAACAGCCCTTTCCTAACTATTGGGTTATTCCAGGTGAAAGAGAGTTTATGCCATCTCATTATTTTTTAAATTTTGTCTTTGGATCTTGGGCCAAGCAGGAAAATATAATCATTGCCCACTTAAAAAAATCTGTAGCATCAGTTAAGAACTATTTGGACTAGTAAGAGAAAGGCGGTTCTTGTTTCTCTAGTATCTTCTTAACCCCCTCGTGCTCCCCCCCCACCAAAAAAAAAAAAAAAAAAAAAAAAAAAAGAAAAAATAGTCTGCTGGAAAATGCCGGCAGACTATATAAATCTATATAGATTTATATAGATTTATATAGATTTTCTCACTGTCATTTACTTGTTCAAAATATGGGAAAGGCCATCAGACAATCAATATACACAGCTTTGCAAGTCTAGGCTTTAACATCCGTGTCCTGGGAATGAAATCACTGGTTGGAATAAAAGAAACACACAAGGACCTTGCATTCTCAGCAACATGGAGAGTCGTTCATACACATTATTCCGTAGAAGTTTCTAGAGGTATCCAGTTCTGCTCAGCCTGCATCCCATATGCCAGTGAAAAACAAAACCAGAGGATCAGATGATCGTGCAGCCCCTCTCTCATTTCACGGGTATTTGTGGCATTTTATCTCCGTGCACTTTCCCATGAGCGAGCCACATGTGACCTGCACTTGTGTGATTGTGTAGCTATCCCTGCCAGTCTTGCTGTGTTCTTTGTCTGAGTCTGTCCTCCAATTTCCTCTCCCTCGAGGGAACCGAGGGCTGAGAACCCAAATTCCCAAAGCTGTCATGCATCTGCAGCAGTAGTGACCTCAGTAAGGAAGGATGGAGACAGGATCTGGTGGGATCTGGGACCGAGCGAGTCATCATCCCACAGGAAACCCGGAGGGCTCTCTAGGCAGCGTTGGCTTTCTCATGCTGCCCGTGTATAGTTGTTCCATATTCAACATCCCCTACCAGGAACCCTTCCTGGGCCCAGCTGGGAGGTGTCTTGCTGTGGACTTAGAAACTGAACACAAGTTTTGGATTTTCTAAGCCAGCTTGTTTGAATATTAAGCCTATTTATAAACCTCATGATTGCAGCACCCATATGGCTCTTCCTCAAAGCTACGCGCTTTTAAGAAGTGAAAGACTGCCAGGCGCTTCGTAATTTCACATCAATGCCTAATTGACTCTCACGTGTCCAGCTATCAGGACTGGTTCCCATCATCTGTGTGCCTCGGGAGTGTGGGAAACCTCCCTGTGGGTGTGCCCAGCACTTTGAGAACTCCTAGCCATCAGAAAGCTAACCAAGCCCCCCAGAACCATCCTTTCTCCCACCTCATGGCTGTATTTTTGCTGTTTCCTTGTTCTCTACTCTGCCCCCAGGCAGGTCCAAGTTTACTGTGGACAGAATCCTTCCTGATGCTGGCTCAGTTTCATCTTTCTCTCCCTGATTGAGGACAGTAGAGGTAACATGAAATTCAGGGTCTAGAAGTTTCTGCTGGTTGACAGCCATGGAGAGCTTTGGGGACCTTTTAAAATATTGGGGGTCAGTGCTCTTTGCTGTTCGATGATTTCAGTATCCACTTGTTAGAATGTGATCTGAAGCCTTCGAGGGTTAATTTCCAAGTTTGTCACTTTGTCTGTACATGAATGTGCACATGTACACGTGAACACATATACATGTGCACACATACTGTGCACACCCCATTTAATACTTCTTGGGAAATCCACAATTTCCTAGAATAACTTAAGCAGACATTGATTTTCAATGAAGACCAGGAGTTTTAATTTGCTTGCAAAATTAAGTGGATACGGGCCAGTCAATAACTCTTGTCATAGCACCTGTGATCTCAGCCCGGCTTACAACTTTTGGAGGATGCTTAGGGATTCCCTGTAAGCAATTCACAGGGGTTTCGTTTTTAGGTTCTTGTTGGTGAAAAGGACCTTTGTTGAAAGATAATTTTAGACATTCCTAAGGATTAGGATGGTGTTCAGTTTTTAAACACCCACTTTCACTTTCTTTTTTTCCTGCCATCAGAGTGATGGCCTACTTTGTCAAATTAGGGGGAAATGTCAAAGTAGAGGAAAGTGTGTGGTTTTGCTCAGGTACCTGGGGCCACTGGTGGGTGGGTGCAGGGGACAGGAGGCAGCTGGGCAGGGTTTCAGCTCCTCCTCTTAGCAGGACTGAGGTTAGCACCCACTTCCTTTGCGATTCAAGTATTCTAAGATAGGGAGAGTTGGGAGATTTAAATTTTCCAGTTTTAAAACCAATCTTCGACATGTTTTCTTTACCTTTCAAATCAATGAATGACTTTTTTTCAAAAACAAAAGTTGGAAACTGATTAAATTACCACACCGTTATTGTTTTTTCAGTACTGTTGTTAATATAATCGCCGACTTGATTGTGACGTGAACTGGGTACCCAGCTCTGTGCCCAGTGCAAATAGGTAGATTCATTTTCCCATTCAGCTCTCACCCCACCTTGTGGAGCAGGTATGATTGTTACCCACGTGTCCAGTTGAGGAGACTGGTGGTTGGGAACGTGATGAAATTGCTAAAATTCCCGTGGCTTATTGGACACAAAAAAATTGGAGAAGGGGTTTGAGCTCAGGCAAGAGATCTGAAGCATTGTGCTATTATGCTTCTCCTTAAAACAGACAAACAATGCTATGCCTGTGTGTGTGTGTGTGTGTGTGTGTGTGTGCATATGTGCACACTTGTGCCTATGTGTGAAGGGCAGGGACCCTTCTGGGTATAGTTTGGAAGGCACTGCTCTGGGCCTCCATGGATGGGGTTTTCAGCCTGGACCCGTCAAGATGACCTGTCTTCTGCTTGGCCCAGCTGCTGCCCTCTCTCCATTCCTCCCCCACCCTCTACCCCAATCTTGCTGGCTCCCATAGCACAGCAGCTCCCATTCATTCTCTCCTTTCTCCATCAGCTCCAGCTGGCTCCACGAATCTTGAGAGTAGTGATGCATTGCTCCAAGTTTCAAAATCATTACCCATCGAGAGTAAGTTTGAAACACCCAAACAGACCATGTGAAAACACTCCCTCATCTTTCAGGGCGTGGGCCAGGGGTAGATTCTGTTGACGTTTTTTAAAAACAAAAGGCTGAAAATAAATTGGCTTCTTTTCCAGCTCATTTCCTGAGTTTGGATGGAAAGAACCCATTATGTCCTAATGTTGTTGGTTTTGTTCGTTTTTGGTTTTGTTTGATTTTTTTCTCGTGTCTGTGTTTCCTCCTGGCATCCTTCAGCTTCTTTGCCTAATATCACCAGTTTTCTTTGAAGGCCTCAGAGTTAGCTTTTGGTCTGAACTACTTTAAGGTTCTGAATCTTTAGATAATTACTTAACCTCTCTGAGCCTCATTGCCACCCGTATGTGAGATGCACCTCCCAGGACCTGTAGGAGGTCAAAGGAGGAACTTCACAGTCTCGAGCTCCCAGCCTTCTCTCATCACTTCCCTCCTGTGTGGGAGATGCCTCACTGCTTGGGAATCCTCAGCAAACAGGGGACATCAGTAGAAAGAAAGCATTTGGGGATCAATTTCTTGATAAACTCATTCATTCTACAACAATATAATGAGCATCTGGCATCTGCCAAGCACTGAGTCTGGCAAGAGAGAAACTCTAGCAGGTTCCGGACAAGTCATCATTCTTGCCACCAGCATAACAGATCATAACCTCCCAGAGTGACAAATGCAGTGACACTGAAAGAGGCATTTCCGTGTTTGGGAGGCCCTGGAAGGTTCTCAGGAGGAAGTGATGTCTCAGCTGAGAACTGAAGGATGAGAAGGGCTCCGTCTGGCCTCACAGGTCTTACTAGGCACGCTGATCTGTGAGTAGGATCTTCAGTAGAGTGATCTCCATGGACTTGCATTTTTTTCTCTGCGTTAAGTGCTGACCTTTCAACTCCTGCATAGGATGAGGCTGTTCAGATTGGGCCTATCTTGATTTGGGAGCTATGGGTGTCTAAATGGGGCAAGATGGGGAGGGAGACTTCCAGGGTCTGGGAAGCCAAGAATGCATCTCTGGAGGGGTGGAGTGAGTGGCAGGAAGGGGAGCTGGACTGAAAAGCAGATTTGGTCTCTCTTTTGGTCTCCTAAATGCATGACCCATACTTTGATAGGTGTGAATGGCAGGTGCAAATGACTCTGCTGTTTGGCCAATGGGCATTTGTTGTGTACCAAGCACGTGCAAGGCCTTGGGATAGACATAGAGATCCATCTACCAGCATCCCTGACTTCAAGAGGCTCAAAACAAGGGGCAAAGGGACCTACACTTTCTAGAAAGCCCTTAATGTGGCAGGCATAGTATCTGGCAAATCCAGTCCATTATGTCCTCTGAGATCATTCCTTCTACATGATAGATGTGGAGAATAAAGCTTGATTTTGTGTAGAGCATGCTTGGGGTCTCTTAGCTAGGGAGGAGGGGACATGGAGTTTTGAATCAGGTCTGTCACATTCCAGAGCCCTCTTGTCTTTCCTCATAAGCAAAGATGAGACAGGCAATGCAAGTGGTCACCTCTTTTCCCAGGTATCACCTTTTAAAAAGATAAGTATAAATGCTATGACCTTTGAAAACTTTGTCCTAGGCACTTTGCAGCCTTATTACCTGCTATTTCCCTCCATGTCTGATTGGGTTGAACTGGGTGGGCTGGTTTGAGGCTCCCAGGTGTGCCTCCCTACCTGATTGCCTACTACCAACCTATTTCTCCTTGTTGAACTGCCCCATCAATCTAGTCTACCCGCTTCCTAAAGCTTCCTTAGCCAACCCTTGTATTGGTTATGATCACAAAACAATACTTGAGGTACCTGTCTTAACTTCCTTTTTTAGAATTCAAATTCTTTCAGAGAGCGGAACTTGGAGTTATTATGAGGATTATTGATGTATGTTAAGTGCCTCTTACTGGTAGGTGTGGAAAATGGAAGCTATTCGCTCCCAGCATTGCCTTTGTACAGTGCTTGGCAAATGCTGGGATAATTCTGTGGAAGCCAAGAGCAAAAGTTGCCTTCTTCCGGCCTCTGAAGGCACCCTCTGCTGATAGAGCTAGTTGGGCTTCTGGGTAGAAGCCAGCGGTGTCCATCGGGTGTTTCTTCCCCCTTCGCTTTGATCCTTGCACTCTCAATGGGTTATTTTCTGTTCCTGCGAAAGACTCCTCAGTCCAGTTCATTTGATAGCAGTTCTAACGAGGATCATGGGCCAAGGCACACCCACAGCTCACTATGCTTTGTGCTTGTAGATGAACCCTCTGCCCTTGGCTACTGCCTAGAGAGTGTGAGTGATAGGTCAGTGGCGATAGGGTCCATGTATGAGAAAGTGGATGGTCAGCGCACATTCATCACAGCTTTTGGAGGGAACGCAGGGCACTGCTTTAGTACAGGGATGCAGTGGGGAAGCTTACAAAGAATCTGCCTTCGGGGAGCCGATATTCGGAAGGTTATCACTCATTTCTCACCACCAGCTCCTGAGAGAGGTGCTCTGATTATTCCTACTCTATAGCTACATAGTTAGCTGGCTCTTCTCCCGATTTATATGATCTAACCCACACATGTAAATATCTCTGTAGATCCATATAGTCCTACTTATGCATGTCTGTCTCTATATGTGACTATGTATATGTAGGTGTATGAATATTTTGTTTTTTCCAATTTGATTCATAATGCTCATTTTAAAAAGAGAATTTGGAAAATGCATATGGTGAAAAGAAGTGATCCATTCACCCATTACCTGGGGTCATGGTTGTCATTCTGCTCTATTTGCTTTCAGATGAATAGATGTCAGTACACATCTAGGCAGGATCACGCTGTGGGTCCTGTATGGCATGCTGTTTCTTCACTTAACACCTAACACTACCATGCATGCTTCCATTTGGACAGAGATGAAACAGGTCAAAGGGATCCTGGACTTGAAACAGCTGTGCTTTTTTTTTAAACTTGTGATCTGTTAGCCAATCAGTGGCTTTGCTTCCTGGGTGCAGTGACTGTAATGGGAAAGCAGGTGTGGAACTGAGGGTGACTGGGAAGCATTGTACTTCCTGGAGATGCCTTTCCTCCAATTCCCTCCAGTGAAAAGCTGATCAAAGTCCTCCTGAGGGTCTTCAGAGTCTACAAAAACTGGCCGGGGCATGAACAACATGGGGATCCTGGGAAATAAACTTGCATGGCCATTTCCCCCTCAAATAGCCACTGTGTCCTAGGTGAGAGAGCCAGGCAGGCGTTAGCCCATGGATAGATGAAGAAGCCCTGAGCCCAGTAGATTGGACTGAGGCTACATGGGGACTGTGAATAGCAGAGTCTGAATCAGTCTCTCCTGTTTTCTGGGGAGCTGTCTCTCCAGACTGAGCCCACAGTTGAGCCATTAACATGGTGTTAATGTTGCTCTCACTGTCCCCTTCCTCCCTTCCTTCTTTTTTTTTTTTTTTTTTTTAAATATATATTTTATTGATTTTTTTACAGAGAGTAGGAGAGAGGGATAGAGAGCTAGAAATGTCGATGAGAGAGAAACATCGACCAGCTGCCTCTTGCACACCCCCTACCGGGGATATGCCCGCAACCAAGGTACATGCCCTTGACCGGAATCGAACCTGGGACCTTTCAGTCCACAGATGGACGCTCTACCACTGAGCCAAACCGGTTTCGGTCCTTCCCTTTTCTTTGAAGACCTTGTGTCTGATCTTATGGTTTAGCTGCATGATTATGCATTTACATTTTAGAAGTCCAATGTGCTATCCATTGCGCTACGGAGCTATCTTGCATTTACATTTTAAAAGGCACATCTTTAAAAGAATTTCAGTGCTAGACAATGGGGGTAACAGTAAGAATAGTGACAGTTCTAAGAGCTAATGGTCATTGACTATTTACTGTTTGCTAGCAAAAGAAGTATTTTATAAGCCTCTGGCCATTTACACCTCAACAAGCCCATGAATCTGGTAAACGGAAGACCTGAGATTTGAACCTGGATCCTGATGTCTTTAAAGCTTGACCTCAGCCAAGATGTTGCAGTGCCCACAGAGGGGAAAGGAAAAAACATAAGGGGCAGAGCCCTCAAGCTCTTGGGATGCTTTTTGTAACTATTAAAACTCTGGTTATATGCATCTGGCCACAAAATAACACAATAATCCAAAGCTTTTAACTTGAGACCCCCAAGCCTCACAGAAAGTTCCTTCTATAGAGTTCCCCTCCCTGTCCATCCCACTCAAGCTATATTTTTCTAACCCACTGCCTATCGCAAACCCTTTCCTGATACGTGTTTATGCTTCTTTACCCACAGGAGGAAATATAAGAAAACATCCCAGAGGTAAGAGCCTCTTTCTGAGATAAGGGCAGATTTGGGGCACAACTCTGAAAATTTGGCTCATGGTGGACGTTCCTTTGCAATGAACTGTCTCTTGGTCCCTTCTCAGTTGCCAGCTTTATCTCGGGTTGCTACTGCTGTTGTAATTAAAAATTGATCGTAGGCATTCAACATGGCACAGTGAGTGTCTACATTCGCATGGGAGTGGACCTGGGGAATCTGACCTGCTGAGCTGTCTGGTGATTTTGCTAAAAACTTGGCCAGAGAGGGGCTGTGTATTGGAGGTGGAGGGTGTGCTGCAGGTTTATGGATGAGAGCACAAAAGGGTCTTTACACGTATTAGTGTTTGAATTCTCCTTTGCCTAAAATTATTCTTTGCCCATTTTGCTGACAAAGTTCTGTTGAGCTCAAAGCATAGGTACAAATTCCTTGAAGGGCAGTGATATCTTTTCGATTTCACTGTGGAAAGGGCAATTTAAAGAAGAGTCTCATCCATCATCGCCCTCCATTTCTGTTTTATTGAGAAGAGCTTGGACAGCATGTGCCAAAGGAATAGAGTTGCTTAGGCCATTTGTCCACCAAGCATTGAAAACCCACACCTTAGTCTCAAAGGCTCATGTGTGCTTTTCAGTGATTGTATTTGACTTTGGTATCATAGCCTTAAACAGATGACATTCAGGTCAAGAATCACTGAGGCAATTATAATGCCAAAAGGTATTGACAAAGTGGTCATGCTTTCAGATGACCACGTGAATGTTACCTTTTCTGATGAGTCAAGTTTGGAGTTACTATGTTAATTGTTTTTGAAAGCATTATTTTTGTATATCATTTTATAGCAGAGACTCTTGTGTTGTATATCATTTTATAGCAGAGACTCTTGTGACTTCCAAATAAAGTCAATAGTCTACAGTGGTGGTATAATAATTTGATATGTATTTTAGAGGTGCACAAATCTTTGAGAGAAATCTTTGACTTTAAAGCTTCCCAGAGATTGCTGGTCTTTCCTAAATATAGTGAGCTTATACAGATGGCTAAATAATTTTGTCTTGTTCAGGTTCATCGGACACATGGTAGTAATTGCATATGAACCACTGAGCAGGATGTAAATTAAACACTCAAGTGAGGTAATTTATCACTTTGATGTGTAGTTAACCTGGGGTATGAGATGTTTCAAAGTTGTCTCAGTTTTATTTTAAGGAGAGCTCAATGGACAAGTAAGAGAGAGTCTTACAAGAGACTTGCTCGGATCTGTTCAGTTTCAAATTACTATGTTGATTATTTTTGAAAGCATATTTTTGCATATTTGATGAGAATGCTGTTGCATATTTGATGTGTGTTTTTTATATTGACGTAAAAAACAACACCCAGATTGTCTTGTACCAGTTTCACTGAAGTCATATAAAGTAAAAGTAGTAGAGGATTGATTTGAACTTTCTTTTTGATTACCCACCTATTTTCATATGAGATAGATCCATGTCTACTAATCTATGGTTGAGTAGTAAACCATTCTAAACTAATGGTTTAAAACAGCTTTTCTTATTTTCTCATGATTTTATGTTAGTGAATGGTGTGATTGGTTAGCATAACCAAAGACAGAGGTACAAATAAAGACATAGTCACAAATCCGAGGACCTCTGCAGACACATATCCAGTTTTCTATGCTCATTTTATAAATCTAGAAATATTTCTGTGTGTAATTGAAGTTAGCCAAAGGCATCTCTCATCTTTTGATAATCATATTATACCAGTAGTCACCTGCTAGTACTTTACAAGAATCTTTCCATTTACTTAGTACTTACTATTGCCATTTACTTAACTAAATATTGGAAATAGATATGTAAGATATACCCTCTGCAAAAATGTACACGGGCTTGTAGGTTAGACATAGATGAACAAAATAGTTATAATAGCAGTTGATAAACTCTGTAAGAGATATCAGTATTGAAGGTCATTGAGGACAATTTGGTCTGTTGGGAGGAACTTACATTATACTAGAGGCCTGGTGCACAAACTCGAGTACCAGTGGGGTCTCTAGGCCTGGCCTGTGGGATTGGGCCGAAACTAGCTCTCCGACATCCCCCAAGGGGTCCCATATTGTGAGAGGACACAGGCCAGGTCAAGGGACTCCACTGGTGCACAATTGTGGCCAGGGAGGGATGTAGGAGATTGGCCAGTCGGGGAGGTACTTTGGGAGGGCTCCAGGGCATGTCTGGCCCCACTCGCCCTGATCACCCTGATCTAACCTACTGGTTACCTACTGGTCAGAATGTCTTGTCCCCTGGTGGTCAGTGCATGCCATAGTGAGCGGTTGAGCAGCCTTAGCATATTACACTTTGATTGGTTGAATGGCCGACCAGACACTTAGTATATTAGGCTTTTATTATATAGGATAACCACTTCTCTCACTAGATCACAAAGATAGCTTACTCTATTGCTTATTATTTATGGTGCTTGAAAATATTATTAAAGTCTAGAAGGATAGTTTAGAATCCTTTCTTTTTGTTTTCTTCATGTTTTTAATTCTTTAAAAATTGTATATCTTGCTGATTAATTAGGCGTTTTCTCAAAAGGGCAAATGGTTGAAAAATATTTTGGACATTAGGAGGAAGACAGCCTAGGACACAAACATATGTGGAGACAATTGGTCATGTGGATATCATACATGTAGATAATAGAATGACTTCTCTCTGTTGCAAGGCAAACTAAGAGTTATTTTCCCTCCCATGTGTCTAATGCCTTCTTTCACTTGGATTTTTATGTAATCACATTTGATGAGCCCAATAATTGATTAAATCCAGCAAATAATTCCCTTAGTCAAAACTGTCCATGATCAGCCTTCATGAATTAGCATACTTATGAGTCATCAACAGCACCACCACCTTTGCTGTTAAAAATAGATTTTCATGTGTAAGGGGTGGAAAGTGAGTGGATATCACCCTTCGGGAAAGTTGCCTTCTAAGTAGCTGTATCACTTTGTTAGCAGGTGCATCTTCTGCTGAATTATGCCCCTGTTTCATTCTTAGGACATGTTAAGACTTGTGAATTCTGAAGCTTTTTTGGCACCTTTAACATAGAATTGTGGACTGTTGTCCTCTACCTTTGCAATTAAAAATGACAGCTAAATAACTGGTTGGGGAAGGTAAAGTGGTGATAGGATAAATCAAAGCACATATTTTTACATACTTATGGATAACCAATCCCTCATACTACTACTTCCTTAGTAGTATTGACATTTAGCACCTAAGGATTAGTGATGCAATCAGGTACAAGAGGATCCTCCAAACAAGTCTTTCAAAAGTATTTTCCTGTATTTGTGGTGACTAATACATTCTCGAAGAAGGAACATGTGCATCAGCTATGAGAATATGCCCAGTTTACATTTCGAGATTGACAACTAAATCAGTGCAATTTTGCAGTGAGTGATATGATGTCACAGTAGACTAGAAAGAGTCTTTTTAGAATGCAGATCACAGGTGGACACATTATCCACAAAGGGTAATGCCCAAGGCAGTTAATATGGGAAAGGGCCTATAAATACTACTGTAATAGCCAGGGGAAAAAGGATGGTGAGGGAGTCTGCTTAGATAGTTCGGTCAGAGTTTGGAGTATCAGCAACTGCCACTCACTCATGCCTTACAGTCACTCTCCAGCTGTGTCAGCAGGAGTGTGGGGAGCAGATGTAGGGAGATAGATCCAGAAAGACTGTGCAGCAGGAGTTAGGAATTAGATATGGTGAGAGAGGGTGCTGAGATGTAGTAAGTAGTTCAGGAACTGAGTCTGGTATTAGTAGCAGGAATGAACTTGGTGTTGAGCTGATATTTTCTGAGTCCAGAGAATTATCTTGACACAATTCAATCTTCTTCCCTCTTGTATTTTCAGGTCTGATAATTACTACTATTCTCCAACTCACTCAGGATTCAAACTTTTGAGTCAATTTATATGTTCTTCTTTTGTGTGTATTTCTTCAACTTGACCTTGACCTTTTTCTTCTCCTCTGTCATCCATGATACATGAGTCTCTTACAGGTTGTGGGCTTTTCCTTCTCATTGTTTTCATTCCCATGGTCCAGTCTCATTTCCCATATGCCCCACTGACTGTCATATCAGAATTGCCTTGTGTTTTCTATCACCCTTATTCATGGATGTTTTCTTTTTATGTGCTGAAATCCCATCTTTCTTCAAGATCCAATTCAAAGACCATTTTTTGTTTTTGTTTCATGGAGCCTTCTTGATCTTTCCACCTAAAAGAGATCTTGCTCTTCCAATTACTGTTGCCCTGATTCTGTGTACAAGAGTTAGTTGGGTGCATTCTTCTTGACATCATTGTGATTTTATTGAGTAGGGAATATGTTCCCCAAAGCATGGTGCCCTGGACATAATTATTAAATGTGGATTGAATTTATGAGTGAATCAGATTGGGATGCTCCATATATTTCTACCATGAGTCAGAACTAAAGTCAGAATTACTA
The DNA here is from genome assembly GCF_964339955.1 of Pipistrellus hanaki. Classification (NCBI taxonomy): domain Eukaryota; kingdom Metazoa; phylum Chordata; class Mammalia; order Chiroptera; family Vespertilionidae; genus Pipistrellus; species Pipistrellus hanaki. The sequence continues at coordinate 9,530,127 of NC_140512.1, read as the reverse complement.
GGTGAAACTGTGGATAAATAAGTGGAGATTGATAGATGACTCATAAGTGTTTTTTTGCAGATCACCAAATACTCCCACATTCAGGCTCAATTTGGCCTTCCTACTAGCCAGGGTGGAGTCCTATGAGGTCAGCAAGCCAGATGGCATGCATGGGCAAGAATCAGAAAGTACATAATTGCGTGCTTGGATCATTGACTCTGATTTTCTTTTCTATTTAAGTTATTCTAACATGGAATTCTAGCTTTGGGTAGAAACTCTGAGAATACTTTCATTCTATATCAATGCTTCAATTTCTATCTTTTCTTCATTTAAATCACAAATTCTGGAGGTATTCAATGCAGTGTCAAATACTTAGTATATTTATTTAAGGTCTATTGGAAGGCATATCTAATAATTGCATGGTGTACATTATTTGGTTGTTCTATGGTATTTTGCCAAGATAGTTTGAGAACCATTTTCTTAGATTGTCTAATAAGGCCCACTTATGTCTTTAAAACATTGGTAGCACTCACGCTGGGCATATCACTGTGCTTTAAAGTTAAACCCAGACTTTAAGTTGCCTGAGTAGGTAAGGCTCTAAATCCCTCCTAATCCCAGTGGCCCTCAATGCTAAAGAGGCACAATTGACTCAATCATGGATAAGAGCTTCCAAATTGGGCAAGTCTGACCTCCAACAGTAGCAACTTAAGAGGCAGCTTTTGGAGTCCTTGGAGGCATGGAGTCCAACAGGGCAGGTTAGAGTTTGCTAACCATGGTACTACCGATGTTTTCACTGTTGGGGGCTGTTCAGTGAATTTAGTAACATTCCTGGCTTTTACTCACTAAATTCCAGTAGCAACCCCACTTCCCCTCATTGTAATAAGCAAAAATGGCCTCCAGAGGGTAACATCATTTCTGCTGGAGAACCACTGGTGTAGGTAAAAGATTAAGAACCAGATTAGTATTTTGCCTTAAGTTAGCTGTGTCAAAATTCTCCTCTCTGATTTCAGTGTCCTCATCTGTAAAGAGATGAGGTTAGACATGAATATGGTTCTGGTTCCTTTATTTTAAAAATGATATTCTCTGATTGTAATTACTGAGATTCTCCTGCAAGAAAGCCTGACTACTGAATGGCATTTGTTGTGATGGCCAGCACTCTGTGTCCTGGAACTGAATCACTGGCAAGAAACAGCATTTCTGATGAGGAGGGAGGTCCCTGGGTGGGTGACAGAGTCTGGCCCCATAGCGATGGTCCTTTGGCCACCAGCTAGATCACTCTTGGTTTAGACACTTTTAATTTCACCCAAATAATGTGATCAAGTCATTAAAAGGACAATGACCAAAACACAAACTTTGGTAAAAAAACACAGATATGTCTGAAGGGCACTCTGTTGATTAAATGTATTGTGTGTCTGCTGTGTCCCAGCTGGTTCTCTTATATTATCTTATTTAATCTTCACAGTGATCCTGTTTTACAGATGAGGGATTTAGGGAGTAAGTCACTTGACTGAGGTCACCAAGCAAAGAACGGGTTGGGCTAGGACTTAAAGGCAGGTCCTGAGATATGAGTTCTTTCCACCCTAGTGGTTCCATAATTTTTTACAGTGGAAGCTCCCCATCCCCATGAAGCCACTCAATGCTGAATAAAACCAAAGGGTCAGAAAGAGTTCATTTCGCCACTCCATCAATTGTTTTTTCTCATCAGGATATCTTATGCTTAAAATTTTTCAAATTTGGCCTCAACCCAAAAGTTAAAGCTCTCAGAAAAGTTTAAACAAACTCTCTCCCCTCCTTACCCTAAAACATATAAAACTCATTATGCATAAAAAGTTGATAACAAAAGTAGAACCAGATAAAAGAAAACTAATTCTATATTTTTCATTTTTCTATCCTTTGATTTAATATGATAATCCCTTTTCAAAGTTCTTGAGGTCATTGCCTGAAGTTTTTCCTTTGCCTCTCCAAACCTCCTCCCCCTCCTCCTAGTCCTCCCACTCCTTTTTTTTTTTTTTTTTTAAACAGAAAGAGAGGAAGGGATAGGGATAGGGAAGTAGAAACATAAATGAGAGAGAAACATTATCAATCAGTTACCCTGCAAGCCTCCTACTGGGAATCAAACCTGCAACCTGAACATGTGCTCTGACCCAGAATCAAACCAGTGACCTCTTGGTTCTTGGGTCAGTGCTCAACAGATGAGCCCCATCAGTTGGGCTTATTCCCAAAACTTTGGGATGTCAGAGGAAGGGATCTGAATGAAAATTTCTAAGCAAGCTGGAGGGAGTAGACTAAGTTGAGAATATGCTTTGGAAGAGGCATGTCTGTAGTCTTTGTTTATCCATGAACTGAGAAGGACATAGGGTGGGGTCAAGAGCAGTCGCCTGGAGTCACCTATACTTAACTTGAAATATGAGTCCTAGCATAAATCCTGTGTATGGCTTGGGTAGATTCCCCTACTTAACAGAACATTGGTTTCTTCTTTATCAAATGGAAATAATATAACTTGAAATAATATAGTATTTCATCCTAGGGTTCTTGGGAGCCCAGAATGAAATAGTATATGTGAAGCACATAGGAAGTCTTTGGCACCCCCCAATGGGGATCAAACCCGAAACCCAGACATGTGTCCTGGGTTGGCTGGAATCAAATCTGGGACCCTTCAGTCTATAGGCTATGTTCTGTCCACTGAGCCAAACTGATGAGTGCAAAATTTATGTTCTTTAAACTATCACAGAGTGACTAGCACCATATTTCACTCATTGATAGCATACATTCTAGTGTCAGCATGCCTGGCTCTACCATTTTCCAAGCATACGATCTTCAGTAAATTACTTAATTTCTGTATACCAGTGGTTCTCAGGTGGGAGCGATTTTGCCACAAGGATACATTTGGCAGTGTTTGGAGACATTTTTGGTTGTCACATCTGGGTCTGGGGTCTCCTACTGGCATCTAGATAGAGGTTAAGGGTGCTGCTAAATATCCTACAGTGCACAGAGCATCTCCACCATATCAAAGAGCGATCTGTCCAAAATGTCAATAGTGCCAAGGTTGACAAAATTTGCTCTAAGTCTCACTTTCTTCATCTGCACAGAAGGGAGAAATAATAGCACTCAGCACATAGGGTTGTTGTAAGGGTAAAATGAGGCAAATATTGAAAACATCAAGTGTACTTCCTGGCTTTTAATAAGTATACAGAGTCCTTTAGCTGTTATGTTAGCAGTACTGTTTTGACCAATGATCATTGTTTGTGTAGCAGATACATGAATTTTGTTATGTACTGTATGTAACTGACATATACAATTTTACAGGTGTATTAGATGGATTTACATTTTATAAAGAATACAATTTAAAAACACTTTAAATCTTGCATTGAAAGAGATTTCGAAATAGTCTGGAAGGGATAATATTGTTTGGTGTATGTAAATAGCAGTATAGTATACTCTATACTGAATCAAACCAGTAAGCATAAATCTCCATGCTGTTATATTCCATTATCCATGAAAAAGCATAAATTCACAGGTCTTAAAAGAAACACTTTGATATCATTGCATATTATTACATAGGAAGCAATAAAACAAAAACAAATTTACTGGTACATGATGTCCCTTACATGTGGGAGTACAGAAAATAAATTATCATAGCAATTTCAGTGAAAACTAGTAACTACGAAGTGAGCCCCAATAGAGATTAGAATGAATTCCTACTTAGTACCCCAGAGGACAAAAATGTCCCTTGAGCCCAGCCTGTGTGATTGAGAGCCAACCCATAAACAAGAGGTCACGGATTGATTCCTTCAGGGGACATGCCCAGGTTACAGGCTTGATCCCCAGTAGGGGGCATGCCTGAGGAAGCTGATTTGTAGTTCTCTCTTTATCCCTCTCCCTTCCTTCTGTTTAAAAAAGAAAAAATGTCCCTTGAAATGATTGATGCAGGCCCGGTAGCCTGGCTCTGTCTGGAGTCCCAGGGCACTGCCTCCTGCTGTGAGTTTGTGAATTGCGGGACTCTGCCCCCAGGGCATAGGGCTGTCCCCATTGTCTTGTTGCCCTCTGGTGTAAATACCAATGGAGGGCTTGTGGGTTGACTTTTCTATAGGCAGTTCCTTAATCTTTGGTATATATTTTATCATTTAGAATCATTTTATCAAATAGTTTAAGAACCTGTTACTTGCACTGTGGGGTGTGAGGTGGGTATCATCCTTCTGCTGTTATGACAAATTCAAAATTCCAAAAAGTTTTGCAATGGTTTTGTGACAGTTTTACTAATTCTAGCATGCTATGTTGTTAGTAATAGTAATAGAGTTGCTAGTCACCACTGCTAACTCATAACCCGTTATCAAGATAGGAAGATTGAAAAAGAACTCTTTTGGTAATGCAAACAGTGCCTGTTACCTGGGTAAAGCCTCATTTCTTCAGAGGACATAATTATGAAGGTTCCTGCCAATGACGGTGATGATGATGGCGGTGATGGTGGTGGCGGCAGTGATGGTGAGGATGGTGGCCATGAGCACAGCTTTGCATTAAGACTGTGGATCATGCTCATTAGCTCACACCGACTCCCTCCTTTCCACCTGTTTGCTTTACATCTGCATTTCCACTCCCTGCTGATTTCTCTGTATTGAGAAGTGTGTTCTGGGAGCACAATTTGGGGATTTGACAGATGAGGCTCTGATGAAGCCATTGTAAGGCTTAAATTGCTTCCCACTTAGCATCATTATTTTGAATCGAAAGAAATTTTCCCTAAATTAGTCTCTTGTGTGGAAAGTGGATCATGTTTAAAGGTTACTTTTGCTCTTTAGTTTGGCAGGGTGGGTGGTTCCCCTCCTTGGTATCAGTGGCTTACTTCTGCTCATGGTTTGTGTGGGCCATTGTCAGAACATAAGGATGCCAGAAATCTACAAACAAGGTAATAATGGTGTTGGCACTCAGTGTGGATTTAGGGATCTGAGAGACCCACATTTAAGCCTCACTTCCACTTCTTAATCTTGTGACTTCTCAGCCAGGTAAGCATACATATTCTCAGGCAGTACCCAACCTAAAGGGCTGTTGATAAGGATTTAATGAGACAATGTATATGTGGTATGTGACCCATTTCTTGGTATGTTATAGTAAGTACTTAATAAATATTAGCTGTTAATATAACGTCCTCCCTTCTGCTAAATATTAATGGCCACAGAGTGCCATTCTTTATCATAATTAAGAGTGAGACGTTGCAAAATCTCTGCAAAAGTTGGCCTCTGTTATATATATATATATATATATTAATTATTGATTTTTCACAGAGAGGAGGAGAGAGGGATAGAGAGCTAGAAACATCGATGAGAGAGAAACATCGACCAGCTGCCTCCTGCACACCCCCTACCGGGGATGTGCCCGCAACCAATGTACATGCCCTTAACCGGAATCAAATCTGGGACCTTTCAGTCCACAGACCTACGCTCTACCACTGAGCCAAACCGGTTTTGGCGAGGTGAATTCTTCAGAGTCTTGCATCAGAGGGTAGTTGCAGTGGAGCCAGCAGATTATGGGGAGAGGTGGGAGGGGCTGCCGCCTTGTGCTTCAGACTGTGAGGACAAAGGAGAGGTCTGCAGAAAGAACCTTTAAAAAAGAATCCAGCTGTTGTAGCCAAAGATTCTAGCTGTCATCGGTTCACTGCTACTGTCCTGGTTCTTCTAAGAATGCACAGGCCAGAGGGCAGGAACCTAACGTACCCGTCAGTGATTTCAAAGGGGGAGGTCAGATTTGCAAAATGAAAGCCAGTTCACATGGCTTGCATTGGTGATACTACTGAGAGGTTGAACAAAGAGCAAATGAAAAGTGCTTTGTTTTAAAAATGAGTTCTACTGAAAGTATTGGGTAAATAAAGCTATGCATATTTTATTTATGGATGTGATTTTGGCCTGTCTGACTTCCCTCCCAGACTTTTTTTCACTATTTGTTTACTGAGTGTCAACTATGTGATGGTCAAGCACCGTGAGAACATTAGAAGAAAAGAAAGAAAGAAAGACAGGAAAGAAAGAAAGAAAGAAAGAAAGAAAGAAAGAAAGAAAGAAAGAAAGAAAGAAAGAAAGAAAGAAAAAGAAAGAAAGAAAGGAAAAAGAATGAGATGTGGTTTCTACCCGCAAGGAGCTAAAGGCCTAATGGGAGGGAGGTAGAGACTGAGGAAGGTAATTTCAATGTAAGTGTTTTGAGGGAGGTACAGAGGGTTCTCGGACAAAAGGGCGCCATTTCTAAGAGAAAGGTCATCTCCGAAGCAGACTCCGTGGGAGTGGAGAAGGCTTTGTCTGAGAACCTGTTATCCTAGTAGCAGTGAGGCTGGCCTGGCACTCGGAGAACATTCTTCCACTGCTCACATCTGTTGAGTTTTCTCTGAGCTGCTCCCTCCCGGGGGGGCTCCTTCATGCTCATTGACATGTGGGGTCAAGAAGAGCTTTCTTTATCTTCAAGTCAGCTTTCACAACTGACCTGAGGCCTCAGGACTGAGATGTGGGGCTGCTTTTCCCATTTCCTCTGCAGCAGCTGCAGGCCCGTTGCTGTTAGAGGCAAGAACTGCTCTGCTAATGTACTTCATACTTCATACACTAAGACATTGGGAACTCATCACAGTGGTTCTCAACCTTTCTAATGCCTTGACCCTTTAATACAGTTCCTCATGTTATGGTGACCCCCAACCATAAAATTATTTTCGTTGCTACTTCATAACTGTAATTTTGCTACTGCTATGAGTTGTAATGTAAATATCTGTGTCTTCTGATGGTCTTAGGTGACCCTGCTAACGGTTCTCAACCTATGTGTTGCAAAGTCCCAGCTCCTGTGTCTCTAGGGATGAAAAATCTCAAATGTATGGATTTTTTTTGGCTTTTGATAATTCATTTAAAGGGAGAAGAATCATGATATTTTCTCCCTCTTCCTGCCCCCCCGCCACGGGAAACTGGAACTTCCTGGGGGGTTTAGTTTGGGGCCCATCATTGTGCAAATCATTATAATACATATTCATAACAAAATATTATTTCTAGATTCTTCTTTTAAAATCTTGGCTTGGAAATAATAAGGACTGAGGATAAAAATAAGATAGGCATAATAATGCATGGTAATGCATGATAGTCACTATATTCCTGGCACTGGACTAAGTGCTTTCCACATGTGTCTCATTTATTTCTTACTTCGCTCTCTGAGGTAGGCGCTATGACTGCCCTTATTTTATGGGTGAGAAATCGTAGGGCTTGGGCTCAGTTGAGGTCGCTTTGGCTCTTGACCCCTACCTCTTAACTCCTGTGTTATTCTGCCTCTCTCCTCGACTTTGGGGATATTGGGACTGGAGGTGAGAGTGGGGCTATGACGGTGTTGGCATGGCATTCATCACCAGTGCTGCTCACAGTGAATCTCTCTGGATGAATTGGGCATCTGTAATGCCTGTTTCCTTTCCCTGTGCCTTCAAAGCTGAGCATGACAGGGGCTCCCATGGACATACACAGCTGAGGGAGAAAAGGGAAGGAATCTCTGCAGAGAAGGAGGACTTGGGTGAAAACCATGCCAAGGAAAAGGAGCCAGTTGCTGAGCCTCTTCTTTCCCTGCCAAGGGGGGTCCACGTGCCAGATTGGCATCTCTGTTCAAGGCGCTGGCACACATCCGCTGCTCTCCCTGCCTGTGAAAGTTACGATGAGATGTGGCTTCTGATTGAGCCATAACTGGGAAGTGATGCGGGGGTGAGAAGGGGAGGGGGACTCCCTCGAAGCTGCAGCCCCATCTGCCAAGCCCCTAGGACTTGCTTCCTCTCCCTCCCTCTGCTTTCCAAGGGAGGTGCTGACGCCCCTGGCCTGTGACTCACCTTTGAATAGCGAGACTCAAGGTTGGTGTGTAGGTGCTGAGAGGTGCTGTCTGTGGTCTGATTCTCATGGTCACATGTGACTATGGGATGTGGATTTTAATCTATAATAAGAGAATAAAGCCTCTCATTCCTTCTAGAATCCATCTGTATCCCCCAGTCTGGTCACTTTTGCTCATGCACACGTCTCGTGTTTCACATGTGCCTTTGGGGATTAGAGGTCCTGTTTTCTGTCGGCAGCTGTATCCACATGCCCTCAGCACTGAATGGATCCACTGTGAACGGACTCCTGCTTGGAGTTGTGAGGGCGGGGTATGCCTAGGTGGCAGAGAGACCGGAAAACTCTCAGGGGGTGAGACATTCTTGACAGTGACACTTCTAACCAGAGAGAAGCAGCCTGGGCTTTTTGTGAAGTCCCTGCTGGTCTGAGACAGCCCGATCATCAGTCAAGTGACAGCAAGTAGTTTTGTTTCCTTTTGTGCCACGGGGTCTCCACTCCTGTTTTAAAAGTTCCCACCTAAGACCCTGGATGCAGCCTCTTCTCTCCAGGACCACACGTGGCTTTTCTCACCAGTAGCAGCATCCTGGATTTCTGTAAACATGTGATGATGACACATGGCCGCTATCTGTTTAAGAGGGCATGTGTCTGCTCTTTTGGCCATGCTATGGCTTTGACCTTAGAAGGAATCTTAGACACCATCTCAGTCAGCCTCGGGTGAAGCAACAAGCTCATGTGGTGAAGGGTGGTGCCTCGCAACTATTTACTTCCAGGAAACCAGAGAAATCATTCCACAACCTCTTGGTTTCTCTCCACCAAGCAATGATACTCCTGGAATATAAGCCTATGACTCCTGCTCTCCAGTACCTTCTGACCATGTCAAGATACAGTTTCTCTGCCCTGTCTTCTCCCACTGCCACGTCCCTCCTGTGTACAGGCTCTTGGACCCTGTGGTTAGGAGACCTCCTCCTGTTCTTCACACTCTGTCCCCACACTGTGTCCTTGCCTCGTTTCCTGCATCCTGCCAGCCCCTCTGTTGACTCTACTTATCCAACAAGGCCCTGGTCAAATCCAGCTTCCTCCTTGACCCCAAAATCACTAGCTGGGTGTCAGGGCCCAGAGTTTTAGTCCCTGCCCCAAATAAGCTACACTGTCTGGGCAAGGTCTTTATACTGTTGTATCTCACATGACAAAAAACCCCGCCCTTGATATTGCTATTATTTTATGATATTCCAGTTCACACCAACATCTCCTTTCTCACAGTGTCGCCCTTGAAACACTGCGGAGAAGGTGTCAGCTAGACCTGAGTTTCCATCCCCAGCTCTGCTCTTGATCAGTATGTGGCTTGAAACCAGTTATTTAATCCCTGTAGGCCTCCATTTTCTTATTGGCAAAAGATAAGGCGGTTGGGAGGATTAAATGTATATATACTAAATTTATCCGACACACATTGAGCACCATTAGGATATTTTTTCACAACAAGATTAAATGGTAGGTCATTCAGATATAACATGAATATGTATTCAAGATTTTATTTGACTTCTGAGGGAACTGGCAAAATGCTGCAACCAGTTTGAATGATAATTCAAAGAACAGACACATTTATAGGTTAGGAATTTGTGAATGGTGGGGTGGGGGGGCTTTTCCCACAGGGGGGCAGGGAAGTCAGCTCTCCACTAGGCTTTCCACCAGGCAGAATGTATTTGTATGTCTATGGACAGGGATTACTTTGCGTTTTCAGTCATCCACAATTTACATAGCTGTAAAATAGCTCACAGGCCATATTGGACATGCCTCTTGTGAAGAGGACAGAAGCAAGAGAAAGATAAGCCACTCCTCACCTTTAAGCTTCTGCTTGGCTGTAGTGTATATCATGACTCTCACCTTCCCTTGGGTAGAACAAATCTCCTGGCCAAGTCCAGCATCAGTGGGATGGAGGGACTGCAGTCCACCTGTGGGGGGAGAGGGTCCATATGAGGAGATGTTAATAGCATTTATAATACGATAGCTTGCATTTGTTTTTATAAATTCTTAATCAGATTTATTCTAAGCTCTCAAATTTATTATAAAGTGACCAAAGGAGGAGCTCATGAATTCCTGAGGTCTTGCACCAAGCTCATCATCCATTTATTTTTTCTTTTTATTTCTATTCATGGCATCACCAAGACCCTGATTGATACACAGATAAGTAGAAGCACTCTGACTTGCCAGTGTTCCATGAGAAGACTTGCAAAGATCTGATTTTCTTAACATATGCCGTCAAAGGAGCGATTCCTCTGTATTATGGGAAACCGCTCCCTGTTCAGGTGTAGACGGACATGGGGGGAGAAGCTTTATTCTTAGATCAGCATTTACAAACATGAGTGTGCTGTGTTTCAATAGATTGCATTTTGATTTGGGAGGAACACATTTGAGAATGCGTTGTTTTTTTCTCTACAAGTAAAATATGAATATGTCCTCTTTATAAAAAATTAAAATATTCCTAAGAAGGCTAAAGTGTCCAGTCCTCTTTGACCCAGACACCTTTCATCCCCTCAGCCATCCTTATCCCAGGTTCCTCCTGAGATAGCATGACTGTTATCAGTGTGGGTGTGTGTATTTTTATAATTGTACGTTTATGCAGCTTGTGTTTTCAGTCATACCTTGGAGGTTTTTCTATGTCACTCATAAAAATTTCTTTTTTTTTTTTAAGTTCTTTATTGTTTGAGTTATTACATATGTGTCCTTATCCTCCCCTCATTACTCCTCCCCCCCAAATTTACTTCTTTAAAAAATTCATAATATTGGCTAAATCATAAATAATTGGGATGGTCTCCCAATGACGGGATTTAGTTGTGTGCAGTTGTTGGCTGTGGTAAGTTAGGCCTCAGTGAGAAGGAAGGCCCATTGTTGCGCTTATGAAGGACTGTCTTTAAAATGCACAAATGTGATGGTCATCCTCGAGAGGTCTCGCTCTTCAGATGCGTTGGTGCGTGTAATCGATGTTCATTGCTTTGAAAACCCCTTTAGCATTTACATAGATTTTAAACCTAGGTCACGTTACCTGTTTGGGCGAAAGTCATTACACATGAAAATTCTGCACTTCACGTCTCCATTCCTTGACTTTATTTCTATGACATCCTGTGATATGTACCCCTCCTCTCCACCCCTCACTACACTTATCTCCACTATTTTTTCAGGTCCAACGTAGCACATATTATTCCTGAATTTATTCTGTTTCTAATCTTCAGATCATTGTTAAAACAGAGCCATGTACAGCATCACTTTGGAATCACAAAGGTAAACTTGAGATGAGCAATTCTTTGCTTTTCCAAACAACATGGGAAGGAAAAAAACTGGAAACAACAACAACAACAACAAACTGAAGTTGAGCTGGTTTTCACATTAGCATAGCTCTTTATTTATAATTTGAGTGGATTGAATGGTCATTCCAGTGCCCTCACTGCTCATTCTGGTGAACTTCTAGTAGTAAGAATAATGAAATGTTTGAAGAGATGTAATAGTGTGTTTAATGGATACATATTTGGGAGGGGGAAGCTTGGAGCCTTTTAGATTTACACTGAGAGTTCAGATCTGTGCTGCTGAGCCCTTGAAATGTAGCTGTTACTGCCACCTGTTACATGGTAAATGTCTGGGTACATTTAATTAAAGAAAATATACCATTGCTCTTAATTTTTACCTGCCTATTTTTTAAATTTTATTTTTTGTTGTTGTTTGAAGCATTACAAATAGTAGTACATATGTCTCCTTTTCTTCCCCCTTGATCTCCCCCAGCCTCCCCTACCCCCAGCATATGTCTTCACTGCCCCCCCTCCCCCCAGTGTCTTGTATCCATTGTTTATGTTCATATGCATGCATAGAAGTCCTTTGGTTGATCTCTTATAACCCCTCTCCCCCAACCTCCTCTGCTTCCTGCCATAATTTAATAGTATATTCAATATATTATCTCTGTAACTATTTTTCCCCATTTCTTTTCTTTAAAAAATCTTGCAACTGAAGACTAGAAATAAACATAATATAATAACAAAAAACATTTGAGTCCCAATTTCAATGTCCAACAGTTCTGAGACCCAATTTCAATGTCAAATAGTTCCTTATGTGTATATGTCAGCAGTGATATCTGGATGACCAATCTATTTTTAAAAATGGTGCTATGAGAAAAGTTCAAGTGCTGAATGTGACTCAGCATCATTCTCGTGGCCAGCGCTGCTGTGACTGTTAGCCATGAGGAAGGCTGGCCCCGAGCTGGGGGTGCTTCTGAACCCTCCTCTTGGCTAAGGACATACTTCAGTAGTAATCCTACCTTTGGTCCCTAAAGGTGATTTAAAAAATTTACTTCTTGATGAGAAAGGGAGAAACATCAATTTGTTGTTCCACTTATTTATGCATTCATTGGTTGCTTCTTATATGTGCTCTGACCAGGGATTGAACCTGCAACCTTGTTGTATCAGGATGATGCTCTAAGCGCAGACCACTGGTGGTCCGTGAGGTCCGAAAGGTTGGTGACCGCTGCTCTAACCAACTGAGCTACTTGGCCAGAACCCTAAGGCAACTGATTCTGAATCCCAAGAAGACTTGCTTAATGCCTTTTGAATATTTAATATGGTTTTAATGTAAGACATTATATTAGATTTTTGCTGCTCCGAAAACAGGAAGTAAATAATTTGAGGAAATAGTAATCACTACATTAGTCTACCAAATAAAAAACTTTTTTTTATATATTTTTATTTATTTTTGCAGTTCACAATGCAGCCCAAGACTCGTCCTGACAGAGGATCAGAACTGTGATTTTTGATTGCTAAAAATTCCTCCCTTCCGCCTCTTCATTGTTGATGGGGTTCATTGCCTTTGCAAAGAAAACCCTAGTGGTAGCCTTCATTTGTAGCATATTTGGAGTCATATTTTCCAAATTGGTAAAGACAGAATTCTTTTAGGTTTCCATAACTCAGTATCTATTTCAACAAACAACACATCACTAATATTTTTGGTTTGGCTTTTGTGTGCCTCTGAGAATTTTTCTTTTTAAATCAACAATCTTTATTTTTTAGAGCAGTTTTAAGTGCACAGCAAAATTGAGTGGAAGGCACAGGTAGTTCCCATATAGTTCTGCCCTCCCTGCCCACCAACATACAGCCTCCCCCACTGTCAACATCTGGAATCAGAGAGGGACATTGTTACATTGATGGATCCACATTGACATGTCATTATCACTCAAAGTCCCTAGTTTACATTGAGGGTCACTCTTGGGTTTGCACAAATGCATAATGACCATTTATCCATTATTATGGTGTCATATAGAATAGCTTTACTGCCCGAAATATCCTCTGTGCCCCATCAACTCATCGCTCTCTCCCCCAGCCACTGACCATACTGTTGTCTTTTCTGGAATGGCCTATAGTTGGAATTATTCCGTATGCATAGCCTTTTCAAATAGGCTTCTTCCACTTAGTAATATGCATTTCAGTTTCCTCCAAGTTTTTTTATGGTTTGATGGCTCATTTCTTTTTAGCACTGAGTAATATTTCATTATCTAGATCAAGGGTGGGGAACCTTTTTTTTCTGCCAAAGGCCATTTGGATATTTATAACATCATTCACTGAATATAATTCACTTAATGTAAATTTATGTTGCTACGAAGAAAGCTCCTAGATTTATTGGTTTTCGAGTCCTGCCTGCGGTTGCCTTGGCAGGGCCAGACCCAATGATTTCATGGGACTCGTACTGCCTGCGGGTTGGACATTCCCCACCTCTGATCTAGATGGACCACAGGTTATTTATCCATTCACCAGCTGCGGGGCATGTCAGCTGCCTCCAATTTGGCAGCATGAATACGGCTGCTAGCAGCACCTGTGCGCAGGTTTTTGCATGGATGTACGTTTTCAGTCCATTTGAGTACTAAATACCAAGGATTGTGATTGCTGGCTCACAAGGTAAGTGTAGTCTATAAGAAACCTCCAAACTGTCTTCCATTTTATGCCATTTTGCTTTCCTGCCAGCAAGAATGAGAGTTCCTGCGGCTCCGCACTCTCACCAGCAATTGGTGTCGCCCATGTCCTGGATGTTGGCCATTCTTTCCGATAGACCTGTAGTAGATTGCTTTAATGGGACCAGATCAATGAGTGGTTCCGTTGGAATTCTCTTGTAGCAGCAGAGTGCAGTTCTTAGAGGATGTTCTGAGATGACAGCAGGTCCCTTTGTGTGGCATCAAGGGAAAGGAGAAGGTGGCAGACCAGAAGCGGGGTCACGGGCATTTCACTAAACTAGGGGTGTCGAACTCAATCAGAGAAGGGGCCAAAATCTAAAATCCAGCCTAAATCGCGGGCCGAATGGTTTACTGAACAGTCATAAACTGACAATGTCATAAACTGACAGCGGAGTGCAGTGATGACAGCGCGGTGCGGGCCACATTGCAAGGCCTGGCGGGCTGGATTTGGCCCGCGGGCCTTGTGTTTGACACATGTGCACTAAACCTTCAAGCTGTGGCCAGCTCTGCTTGTGGGTGAACACAAGTCTAGGCTGTGCCCTTGGCAAAGGAAGAGGTGGGAAGGCGGAGTCTAAGCTGGAGGCTGCCTGTTTGTTCCCTGTGGTGCTGGTTCAGCCTAACCACGGTTTCTGAATGGTACCCGGGAGAGTGCGTACGTGTGTGTGCACGCATGTGTGTGTAATGCTGGTTACGTCAACAGGCAGCTTTTGTTTTGTGAGAGCAGCTTGTGTAGCCAGCTGTCAGATGGAGGGCCCTTATTAGCAGAGCAAATTCCGGGGAAGGTATTAGGAGGAAACAGAAGCTGCCAGAACTTGGGTGGCTTGAAAAGACACAGCGAGGTAGGTGTTCTGATCCTCCTCCCTAGGACCAGTGAGAGCACGTGCTCTCTGTGCACAGGCACAGGGCGGGCCGGCCTCCTGAGTGGGGACCGCTGGCTGGAAGCCGGAGTGGGAACTGCATCTGTGGTGTGGGTGCTGCATGAGCAATTATGGGCAAGCTAATCTGAGTGAGCCATTCATTGACCTTCACCAGCCTCTTCTTGCCTTAGTGAAATCCCCCCCATGGCTCTACCACCTTCCTGATGCTGCTAAAATGTGTTCTCCCTGGCTCCGCCCACGTCTGCCGGGCTCCTGTAGTTGTCTGTCCTGTTTCGGAATCCTTAGCCAGACTCACCAGGATTAGCTCCTCATGTTCGGAGTGCAGCTGGGAGCTGGTCAGTGATGTCAGGTTCCCAAAGACCGACTTTAGGACCCACTGCCCCTTGGTTTCTGCTGACACTCCCCACCTCCCATCTTCTGCCACCTTCACCTCTGCTCCATCCACAACTGGACCCTGACCTTGGGTTTCAGACTGACCTTGAGCCTGACCTCTCTTATTCTATCTGTTTGATGTCTGGATACAATTTAATGTAAACGAGTAAACACATTCACTAGTAGAGAGATGGGAAAATGTTCTCTGAAAAGATGGTAACTTATTTCTTTGACCCTCGAGGTCAGCAAGGACCCATTGCATTCTGGGATGTTTGCCTCCTTGGCAACTGATTCTGGGACCACTTTCTGCTCTGCTGATCCCTGGCCTGCATGGCTGCTACATGTTGAGTCTCCTGGAAGGATTCCCTCATTGGGCTGGTGCTTGAAGACACCACTTTAGTGTTCTGTTTGCGTCTGTCCAGGTCAGTGCAATTCATTGACAGGAAAGAAAAGGGCGGATTATGTTCACTGAGTGAAATTGCAGTTACCTTGGGAAGGAGACAGAGGTAGAGAGCAGGGTGTTACATGTTCAAAGACTGGCTCTATCAGCGTGCTATACCATCTCAGCCCCATGGCTGAACTGTGTACGGGACCCTGTGCTTCCAGGAGCTTCCCGCTCTTTGACTCAGGGCTCTAGGTGTTGAACTTGGGCCCATTCACAACAGATGTACTTCCAGGAGAGGAGCTCTGACTTTATGTTTCACCTTGCCATTTCTGATGGTTGTTGGAGGAGGAACAATGATTTATCAAGAAGTAAGGTCATGCTGCCCAGCCAGTGTGGCTCAGTGGTTGACCATTGACATATGAACCAGGAAGTCACGGTTCGGTTACTGGGCACATACCCAGGTTTTGGGCTCATTCCCCAGTAGGGAGGATGTAGGAGGCAGGTGGTTGATGATTCTCTATCATCATTGATGTTTCTATCTCTCCCTTTCCTTTCCTCTCTGAAATCAATTAAACAAATATATATATATATAGATATATATATATATATTGATATATATATATATATTTAAACAAGTAAGGTCATGCAATAAGGGAATAAGGAAAGGAGAATAATATGATCGACACTTTTATTTTTTCTTATTGGAAGAGAATATTTCTTGAGTCCCTTACTAAATACTATACAGTGGTGCCTCGCATAACGAACGCATCGCACAGCGAACTTTGGACAGGTTTTTCATGAAACCATCGGCCAAAAAGCAGAAAATGGATGAAGATGTGCAAGATTCGGTAGACTCTACTTAGTCTGTTTTAAAATTAAAAAAATGTGTGTTTTTTTTTTTAAAAAAATTATGTTTTTAGATGTATCTAAATAAAAATATGTCATCTTAGCATATTTTTTTATGTCATCTTAGCATATTTTATGCTACAGAACGAATTATTTTTTTTAACATGTATTGTTATGGGAAAACGATTTTCACATAACAAACTTTTCGCAGAACAAGCTTGCTCCTGGAACGAATTAAGTTCGTTGTGTGAGGCACCACTGTATATATTTAATTCACACAACTACTTTATAATATACCTATTGTATAAAAGCTTATGGAAAAGTTAAGACAATTGCACCTTGTTCCCCAGATCAGATTTTTGAGCAATTTTAGATCCACTAAGGATGATTGTGCATCTTCCTTTATTGTTCCTCTTTTCTTCAAAAAAGCATTTATTTCATAACCTTATTCTGCACTCAGGATTGCATACTGCTTGACTTAGTAGAGATAATCTCATGACATACCCTGATATTAATTGACCATATATTTTAAAACCTTTTTATTTTTAAATAATGATAGACTCACGGGTAGTCACAGAGAAATGTATAGGGAAGTCCTGCGCAAACAACCTCCAGCCTCCCTCAGTATTAATTAAGATCTTCCATGATTACAGTATGTTATCAAAGCCAAAAAGTCAACATTGCTTTATCAGTTATGCCCACATTCATTCGCATGTGTGTGTAGCTCTATGTGATTTTGTCACATGTGTAACCTTGCATAAGGATTCCCACAATCAAAAAACTCTACTGTACAGCCATACCCATCCTCCTCCCTCCATCCCTAATCCCTCCAGCTATTCACTTGCTCTTCCTCTCTATCATTCTGTTCTTTTGTAGATGTTACTTAAATGGAGTCATATAATATGTGTCCTTTGAGGACTGATTCTTTCATCACTCAGCATAATTTCTTCCAGGTTCATCCAAATAGTTGTGCATAGCATTGATATGCTATGGCTGAGTAGAGGTTTGTGCTGTGGATGTACCACAGTGTTTAAACATTGACTCATTGAAGGGTGTTTGGGTAGTTCCCTGTTTGGGGCTATTACAAATAAGGCTGTTACGCATACTTGTCATCAAGTTCTCGCATGCCAGAGGTTAAGTTCTTCTGAGGTATGTTTTGGAAATCATTTGAACTTTAGTGTGAGAAAAATCGTTATATTGTATAGGAAGTCTGACAGCTATAGAGTGAAAATTCAGTAAAAACTTAATGACTGTGGTGAGGCTGTTTTCCAGAAAAGATAATTTTTTAACAAACTCATGGGTCAGAAGAGATTTCTACCATGGCCAGCCATGTGTTAAAGCTTTCACCAACCCACTGGCTTTTGTACTGGTTTTGTTTCATCCATCTAATTCTAGAGTTAACATTTCTGCCAGAATCAGTTGTGCAGCCGTGTGTCCCATTTCTTAGTTCTTTAATGGAAATAACTCAGCCATAAAAGCCAGCAGGAGAATACTTCATTGAGAAATTGGCCTTTAATGTGTTTGTGCACTGTGTATGTGGGGAGCAAATGTCAAAAAAATACCAGAAATAAAAAGGAAGGTAAGAAAAGCAAACTCATACTGGGTTGCTTTGTTGGTAATAGGAAAATAACAGTTTATTTCACATTGCTATCCCATATCCCTGGGATTAAAATAAAGTGACACGTGAACATGATGAAATAATTAAAATCTGTCATTCATTTTTTATTCAAGTAGATCTAATTTGATGGACGAAGGCTTTCTCATAATATCGTTTACAGAGAGAAATAAGGAGGCATAATTTGCAATTGACATCAGTGGATGGATTATTGAAACCGTGGTCACATTCTTCTTTTGTCTTTAAAATGCCAGGCCTACCTAAGCTAATTCATTTGTTCATTCATTTATGCACTTACTCAGATAGTCTCCTAAATCATTAATTATGTTTCATATCTGGATACGAAGGAGTCCCCAACCTATAAAGTCTATGCTCCCCTTAAACTGCGTTATTTCCTATCACCCCAGGATATCTCACATTCATGACTTTTCCTTGGAAATTCAGTTGGCCCTTCTGATCACTTGTTTGAACTCTGCCTGTTCTTCAAGGCCAATCTCAATAAGGCTTGTGAGGAATGCACTCTCAGAGCTCACAATCTACGTGGCAGCAATATCGAAGAATTTATCTCATTCACAGAACCTTACCAGAGCACCAGGAAGTGAGTTAATTTCTACTGCCAATTTTGTCAAGTCCTCTACGCATGCCTCCTTCTTTCCCTGATTCCAGGGGCTGCACTTGTTAACGGGGGGGGCATTCCAGGGAGAATGTGTAGGTCTGTGGCAGGCTGGGCTCCTTGACGAATTGGATTCATTTGGTCCAATGTGTTGCCTTAAACTTTGCAGAAATGAAGTTGAATGGACATCAAGAGGAGCTTCAGGGCTGGCGGTGTAGCACATTAGTGGACCTCAGAGTACACACTAGTGTTATTTATAGAGATTGCTTTTATGGGGAACTACCTAAAAAAGACATCAACTGAATGAAAAGGCACTGAATTTCAATTTTCAGAATATTGCTTGCAGTTATCACTCCATGAGTCCAAATGATTCAAAAATTTTCATTCCATTTTGACATTTCTAGCAAAAATGGTTGAGCACTTTTCAAGTACTAAGCATTGGGGATATAAAACGAGAAAGATGAAGCCTGTTTGGGTTTCAAAAACATCCAGTCTAGATGGGAGA
This sequence comes from Pipistrellus hanaki, assembly GCF_964339955.1. Taxonomy (NCBI): domain Eukaryota; kingdom Metazoa; phylum Chordata; class Mammalia; order Chiroptera; family Vespertilionidae; genus Pipistrellus; species Pipistrellus hanaki. The sequence goes on along the minus strand of NC_140512.1, from coordinate 9,511,134 downwards.
GGCAGATATGCCTCCAAATGACTTTAGTATTTATGAGAAGTAGTACAATGGTCATCTGTGCAAAATGCCAGAGGAGGCGTAAAGTAATTCTTCTCATGCTCATGTGCGTGCGTGCGTGCGTGCACGGTGGTGTTTACTCTGGCTATCACTTTTTCCTCTAATAATAATAATAATAATAATAATAATAATAATAATGGAAACTAAAGAGACAGTGCTTTTAATGTCAGGGAATGTGGTAATTACTTTATGCTTACTATTTGGTCCTTGTGGTAGACCGTTTGGGATGGATGCAGATGAGGAATCTGAGCTCACTGAGTATCAGTAATCTGCTCAAGGTCTTGTGGCCGAGCCCATATTCTTGTCAGCTGTGGCTGCCCAGCCCTCCCTGGGCTCCCTGCTCCTTGCTGGTTGGCAGGATCCTCTGGAAGGGCTCCCTGAGGGTTTGGGGGCGGTGTGTTTTCCTGAGGGCCACTCTCTTCCTGTTTGGAATCCATGTACACACTAGGATGTGTGCTTCTGAGTTAACTCCATTGGTGTGATGGTTAATTTTCAGTGTTAACTTGAGAGGTCTGGGGTGCCCATTCAACCTAATTTCTGCAAATGAAGTTGAATGGACATCAAGAGAAGCTTCAGGGCTGGTGATTTCTTGGTGTGTCTTTGAAAGGTTTTCTGGATGAGATTAGCATTTGATCGGTTAACTCAGTGAAATAGACTGCCCTCCCCAATGCCGTGGGGCAGCATCCACTCCACTGCTTCCCCTGGGGCATCTTACCTCATCTTCTCCTGCCTTTGGACTAGGGTTTTCACCACTGGCTCCCCTGGTTCCCAGACCTTTGAACTTGGACCAAATTGCACTGCTGGCTTTCCTGGGTCTCTAGCTTGCAGACACAGACTGTAGGACTTTTCAGCCTTCAATTGCATGACATCAAGTTTCATCATTTGCATATTAATGTAACTGCATTTTAATCCTCAATCCTTAACTTTCAAGTCTGTGCCCCTGAAGGCTGTGCGTAGCTCTGAGAGTGTCTGTGTCATACCTGTCTGTGTCTGATGTCATTCTGTTGCTCCACTCTCACCCCAGAGCCTAGCACAGTGCTTGGCACACGGTGAGTCAGCGGTAAATGCTGGGAGAATGAATGGGGTGTCATCAGGGAGGTGAGAGAGGTCCAGGTAGGAAAGAGCTTCTCAAAATGCTCCTCCGTTACGGAAACCCGGCATTTCCGTCCTGTTTTAGTGCTTGCCATTGACCCATGGTGTTTCTGACAGCAGAGCCCTTAGGTGGTGGCACAGTAACCTTGGCTGTGACCTTCTCGGTTGCATTGGCTTTTGCACAGAGAGTTGCTAAAATTAAACTGTTGCTTTGGCTTAGTGCTGTTGACCCACTTTCATCATTTGAGAAAATGTTCAGACGTTAGAAAATTTGCCAGAGGCTGGAATTTAGCCATGGAAATGAATTTTGGTTAATCCCGCCGTTAGCAAAAGAACTTCTAGTATTAGAATTTGTGTGTGTTAACCAAATTGTTAATTATTCTCAAAGCAATGTGCGTGGTGCCTAAATGAACGTAATCTCGCTACTACTGGTCATGTTCGGCTTCAGTCCCTTTCACTGTATTATGGACCATACATATGATCATGTAGCTTTCTTTAGCTGAACAGATCTGTTATGGATCACTAATCTAGACTTGTAGTTGTACTTGAATGTGTACAAGCATAATTGACGATGCTAATCCTATGTGTTACCTTTGTTTCCTGTTGTAGGATTTAATTGCAATAATATATGTGCAAAGGCCAAGCACAGAGTCGGACATGTGGTAAAGGATTGCTAAGTATTTAGTCATCCATCCAGTATGTGCATATCTATGTTCCCACCTGGTGATACTGCTATTAAAAATAAGGTATCATTTTTAGGAGCCATATAGTGATATTTCATTTCCTGGTGGTTTTTACGTAGGTGATTTTTATTCTTATATTTTCCAGGTTCAGATGATTGCTCCAGAGTTTTGACACAGAGTTCTGGAGTCCCAGTTCATTCTTGTCTAAGCACTTGAGAACTTCACATGTATGTTTCCTTTGAGACAGAGAATTGGCTTTGTGATCATTCTTGCGGCCTTCCCTCTACATGGAGTTGGGATGGCCCACTATCTGGGCAAGACAATCAAAAAGGTGTTAATCTCACCACTTGGCAGTGAGTATCAAGCTCTCTTGTCAAGAAAGCCAATACAGGGTGGGGCAAAAGGAGGTTTCCGGTTGTAAGAGAAACACAGATTTTATTCTTGTGCTAATTTTTATTCATTATTGTATTATTTCCCTACGAACAACTGGAAACCTCCTTTGTTCCACCCTGTGTTTGTGCAACTTCCTGACTCTATTTGAGACCATTGTCATTTGAAGGGCAGGACAGCCTCCATTCCTTCAGTTCTCCAGGCTCTGTTGTTGCATCTGGCTGGCAATTTATTTGGACCATTGTAGCAGCTACACCTTCAGTGGAAATGACTTCAAGGTCTCTCACTTTTGTTCAACCCCCATCAAGACTTGAATTCAACCATTGTGAGTGGGGGTGAAGGATGGGAGGTGGCACCAACATTTCTTGTGCACTTTATTTTGTAAATATAGACCTTGTTAGGTACTGTGCCAGGTCTTTTACCGGTGTCATATCATTTAATCCTCATAACGACCTTAGAGGTGGGTAACATCTCTATAAATGAGGAATCAGAGGCTCCTTGTGCTTGAATAGCGTGGCCAATATCCGAGTTCCTAATTTGAACCCAGGTCTGTCTATTGCAAAACTCATACAACTCCTGTGCCTCATAACTTGCCTCATGCAGCACCGTTTGTTGTTATTTAATGTTTTCTTAATATTTGTGGAAATATCAATCAACTCTACATTTTTATGCAATAAATTTCTTTTAAATTCAGTGTTGGAAATGGCCCAGCTTTCTGTGAGCTGACAGTACTCCCTTTGATTGCATTGAGGTTATTTCACTTCTCACAATTTCCTTTTGCCTGACAGGCGAGCCAGGTTGAGTGCAATAATTCACTGCAAATTATTATAACAGTAATTCTCCTCTCTGATTTCTGGTACTGTTATCTCCCCATTCTATCTGGAATTTCTTAACACTCTCTTTTCTTTTAATTTAACTGCCTCTTAATAAGCTTCTGAATGACTAATGTAAGATATACATTGTAAAATCATCCTGACACTTTTAAATAAGTTCATCAGCTTTTCCCCCATTCTTGGACATCAGCTGAACAAAGTGTAGCAGTAGGGAGATATGGCCCAATTTAAGCAATAGCTTTATGTCTTGTTCTTCTACATACATGCATGTCTACAAGCACATGTGTGTGCATGCACACACAAATGTTAGCAGGCAATGCCCTTGACTCTCATACCCACGACCTGTGTCTGTCTGTCTTGTGTGACATTAGTCTCACTGACCTATTCTCTAATCACCTGATCTGACTAACCACACAGTGGACCTAGAGGTCACCCATCCAAGGACACTTTCCCAATCACTTTTCTCACTCTCCCATTTGAAAGCTGCTGCAAAAAGGTATTTTATGAGTGTTTGAAGACTTCACAATAGATCTGTGACCTTGTAATTTAGTTTTGAACATCCTCGTGGATGATCTTTATGAAGTCTTTCAGGCGATAAATTCCTCTTCTAACATGAGGGCTGGGACTGAAGTGGGGCCTGGGAAACTTTTTTCCTAGACAGGGGCATGTCCATGGAGGAATCATGATGGTTCTTTATCGTGTGGTCCTTCAGCCTCTGCTTTGAGGTAGACATTTAATTTTCTCAGCTTCTCTCTCCTCCTTGGGTTTCACAGCCAGTCAACGCATGGAGGAGTGTGTGTGTGTGTGTGTGTGTGTGTGTGTGTGTGTGTGTGTGTGTCTTGAAGCACAAAGAGGCAGCTGGTTCTGAAGGCTGGCATAGAGTGGGCGCTTCCTGCTGAACAGATGTCCCTGACGGGGTAAAGTCTGCTGCCCGATAAACCTATGTTTCTGGCACCTGCACCCATTGCCAAAGGTCTTCCACCCTCTCAATAGGCAGCCTGCACCTCACATAGACAGGCAACACGGGCCACTTAGAAACCATGAACAAATACAAAGGCATTTGTTTGGCTTGGATGCTGGTGACAGTTCAAATTGATGTTTGTTTGTTTGTTTGTTTTGTCCTAAGATTTGGCACCTTTGCTAGGAAATCAGTTGGTTCATCAGCTCTATCTAACTCTGTATAGATATCAACCTTATAAGGTTCTTTGGGATATTTCAAAGTTGACTCAAAAAAACCTATTTTTGCTCACAAGAAACTAACAACCCAACCCATTTTTGCAGTGCCAGTATTTACAGGAGATGAGAATTCTAAAAAATTAGAAATACATATGATAATTATATTATAATTTTAAACATTTAAAAATGGCTCACTATTAAATAGATTTAGATGTGAAGTTGGAAAAATGAAAAAAGTTGGAGACATACACTGTACTGTAGAACAGAAATATACCATATGGCCGAAACCGGTTTGGCTCAGTGGATAGAGCATCGGCCTGCCGACTGAAAGGTCCCAGGTTCGATTCCGGTCAAGGGCATGTACATTGGTTGTGGGCACATCCCCGGTGGGGGCTGTGCAAGAGGCAGCTGGTCGATGATTCTCTCTCATCAATGTTTCTAGCTCTCTATCCCTCTCCCTTCCTCTCTGTAAAAAATCAATAAAATAAAAAAAAGAAAAAAGAAATATACCATATGGAGCACAGGCCTTGGAGGCATGGTGGAGAATGAGTTGTTGCGGGTGGATGTGTCAGTTTGTATTTCAGGTCCTCAAAGATGGGTTTTGTTGTCCAGGAAGTATTTTTAAAAATAGACCTTTAACCAAAAGAGGCCTCACTGGCTCTCTCTTTTTTTTTTTTTTTTTACCCCCTTCCTTTCTCACTATAATTTTAAGAGGCCCTGAACAGTAGCTATTCCTGTAATTAACGACAATATAGGGGTTATTCAGGGGAAAGAATACATTGCCTTTGTGAATAAGAAAAAAATACCCAAAACAGAATCTAGACATAAGCATATCTATGAAATGAGCAGAGGTCATCTGGCATCATTTAGACTTCCCTCCGGGTTGGCCTTGTTTGGGATACAGGCTAGAAAACATCTCTGGAGAGCGTTTTCATGGCCCCGTCAGTCCTGGCAAGGTGGGTTTTGTTTGTTGGGCGAAGACCCAAATCATCTCAGACTGGCTCTTGCTCCATCTGGAGTGGGACCAGGGATTTTGCTGCAATGGACTCGTTGGTGAGCAAGCATTTGCTATTCCTGCTGATATTGTTTTGCAAACCAGTTAAGAATGATGACTAAACAAGTTCTAATAATTATTAGTTACTCTTCCTGGATTTGCATAAAGCTATGAAACTTGGGTTGAATTTGCTTATTTTGTAGATGTCCTTGCACTATCTGGGACCCCAGAGTTCCTTGATTCACAGTTGCTGGACCTGTGAAACTTAGTGGTTGAGGGAGAGGGAAAATGGTCATAGCAATTTCCAATGAGGCTGTCAAGTACTCCCTTTATACACCCGCCATAGGTCAAGGAATGCTGTACATTTAATCGTCACACTTGAATATTTTTAAAATGTTTGTTCTTTTTATGACCAAGATGGGTTAGATAATAATGAGTACCTATGCAGATGACAAAACTAAGGCATAAGGAAATGGGGGTGCTTACTCAAGACCATAAAATAAAATTAGAGGTGGAGCAGCAAAAGAATTGGGGTCCTTTCTACCCCACATCGTGATTGTTGTCTGCCTTCGCATCTGGCTTCCTCTGTCTGGAAGCACATGCCGCTGCTTATGACACTGATGAGATATAGGAAATGGGGCTTGACTCGCAGTGATTCAGCATCATCATGGGATTCCTATGTTCCAGTTCCTCTTCCTCGGGATTTAATAATTTACCCCATTTTCTACACTGGAGAAGACATGCTGAGAAGTGGGAAATATGCTTCCAGCATCAATATTGCCCTAAAAGAGAAAACTCAGGGCTATTGCATCCAGCCAATTAAAAACATGTTATGCTTTTAATTAATTAAAATTAATTAATTTTTTATTTTTTGAGATCACTTTGGTCCATCATTTTCTTTTACTTAGGGGCAAAGACACTGAGAGAGATGAAAATTCTGGTCAAGGTCACAGTGTAAATTAGTGTACGTTTGGGACCATGACTCAGGCTTTCTCATTTTCTGTCCCATTCCCTCTTTACTCTGTTGCATCTTTTACTATGTGTGTTGGGATTCAAACTGCTTGCTATTTAATGATGTTTCCTGTTGTCTTGTAAGATTTTGTGAGACTCCCACTCCAAAATTCTTTCATTTCCCATATCTAAAGCTTTTATATCTATAACCAATGGTTATATTACACAACAGGAAGACAATTAGACTTCTAGAGGCTATCCATCTATCCTCTGATTTGTAGTTGATCACTTAAGAGATTTGAAAATAGAGGTCCTGGGTCCCTATGTCTCCCTTTCTTGTTTCTCCTAAATTACGGTTCTGACTACCTGTCAGCTGGGACCTCCGGTACTTTGTGTTTGAGCCCATCCCCCCAGTCTAGCTCAGATTTGATTCTTTGCATATCCTAGATTGCTTTGCATAATCCAGAATATCCTTAAATCAGCCAACTCATGTGTGAGCCTGGAAAACAGCCATTATCTGTTGGGTTAAACATTCATATTGAATGATCAGGAATGATCATGCTGTTGTTCCAGTAGAATAAGGTCACAACTGTTCTTTGTCTCAAACATGGCTGAGACATATTCACAATATCGCTTTATAATATCTCAGAGTAAAACCACTTGAGTATTAACCCCTTCATGTTGGCATGTATGATTGACACAGAAAGCATAATTATTACAATAGATAAGAAAAATACCTATAAGAAATGTTCCCAGAGCAACTAGCATAAACTAATCAGAGTTTGTTATAGATAACATATTAAATAGTTGCTGATTGTATGGTGTGAGGATTAGAGACCAAAACTTTATTTCATTACATATAAAATGGCAGTGTAGAATGAAAAACAATGAGACTTCAACTGATTATAATTGATATTCGTACAGTATCTTTCTCCCAAGATCTGTCAAGTGCTGGCAAGCCAACATTATTTGTCATCTCTGTGTGGCAATGCACAATAGGGTTCAGCATATGTTTGCTTATAAAAGAGCCACACTTACTAATATTGGTGCCATAATATTTAGAACTATGTTATTTCCACAGCTGTAATGCAATCATTTATTCTCTTCTGCTATCCAGCCATTGAAACTTAGCTCCCCCCAATGACTGCAGGCACACCTGACTTAAGGGTGCTGGACTTAATCCTTGTACCCACTTCCTGTACCCCTGCTCTGGCCTCCCAAGACTGGATGCAAAATGAATCACATCAAAGGAATTGAGATTTTCCCGACTTGCAATGATACCTTCTTGCCCCTCAACAAAGTCTTCCCCCGTTGTTTGGGTGTTCCCAGGGGAGTCTCATGTGTGATGGTGAAATGGTTTGCTTCTGGGAGAGGGTCCTTTCTGAGCCCTTCCTTTAGGCCTAGGTGTGGTTTTTCTCTTGAGGCAATTTTAGAAGTTCCAGATCTCTGCCCTGCTGTCTTGCACTGCTCCTGACAAGGGGCAGAAGAAGGACTTAATTTACATCCTGGAAGAGTGAGGTGGAGGCAGCTGGATGGGCCCACCCTGTCCTAGTTCCCAAATGCCACTGGGAATACGTGCTTTGAATTACACATCTCATTTGCATTTCGCTGTGTACTTTTCTTAATCTCCTCCAGAATCCTTGGCTGATCAAGAGCTGGTTGTTTCTTTAGCAGGGATTTCCTGATACACAATTTAAAGGTTCCTCTTTTTTTTAAAAAAACGCCACCAAATAAATAAATAAATACATGAATGAATAAAATAATTGCACAAATAAATAAAGGAATATCTAGTAGCTTAATCCCAGTATATCCAAGAATGTTTTCTTCCACACAGCTGTTTAAGGCACACATTCAATAAATTTTAAGTAGTCTGACTCTTATAATCCTTTGATTTAATTAGTATTGATATAAATAACACAAGTTTAGAGTTTGTCTTGAAACAGATGTCTTTCTTCCTATCTAGTTTTCTTTCTTTTCTCCTGTTCTTTTCTCTTTCTGTTAAATATATTTTTATTGCTTTCAGAGAAAAAGGGAGAGGGAGAGATAGATAGAAACAAACATTGATTGGCTGCCTCCTATACACCCCCTATTGGAGATCAAGTCCACAACCTTGGAATGTGCCCTGATTGGAATCGAACCCAAGACCCTTTATTCCACAGGTCGATGCTCTATCTACCCTGTTTCCCCGAAAATAAGACAGTGTCTTATATTAATTTTTGCTCCCAAAGATGTGCTAGGTCTTATTTTCAGGGGGTGTCTTATTTTTCCACGAAGAAGAATACGGTACACATTTATTGTTAAATGAAAATAAAGGAAATTTATTACCTGTACGTATATGGTATGGTAGTACGGTAGTTGTCAACACAAACCAGGCAAACTGTGAATCCTACAGTATCAAGAATTTACTCATTTATTCAATGACAATCATGTCATCATCTTCTGGAACATCATCATAACAATCCAATTCCTAAATTTCCTGGTGAATTTCTTGTGACTCCATTTCTTTCAGAATCAGTGGACCAAATCTCTCATGTTTAGCCTAGGGGGGGGACCTTATTTTCGGAGGGGGGGGATGCCTTATGTTTCACTCAGAAGGAAACATGTAAGTAGGTCTTATTTTCAGAGGATGTCTTATTTTCGGGGAAACACGGTAATGAGCCAAACTGGCTAGAGCTCTCTTGTTTTTTCTTTTTTTCTTCCTATCCAGCTTTCTCTTTCCTCTCCTCTCCTCGCCTCGCCTCGCCTCGCCTCGCCTCGCCTCGCCTCGCCTCGCCTCTCCTCTCCTCTCCTCTCCTCCCCTCCCCTCCCCTCCCCTCCCCTCCCCTCCCCTCCCCTCCCCTCCCCTCCCCTCCCCTCCCCTCCCCTCCCCTCCCTTCCCCTCCTCTCCCCTCCTCTCCTCTCTTTCTCTATTGAAATTATAGGGGTTTACAGAGATCCACTTATAGAGGACAGATCAGGGTTTGGTTGGGATCATAACCTACTTATGTCAATTCTTAGGATTGGGATAGGTGCCCTGGGTAGCATCTGTAGGTATGCAGGGCAGGAATAGGCATGGACTGATAGACAGTTGGAGGGAGGAAAAGGGAGCCTTGGGAATTTTGAGTTGAGGTAAAGACAGGGGACTGACCCATGTAATAACAGCAATACTTTACATTAGTGATCACTTCACCCAGCGTAGGAAGTACTTTTACAGGAATCTGCTTCTTGCTGGGCCCTTCAGACAGCCTGGCTGTGAATAGAGTTGCCCAGGGGAGTTCTCCTTGTTAGTCTAAGGGAATGTGCAGGGGAGGGCTGGGAGTTTATTTTATTTTGTAAAGTGAAGTTCAAACGTCTTTTTTTCTTGGAAATAAAGGTTTCTGAGAAATTGTTTCTTTGGAGTCAGTCATAAATTTAATGTATCCAATTACATAAACAGCCCTGCTGCTTTACAAATTCAACCTAAGGCCCTTTCCTGTGTTAGGAGGAGGAGCATAGGAGAGCGCGTTCCTCCCCTGTGAGGGTGTGGTATTAGTTCTTTATCTCAGGATCGGTCTTGTACTGGAGGACCAGCTTGCCCTCAGCCCTCAGCCCTGTCCCTGGACTGCTCAGTCTTCCCTCGGAAGAGGAATGATGACTTGCAGTGTCTTAGCAGCAGCCTCTCAGTATTCTTTTCTTTACACGATGACTTTTGATCATCATTTCCCTCCATTTCTCCTCTGGTGTTTCAAAGTAAGGGTCATCCTTTTCTGAGGGGAACTGAGGAATGGGCCTGGGGTAAGAAGTAGAATAAACAGCTGCTCTGATTCTTGTTACTTTTCTGGACTTCCTGTCTGAAGCTTCCCTATTGCACTTTGTTGATTTTCTAGACTTTCTCAGAGACACGGAGTTTGCATTCCCTCATGACAAGACCTGTTTATGTCAACATTTAATTTAACAGTCAATGTTTTTATAAACTGAGGTTACAGAGACTTCACAAACTGAATTAACTTTTCAAAGATCATTGCACCAAAGGTCACTTCCTTGGGAATTATTTTCCAGAACTCTCCATCTAGAGTGGGGAATCCCTAAATGTTCTAGTCAGGACCAGCTACATAATTTGTGGGACCCAGTGCAAAAGGGAAACGTGGGCCCCTTGGCTCAAAAATTAAGGATTTTAAGATGGTGACACCAGAGTATTAAATCAAGTAGATCTGGTTTAGAACAATGACATGCCCCAGGATGAAATGGTAAGTGGGATAGGGAAGATCAAAGATGCTGAAGGCTGCCTAGAAGGAACAAGCAAAGAATAAGACAGAAAAAAGAAAGAAAGAAAGAAAGAAAGAAAGAAAGAAAGAAAAAATAAAGAGGTGAGGGAAGATAGTGAAAAGAGAAGGAGAAGGAGGAGAAACTGGGAGCTGGTATGGGAGAGAAGGAGAAAGTGCTAGGTTATCTGGATGCAGTTTGCCCCCATGTTGCCTCAATGTTGGTGCCCTTGCTTTTTCTTTCCCTAAGATCCTACCATTTCCCAGCCCAATCCTTGCAGAGTCAGCGCACAGTTTCTCTCCCCAGGAGACTGTCCTGCATTCTCAGGCTTGCGTGAGGGGGAGCAGGATGCTTTCAAGGCATTGCAGATAATTTAATCGTTGCACTTTGACCTTTGTTTGCACCAGTTCTTAGCTGGACCTCTCCTCCACTCTATCTCCCTCATCCTGTGTTGCTTCCCAAGTGCTGGAAGGCTCATTGCGTATCCAGGCTGGAAGGATGGTTCTGGAAAACGCTCTGCAGGGAGGTCACTCCCTTTTCTACCATAGCAACCAGGACTTGGTTATGGTCCTTATCCATCGACTGCCAATCTCAACAGGCCAGGCCATGTGTCTGCGTTTTTCATTGCTCTCTCTCTCCAGTGCCCACATTGTGCTGGGTATGTATTAGGCATTCAATTAAATATCTGTTTAACTCATGATTGAGCACTCTAGGTTATTATTGTTGGCTTACTCATCTATTTACATTCTCAGCTTTGAGTTTTGTTCTGTAGCAGTAACTATATCTTACTTATCTCTGAATTCCCAGGGAATGAATGAATGGCTGGTTGATTAATTGATTGATAAGGGTCAGCAGAATGTGGGAGGGGAAATAGGCCAATTGTATGGAAGAGGTGCATTTGCCAATTGTGAGTGAAAGCCTTACCTAAGAAATACTGCAAGGGGGAAGGGATTTCTAGAATGAACAGTGATTCTCAACCTCGGCCACACACTGGGATCACCCAGGGAGCTCTGAAGAATCCCAGTGCCCAGGCCACATCCAAGAACCTCAAGCATCGTTATCTTTATAGGAAGAAAGGATTGGTACTACATGGATATTTTGGTAGCGTCAGTGCATGTCTTTGTCATATTTAAGAAAAAAGTATAGGCAGTGAATTACTGGGTTTTTTGGAGGATGCACAAGAAGAAATTCATCCAGTTCTTCCAAGAGAGTCAGAAAAGCTCCCTGGAATCGGGGGTAAGTTGAACTGTGCCCTTGACTTCCATTCAGGGTTTGTCAGGCCGCTGCAGTGAGGAAGACTTGAGAGCAGAAGGCCAAGGTGTAGGTACATGGGGATGTAAAACCACTTCGGAGTTTCTGGAGGCAGAGGCTCCCTCGTGGTGGGTCAGAGGGTTGGGAACCTGAGTGGTAAAAAAAGATAAGGTGTGAGATTAGCAGGGGCCTTATCACCAAGGGTGTTCCATGCTTTCTGATGCTTGGGGAGATTTAAAAAACACACAACAGATTTATTGAGGTGTAATTCTCATAATTTACTAATGTGTACAATTCAATAATTTTTAGCAAATTTACAGTGTTGTGCAACAATCACCCCAACAATCTTAGAAAATTCCCTTCACCCGCCCGAGAAGACTTTCATGCCCCTTTACAGTTGAGTGCCACTCTGCTGACATTACTTTGCCATGTCATTTAAGGGCTGTAAGAGTCACGTGAGATTTGAGAGCGCTAAGCCCTGAGTCTGCATGTCCTTCTCTTCCTGTCTCCCCATTATCCATCCTATATTTATTGAACCCTTACTATGTCCTGATGCATCCCAAGTGGCCTCCTCTAGTCCCAGAGCAGCTGTACTTACACACAATGCTGTCACCTCCAGTGAGTGTTAGTGTAGTTTTAGTGACAACACACTCCACGTTCCTTTTCATTCACAGGAAACCACATTTCTGGAAATGATTCCCTGTTAGAACAAAAAGAGAATGTTGGCCTGGCCATCCTCAAAAAGACAATCAGATCTTGACAAAAGACTTTTCATTGTTCAGTGTATTGTTTTGCTGTCAAATTTTTTTTTTTAAATACCCCTTTTAATGAAAAGAATAGTGAAGAGATCTGCTTTTCATATTTGAGAATATATCTATCTTAATAAAAACCATGTAGGACATTGGTATGTGGGAAAAGACACTGGCATTGATGTTTAATGAAAATAGTAAGCCCGGAAGACTACTGCTTCATTGGAATTTTAAAAAAATCGTAGATCTCTTTTACTATATGATTCTGGCAGAAAAAAAAATATTGTTCTCACCAAGTAGGACTTCAGTTCAGCTAACAACAGTGGAAGTTATTACTATTCAGCCTTCATAAACCATAATGACCAACCCTGACGTATTTTAAAGAACATCTGCCCTGTGTTACCTCATTGGCGAGTTCATAAAGACCGTGTCCATTTTGGCTCTTGCTTGTAATAATAATGCGTGCATAGTGGTGAAGGGACACACTCTGGAGCTGGAATGCCTGAGTTTGAATCCTGGCTTCTCCCGCCTCCCAGCTGTGTGAGCTGGTGTGGAAACGATGAGGAGGAGCCATTCATTAATGGCAGAGAGAGCTATGTTTTGGGATGTCCAGGTGGACTCATTAACTCATTCATCCATTCACTTCTTTCCCTGCCCCCTGGTTAGGTATTCATTTTTGCCTACTATATACTAGGCCAGTAGTCGGCAAACTGCAGCTCGCGAGACACATGTGGCTCTTTGGCCCTTGAGTGTGGCTCTTCCACAAAATACCACGGCCTGGGCGAGTCTATTTTGAAGAAGTGGCGTTAGAAGAAGTTTAAGTTTAAAAAATTTGGCTCTCAAAGGAAATCGTGATCGTTGTACTGTTGATATTTGATTTTGTTTACTAAAGGGTTTGCCGACCACTGTACTAGGCAATAGCCTGAGAGCTAACCAGGGGTTGCTAACTGTGAGGATGAATGTCAGTACAGAGACATCCCCACAAAAAGGGTGAGTAGCGTGTGCATGGAGGAGGCCCAGAGGATAAGGAGGTGTGGCTGAGGCCGCCTCTTTCTTCACGGACCCACTTGACTCCACATGTTCCTAAGGCACGTCTCTCTCACAGGAAGCACTTTGATAAGCCGTTACTTACCCGCAGTGGGATGCCCTAGCCTGAGGAGCAAGCCCCAGCAGGCGTGTGGCTGTGCGGTGCTGCGTACAGGGTGGGAAACGGGCAAAAGTCCTGTATCCAGCTGACACTGCAGCTGGGAATAGATTGGCAGAGCATAATTATTGGAAGTGGCAAGCCGCCAGGCTCTCCGAGGCCGTGCTCTGTGCCTGCCGTGCCAGCTTGAGGTTTGCTGATGACCAGAATTGTCAAGACCACTGTTTTATTGCTTTGTTGCAAAATGGGAAATTTGCAATGATTCACACTAATAATGTGGGGCCACGGGTAAAATGGCTTCAAATCATCAAAAAGTGATTACAGTCATGTGAAATACGGTGGCGCATTACTTTGAACGTTACATCTAATGCGCCTGAGCGTCACACAGCAAAACTGTGCACCAAAACAAAAGCTATAAAAAGACCCGCAGAAACAGCAGAAAGGGAACACGGAAGCAAACCAATTGGCGTCTTTGAAAACATACAGTACGCCTCTTTTGGATATTACATCCAACATCCCTTGAGCTTGGAGGGTACAAATAAATGCCCATGTAGTTACTCTTTAACTGAGTAATTACACGCTTATTCATGCCCCGGGGATTGGTTGGCAATTACACTTGAGATTGCTAGGGGATAAAATGAGAGCCGCTAACGTGGCTCCCGTCAGGTCCTCCCCCAACGTGGTTGAAAATGCTGGTTTGTAAAATGGTTCTGGTGGGTTTTTGATAATGGTAGTTCCCAGAGTTTGAGTTTGTGATAAACACTTTTCAGAAGGACCTAGTTTTCTTCAAGATTCTATGATGAGCCTTGGTCTTCCTTTTTCTCAGAGTAAAGCCAGGTCGACGTTTCTCAGAAAGCAAGGTGGGTTGTAGTGGATGCTCCATGCAGGATTGGGTTTGGACCGACCTGTAGAACTGGGCTGGGGCCCAGCTCCTCATTTTATTGAAGCTTCAGCTTGATTAAATAACTCGCTCAAGATCGCACGGCCCGTCAGCAGCAGCGTGGTTGAACCCTAGCCTTCTGTTCCCAAGCCTGTCTGCTCAGCAGTGATTCATGCCCTTTCGAGCTCCCATCTTTCCAGGGTGAAAAATGGGAAAAACCGGCCTTCCTCCCAGTGGAGGTGGCGGCTTTACCAAGTCTTTCCCCATTCTTTCACGGATTCTCACCACGGCCTCAGTGTAGGCCTAGTGATGTGTCCCGGCAAATGAGTAAGTAGAAATTTAATGCAGGGAGTAGAATAGATAGTTTTACAAACTGTTTATTCAACAATGCAATGTTCATTTCTTAGGAAAAGTAAAACTGCAACAAATTCTTAATCCAAAAAAGGTTTGTGTCCCAAACAATTGAATAAGACTCAAGAAAGAAGGCAGCCTGAGCTGTGTTCCTTTCCTATCTTAGCAACACGTTTCAGCTGCGAGAAGCAATCTCATAGATCTTCCTTTCTTCTTTCATGTTGTCTCCTTCCTCCTTCCTTTCAAGATTTTTTCAGTAAGATTACTGTTGATTGTTTTGACTGAGGAGCTACGGTATTAGCGTTCAGTGGATAATCCGAGCGCCCCACAATAATGTTATTCTGGTTTTATGTTTAACAAATCTCAGTGTTTATATTGAGCATATAACAAGTAAACAAACAAGCACATATATGCTGAGCAATATGACCTAGTCATTCAGCATGACATTTGGTCTTAAACAAAAAGTGGTATTCACACTCTTCTTTCTTTTTTAAAACAAGTTTGCTGGTGATATTAAGTAAGGTAATAATCTGTAAAACGCTTAGTAGGGCATCTGGCAGGTGGTTATTGATCAATAGACTTAGGCAGCTATTTTATTTTGATTATTACCCTTGTTAAAAAACGTTTATCTCTATGGTGAGCATCTGGCTTCTTTTTCTTATTTGTATTTTTTCCATGTTTCTGAAGCATTGCTTTTGTAGTGAGAAGTTAACAAATTTGCTTTTAATCAGAAGAAAAAGGATAAACCCTAAGACACCTTAAGCAGATAGCCTGAAAGGCCTAAACTTACTATGGGAATTGATCTGCTGAGTCAACCGATCTTCTCAGAAGCCCTGGGTGTGCCCATGTTCAACCCATGATCTGTCTTGGTCCTGATTATTCCTGCTGACCCCCCATCAAGCCAGCTTCTGAGCCGGTGTGTGGGTTTTGACTGGAGTAAAGGTGGAGGGAACTTAGATGTCAAACTCAGATTTGGGGGAGCTCAGTCATCTGGCCAAGACCAATCTTGAGGAGACACACTGGGCATCTGGAACCCCCATTTTAGCTTTCTGACCTCCTATGCCCATTTCATTCCTGTCAGCCATCTTCCCCATTGGGCCCATTGACAATATCTCTTCTGTCTTCTGCTGAAGCCTTCCCCACATTCTCTGACCAGTGAATTTTTTTTGGTAATCCTCACCCAAGGATATTATTTTTCTGTTGATTTTTAGAGAGAGTGAAAGGGAGAGGTAGAGAGAGAAACATGGATGTGAAAGTGACACATCAATCGTTGCTTCCTGTACACACCCTGACCAGGGCCAGGTATTGAGCCTGAAACTGAGGTTGTGCCCTTGACAGGAATCGAAGCGCAGCTTTTCAGTCTCGGGCTGACTCTCTAACTAATGAACACCTGGTTAGGGCTCTGACCAGCGAATTTTAAGGTCTATTGCTTTAGTTCTAATTCGGTGCCTCCCCCATCTCTCTCTGACCCCATCCAGCCCAGCCGGAGCCCCTCTCTAGCCCTTTCGGAAAAGCTGATGAGGCAGAAGTCACTTCTCTTTGAGTAGAAAATGTGTCCCTTAGGCCTTCCCATTGCAGGATTTATTATTATTTTTAACAGGACTGTCTCAAACTAGAAAGCTTTGGTTTTCAACTGTTACAAATAGCCCCAAAGGACTCACTCTCCTGTGCAGACTCTCTGGGTCATTGGCAACGGCCATTGGAGATGAACGTGCTCTGAAGATGCTTGCACTTAGGTGCTCCCACAGCAAAGAGATTTGAGGAGTAGTAACAGTTTTTTTGAAATATGATCTGGGCTCCTCTAGGTAGAATTGGTTTACCTTTAGTCAAAGGCCCATGAGATTGGCAGGAACAAAGTGTTTCTTTATTTTGTGTTATTTTGATGAAATAGTGCTGGGAGGTTTTTGAACATTTGGAAGCTAGAGTTTGATTTCTAATTTGAAACTCTGGGCATCGCAGACAGACTTTTACCAGGGCTGCCAGCTATGTTTCTGAGACCTGAAATGTGAACTGTCTATGGGTTAGACCAGCAGTCGCCAACTGATGGTCCATGGACCACTGTGGTCCGAGGTCCAAAAGGTTGGCCACCACTGGATTAGACAATCTAGAGAAGGACTTGTTTGTGTAAATACCCACTTTCTTCTCGTCACATATTCATTAACTCCTTTTATTGATAAAGTTGAAAAGAGAGACAATGGTTCCTGGAGATAATTTCATTGGTGTTGGTTTTTGCCTGAGTTCGGGTGAACTGATATACATGTTTAATATATTCATGTATATATGTTCGTGTACATGCATAATATGCAATACACATGTACATGGAGCATGTCTATATGTGGGGAAAATTCCAGCAGATCCCAGCATGATCCAGTATGGAACTATAAATGGGCAACTGGGAGGGCAAATTTCTGTTTAATTGACTAATCTCTCTATGATTTTATACCACACAAGTCCCTTGTCCCAGTGTTTTTGTCTGTCAAATGGGATTATTTGCTTCTTTTTTTCTCTCAGAAGAATGGAGTGGGTACAAATGAGAGCATGTATCCCATATACTCAGATCACATATAAACAAATATGAAATATGTGTTTAGAGCCTCTTCATTCCTTTTAAAGAGAAGCTATATATCTTATATAGTTTACCAAATATGTACAGAGTAACTTTATTCATATAATCTAAATTCAGTTATATATGCAAGTGTGCATTTACTGTGAATAATATGTAACACATATGAAGCATGTATTGGCTGCAGATAAAAGTGACTTAATGGTAGTGAAGAATTTTAGATACATTTGTTTCCTATTGGAAGGATTTTCTTTTTTCTCCATATGCTGATAGTGTAAACTCAGCTAGATTCATTGCAGATCATTCATTTTTGAAGTTAATTAATTCATTGCTTCTCTAGGCAAAGCAGTTTATGCTTATGGCATAGAAAGTGACACTTTCTTTTCTCTTTCTTAAGAGAGTGGCAGACAGAGAGTGTCAATTTGTTAGACAAAAATGAGAAAGGAGATGATAAAATTGAACACCCTGAGCTTGTTGCTGGGAAATGCGTGAACAGGAGGAGCTCAGGAGAGTAGACATTGTGTGGTTGACAAGGATCCAGGGGAGAAAAGAAAGAAATGATCCAGAACCCGCAGCATTTTTCGACATTTTGACTGCTACACCTGATAAGATTTGGGGAAAACTATGTTATAGTCAAACCTCGGTTCTCAACTGTCTTCCATCTTGGATAATTCCGTTCTCTAAGCAAGTGGTTCAGGGAAAAAAGTTGTTGAACAAGCTTTGGTTTTCAACCTAAGAACCCTTTCATGCTGATACAACAGCATGACAAAAAGCTTCTCTCTGGCAAAACAAAGGTGAGAACGTGCCAGAAGGAGTCAGTTTACCCCCAACACCCCAAGAAATAGTGCTGAGAATATTTTTGTTTTTGTTGCTGGTGAAATGGACAATTAGCATAATTGAAAAATGAAAAGAGGCCATCAAGAGTGCTAATATTGCTAATGGTGTGAAAGTAACAGTGATCACAGGCGAGTGAAGAGGTAGAAAAACTGACATATGAATACTGGGAATGACAAAATAGATACGTTGGGGCGAATGTTTCGATTAT
The DNA here is from genome assembly GCF_964339955.1 of Pipistrellus hanaki. Taxonomy (NCBI): domain Eukaryota; kingdom Metazoa; phylum Chordata; class Mammalia; order Chiroptera; family Vespertilionidae; genus Pipistrellus; species Pipistrellus hanaki. Next base: position 9,492,754 of record NC_140512.1, on the reverse strand, counting down.
GAACGGGAACTTCGCACAAGGATTAGCCATAGAGTTTCAGTAAATAATCAGGACTCTCTGTTGCACTTTTAAAAATAAACATCAGTTAATAGACAGTTCCTTAGGAATATTTTAACCACTTATGTCAGATGTACCGACCTCTATGCCTGAGGCATCTGTTTTCAAAAGCTAAGGCCTGTTTAGATATGACTGTGATTTCTAAAGGAAGCAATTACAGGTGTTGGCTGGGGGCTTACTCGGGTAGATGGATGAGACCTGGACAAACGCGTGACCCCGGATTGGGGAAACTGAGGCCAAGCCTTTCCTGTCTGGGTCACTTGGCTTGGCTCTAGGGTGAATGCAAGGTAATTTGCCCCGCAGCTGTTTGGATAAGACAAGATTGTACAGCGGTAACTCTAAGACAGCTTGTAAATCAGAAAAGGCATGTCATCGAGTCGCTGCAGTACGTTCAAGGTTTAGAACCCCTCAGTGAGCGGCACATTGGCGTATCCCTCATTCCATGAGGGCCAAACTGGGGATCAGCGACTGCACACTGTGCTTTTAATGAAACCCCGTGGCTTTTCAGAGTCATTTAGCATTTGGATGGCAATTTGTTAAAAAAACAAAACAAAACAAACAAAAAAAACAACAACCATAAAGCACATCAGGTCTCGGGCACTGTTCAGTGTTGTTGTTTTTTTTAAAATTACCTTCATTGTTGAAAATATTACAGATGTCCCCATTTCCCCCCATGGATCCCCTCCTCCTAGCACCCGTCCCCCAGGCCTTCTGGGCCAGCCTGCATATAAACGTGGGTCCCCCAAAGGAAGAGCAGCTGCTGGATGTAGAAAAACTGACATATGAATACTGGGAATGACAAAATAGATACGTTGGGGCGAATGTTTCGATTATGAAAGGGAACTTCACACAAGGATTAGCCATAGAGTTTCAGTAAATAATCAGGACTCTCTATTGCACTTTTAAAAATAAACATCAGTTAATAGACAGTTCCTTAGGAATATTTTAAGGAATATTAAAATATTGAGGGAATGGGAAGGCGCTTCACACAGACCAGGTGCCTGCTGCGCTATCGATTTGTGTCCCAGCGCTGCCTGGCAGGGGTTGATCAGCGCCGGTCACAGGCCCGCAGGCAACCAGCGCGTCCCTTCTGCTCGTTAGGTTGGAATCCAAAGCTGATTGCGTGGGAGGGATGGGACATGCCCGGCAGCTCATAGGAAATGTCTACCCCGCTTTGCTGCAACGAAAACGAGTCCCTTTACTTGTTTGGGGGAGACCCTGTATTGCCTTCCTCTGATGAAAGAACCCAAAACAAATCGTGCTCGCCAAGATGATAGAAACTGTCACACTCAGACTTTACGACTCAGGTTTCTACCGGCTTAACACTAGGCTCCATAGCAACGGGCCTGCTTTGTAACAGCAAGCGGTTCGCCTTCGGAAGCCAGGACATCACACTTGCTCCCGAGATGCCTTTGGTGCAAACGTTGGACGTGGGTGGCCCTCAGCGTGGCCAGATGCCACTCCTGATCTCCCGGAGGTTTCTAACTTTTCCGTGTCTAAGCTTCTTGCAAGAATACGGTGGGGCACAGACAGAGAGAGCCAACATAAACTGTTTTCCATTTTTTATAGGCAGAGTGCCACGTCGATGCTCTATAACACCAGCTAACTTCTTTCTTATCACTCAGGAGGGTATCACTGACCATTACTAAGTCAGTTCTGGCTGCTACTCATCCTGAACAGGTGGTTCTCATTGCTGGCTCCTCCTTAGAATCACCTGGTGCCCTGGGACGGCTGGTCCACCTCCCTGTCCCCACCCCTAGAGATTCCAATGTAACTTGTCTGGTTTAAAGTCCTCCAAATGATGCTAACGTATAAGCCAAAATGCCGGAATCATGCGTCATGGCTCAGGTGAGAAGCAGCTCAGTCCCAAATCAGAGCACCTGCCCCTGGCATTATTGACCTGGGCTCACAGTTAAAATCTCGGTAAAGTTCTCTGTTTAGAGACTCCCAATACGTATTGCAGGGAGGTCCCTACTGGGCTCCAGGTCCCTCTGAGTGGTATCCCTGCCCCAGGGTAATTCAGCTTGTGCCAGTGGTCTGTGTTTACTCCTAGCTTTCCAAATTTGATGGACATGCACCCAAGCTGACCGAAATGTCCTTGGAGAGAGAGAGAGCCACAGTAGGAAGGTCGACAGTGGCTTCCATTTCGGGAACAGAGGACCCGTTTGTAGTCACAGTATAAATTGTGATGCTTTTCTATTCTTTTAAGGACTTTCGTAATGAAAAACTCTTTTGAAAATAAAACAATTTCTGCCCAATTGGCATCGCTTAGTGGATGGGCATTGACCTATGAACCAGGAGGTCATGGTTCAATTCCTGGTCAGTGCACATGCCTGGGTTATGGACTCCATTTCCAATAGGGGGCGTGCAGGAGGCAGCCAATGGATGATTTTCTCTCATCATTGATGTTTCCATCTCTCTCTTCCTCTCCCTTCTTCTCGGAAGTCAATAAAAATATATTTATTAAAAAAATAAAACAACTTCTCAACTCCTCACTTTTATCTCGAAGATTTACATCCCTTCTTCCCTTTTGTTTATAAACCACTGAGTGAATAATTTTATTTGCTTCGTCAACTGTTTCTCTAAGCATAGCTGTCAGCCTAGACAACTGTGAAAATGTTCCATAAACCGGATGCCGTTCATACATTTTGTCCACCCACATCACTTTATTATACCCTCATTTGCTTCAAATACCCAAATGTAACTTGGTTAACTGCAAGAGAAAGATATGCCGGGGAAGTTTTATGGCAGCCTGTGCTTAGATTAAAGCCTTCGGAATGCATTTTACCTCTAAAATATGCTGCTTAAAGAAAATAAACAGTTACATGAATTGAGAAAACACAGGCCTACAGAAAAGTTAGTAGGGTTACAGCCTCCAGATCGACATATTCAGAATATAAATTCAGAATTAAAACTCTATTAAAGCTGCATTGCTATGCAAAACAATAGAGAGAAAAAAGAGACTATTACGTTATAAGCAAAATCTGGCTCTAATTTCAAAGGATCCTTACTCTGGGCAATGAGATTTTATATTTAAAAGATCAATTGCAGTGGTGTTTGCAAAGCATTTCCCAAAGATTGTCAACTAGAGTCTATCCCAAACAGCCTGAAGTATATGTAAGAGGAGCCAAGGATGCCACACACAAAGGTATTTTAAAAACAGTTAAATATTATCAACACGGACTTCTTTTTTAATTCTTCATACCATGGGGTTTCATAGGCACACTGCAGTAGTATAATAAAGAGGTAAAGACGTGAGCTTTGGAGGCTGAAGGATTCTGACTGTAGCTCTACCACTTAATTCCAGTTTTCTCACCTATCAAACAGGTATTAATAATATGTGTCTCATATGGGTGTGAGGACTAAATGAGCGAATACATATCAAGTTCTTGGCACAGTGCCTGATACAATATTAAACAAATAGTTATTTTTAAATAGTTAAATATCATCATCATTAATAATAGAAACAGAATCACTTCTGTTGATTCCACTGAGGAATGAAGAATAACTTTTCATCAAGAAAAAAAAAAATCAAACGCAGCCTCTGGTCCAAGATGGTGACATAGGAGGCACTGAATGTACAGCTCCCCATGGGGCACTTTTCTCAGAGAAATCCAGGAACTAGCTGGGCCACTCCTACACATTACATGACTGAGAAGATACCCACGTTCATCAGGGAGGAGAAGGCTGAGACACCTCACGGTAAACCTCACCATCAGCACAGCACCATACAATCCAGAGGGAGCCCCCAAAACTCCTAGCTCCTCCCCCGGGAGGGAAGGGTTGGTATCACACCTCTAGCATCCCAATTTTTAAGTCTACTACCGAACGGACAGGTCCTCCAATCACCTTGCTCTGGAAGCCAGAGGGGCTTGCACTCATGAGTCCTTCCACGGGACTGTGGCTCCCCCAGGCTCAGTGCAGAGAGAGCAGATACAGGTACCCATGGCCCAGTCTTTCCCTGAACTGAAGGTCTTGCTTCTAATTAGCTCGAATCTAGGTAGTGATGAGATCTTCCCTGGAGCTCAAAAAAGCAGGCACTTCCTCACCTTCCCCACCTTGCTCCCTCCAACGTTAAAATGCGGAAATGCCCATTTCTGTTTCATGCCATCAATCCATATATGAATTTACATTCTAATTAAGGAGGTCTAATCAACTTGACCTCATGTAAATCTCTTGGGGCTTAGTATTGGAAAGGCCTTCAGCCTAACTACCTTTGATGGTCTTTGAAGTATGGGGTTGTGGGTAGCACTCAATATTACTATAATGTTATTATTTCTAACAAAGGCTTCCCAGAGCAGAGGTATAGATATTTTTAGCAGGTCATTTGGCAAGCATCATGATTGATGAACATTGTTCTACTGAAGAGTATGGTTGTTTGGAAGAAACAGAGAATTACGAGAGTAGATCAATAGCTTGCCAGGTCCTTACTGCAGGTTTAATGTATTAATTTGTAGGGAAAAAGGTCATATTGATTGATTGATTTTTATGTTTTGTTTTGTTTTTGTTTCCATTCAGTTGCTAAGCAAGAAAGTAACTTATCAAACCTAGTATCAAGACAATTAATGCCATTCAGTAAAACATTTCTTCAACAGACTTATTCACAGAGCCAGAGAATTAAACTGCTCTATAAAGGCTTGGATTTGGCAGTGTAATGAGCCATAATGCCTGGAGACCCAGAGGCCTGACTGATTTATACTAAGGTTGATGTTAATTTGCTTTAGAGAACCATGCCCATCTGTGGTTGTTTCATTGGTAAATGACCACAAAATATTGAAGGTGCCTCCAAAACCTTAAAATGAAATTGATGACTATAAAAATCTTCTTTTTCTTTAAAATAATCCCTGGGATCTAAGAGCTCATGATCTAATATAACATACCTTCTGCTTGTAAAAAGAGCATTATCCCTACCAAAGCGAGCCCTCTGTTTATCTTGTGGTTGGTTGTATTTGAGATGGAACCCGGGTCCGGAGTGGAGCCACTGTCCTCTCTACCTGTGGCTGATGGAAGCGATGCCTCTACCACGGAGGACAGCTGCCTCACCTTGAGCTGCTGAGTCTTCCTGGTGCCACGTAAGCTTCTGCCCATACCCAGCAGTGGGATTCCTCTCAGAGTGGGCTGTGAAGTATTTCTTGGGGATTGGCAGCAAATTAGTTATGTCATGCTCCTGTAAGCATCGCACCAACAATGCCTTTCCCCTCACCAGCTCAGGGTTGGAGAAAACTGGTCCAGTGGCTTTAGAAGGGTGGGAGCTTATATTGTCTTTATAGGTGATACAACAAAACAGCCTCTCAATACTATGCTTCACACATCACAAATTGATATGTTTTACTTACTTACTAGGACTGTCCCCCGCACAAAAAAATTAAAAGGGAGCAATTCTTTTCATCTGTTTGGTTTACTGTAGTCTCCTCACGCCTACACAGAGTCTGGCAGAGGGCTGCGCAATAAATATAGGAGTGAGAAAGCAATGCCTCAGCCACCCAGGGCCCTGCCCTTGCCCAAGGAGGACTACATTTGCATAAAACATAAGGTCGGAGTAAATGCATTGATTCTTATATCAGAAAAACAGTATGGTCTGCAGATGATGCTTTGGGGCTTATTATAACTGTCTCACATTCCTGGCTCTCTTAGTGACTTTATGTCTGGAGGTAGACAATTTGACTTATATGATCTTACTTTCTACAGTTTTATAGTAGACAAGATTTCTAGAGAGCCTTGTAAAGTACTTAGTAACTCAATTTTATTTGACAACTACTTATTGCCTGAGATATGCAAATTGTCCTGCAGGCCCCAGGGGTTTTAAGAAGGAAATAGAGACAGTCTTCATGTTTTGGGATCTTGCAGCTTATTGGAGGAAGTCACAGCAGCACTAATACTAACAGTAACACTTGCAGAGTGTGAATTATCTGCCAGGCACAGTTGTAAGTTTCTAAGTTTTATATAGTTGTAACATTTATAAAATATATGTTTTATATGCTTACATATAATTTAATCTTCATAGTGTCCTATGTGATGGATACCAACATTATTTCCCCTTTACATATAAGAAAACCAAGACAGAGAAATTTGTATAGACTTTTAAGGCTAAGCAAGCCCAGTGAAAAATTCTTTGGATTTGTTGAAACGTGGAAGATGTGTGGATATTATTAATTCTGAAAATGCATAAGTAGCATCAGTCTAGGCCAGGTTTGTCATGGTCAGAGCTGGAGGTTGGGCAGACTTTCCCGGGGGGCAGATAGCAGGAAGCAAATTTAGTGGACAGGCAGAGATTTTCGGGAAGCTATAGTAATAACCAGCCCATATGGAAGGACTATAACTCAGCAGCTGAACCGCGAATATTGAAAACCCTGTAGAGCAAGGTCAAGGCCAAGCCTGGCGCTGGGGCTGCTGGGGAGCATGTAGGTTGGGCTATTATGACAGATGTTGGGCAAGGCAGGATCTTATTAAAGGACACAGGCTCAGAGCCCACAGATCAAAGTCTACACAGCAATAAAGCTGGCTTTTGATTAGATTCTTGGGAGATCTTAAAGTCTATAGCAAATGGATTGGTTCTAGAAGGATAATGGAATGAGTGAGTACTTGAATGAATGAATGAATCAATGAACATCTTGGTGAGGCCAAGTAAGTAGAACTAAGTGAACAAGGGATATTTAGAGGCAGACAGACAGCATTGTCACATAAGTGCTTTTTTTGTGATAATGGATTTATTCTTGAGCAAACGCTCTCATTGCTTCAGAGGAATAGTGACCATTTCTCATAATTAAACTGGAGTCCTGTCTTTCAAAATCTTTTCAACTAGCTATTATAGATGTTAAAAGCCAGTGCTTAAAAAGAAGAAAAAATGTGATCTAACTATGTTACATTTGTCTCTGTGTCATGAGCACTGTTGATTGAAGCTGTTCTTGAGGCAATGCCCTTTGATACACTGTCGCAACCTTTTGCAACAAGGATTCAGAATCTAGAGAAGGGGCCACACACAAATGGATATACTAGATAAGAAATATAAATTTAGAAGGCATGGGGGAAAGCCAGGCAGAAGCCTCACCCTCTAGTGGAGTGGCTCCTTGAATCTCTGGACCCATGGCTTTTTTTTTTTTTTTTTTTTTTTTTTTACTAGGATATACATTTTCCCTTTAGCAAACCAGACATATCAAAGGTAAGGTTTGGTAAACAGTAAAATATTATCAGGTTAGGAGATTGCCTTCAGCCACCATTGTCTCAATAGAACAGTTGGTACACATTTTTTATCCCTTGCTAAAGCCACAAGGTCCATCAGCCTTCTGAGGGACCTCTCAAATTTATTATGCTAACTACTTGTTGGTCTTTGCATCCAGCAATGTACTTGATAGTTGAGTATTTAACCTTTGTGATGATTGAGGAAGGGAGATGATAATGGAGGAAAAAAATAATTTATTTACTTCATTCACTTCTCCTTGTCCTGAAAACATACATTTAAAATGAGTTGATTACAGTTAAAGTGACAGATATTGTTGTAGGTTTGCTATTTGCTTTTACTAGATTCCTCTTATCAGAGCCAGTGTGAGCATCCCTATTTAATGCACAAATAGAAAAACCAAGGTGTATGTTGACACTTCAGATTATATGGATCAAGTTGGATGTAGGATTGCTAAATTATTTTCTGAACTCCTTGTCATAAAGCTTTCCCTTCCAGACTGGAATACACATATAATCCAAAGTATTTTATTTGCCTTGATGTGATAGGGTTTTTCGATGCTAAACTCTATGATCTCTAAAGTAAACTATCTTTTAATTAAGACCTTATTTTACAGTTCGTGTTGGAAATGTTTGTGTAATTGATTCATACCTGGTATGGAACCAACTTTGAATCTGACCTGTAAATCAGATTGGAGCTGCTTAAAAATAATTTGAGTGATTTTGAACCAATCTGAGTTAGGTTTATGTGATTTTATTTTAGCTAGTATATGATTTTTTTTTTGTCTTAGCCATAGCCAGACTAACTGTATGGCATGTAAGTGAGAAGGAATGAGGATAATTGCTGGTTTAAAAATATAACTGTGGTGGATTTATCTGGCATACAACCCTGAGATGTAGGTGAAAGGTAGCAAGCTAAAGGGAGATTAATGAAGTGGACCGTACAAGTTCTTTTTGAAAAAACTTTTGCTCTTTGTGCTTGTGAACACAAATGCTGCTTAACAGCCAAAGCTGAACTGCTTTTATGAGGCTGGGATTGGAGAACTCTTTGTAAGGACAGATACCGTCAAAAGCAGTATCAATGCCATTGGTTGAAATTACTTCAGACCCGCAGGTTTTCAACCAGTGTGCCACAAGGACTTTTTAAATATGCACTATCTGTCTATTTATTCAGGGACACTGACCTCTTTTCCCTTAGATTGTCACATTAAAAAAAAAGACAACAGTCAACACAACACTAGCTATCCTATGAGAATGAGTCAAAATTATACGTATTTTTGTAAGATCAGCCAAAAATATAATAATATTTTGGTGTGCCCCAGACTTTTAGTAATTAGTTTATGTGTGCCATAAACGAATGATGAAGAGATGACAAAGGTTGAAAATCGCTTATCTAGACTGTTCTGGTCTTCATCCCAGACCACAAATCTCAGACTTGGTTCGATCACTTAGGTTGCCTTTAAACTTCAAACCAACCTACTGCCTGCCTATTCAAATACTGGTGTCTTTTGTCTGTTATTTCCATGTTCATCCATAGCCACATCTCTGATTTGATGTGTATCACTCTTGCCCTTCTGGTTTTGGCTCTGTCTTTCTGGCTCAGCGTTGATTGTTATCATTAACTTCTCTACTGTTACATGACCCAACGTGGCCACAAGTTATTATTGATGATCTCTCTCCCCCCCCCCCCCCCCCCAGTTCACTTTCTACGAAAATAGAAACACAGCTGTTGCAAAGCACCGGCTTGTACCCTGGGGAAAACTGAAAAATTTTCATTGAAAATTCATATGATTAGCTGTGTACCACATACAAAGCTTAAGTGCAAGTTGAAAATAGGGTTTATGGATTGTAAACAGTAGCCCCAAATGCACGCATCCTTTCATTGTGATGATAATTTGCTAAGTGAAATAAGCCAGTCAGAGAAAGACAAGTACCACATGATTTCACTCATATGTGGAATCTCATAGTTTAGTCGTTTGTTAAATCACCCAATCTGTATTATTTGTTGAATAGCATAATGGTTTAAAAACACAGGCTCTGGAGCCAAAGCCAACACCTTTTAGGTGTGTGACCCTGGAAAAGTTACAGGAGTGCGTACAATTTCTATAGGAATACTATTAACTCCTTTATTAGTACTTCATTTGTTTTAAGTACTAAGTGAGGCTATCCTGTGAAGTCAAGAGTATTTACGTCTTGAGGTCATAGACTTTCAGTCTTGCATGCCATGCATAGCATAGGTACTGACAAAGGCATACCACCTGACCATGACAACACGCCATGGTGTACCCATTAATGGTAGATGTTCAGAGCAGGGTGGAAGCACGCTGGAATGAGAACATCCACATACTCTTACCCGGGAGGGTGTTCTGGCTCTCTACTGCCTACACAGATAGTGAACCTTAGCACCACCATCAAAACTTGGCATCGAAATAAATGACACAATAAAAGAGGAATTATTCCATCAAGAAGCAAATGAAAGAAAGAAAGCTACATTGAATCTTTTCATGGAAGGTCAGGTCCATGAGCTCAAGAAGTAAATTTAAAGATCCTAAGGAAATTTCTAGGTTGCAGGACAACGTTATTAAATGATTGACTGTCACTTTCCTACTGCGAGTTGTCAAATGAAGTCAGGATTATGGGTGTCCTATAATTAAGTCGTTGTGTAGTTCCTGGGTCTCTTTTTAACTTTGTCTTTAAATCAATATTTTATATCTTTCCCTCTTCTTTGCCTCCTTTATTTTCAGTGCATTCATCTATCTCTCCCATAAGTTTTATTTTGCCCTGGCCATTTGGCTACATATAAATACTTCTTGACTTGTAGAAGTAATTTTCACCTGCCCCCAGGTGATTTCTGACATTGAAAGTAAATGACTCTGTCAAGTATATTTCCAAAGAACATGTGCATAGAGAAGTTAACTTGCTTTATAAATGCCTTCATATAAGAGATATATGTTCCAGCTATGCATAATAAATCTGCTTATAGCTTTGGGTTATTTTTGTACATTTACAGTTTTTCTTTTTTATTAGATTACTTTTCACCCTAAAATAAATTGTCTGTTCAATGAGTTACAATACATTAACTTTCAATGAAGAATAAAACAAAAGGGAAGAATATAAAATTATAAGTAGACGTGTAAATGGCAGTAGCCTAACAATAGGAGACTTATCTTTGTCTAGCTTGTGGGGCATGCGACTGCATTTCCATCATTGTTCACAAGCATAACAGCCTTATTCATATAAGCCTTCTTGTTAGGCTCGTGTTCTATAAAATGGGATGCAAACACCTGCTTCCCATAAAGTTTTATAGGTTCCTATTTATTAAGTGCCTTTTATGCTTGCTGAGTTTTCTCAGTGAAAATCTCTGTATAGAGTGAGTTATAGAGTCACAGCTGACCCGAGCTATGGAGGTCTGCATATTTGGCAAAGGAATCGTGCCCAAGAATGCAAATATGAGGATTCCCATATAATATAACAAGGATGCCACTCGCTTGCTCTTTGCTTCTTTGCACATGGATATTTATCTTGCTTCTACCTACAGGGCTCAGAACGTCTTACCCTCTGTGGTTAGTTTTGACCACACAAACACACATACATGCACACATACACACACACACCAGGAGATAGTTGACACATTATTAAAGTCTAGTCTTGATCTTCAGTTTAATTCTTTTAAAATAATTCCGCCTTGCATTATAGTTATTTATATATCTAATAAAGTACCTGCCACAAAGCGTGCGTACACACACACACACACACACACACACACACACACACACACCACAGCTACTAGGGTTTAAAAGCATTGTGTTAACCTCCCTACATATATTATTTTACATAATCAACACCAAACCTATGAAGTAGATACTCTTGTATCTACTCTTTTTTTAACCAAAGAAGAAATGGAAATATTGGAAGTTTGAAAAACTTGTTCAAGGTCATGCAACTGGTAAGCGAAGAAGCCAGGCTTTGGAACAGAGCTCTGTACTCCACATGATGGCCTGCTGGGCTAGCCCATCTCTTATTCACTCATTGCTGCATGAATGAATGTCTCCCTTAGTCAGAAGGAAGCCTCTTGCATTTTCTCTCTTATCGACCCTATGATACTTGCCACAGACTTGGCAGCAACAAATGCTGTTTACTCAACAATACACTGGGCAGCAGCATGGGGGTATCTGATTGACACATCTTTCTATATGAAGACCAGCTCAAAGGCAATATAGTTCACTGTACAGCTATCTTACTTAAAGCCAAGGCAAAGGCGGGATTCATGGACTGCTATCCTCTGTGTATAAGCTTCTGCTGTAATACAAGAAGTTAACATGCTCTAGGGAATTATTAAGGAAGCTGCCTTTTGAGAGATAAGCATTAATTAGAATCTCATGATACTAACACTTAAAAAAGAGCCCGGAGATACTGGAAGAGCTGTGTGAGAATGCATGAGATGATTAAATGTGTTAAATGTGGGTGTTTAGGAAAAAATGATAGGAATATTTAACATGAAGAGAAGGTTGTCAGAGGATAACTTCAAACATAAGAACTTCAAACATAAGAAGGTTTTGGAAAAAACGATTGCGACCCATTTTGTATTCAATTTGTGCACTAAAAAAAAAAAGAAGTACTTAAAGTGAAAAGTTTGCCTTGGTATTTATTATTCATCCAACATATTTATTTAATGTCCACTGTGATCATAGTACTATAAAGGAAATTTCAACCACAATGACTTTAAAGAGACAACAATTTGAAAATATTAAGTTCCCATAGTCCAGCTGAAGTGGCAAATTGTGTTCTGGCTTTAAGGTGTAGAAGGAATTTATTACAAATCTTTGCATAGCATGATTTTGCAAGAAGAAGCATAATATTTTCAAATAGATAATTTCATCTCTAAAAATTTTCTAAAATAGATAATATAACATTTTATCGTAATTCAAAAATTTTCCAGGAATTCAAGATAACAGAGTTCAGGTCTGTTGATATCTGATTATGTAATACTAGAGACTTGATGCACGAAGATTCGTGCAAGAATAGGCCTTCCTTTCCCTAGCTGCTGGCATTGCCTTTGCTCCTGCCTGAGCTGCCTTTCCACCTTCGCATGCTACCCAGAGGCCCAGAGTGGCTGGGGCGGTGTGGACCACCCCACCCCGGCAGCTCAGCGCTTGTGTATGCAAATTAACCTTTAATCTTTGTTGGGTTAATTTGCATACTCACTCCTGATTGGCTCATGGGTGTCATGAAGGTACAGTCAATTTGCATTTTACTCCTAGTGATAATACATAGCTGACCCGTAAGAATAAAGATGTTCTCTCTTATATGTATGTCTGAAATAAAATAAAATATTGTCAATTTGTGATCTATTTGCTTTTGTTTTTTTGGGTCTAGAATAATGTACAGCACATGGGTAGTCGTTAAATGTTTATTAAATTAAATGGAAGCAATCGTTTGATATCTGTAATGAGCTTGTACTATTAGGTTGTGAGCCATATGAGACCAATGATTTCTCTGTTGTTACACAGTGTCTAACATGGTATCTAGCCTGCAGTATGTTCATCCAGTATGTAAAATAATGAAATAAAAAAAGTCTTACCATAGTTTTAACCAAATTTTCAATTGAATGATAATTAAGGTCTACATTCAACTACTGGGTAAGGTGTTCCTAGTTTATGATGATAAAATCATCTCATCAACCAATATAGGCAATCGACAAAGCATCCAAACCATTTCCATAATCCATTCAAAGTTAATTAGTTATGGGCATGAACCATAGAGGATGCATAATTTACTGTTAACATATTAATTTTACTCACTTCGATTGAGATGAGAGTTTTAATGAGGTCTTTATTGAGTTGGTTCTTTCTCAGAGGAATGATGGAAAGTCAGTGAATGTTGTAAAAAAATTCCCATTTTTGACATTTCAGTAGCGAGTTGAAGCAGTACTTAGCAGTGTCCAGTAGGAGAATAATTATACAGAAAACCTACTTGCTTCATATTTATATGTGTGGACACACTGGGATTAGATTTAAAAAACAAAACAAAACACTTGAGTTTGTGATATTTCTGCTCAGGAGAATCTGAAGAATCTGTAATATTAACAATTGTCATATAAGAGACCCTACATGTAAGAGAAATTTATTCAATAACACATAGATTTTTTTCCACCATCAGTGACTTTGCTTACAAATTTAATATTGTAAGAGCAAATTCAGAGTAGTTGCCCATATAGTGAAGTGTTTGAGTCTCCTATTGAGAACTATTTTAATCCATTTGACTTCTAAGTATTGTATTTTAAATGATTTGAACTAAAAAAAAATCCATACATGATTTCATTAGGGTTTCCTAAGAATTATTAGTTCCTAAAGTTTCAGGCTTCTTGGAACAAGATTTCTGGACATTACTGACATTTTAAGGTAGATAATCCTTTGTTTTGTGGGCCTGTCCAGTGCATTATTATTGGATATTTAGCTGCCTCCCTGGCCTCTAATACACTAGATTCCAGTAACACCTTCCTGCTAAAACCAGAATGTCTTCAGACATTGCTTAATTTCCCATGGGGAGCAAAATCGCTCCCCCTGAGAGCCCCTGTCTGAGGATGAGAAGTGATGGGGAACACTTTCCAGAGTCACCTTAATCTAGGAAGCCTTTGGGCAAAGTGAGATAGGTAATAGATTGATCTGCTTCCTTCCACTTATTGAGGGAAACACAGTCGTGCTCATTCCAAAGGTTTCCATATTATTTTCATCACTCCTTTCTCCCCCGCCCCTGTCCTCCCCTAGCCCCCACCTTCCCTTCTCTTTTACCGTTTCTTTATCTCCTCTTGGTCCTAACCCCTTTTTCATACATGACATAAAATCTGTGATTTTTAAAAAACACCTCTGTTAATATCTGGACATTGAAGAATCTTTGGGGCTTACAATATTAGCTGATATTTAAAAAAATATATATTTTTAAATTGATTTGAGAGAGGAAAGGAGAGGGAGATAGAAACATCAATGATGAGAAAGAATCATTGATTGGCTGCCCCATACTGCGGCTTGAATCCGCAACCCGGGCATGTGCCCTTGGCAGGAATTGAACCTGGGACCCTTCAGCCCCTAGGCCGATGTTCTATCCCCTGAGCCAAGCTTGGTAGGACAGCTGGCACTTTTTGATGCACTGTTATCTGCGGTCCAGGCTGACTGGTATACACGGGACACCTGTGCTCTAGGCAAGGCCCAGACTGGCAGCAGTGCTGTGCTAAGGCCACTCTGGCCACAGGCGACGCTGAATGAATGACAGCCACGAGTTGCCAGGCAGAGAAGCAGGGAGGGTTGGAGATGACTTTGTGCTGTTCTATATTAGAAACATAAATAACTTCCTTCAGTTAAAATGTAGTTGAGATGGAGGGAGCCATTCCCGTTAAAGATTATCATCTCAAGCCGTTTATTGCACTACTTTTAAAATTCTGATTGGAAACCTGAGGCATACAAAAAGAAGACAAAATACACATCTCTGCAAATCCATTTCCACTGCGTTCTAACAGTTCTCACAGGTTTTTGTGACAAACTGGAGCAGTGGGCATGCTCAGGCTCTGCTGGTGAAAAAGAAGAAATTGCTATCAAGTTTTTAGTGAAGAATTTAGCAATTCATGTAAAAAAGTTAAGAAATATTTCTTTTCTTTGATCCTGACACTGGACTTCTAAATTTTGCCTAATAAGACAAACAAAAAATAGTTATAAAAAAACGTTTAAATACAGTTCTTAATAGCAAAAATAGGAAAAAAACCTGAGTATCCTACATGAATGGACTGATTGGATAAATTGTAATATATATTTAGTTGAAAGCTATGCTGTAATTAAAATTATGTTGTAAAAACATTAAATAACATTAGAAGATATGGGTAATTTTTTTTTTTTAGTATAAAACATGTTATTAAATAATTGGTGTAAGGAAGGTTACAAATAATTTAAACAAATCTATTTATGGGTCATAATTGTTATAATTTTTTTTTTTTTGTTAGTCCTCAGTTAAGGTTATTTTTCCCATTACTTTTTAGAGAGAATGGATGGGAGAGAGAGAAACATTGATGTGAGAGAGAGAGAGATATCAATTAGTTGCCTCCCATGCTTGCCCGACCAGGCCTGGGATCAAACCACAACCCAGGTATGAGCCCCTAACTGAAATTGAACCCGTGACCCTACCGTGCATAGGCTGATGCTCCAACCACTGAGCAACACCGGCCAGGGCTTCTCTTATTTTAATAGATATTTCATAAATGTTCTACAACGACCAAGTATTCTTTTTGGAGTACAAATAAAGCAAAGATTTTTAAAACTTAAGAAACTCTAGTGGAGGCCTACAAAGGGAAATGCTGATGGCAAGTGTGTTTATCTTTGTGAAATGTTTATTCCATTTGCAGATATTTTTAAAAGATATTATTTTCATCTCACGTTTAAACATGTGTGATAGTAAAAAAAAAAAAAATCCTCTATTACTTAGAGGAATGTTAGGAAACGTGTTTGATAAAACCTGAGAAAAATTCCTCACCAGCATTTTATTTGAGGATGTTCTATGGCAGGTAAACAACTTATTGATTTTCTAACTCGTAAAAAATGATTATATTCAGGTTATTTGTAGTCTTTCCCAGAAACTCTTGTAAATTTTTCTAACCATGTGAATGAGGGAGAATTAATAGGTTGTGCTTCATTAGGGTCCATACTTCAAGCCTTTGAGAATTGGCAATAATAATGATATGCCCATTTGTTCTGGTCAGCTCTGTTAGTTGGTCCTCAGAGTGTGACAAGAGAGAGAAAGAAAAAATATTAGAGAAAAATCATATTCAGAGACAAAGGGAAAGAATTAAAAAATATATTCTTTCATCATTGCAGAAGTAACAATAAAACACATCCGTGTATCTGAGATCACCTCCCATTGAACTTGTGAGATCAGAAACTGGGAAGAGAGAAGGCTGGAGTGGAGGAAATGTTGATGAGCTAGGAAGCTGGGTTCAGGGATGGTCGTGAGGTGGTTTAGTATTTCCACAAATGTATGATCTTTAATGTGATTTGCTCCTTACCTTTATATCTCAACAAGGAATAGAACACTTTAGTGCATAAAACTACCTTGTTCTAAATTTATAGTCATTATAGCCCTAGCTGGTTTGGCTCAGTGGCTAGACCATTGGCCTGCAGACCAAAGGGCCCTGGGTTAGATTCCGGACAAGGGTATATACATTGATTGCAACCTCCTCCCCGGCCCTGGCCCTGTCTGGGTGTGTGCAGGAGGCAACCAATCGATATGTTTCTCTCACATTGATGTTTCCCTCTGTCTTTCCCCCAATCTTCTACTCTCCCTAAAAATCAATGGAAACATATCCTTGGGTGAGGATTAACCAAAAAATAAAAATTTACAGTCATTATTTCATCTCAGGTTTTCCGGATCCCTTGCTTCAAAGGCACCTGCAGTCCAGGGGAGCAGGGCTGGCGGCAGTGCTCCATGGCTCCCCAAACTCCAGGCAGTAGAACATTCTAGTTCTGGAGTAAGGCAGGAATCTGCACCTTGGCCATCGCACACACAGTGGCTCAGGCTGCTCACTGAGCCACATTCTGACTGTGCATGGTGAAGGCCAGTCCCAGAGCTAGTGAAGATGCTCGTGTGGTTCTGAGTTCACGGCAATGCTGGGCATCCTCAGCCACATCTCCTCTGTGGGGAGACATGCAATCAGGTCACACCTGCTCCCTGTGGCCTGTGGCTGTGCCAGGCTGTGGCCAGAGCAGGTGTCTCCTCTGTTGCGATGCCAGGTCAGGGCCATCACTGAGCCTCAGTTGTCTGCAGTCTAGTAGGGAGAACGGCAAGCTCCCTCTCTAAAAACCCTCGATAGCAAGCACAGCTGTGAACACTCCACTCCCTCCTCAAGTTTCACCAATCCCATGTACATCCCAGCGTCAACAGCAAGTGCTGAACATTTTGTGATTCCCCTGACATCTCTGCCCTTTAATAGAGAATCATTTAATAGAATTGTTTCTTCCTCTTTCCAGTCCCCGAGCTAGAAACCGAAGCTCAACAAATCTCTTCTGAAAAACTTCTTCTCTTTACATGCAATAATAGAACATATTACGACACCATGAAGGTTGAAGTGCCATTAAAAAAACAACCTTTAGAGGATGTACTGATATTGAGGAGGTTTGAAAAATACTAA
Organism: Pipistrellus hanaki; assembly: GCF_964339955.1. Classification (NCBI taxonomy): domain Eukaryota; kingdom Metazoa; phylum Chordata; class Mammalia; order Chiroptera; family Vespertilionidae; genus Pipistrellus; species Pipistrellus hanaki. The sequence goes on along the minus strand of NC_140512.1, from coordinate 9,475,353 downwards.
ATGAGTACGTCTTAAAATAGTGGAGGCTTATACTGCTCATGAGGGGAAAACTCCACAGCAACAGATAGTAATTTTAAACCACAAACATCACCATTATCAACCATGAGGACTAATCGACTTGGGGCAGAGGAGTGCTTTATTCATATTGATCCATCAGTATTCGGCAGGATTAGTGCTAATTCCTTTGTAAGTCAGCTCTCCTTGTAAATTCTGATGGAGAATAGCTAACAGGGGACGAGTTTTGTTCCTAAATAGTTATGTTCCTGTATTCATTTTTATCTTGTTTAGCTAGTTGAGCTATATCAAGCTTGTGTTTCTAACCGTAGAAGGAACAGTGAGACAAGTCCCAGTCCTCACCCACAAAGAAAGGGAGGCAGTGCTGGTGAGTGAGATGGTAACACTTGAATAATAAAGAAAGATATCTCAACTTGTCTTGTTCTATTAATATGTGGCAAAAAAGGAAGAGCGTTGGCTTTTGACACATCCAGTTATTAGAATGAGCTCGAGTAGACAGACAATGAATGATGATGCACTACAAGTCCGGACCCTCCCCCCTCTTCCTTCCCTGCCCCCCCCCCCCCCTCCCCAGAGCTATTACAAAACAGTTTGTGGTGGGAAGGAAATTGAATGGTAATTATGCTGAAAACAAACTTAAAATGTTAATAATATGTAAATTGTTTTCTGTTGGATTGGAAAGCGCTGTACAGTACAAGGCAATCACCAGGACAGGTACTTTCACACCCCTATTGCTTACCCCCTCCGTCAGCCTCATGCCTCGCTTTGAATTTCCTTCCTTATAAACCCTTCGTGGCCAGCCTGCCACCCTGAATTTGGCCTCGAAATGAAACAAACTTCAGAGGATGAACTGAAAGGGGACGGTGAACATTCTGGAGGGAAAGAGCTGCAGACCTCAGGGGTCCTAGGGGGTCGTGGCCAGTAGAAGTGGAATCGGTGGCCCTTTAGTAAAGTCACCAGGTTTTACTTCCCTCATCTGGTTAGTGTGACGACCATTTGCTGGCATCTCAGTTTCTTCCATTGACCCTGACAACCAGCATGGAGGAACCTTGAGTCTTTCTCTGGTCCACTCCAAGTCCCCGACATCACTGGTTGTAAGCCTTGTTGGATCATCTTCAAAGCCATCAATATGGTGTAACCTTTCGCTCTCCTTCCCTCCTGCCCAGCAGAAGGACCTGGGAGATAGATAAACACTAAGTAGCCCCCTGAACAGAGAGGCCCTTATACAACCAGCCAGGGAAGGATGACTTAAGAGCAGCCTGTTCTCATCAATATTATGATAGGCTGAAGGGCTGTGTCCTTTTCTTTTTTAATTAAACTTTTTATTTTGAGATAATTGTTGGTTCACATCATTGTAAGAATTAATACAAAGAGATTCTCATTAGTAATCTTTTAGTCAGTTTTCCCTAATGCAAAAAACAATAGCACAGCCAGGATCTAGACATTAACATAACCCATCTATCTTCTTCAGATGTTCCCAGTTTTATTGTGCATGTATGTGTGCATATGTTTAGTTCTGTGCAATTTTACCATGTATGTAAGTTTGTGCATCTGTTACTACTGTCACGGTACAGAATGCTGTCATCATCGTGGGTCCCTTTTTCATACCTGTTTTTGTCCTATTTTCCTCTCCAGGGGTCCTCAAACTTTTTAAAGTGGGGGCCAGATCACGGTCCCTCAGAGAGCTGGAGGGCCGGACTATATGAACTACTAATTCCTACTGTAACACCTCAGCTGCGCTCACTGCCCAAAAAACCTGGATCAGACTCCTCTGCGGGCCGCATGTGGCCCGCGGGCCGTAGTTTGAAGACCCCTGCAACCCCTTACAGCCACGAGTCTGTCCTTTATTTCATAATTCTGTCATTTCAAAAATGTTACACAAGTGGAATAGTATAGTATGAAACCTTATGGGATTGGTTTTATTCACTCAGGATAATTCCCTTGAGAACTATTTAATTTTTATCCCAAGGTTTGAGAGGTTATGTCATAATCAGGATAATCATGTTTCTCCCTAAATAGGATTATAAAGTTAGCAAGCTACTTTCATATGCAATATTCATCTCATGCTCTCAACAGGGTAGAAACAAAAGCCTTAAAAGAAGTATAGATGACATGGTTCAATTTTGAAGCTGAGGCAACGTTGGCTGGCTCTTCAGCAAACCCCCTTCCTCACCCTCCAGGGATGCACCTGGACTGCACCTTCCAGCTTCTCTTTTGGGCAGCTGGCCCTGTGACTAGATTTTGGACAATGGGTCAGAGGGGATGCATTCCAAGGCCAGCCCGGGAAAACCTCCCATGGAGGCCCTTCCACATTCTTTTTCCTTCTGGGGCCATCTTGGAATCCTATGTCGAACTTGGTAGAGCCACAGGGTGGGACACATCGCCCTGAATTAACTCTCTGGGATCTCTTGGCTCTTGAGCTGCAAGTGACCAAAGGCATGGAGCAGTCACTGTGCCTATGGAGGTGGCCGAGGGAGGGAAACACTAGCAGACTGTAACACATCCTGTCCTTCCAGTTCCTCCCCGGGTCTGTCCTTGACCAAGGACATGCACGGCACTGGCCTCACACATTCAGAGCAAGTTGCTATAAGAGTTTCTCCATTTTCTTTGAGTTTTGTTGTTTTGTTTTGTAATTCTTCAGGAATTTTTACGAAGGGCGCTGTGCTATTCAGCACCTTGTTAGCCATTCCATGCAGGTTTTTTATCATGAATTAATTTTAGCTCTGTTATTATAAAAGAAAAAAGTGGAGGAAAAAGGTAGTCTTGGACTTACCTTGCTAAGATATACTATGTTTCTGGTAGGGTAGAATTTTTGTGCTTTTGCTGGGTGCGTGAGCTTTTGCATCTGGATAACCTTACCAATGCAATGCAATTCTGATTAATTCAGGGAAGAAAACTGAGGGAGCCATGGGGCTGGGTGGGCCCTTAATGTAGGGAGTCATGTCTGTGAGTGGTTTCAATCTCCCTGAATCTTCCTGCAAACTTTCTTCTCATTTCTGCTCATCTTCCTTTTCTCATTACTCCCATTCAAAGATGTTTTTGGTTCTCATTTCTTTGCTCTATTGAAACAGATGTTTTTGAAGTGACATGTTTATCTGCAAAGAAAAGTGATGGTGATTCTTCCCACATGAATAGCTGCAAATGAAAACTGGCTTCTGGAACTTACCTTTTTGGCAGCCTGGCAGGATTTCAACTCTATCTCCCCGCCCCTGGCCTCAGCCCCCCTCTTCTCCTGCACCTCACAGCCCCAGCATGGCCTGTGGTAGATTCTGAATGATGCTCTGGGTTTTCTTTTCCATTGTTTTTATTTACTTTTTTCTGAAGAACTATGGGTTCGTCCATTAGCATGCTTTCCCAATAAGCTCTGCCCACCTAGAGTCACATTTCAGAGAGATGGTGTTTTCCTAGAATAACGGTCAATCTTGCACTTTTTGGGGGACACTATTTCCCTTCTTTAAAATGTGTGATTTGAGTGGTGGTAAAAACAAGTAAGGGATACATTGGCTGTTAAGAAATGTTTTTAATAAGATCAAGAATGATTGGGGGTGCAGAAGAAACACCTTTCTAAATCACTGTTATATTAGGACAAGCTCTCCACAGGAATAAAATCAGTATGCTAACTCTCAGTGAATTGAAACTTTAACCTGGGTCATAATGACTCCTTAAACACCATACAAATGGAAGGCTTCTTTTGTACCAAACAATACTTTCTGCTTAGTGTTCATAGTCCATGAGTAGGCATATATGCGCACACTCATTCACGCTCACACCCACAAACACGCACTCTGAAAGGAGATTTACCATGTAGAACAGAGACTAGGAGAAGACTGAATATGCAGGATTGCTCCATGGCCTAGCTTCATGAAAACAAAAAGAATGCAAACATTCACCAGAAAATCCACAGCAGCCAAGACAGCATGTAGTGGTACCCTTGAACAGGTCCACGCTAATGGAATGGAACAATCACATGTAGAAGTGAGAAATTAAAAACCAGTGTTTATTTGCTCTTTAATTTTTTATTGTGGCAGACTTTTTTTCCTACTTATGTTGTGCATATATTACTATTAAAGTATTTATGCTCATCCTTACGTATACCAGCTGGATCTAGTGAGATCCAGTATCTGCAGAAAATTACTTATGATATTCTTTTATTACTTTTTTGAATGTCTATTGGATGTGTAGTAGTATTCTCTTTTTTTGGGGGGGTGGGACATATTTTATTAAGCTTTTCAAAGACCCAGCTTTAGGCATTATTGATTATTTCTGTTATAAGTTTGTTTTCTACTTAATCAAGTTTTGTTTTTGTGTTTATTTATTTATTTATTGCTGTCTTTTACTTTCTTTGGATTAACATGTTTGTTTGTTTTTAAATTTCTTGAGATAGTTAATGAAATAACATATTTTCAGATTTTCTCCTTTTCTAATATATTTATTTAAGGTTATCCAATTCCCTCTAAGCACTGCTTTACCTGCATGCCACAAGTTTTGATATATCATATTTTCATTAACATTTAAAATTATTTTCTAATTTAATTTTGATCCAACATTATTTAGAAGTATATTCCTAAATTTCCAAACATTTAGAATATTTCTAGTTATTTTTGTTGTTAATTTCAAGTTGAGTTTCACTGTTGTCAGAGAACATTATCTGTATGATTTCAATTATTTGAAATTTGTGGAGACTTCTTGCTATGACCCAGTATGTGGGCAATTTTGCTAAGTATTTGCCACTGGTATACTTGAAGAGAATGTTGTACTCTGCAACTGGGTAAAGTGTTCAGGACATGTTCAATTGCATCAATTTTGTAAATGATTTTGATTAAAATATTTAATAATCTTACCCATTTTAAACTAGTTATTCACTTATATGAAAGGTAAATAAAATGTATATATGAATCTAATATTTTTTTCTTAAGTGAAAAATTAATTACAGCCCTATAATTTATTTAAATCTATCTGTACATCTGCCTTAAGCATGTGTATGTGGATATCATAGAAGCACATTTCTCTTTTATTTATGGCATTAGCAAAATATACAGGTTGTATAACTAAGCTCTTCTTGCCAATCATTATTTTTGTTGGTGTCCCTGTTTTCTGTTTAAAGGCCACCAAATCAGGAAACCACATGCCCCAAATAAGTCCTTTCCCATAAATTACTGAAAGCAATGATCCCTACCACCACCAAATTCATGCAACACCCTATTAGCACATGAGAGGTAATATTTGTGCTGTTCTGTTCAGACAAACCTATTTGTAACAAAAACATATAGAATGCTCCCCCTGCATTCCTCTACTCTGCTGCTAGGTTGTTGTTTCAAAAATGTAAATCTTATTATGCTACCTCTTTACCCCATTTAATAAATTTCCAGGCCCCCCCCCCCCCCCCCCCCGCCCCTTACTTCAGGAGAAATTAAATTTCTTTAGCTTGGCATGCCAAGCCTACCAGGATGTGGCTCCTGCCTTCTCAAATTGTATCTCTTCACATCTCCCCGAGTCCCAGCCATCCATGGAATTTTCTGGATGGATCACAGTCTTTAGGCTGCTTTCTCTGTCCACAGCCCACCATTTCTCCATCCGATCCTGCTTTCCTGATGGATGCCTCGCTGCTCTTAAGACTGCTCTGATGTCACCTTCTCTAGGAAGGGCCTTGTTCTTTGGAGATTCCTCTCCTCTGTGCTTTCTCAGCACCCTTGCCCCACCTCTGCGACCACACTTGCTGTGCTGCAGGGCAGGTGTGGATTAGCTGCCTGTCTTTCCTCATTGAGGGAAGACACTGCAATTTCCCCCCTTTGTATTTCCAGAGCCTGCCTCAGTGCCTACACACAGAAAGCACCCGGGAAATGTTGGGCGAGTGTTTCAAGTGCAGCCATCTTGATTATAGAAACAGACAAACCACCAGAAAAATACTCAGATGGCGTCATGGGTGACATTAAAGCAGAAGCCTGAACGTCTCTTTGGGCACTGCGTTTGGGGGAGTTGTTCTAATTTACTTTCTCTGGCATTTAGGTAAGCGGCAGGGGAGGGGAGTGACATGGAGGAAGCAGGTGTGTGGAAAGTACACGGAGACGCCTTTGGCTTACACATCCAAGGATATGAGGAGCTGCAACGGTGATTGTTTATTCAATTAGTTTAGACTAAGGACTGGTGATTCACTGGGCCATGTAAGGGAAGTGCTGTGAAGGCTCCAGTTCCCTCTCACATTCGTTCAAACCGAACAAAAGCCTGTGGAGACAATAGCCAGCCTTGGCCACGCTGGCATTTGACGAGCTGCTCATCCATTCTCAGAGGGAACAACCTTGGGCAGAGTAGACAGATGCAGAAAATATGTTTCCTGGCTTTCTGTCCCAGTTTATTTTTACTTGTGCTTCTCGGATGATTTCATTCTCGTGGTGTCTAAAACTCGGCAACTATATATGTTCTCAAGGCATAGGGTTGTAGGGTTTTTCTAGACCTGATCTGGGTAGGAACAGTGCTTAGTCCATTGTAGGGTTTTCCAAATTGTGAAGTTGAGTCAAAAAGCTGCTTCCTAATAAAGTCAACCCAGTTGATCCTAGAAATTATCTTTGTGGGATGGGAGCAGGGGAGACGTCCTTCTACTCCGACAGCCTTTCAGATTTCAGAATACAGAGTGGAGGCCGTCTCTCATGTAGTTCCTCTCTTCCAACACTTTTATGCATCCCAAACGCTGGCATGGTAGCCGGGGCACTCAGGCTGCAGGACTTGTTCTAGAGTTAGGGCTCAGAGAACTGAAATGATGCAGCCTTTCATTGTCTGCCTTGGAGCAAAGACACAAATGGAGAGCACAGGGGTCATTTGGGGAAATGGGAGACTCATGGGGAGGTGCGATGGCTCCTCCACAATGAAATGACACATTAGATGAACAGAAGGCACTCGGCCAAGGTTGGAAAGCATAAGCTCTTCCTAAAATGGTGTTGCACGTCTATCCTGGAACTGTTATTTGGCAGCCTCAGTGACAGCAATGGATGGAGTGCTGGAAACTCTGAGCATTCACTCAGAAGAGAAATTTTACTGTTATTGTTGTGTATCTTCTCTCTTCCCCCCTTTCTCACTTTCTCCCTTCCTTTAGGTGTGCAGACCAAAAAGTTTTGTGAGTGGTATTAAAGAACTAGATACATGGACTCCAGCTTATCATGGCACCTGTCCTTGGGGACATTGGCCTTTTCAAAAAGTATTTTTGAACTAAGTTTTTGTTGATTTCAGAGAGAAAGTGAGAGTGAGGGAGAGAGAGATAGGAACATCAATGATGAGAGAGAATCATTGATTGTCTACCTCTTGCACCCTATCCCTGAACTGGGGATCAAGCCCAAAACCCAGGCATGAGCCTTGACAGGGAATCGAACCAGTGACCTTTTGGTGCATGGGACAGTGCTCAGCCAACTGAGCCACACCGGCCAGGCACCGTTTACTTTTTATAAACGTTTATATAGTTTTTGTATTGCCATAATTTTTTTCTTTTTCATTTTGTCTTTCTCAGTATGTTCACTTTTTATTGCATTATGATTTCAGCTTTCACCTTTGTTTTGCAGATCTGCCTTCTTGAATTTAATTGAACACAAAGGAGACAGATGCTCCCTAAAATTTAGTTTTTGTTTCTTTTGGTGAATTTTCTTTTCAAAAGTGTGTCTTTGTCTGCATTTTGAGTGCTCTATTCTCTGCTTCCTTATTGCTGAGTCTTTTCACAGATCCCCCCCCCCCCCCCCCCCCCCCGCTGTTTTGTTGTCCTTGACTAAAGAGAGGTGAATGTTGTCTGGGTGTTGTCCAAGGCTCCCTTCACTGCCTGCCAGGGTGTTGGTGGAATCTTCTGCTCATCTCATAAGCTAAAAGGATGGGAGTAGACTTGGATTTTTGGTACAATTTACACATCCAAAGGTACTTTATTCTGTGTCATTTCTTCTCTGGGATTGTTGAAGCCACTGGCGAAGTGTTTCCAGCTTCCTGTTGGGTCAGACCTGCACACTGGATACATACATGTGGCTGTGCCCAAGGTCTGGCTGTACACATCAGGGGAACCCCCACGCCTGATTTCTGCTCACTGTGGCACAGAGTGGGGGGCTTCCGTGGCAGATGATTTCAGTGCTGATCTGAAATGGTGAGGGGTTCACAGTGACGCTTTCCCTCGGGTCCTGGCAGCCAGATTACAAGAGATCTGAGGTTCTTCATGACTTGATAAGGTCCCCAATGTTGTGCTTCTCCAGGAGTGGGGGTTGTTAACATGAGTGGTTATAAGTGATAGTCCATATGATATTCATGATCATTTTAACTGTACATTGGCTGATTGTGATTAATTTTTGCATAGCATCCTTTGTCCTATCAAACAGAGTCAAGGGTTGGGATTTGAAGTGGCTCCTTCAGAAATGAATGACACTGGTGCCTGACCTCCTCGTTCCTGTGTGTGTGTGTGTGTGTGTGTGTCCCTGAGTACTCCTGGGCATGTCTAGTTGAGCATGTGGCAGGTGTGTTAGCCTGGGGTCATGCCCTGGCCCTGGGATCAACTTTGGTTCCTCAGGGCTCCCTTTGGCTATCCCCTCCACTCAGGTGGTAGCAATCTAAGTTCAAAGCACTTTTATGAAATACAAGTGAAGGGAGAATTTGACAGAGGATGCTTTGGTTCCTGCTGTCTCAAATATGTGGTGTTTACAAACAATAAATATTTTTACTGGTTTCAACTCATAATAAAAAGAGTGGCATAGGAGCATATATAGTAGGAATAGGAACATGTCTTAGGAAAAGAAGTGTCAGTCATTTTCACGCGAACTTGTCCTTGTATAATTAGCGTTATATTCCATGTGCCACTTCTTTTTAAGCGTTTAAACTGTTTATTTTGTAAAGAGTGGTTTGGTTAAATCTATGCTGTGAATCCACAATCCATTTAATTGGAGACCCATGAATCGATCCCCTTTCAACCCCTGTCATAGAAAATGCCTTAAAGACTTTGTTTTCTGGGAAGCATTTTAATGAATAAAGTTTGAGTTTGTCCACACCTGAGAATACACTTGATCGGTTCACATATACATGGCAATTCTATGAAATATAGATAGAGATATCGTGCATTATTCCATACTATTTTCAAAACTTGTTAAATTGCTGTCTTATTTGGCAGGATAGGAGTCTGTGGCCAGCTTGAGTTTTCATTACTTTTAAATAATATATTTTATTTTCTCAAAGATTTTCAAGTCCTTTTCTTTATTCTTTGAATTAAAAACTTAGAATGGCGTATGTTAGATGTTTTCATTTATTGTTTTCCTGGTTGTATTTGATCTCTTTTCATCTGTTGATCAAGGTGTTTCTTCAGTCTAGGAAAACTTCCTTGATTAAAGCTGCTTATATTTGCTTCTCATGGAAGCCCTATTGGCAGCAGATAGGACCATCTGGTTCTTACTCCTGTTCACTTTCCATTTTCACCTCATCATTTTTTATTTAATTTATTTAATTTTATTATTTTTAAAAATATATTTTATTGATTTTTTACAGAGAGGAAGGGAAAGGGATAGAGAACTAGAAACATCGACCAGCTGCCTCCCGCACATCCCTATTTGGGATGTGCCCGCAACTAATGTACATGCCCTTGACCGGAATCGAACCTGGGACCCTTCAGTTTGCAGGCCGACGCTCTGTCCACTGAGCCAAACTGGTTTCGGCCGCCTCATCATTTTTTTAATGCTTTGTCCTTTTCTCTTAGGTTTTGAGAATTGAGATGGGTCCTATTAGTGATTGATGGACATTCCTGGCAAAGACCTGAAGCCCCAAATGAAGGGAGAAATAGAAAAGTTTAAATTCACCCTCGTTTTGCTTTGCCAGTTGCCAGTCCAAACAACCTGGAGAGCAGTTGGGCTCTTGGAGGAGAGTGAACACTAGAGGCAGACGTAGCCAGGAATGCTTTTGCTCAAGAGCTTCCATTCCTTTTTTGGAGCAGCTCTCGGGGCTGGCCGCTGCAGTCTGCCATCCTTTGGCAGGCGGGCTGTCTATGGCGTGTGAGTGACACCATGCCCTTCCGTCCCATCCACCTGTCCTACGCTGCCTCTGAAACCCAGAGCACTTCCTAGGGCTGCTAAGGGGAGCCACTGCCAACCTCACCTCCTAGGGGGCAGAGCTCTGTCCATGTGCTTTGCATATTTCCCTTGCACGTTAGAGATTCACAGTCAGATGGTGACTCAAAGAACTTTCTCTGTATTTTACCTCATTGACATTCCCGGCAATTCTTTTGGATGGATGACTCCTTGCTTACATTTTAAGGTTGACCCAGAGTTTTTCCTTTTTATTTATTTTTTATTTTTTTATTTTTTTTATTTTTTTATTGCTGATTATTTTCATGTGGCTCTAGAGGGGAGTAGTTTGCATATTGCCAAGAAGTCTGAGTGTTCTTTTTTGTGACTACAAGTCAGAGGATTTTGCAGCAAGGTGGGCTCAGCCTTGGGAAATGGAGACTTGACGGTAATCTTAAGTGTCCTGCTACAATATTTCTCATCTGGTTGCCTATGATGATCAAAGTCAGCAAATAATGGCAGTGATGGCAATGATAACAATTGCCTTAATGAAAAACAACCAGGAAATGAGATGCTGGTCAAAGAGCACAAAGTTCTAGTTATGAGATGAATAAGTTCTGAGGATCTAATGTACAGCATGATGACTAGTTAGCAAGTATTAGTTTGGAGTATTATATATGTGAAAGTTGCTAAGACAGTAAATCTTAAATATTCTCATCACAAAAAAACTGTAACTATGTGAGGTCATGGATGTGTTAACTAATTATATTGTGGTGATCATTTTCTAATCTATACCTGTATTAAATCATCACATTGTACACCTTAAACTTACACAATGTGATATGTCAGTTACATCTCAATAAAGATGGGGGAGCCGGGACTGGTTTGGCTCAGTGGATAAAGCGTCGGCCTGCGGACTGAAAGGTCCCAGGTTCAATTCTGGTCAAGGGCATGTACCTTGGTTGCGGGCACATCCCCAGTGGGGGGTGTGCAAGAGGCAGCTGGTCGATGTTTCTCTCTCATCGATGTTTCTAACTCTCTGTCCCTCTCAATTCCTCTCTTTGTAAAATCGATAAAATATATATTAAAAAAAAATAAAGATGGGGGAAAAACAGTGGGTCACATGGTTGATGTGACTATATTAATATCAATTTGATTTAACATTTATAGCAATCTAGGAGATTTGTTGGTTGAATCTCCATTTTATAGCTGACTCTACTAGAAATTAAATAACCTACCTGCCCTGGCTGGGTGGCTCAGTTGGTTTAGAATGTTGTCCCATACACCAAAGGTTGTGGGTTAGATTCCCAGCCAGGGCACATACCTAGGTTGTAAGTTTGATCCCCAGTTGGGGTATTTATGGGAGACAAATGATCTCTCTCTCTCTCTCTCTTTCTTAAATCAATCAAAACATATCCTTGGATGAGGATTTAAAAATATAATAATGACTTGCCTAGAATTGCATAGACAATATGTTGTGAAGTGTCCTCAAAGTTTCTGTTCTTTTGGCATCCTTCCTGTTCAGTGAACTATTTTGCCTTCATGTCTACCTATGTAGCTCTTTAAGATTATTTTGGTGATTTAGATCTGCTTGGCTGTCTTGGAAGACCTATGGGCCAGGAGGCTGCTATTCTCCATGGTCACTGTGAACAAAGTACTGTCAACATAGCAGAATCTCAACCTGATGATGATGTTGCTGGTCTTGCTTTACTGCATCCAATTAGGGCAGCAAAAATTAAAATCAGAGAATCTGCAAAACCATTGATAATGTAGGGAACTCTTTTTAAAAAAATATATATTTTATTGATTTTTTACAGAGAGGAGGAGAGAGGGATAGAGAGCTAGAAACGTCGATGAGAGAGAAACATCGACCAGCTGCCTCTTGCACACCCACTACAGGGGATGTGCCTGCAACCAAGGTACATGCCCTTGACCAAAATCGAACCCGGGACCTTTCAGTCCGCAGGCCGATGCTCTATCCACTGAGCCAAACCGGTTTCGGCAGTGTAGGGAACTCTTGAAACATAAAAGGTAGCCAGAAAGTGTTGGGGGAGGTCAGTGCCTGGTAGATGAAAACATTTTTATTCTTGCTTCATAAAAATGTGTGCATTTATTTTATAACTTCCTCCTTGAGATATACTGGTCAGCTCCATCATTAGATTAATATTTTCCTTTACAATATATTAGAATAAATAAAAATATTGAATAACTAAAATTTGTCACTGTAATTGTAAGGTCATTCTTTGTTACCTTTATTCTAAATAATTGAATTGTGTCTTTTCTTCCCTTAGGTTACGGTCTTTGGTCAAACAATTAGAGAGAGGCGAGGCTTCAGTGGTAGATCTTAAGAAGAATTTGGAATATGCAGCTACAGTGCTTGAGTCTGTATACATCGATGAGACCAGGTAAGCTAAAAATGACAAGAGTTAGTGTGCTGATGGTGACTTTTCCGTTCAATGGCCTTTCTGAATTGTCCCAGGGCATGTAGAGGGTAGCATTCAAATGACTGGCCCTGGAGCTTTCGTTTCCACAAGCAAATGGGGTAAATTTGAGCTCACTTTTCCTCTGTACCTCCTCATCTATCAAAAGGAGCATTCGATAGAACTTGTCTCATCCAGCCATTACGACACTGGAGTGAGACCATGTAATAGGGGAAAAGGTTTGACACATTGTAAAAATCTGGTAAGATTTTCTATCAAATGTAGGCTTCTACTATGATTATTACATATTGTTAGGCTCAGTCTAAATATTATGGGCCTACTCTAGTTCACAGTATCTGTCTCTGAGTGGAGGGTCTGGGGGTGATGGAGAAGCATTTGTTCTCTTAAGCACCCCGTGTTTCTCCTTCAGTCTTAAGTGTGACATTGATTTTTCTTAGCAGACTCTTTGCACTTGAATGATCCAAAAGTATTACAGTGCTTCCAATTACTAACTGTATTGAAAACAACAAAATTGCTTTTCTTTTGAAAAAAAAGTTGAAAGGATGACTATGAAATCTTCTTTTTAAAATTCTGATAGGCTCCTTTGTCGGTATTTGTGCGTCCTTACATTTCTATGCCAAATTCCAATCTGAGATGATTCTTAGATGATATCTCAGGCATCTGAGAATTCTGTGGCTTAGTTTTTGTAACATGGTTGGTTCCTAATTTAAGGACATTTGATATCATAGTTCCCCTCCCCCCAAAATGTTACACTTTATCCTCTTTCCCCAACTGATGTGTTTAAAGAAAAAACAATCTTTTTATTAACACCAATTTTTACTCCTTTTTAGTAGGGCTTACTATAAGTATAAAATACAATTCTAAATTTGATGTAACTTTTTATATTTGTATTCTGTTCTAGACGTCTGACCTATGACCAAGTTTGAAAAATCAGCGAAGTCTACCTGATAGATGACTTACATGTCTGTGCTCAGATAAAGAGCTGTTTATTAGGGGAATTTTGCTTGAATTTAAACATTTAAGTTTCTGTGGTGGCCTATCAAACCAGAGGATATCAGTTGACATTGTTAGGGTCTGAGTAATACTTTATCGTCTATTAGTTTTTCTTTTTTTAAAAAATTACTTGTATTGGTATACAGTTGGCACATAACATAGTGTAAGTTTAAAGTGTACAATGTGTTGGTTTGACACATTTATATATCACAATATGATTACCCCACAGCATTAGCTAATGCCTCTATCACGTCACATCATTATCATTATATTTTTGTGATGGGAACAATTAAGATCTAGTCTCGTGCCGAAGCCGGTTTGGCTCAGTGGTAGAGCGTCGTTCTGCAGACTGAAAGTTCCCAGGTTCGATTCCGGTCAAGGGCATGTACATTGGCTGCGGGCACATCTCCAGTAGGGGTGTGCAAGAGGCAGCTGGTCGATGTTTCTCTCTCATCGACGTTTCTAACTCTCTCCCTCTCCCTTCCTCTCTGTAAAAAATTAATAAAATATATATAACAATTAATAAAATAAAGATCTAGTCTCGTAGTAACTTGAAAGTTTCTAATACATTATTATTGTCTATGGTAAAGTCTTTAAGTGTCAACTAAAAAAACCAACAGTACCACAAGGTTCATCTATGAAATAACCTTCCCTGTGCATTGTTAAATGGAAGGTATAGATTCCATTCAAATTCCACAAACCTAGGAATCAGGATGCTGGGTGCTCTGAGTGCAGTGAGTCTGAGAACCACAGAGCCTGAGATGGACTCTGTCTGACTTCTTCTGACTCAGTTTCCTTAATCAGGCCAGTAGAGAGAGCCATCCTGAAACATAACTTGTAGAAAAGACATTTCTGAAAAGCAAATAGTGAGCTTTCACAAGCCTTACCTAAAAGGTGCCATATTTTTTGTGGCTGATCTAATTGGGTTTCTTTGCACCTGCGTCTGCAGATGAGGGGAGAGGAGCAGCTGTTCAGAACCGACAGCTCTCACTTCAGGTTTTGTCTGTGTCTGGTTGTGTTTCTTGTGTTCAGGCGGCTCCTGGATACGGAGGATGAGCTCAGTGACATCCAGTCGGATGCGGTGCCTTCTGAGGTCCGAGACTGGCTGGCCTCCACCTTCACGCGGCAGATGGGGATGATGCTCAGGCGGAGCGATGAGAAGCCGCGGTTCAAGAGCATCGTGCACGCAGTGCAGGCTGGGATATTCGTGGAGAGGTAAAGACAACTGTCATTCATTCGATAACTAACGCAGCGTAAGGATCACCTGTTCCCCAACAATGGAAGATTTGCTTTCATGTACTTTTGGTGTCTTTATAAATGCTAACAATCCTGGGTGCAAACAGATAGTCTTGAATGAGAGATAGCAAAAGCACGGCTACTTTCCTCTCTGAAGCACCATTCAGACAAGCTTTTGCCTCTGGCTCAGATTCTTTTTGTCAACAGAGTTGAGTCCAGTCTCCCACTTTTAAAGAAGGATATCATTGAGTCCATCATCCTTGGACACACGTGGAGGATGTCTGCATTTGGGACAGGTCAGGGACAGCTTGTGGGCCCCTGAGAGCAGTTCACTGAAAGGGCTTCAGTTCCCCTTGGAACTTTCCGATTCTGTTCACCATTGTGTTCTTTCAAATTACCTTGTTTCCCTTCTCTGGACATAGATTCCAGAAATCGATCTATTCTTTCTGTAATCCTTATTATAAAAATGGATTTATTCTTCCTGCAATCCTTATTGGACAATTACAGATTTTAGAATGTCACAGTTCACCCTGGACGTTTTCCTGCTTGCTTTTGGAAATTGTAAAGAACAGCCCTTGTAAATGGATTGCCCACAGGAGCTCCTTGTCCAGGTTAAAGTTCTACGTTGCGTACTCTCTATGTTGTACTAGAATTCTCTGCTGGCAGAATTTTAATCATTTAATTTCCAATTTGAGCCATACGGATTGATGCTTTTTTGTTTCCAACAGTTCATGTGTTTGTAATTGTGTTAACGTCTTTTGAATTTTATACTTGATTGACTGTGAAAAAGATGACAAAGGAAATGTTAGGTGCTTTGGGTCGCCAGGTGACATGACTTCTCATTACTTGTCAATACTTGTAAGATATAATATTGTGTTTTCTCCTTCTCTGACTTTGGCAGAATGTATAGACGTACATCAAACATGGTTGGACTGAGCTACCCAGCAGTGGTTATAGAAGCATTAAAGGTAAAACCAATGAAAAAGTATTATAATGCACAAGGTACTCTATAAAAATACAGTTACACTTGTCATTACAAAAATAAGAGGCTTTCATTTATAGTTCATGTAAAGATTCCCCTGTCATTCCTGATTTTTAAAATTTTTATTATCTTTTACTTATCTGTTTAAATGGTATCACTATCTTTTTAGCCTTCATCTTGCTAATTGTTTTATTAAATCAAACTCTGTGCGTTTCATATTTCTCCACTTCCTTGGAGTCACTTCATTATGGGCTCATGCTGACTTTGGCCAAAGGAGATCAAATTTGATCTGGTTATAAATATTGAACATCAGGAAGATCTTTGGTGATCATTATTACACCATTATATGATTTCCTTCTCTAAGTCCATTTTATAGATGAATAAACTGAGACTCAGTGAGATTTTTTTTAAAACAAGACCATTAATTAGGGGCAGGACTAAGGTTTGATACCAGATTTCCAGGTATACAATAAGCCATAAATAATGGCATTGAACATAGGTCCCATAGCTCTGATCCTCTCCATATGCTCTCCTGTTTTCCCTAGACTTCCACTGAGCCCCCAAGTCCCATTTGAAGTCATGGGGATGTTTGAGTTTAAATGGTCTAAAACCGGTAGAATTGCTCCCAATGAGACAAGCTCTTGGAATTGCACAGAATATTTCTAAGAGTCCCAGAGCAGATATATTCCTCTGGGTGTGTGCTGATTCCTATCCACTGGTCTGAGGGTATCCCTGCTGTGTTGAAGCTGATTTGGCTTGTGGATTTGAGGATGTGCTGTGCTAAGGCCCAGGATCACTGGGCTGGTTGACATTGCATGGTGTCTACACATGGAGTTGCATTCACTTGCTCAGGGATGTCCCAGCATTCTGACTATGGTTAAAGCTGTTCTTGTCTTTCTCTGAAACCTGATGATATTTTCAGAATGTAACTTAAATGACCTATTCATGGGATCGGTGGTGGGAGTGATTCTTGATCAACATAATGTCAAGAAGAAGTCTTTTAGGGCCATTTGGATTATGTATTTTATAGTTCTTTTCTGTTGTCTCCATTCTCCATTTTCTGTCACTTTTTCTTTTAAACTTTATTGAATTTCTTGGGATGACATTTCTTCCCCACTTCCCTTATCCTTTGGTAATTACCATACTATTGTCTTTGTCTTTGAGTTTTTGTTTTTTTTGTCTTGTTTGTTTGTTGCTTTCAGTTTTATATCCCACATATGAGTACAATAATATGGTTCTTGACTTTTTCCAACTGATTTATTTCACTTAGCATGATATTCTTAAGATCCAGCCATGTTGTTAAAAATGGCAGTATTTCATCTGTTCTTGTGGCTGGGTAGATACCCAGAAGAGGGATTGTTGGGGCATGTGGTAACTCTATTCTTATTTTTAAGGAACCTCCATGCCATAAGGGCTGTACCAATTTACATTCCCACCAGCAGCGTATGAGGGTTCCCTTTTCTCTACAATCTTTCCAATGCCTATTATAAGTTGTCTTGTTGACAATAGCCATTCTCACAGGTGAATTGCCTCTTGGCTTTTTGGCTACGATCAAGTGTAGTATCTGTCCTTAACAATTCAATATATCATCTCAATTCATCATAAGAATAGGAAAGATACTCAAGAAGGATACAGCAAGGAGACACGTTTTCTCTCACTACTCTTCAACTCCCACTTTAATGTCTAATATATCAATGTGATTTACAGTGACATTTCCCATTTAATCAGTGAAATCAATTCACATAAGATTTGATGTTTCATAACATCCATTCTGAAGATGCATGGATTTTCATAATTGAACCTGAAACATTGAGTGAGTCTTAGGAACATTAAAAGCATCTTTTATTTTTAATTCCTTCCTTTATTGGGAACATAAATACAGGTGATTATACAGGCACTAAGAAATTTATGAGACTATGTCTTCCAAATTGAAGCATTTTGTCTATGTAGAATAACTGCAGGAAATGTGGAACAACATGTGACGTGCACGATGGTTATTTTATGCTCAAGGAAAAGCAATTCTCTAATGCACACATGTATTTCTGAGGGGAGGGTACCTAGGTGATTCAGACAAGGAGTAAGTCCTAACTCCCTGAATTGCTATCCTTCTTCACTAGAATTACTGACATATGCACAGGTTAAAACAGATTTTCCTCTTGGTGTTGTCTCCTGTTCACTGGGGAAGTTCAAGACCTTTAAAAATGTAATATTTTCCCCTCCTCTCTCTCTCTCTCTCTCTCTCTCTCTACTCATCTTGGAGAATAGGATTAAAAATTGTTAGACATGACAAAAGGTTGAACCACCTACTGAGTAGTCAGAGGACTTTTCTTTAGGACTAATGATCAGAGGATGGATGTCATGGCAATGGCAATTATAATAGTAATCAGGGTGAAGGTTCAGTTCTTCGGTTATGCTTAAATGGCCCCACCATCTATGGTCTGGATCCTATTGGGGTGTTTATGAGACCTGGGTTACAGCTTACATTCATGGAGTTTACAATGTCATCTGCTGTCAAAGCTATGGCTAAGTGGTGTCACAGGAGTTAATGCCTGGTTCTGCTACTGAATAGACTCTTTATTTCATCTCTCTGAGGTTCCATCTGTAAATCTGGGGAGAGTAACACCTCCTTCCAGACTTGCGAGGATTTGCAAATGTAGATAAATTATCTTACACTGTGCCTGGTACAAAAAAAAAATGTGCTCAATACTTGTAGCAATTTCTTTATAATGGAGGAGAAATATTGAAAATGGAGGTGAGGTTACCACTGGTATGAATTAAACAATTTGTTTTGAGATGCTTTTGGAAACATTTGGTTTCCCCTGTAAATGATTCAGTTTTTCTGTGCGCTGGTCCACGAGAAAGAACCTTGATGACCTTGGGATGATCTTGACAGTGGGACGTTTGGAGAGATAGGATTGGGATGGATGGGTGATGTTGGGATGTAGTGAGGGCTGAGATGAGAGCCACTCAGGCCAGTGGTTCCTGGCAGCTCAGGTCTTACCCAGGCACCATCTGACACCCTGCCCGGACTCCATATGGCCTCACATGGCTTCTTACTGTCAAACTCACAGCCATACACTTTCTCTACTGAAAGCGAGACTCTGTCATAGTGAGAAAGTGAGACTGTTGCTTTACCTGTTGGTTAAACACACCTTTGTTGATAAATAGCTGGTTAGAAGTCTAAGACACATCAGGCAGTATTTATATATTCTGGAGTAGCTATTTATAGACAAACAAGACTTTGAACTTAAAAAAATAGTAGATGAGGTGTGTGTTCAGCTTAGGCCTTAGTTTTACTTTTTTTTTTCAGTGGGGTGACTTACAGATTTGAGGACCACGTCCCCAGATCAGTGACTCCAGAAGTGGTGGCATTTTTCTGACCCATGCATTAAAGGTTTTCTCCTTGGGTCCAGCTCAGCAGTTTGGATTAAAGTGACATGCTGTTTTGCATTCTATATCGTGTTTCTGAGCCCTTTAAAGTGGATTGCTGTCCTCAACTGTGGACTAAGAGGAAGTCTGCACATGGCATCAAGGGACTGGGGAGAAGTTCAGAAAAAGGGAGCACTGAAGGTTGTTGTCAATGAATTGAGCATTTGAAATTCAGCCGGGGTAGGGAGTGGGAGGGCTAATGGACAGAGTCTGAGCTTAGGGTGACCATGTGTTTGTGTTTGTGTGCTGGGCGCATCGTGTCCTCCCCCACACTTACTTGTGATGGGGCTTTAGGGAAATGAGGTCACTTCTCAGTTTTCTCATCTGTAAGATGTGAATAATAAAACCTATCCCTGAGAGTGGTTTTCAAAGTAAATTATGTATTTATTACTGGTCATGATGCCTAGATATGGTAGGCACTCAATAAATTATAGCTGCTGTTATTAGTTATAAGACTATTTAATATTTGATCAGTAAATGCTATGTAGGCCTGCCAGGTTGGAAAAGTGTGAGAATGTGAAACCCCAGGCTGACTCCCCAGGGGGAAATTGGTGGCTGTGGACTAATGCATCTTTCTCCCTGCCGGGGCCTGCAGGATGTGGACAGGTGGTCCTTCGATGTCTTCTCTCTCAACGAAGCCAGCGGGGACCATGCACTGAAATTCATTTTCTATGAATTACTCACACGCTACGATCTGATCAGCCGCTTCAAGGTCAGTGCCTAATGGAAAACACGATAACCACACATTTATCTGTCCTTGCATGATTTGGGGGCCGAGGCCAAGAGAATCCTTTTAATACAGACCCCAAACTGCAAGGGGTGACTTGGTGACGCATCGTCTGGACAGTCGCTGATACGGGCTCCTCTGTGGTGGGAAGTTTTCGTTACTCCCCGGCCTGGCGGGGCTCCTTGGTCGGGGAGAGGCTGGAGTCTCACGTTTGAATCCCAGTCTTCCTGGGGAGTACCACCGGAAGCTTGCACTAGCAGAACTACCCGTGGCTCTGCTCACTGATTTCATTTAGCCTGACTTCATGTAAACTCTCCTCCATCAGCTGGGAGACTGGATTTCATGTACATTCTTGTACCATCAGCGGGAAGAGACTGATGGAGACAGAATGTAGGACTGCTGCCTCTGCAGACTTTTTCCCCCCCGTCACTTGACTCAAATGCAGACAGATACCCTCGCTTATCATCTTGACAGGTCATTGGTATTGCCCAGCCATTCATGCTTCCAGTGAATTCTTCAGCCTTAAGCAGAGAGTGGGAATGGTTTCCAGCATGCAGTCCCTTCACCCTCTCACTCGCAGCGTCTGGTGGTCGGGCCAGGTTCTCCAGGCCACCTGTGAATTCATCGGCTGACATCTGTCATATTATGTTTCTCAGACGTCCCTCATGCTAGGGATGAGCCTCTGGAAAATGCAGGCCTTTTTCTCTATAAAGCATTGACTTCTCTGGACAGCATGGTTCCTTAGCACTTTCCAAAGGTCTGTGAATTTGGGGGTGTATTTCTTACATAGCTATATTTGATGGCAGCAGTCCTTATTTTTATTTTATTTTTTTGCACCAGAAACCTGCTTGAAAATCCAGTGAATGCCTGAGACACTGTCCTCAGAGCAAAGCTCCCTGAATCTCAGTGGTTCACAGACCTCTCATGAACAGCCCCAAGAAGCTAGGTTTCTTGGTACTTTATTTTAAAAAATGAAAATTGATCTTTGACATCTGCAAGGCAATGTTTAAAATTTTTAAAAATATATATTTTATTGACTTTTTTACAGAGAGGAAGGGAGAGGGATAGAGAGTTAGAAACATCAATGAGAGAGAAACATCGATCAGCTACCTCCTGCACACCCTCTACTGGGAATGTGCCCGCAACCAAGGTCTATGCCCTTGACTAGAATCGAACCTGGGGCCCTTCAGTCTGCAGGCTGATGCTCTATCACTGAGCCAAACTGGTGAGGGCATACATTTTTAAAGCCAAAGCATGGGAGACTGGGCACCAGGAAGAATATGATATGGGCCCTCGCAAAGCATCCCAAGAGTACTGTCCTCATTTTTTCTTCCTGATGTGATGTTTACTCTCCAGGAACATGCACTCTTTCCTTTCCCCCCCAGTCTTGAACTTGTTAATTTATCCCAAACCAAGGAACTGATCCCAAAACTTACCCAATAACTGTCATAAGGGAGCCTTTATTTTCTACATTTTGCAATTGTCCTTTACTTTCGGCCACATAGAAAAAGAAGGGATATATTTATACATACTTGAGACTGAAAAGCAATTAAGGCTAATTGGAAATATTATTCCACATTGCAAGGCACCTATAATAAATTGTCAAGTAATAGACATAAGGACACAGGTTGTTTCTGTTTCCATATATAACAGACGATGTCTTTTTTATTTTTAACATGTCCATACATGCAATCACTTTCCCTAAACAGTGCAGTTTTCCAGAGCTGGCAGCTTGCATTTGTTTTGCAATTATTTAACGAGATGCACTGCATAGTACGTGCTAATTTTTTCTTGAGAAATGAAAGACCCAGACCTTTGCTCGAGAAATAAATGAACACATACCCTTCGGCCCTACCTGTCTTTGAGCTGATCCTGTGTAATGTTTTTTTTCTTCTTCTTAATTTAAAGCTACTAAACCACTAGCCCATTAAACTTACTACTCTTTTTCAGATCCCCATTTCTGCGCTCGTTTCATTTGTAGAGGCCCTGGAAGTGGGATACAGCAAGCATAAAAATCCTTACCACAATTTAGTGCATGCTGCGGACGTCACACAGACAGTGCACTACCTCCTCTATAAGACAGGAGTCGCTGTGAGTACAGATGGGAACTCTAGGATTACACAAACAGCTATGTCTCTATGGTTGGTCTCTATGCCTCTTTACTTTGAAATCTTCTTCAGAGATAGACATCCTCTGGGTATGGTTATTCATTAGCCCATAAGTCCAGTACACATTTATTATCTTTTCAGCAAGGACAGTTGAATGACTTGATCTAATTTCTCACGGAATTAAAAATGGGATACAGTGGGAGGAGTGTGGGCTTTGGAGCTAGATATAGTTGGAT
Organism: Pipistrellus hanaki; assembly: GCF_964339955.1. Taxonomy (NCBI): domain Eukaryota; kingdom Metazoa; phylum Chordata; class Mammalia; order Chiroptera; family Vespertilionidae; genus Pipistrellus; species Pipistrellus hanaki. The sequence goes on along the minus strand of NC_140512.1, from coordinate 9,453,182 downwards.
AGAAATCCTTATTTAATTACTTATTAGACTGTGACCTATGATGAATTGCTTGACTCTCTGAGTCAGGATTTCCTCATTTCTAAAATGGTGAAAAAGACTATCTTGTAGAAGTGCTGTGACAGTTTGGAATAAAGTATCAGAAATATGATGTGAAGATGTACTTTGGACTTATCTATTCAACATATATTTAGCTAATTCCTACTGTGTATATACTATGGAGATATAAAGGTGAATTATGCACAGATTTTTTTTTTTTTAGCCCTCAAGAAAAATTCCCAAGCATTTATGCAAATGCAAGTTATCATTAACATAAATGTTATATCATAGCAGCCAATGACCATGACGTACTGCATAATGTTCTTAATTGCGCTTATTTGCCATTGAGTTTTTATGATCAATTCAGGCCATATGCAGAATAATTCCTAAATATAGAAACTGCTTCTCACCCACTCTCTCTCTCCGAAATGCAACTCAAAACAAACATCTTTCACTGCAAGCTTACAAAAGTAGTGGGAAGCAATCTGATGAATGGAGAGCACATTGCCACTCCAACCTTTCATTACAAACCAAGAGGGGGGAAACGCTTTAAATCACCCCAGTTTTATAAAGTGTGAGACACACAGGGAATCAAAACATCCCATTGACAAAGCGCTGCCTGGGCCTCAACATCGACTCATTGTGATCTGTGTAAATCACTCATCACTGCTTAGCTCACATGCCTGGCACACGCCTGGATCCTTTCAGATTTATTTGGCTCCCTTCTAAGGGACAATCCTTGAACAGAACCGGGCTGAAGGGTTTCTGATTGCATAGACGGGAATCAGACCCTGAGCTCCAGTCAGCTTTTGATTTAGGTCAAAAGAATCCAAACTCCAAAGCAACCCCTTGGCCCTTTTTGTTGCATTTGTTGGCCAAGGTGCCATTAATTTTCTTTTGCTTATTTTTTAAGAGGAGAGAAGCTGTGCATCTTGTTCTCTTGATCATAGATGATGTCATCATATTTATAAGGGAAATGTCAAGACTTCTAAATAGCATCCTAGTTCAAGAGTGCCAAGTAATTTTATTAGTCTTCTTGGTCAGCAGAGTTTTGGCCCACATGACCTTTAACTTCTTATGAGTTGTCACACTTGTTAATATGTCTCATTAAATGGCAAAAGGGACTTTGGAGGCACAATGAAGGTTATTAAACCTTAAAAGGCAGCAGGTGGGGCAGAAGAGAGTGCTAGCTTGAAGAGGGAGAGAGCCCATGGAAAGCATGAGAAGGAAATGAATTGCCAATGCCTTGAATGTCCCTGATGGCAGACTTTCCCACAGAGCTTCAGAAAGGAATATAGGCTCCCTAACACCTTCATTTCAGCCACATGGGCTACCTACCGACCAGAGCATCCAGCCAGCCAGCCACACTCTGCCGACGTCTCACCTATTTTGACAATTTTTTAGTGACTGTCTATCACATTGAGCTTAGGTTCTATGTATATAACTCTATTTTTAGTTCATATTTTATTGGTTTGTGTCATATTTAATTACATAATTATGATAACAGTTCAATTGGTTAAAATAGGGTTTGGAATAAGCCACAGTGAAACTTAAAAGCATCAATTCAGTTAGTAACAAAAGTGAGCAGAGGGTGCCAAAGGGCAGCTAGCAGTGATGGATATTTGGTCATGTGGACATTGGGCAGTATGGTTTACAGAAAGGGTGGGAAGCGTCAATGAATCCATAGAGCCTCTGAGACGGATGTCACTCAAGCTTCAAATGCTTCTCGAACTCTACTGTGCATCAGAACTATTTGGGTGGCTTGTGAAACAGGTGATGCAAACGCTGCTGTTCCAAGGAACCACTTTGAAGTCCACTGAACTACAGCCAGTGTTGGTAGAGTGAATGGGGACAAGTCTCTTCAGACTTGAGCATGCATAAGGTGGGAGGCCAGGTGTTACCTTTCCATCTGTCTCTCTACCTATCCACCTTCGAGTGGGCAGACATTAGGTTTTCTGTTACACTTACAGCTTGGTATCATATTTAAAATTTTAATTTTTTTCTGCGACTATTTGGAACTTTGGAATTTGAGAGAGGATATGATGAGGGCTTTTAATATCTGCATGTTCATTGTTTTCTGCCTCCTGCACGCTCCCTCCTGGAATCAAGCCCACAACCCAGGCATGTGCCCTTACTGGAAATTGGTGACCTTTTGGTGCATGGGATGACGCTCACCAACTGAGCCACACCGGCCAGGGCAGGCATGCTGTTTTCAATTCACATGTCCCTTATCTCTTTACAGAAGAAAAACACCATTTCTCTCTTTCCAAAAACATGTGTCTGGCAAGAGCTGACCAGCTGCAGGGTGGAAAGACAGTAATGTGGGTGTGTTGTCAGCAAACTGAAGTCAGAAAGAGACACATTATCTGATTGCTCTGTAATCTCCCTTTCAGAACTGGCTGACGGAGCTGGAGATTTTTGCTATCATCTTCTCAGCTGCCATCCATGACTATGAGCACACAGGAACCACCAACAACTTCCACATCCAGACCCGGTGAGGATGTTGAGATGTGTGGAGGAGAGGAAAGAGGGGTCAAGGAGAGAGTTATAAGCCAGCAAGATTCTTTTGTATGGTTGCTCTATTTTGAGTTTCTGGAAAAATGAATTAAAAATTTTTAAATATATTTTTATTGATTTTAAGAGAGGAAAGGAAAAGGAGGGAAAGATGGAAACACCAATGATGAGAGAATCATTGATTGGCTGCCTCCTGCACGCCCCACATTGGGGATTGAGCCCTCAACCCAGGCATGTGCCCTGATGGGGAATTAAACTGGGACTTCCTGGTTAACAGGTCGACACTTAACCACTGAGCTGCAGCCACTGGCTGGGCTGTAAAAAACAAATTTTAAACAAGAGACCAGCTGGGTGAGCTTCGATTAAGACTTAAAGGGTAAAGCTATCTGCTCCTAATCCTCATATTTTACTCACATCTAATATGCACCTCCCTTTCCTCTATTCTAATGCCTGCTCCTTGTTACTTATTTTTAATAGGAGCCGGAGCAGTGTACAGGAAGGCACAGGTGCCAGGTAGACTAAATCAGTGGGGACTGCAAGGATGGGAGTATCTTTGTTGACGTGAAGGATAACCAAGCCTTCTCACCCTCTGATCTCTGGGATTCTGGTGGTGCTCATCCCAGTCTCCCTAATTCCATCTCTGCTCAGTTCAGAGGCACAGGTTTGCGGAGCTAGGACCACCAAGTTGCCCATGGAGAATGTCTCATGCAGGCCATTCACCATGGGCAACTTATGCACCCTCCCTAACAAACTGCACAGGTAAACACAAACCTCTGTGGGGATATTAAGTATGGGTCTAAGTGCCCAACTCTGAACCTGTTGTCTGTCACAGACATCACTAATAAATTTGGGTATTTTTTTCTTACCAGCTGTAGTCCTCTCGTAGAATCCCAGGCAGCTGTACCAATCAATTGCCATTTGCATTTAGGATGAAACCTTATCTGCCCTCTCTTGAACTCAGAACTTACCTTCTCTAAGACAAAGATGCAGAACTAGAGAGAATCTGACAGCAGGGTTAACTGGGCCTTGATATAGGGATCAAAAGAAGTGAGGCCCTAGCTGGTTTGGCTCAGTGGATAGAGTGTCGGCCCTCGGACTGAAGGGTCCTGGGTTGGATTCCCAAGGGCATGTACCTTGTTTGTAGGCTCTATCCTTGGCCCTGGTTGGGGCTCCTGTGGGAGGTAACCAATCGGTGTGTCTTTCTCAGATCAATGTTTTTCTTTGTCTCTTCCCTCTCCGACTCTCTCTAAAAAAATAAAAAAGGAAAAATATCCATGAGAGAGGATTAGCAACAACAACAACAAAAAAAAGAAGCTAGAATTTGGGGAAAGGTGACAAGGCAAAGAGAAAGAAGATAGGGGGAAGGGCGAGTTTAATACCAATAAATACCTTCTGATTTCACTGAACCAGCAGGTGCACAGTTCAGATAGGTTTGTGTTCATAAATCCATCCACATGAGTTTAATGAACCCGGCACTTAATTGTGGGGTACACAAAGGACGGCAGTATCCTCTGATCTGTGTTCAGAAGGGGAATTTCAATAGAATGAAAGCGGACAAAAGGACTTAAGCCGTTCGCTTCATGTTCTGCCTCATGTAGAGCAGTCTCAGCTGCTGCGAAACAGTCTTAAGGTCCTATTGCAAGGTCTTTAAACACAGAGTGGAACCTCTGCTCCGAGGACTGAGAGTAGCACCTGCCGAAGGGGGCGAGGTGGATGGAAGAACCGAACCTGGATGATGGCTGGAGGCCAATGGTCCCAATGCAGAGGGAGATTAATTTCAGGAGTTAAAAAATAGCTTAATGTCACAAAACACACATCTGTTAGTGCCTTCCTTACCTAGCAGGCACAAGGTCAGATGGCTTGCCCCAGGATTTGTGTGTTTTGGGCTGTATCTTCATAGGAGTGGGAAAACTCCAGTGGGCTCAGTTAAGCGTGGTTTGGAGTGAAGTGTAGACATTGGTTTCTCTAACAGAACTTTATCTAAAGCATCCCAGCCTGTGTGCCCCCTGTTCCAAAAACCAAGTCTGTGACCAGGTCCTTTGTCCTTGGATGGTATGTTAAATCTAACACAAGGTATGCTAGAAAATTTTAAAGTTTGGCCAATGACAGGTAGAAGTTATCTTGGGGGACGGTGGCCCCACTGTCAGAGACCTCACCTTCATCCCAACCCTGACTCTGCGGGGCTCTGTGGAGTCACTTAACATCTCTGGGACTTAGCTTCCTTGATGAGAAACCAATAGGCTGTAATAATCTCAGATTTCATTAAGTTAAGGATATGGAAATAGTATACAGCTCTGTGTTTGCTGTCATTCAGTTGTGGAATGGTCTTTGAAAAGTGACTAACAGTTGTCATATAATCCTTATATTCTTCACTCTGTTTTCTTTGTATGGCTTCTGCATGGTAACATTTTAAGATCAGCCTTGGCTGGTTTAGCTCAGGGGATAGAGCATGGGCCCACGGACCGAAGGGTCCCAGGTTTGATTCCTGTCAAGGACATGTACCTCCACTGCAGGCTCAATCCCTGGCCCCTGTTGGGGTGTGTACAGGAGGCAGCCAGTCAATGTGTGTCTCTCACATCGATGTTCCTCTCTCTGTATTTTCCCCTCCCTCTAATCTCTCTAAAAATCAATGGAAAAATATACTCTGGTGAGGATTAACAAAAAATAACAAATTTTAAGATCAAGCTACTACCAGAGAAATTTCCAAGCTGTACCTGCCAGGTGGTATGTCCAGAGAATTAGAGATAAAATAAATTATTTTATTTAATAAAAAAATAAAGTTGTACTAGAAAATATAAGGAAGTTTGACTTGACCCACATTTAAAAAAAAAATCACTTTTGCTGCTGCCAGCAAAAATCATGGAGGTCTGGTTATGAACAGTTTTCAGAGAGTTCTCAGATTAGGTGGCACCTATTTTATATCCCATATTGACATTAAAATACCCTACGTATATCAATTGATCATTTTCAGTGTTAGTTTTAGCTTCTTTTTGTTGATATAAATGGCATCGGGACAAAGGTAATTGCTAATCACAGGAAAAAAGAGATGGTGTATTCTAGCTTGAAAGCGTTAACCTGAAAAGTCTCAACGGTTTAACATACTAGATTATTTTTTGGATTTCTGTTCAGGTCTGACCCAGCTATTCTGTACAACGATAAGTCTGTATTGGAAAACCATCACTTAAGTGCAGTTTATCGCCTTCTGCAAGAGGATGAGGAAATGAATATTTTGATCAACCTCTCCAAGGATGACTGGAGGTGAGGATGAGACAGGGAGGCCAGAAAAGGAATGGTGAGGAGAGATGAAGTGTGCTGCTTTGAAGAAATCCATTAACTGAAAGATAATTTATGTTTAGTATCCTATTTCTTTGTAGGAAAGCAATTTTAATACCTGATATATTTGTTTGGATACGTAAGTGCATTTAACCTTTTAGGATCTTTGTAAATGAATATGTTACCACTTATTTACCACATTTCAAAGTGGTGTGTCCAATAATATGGCATTCCACTTTGAGCAGGCTGGATAATTTGCTAATAAGCCAATCCTCCTGTACATAATGGCTATAAACTATGATTAAATTAAATAAACACAACCCCACTGACTTGAGAGTGAACAAAAGTAGGCACATTTTGAAGGGGTGTCCATACCTGGAGACTGTGATGGGATGAAGTGAGTGTGATATTTTTGTGACTTCACCCTGAAGACAGTCTATGTCAAGATAACAGCACTAATTGGCTAAAACCATATTTATACAAAGACCTTCACTATTTTTCTGGCAGAGAGACCAGGGTAGTAACATCCAGAGCTGCTATTGAGTGAAAGTCAAAAAATAAGGGGAAACTAAAATTCTGTGACCATCTAAATGGCATGCAAAGAACAGGAAAATGTGACTTATTTGCAGGGGAAAAGACAATCAATAGATGCAATCTCTCAGATGAACTATTGTTTGAATGATCAGACTAGGACTTTTAAAGCAGTTCTTCTATTTATGCTCAGTGAGATAAAAGGAAATATGCTTGTAATAAAATACAGTGAAATTGAACCAGTGGAATGAAAATATAAACAAGAGCAAACAAATTTTAGAACTAACAAGTCAAATATTTAAATTGGAAAATTACTATTCTGGCTTAGTAGCAAGTTGGAGAAGACAGAGGAAAGAATCAGTGAACTTGAAAACATCAATCAATATTATCCAGTTTGAAGATTAGGAGACATGAGTAGCTTAGGGACCTGTGAGACAGTTTCGGGCTCAGGTTAGATTACAAATGTCACAACTATTTAACTGATTTTGATTGAAAGAGGCAAAAAAAAATAAACTAATTTTTATTTTCCATATTTGACTTTCACCTTTTTTCTCCATGGGGTGTCCCTGAAAGGGAATTTCGGACCTTGGTAATTGAGATGGTGATGGCCACGGATATGTCCTGTCATTTCCAACAGATCAAGGCGATGAAAACTGCTCTGCAGCAGCCGGAAGCGTGAGTGTATCTGTGTCACTTGGTTTTTATAGGTGTTTAAGCTGGAACCGGTCCATGTCATTGCTCCTTTAAAATGTACCTCCTTCGGAGAACTTTGTCGAAAAGTCTCATAGTAACTGAGGATATTTGGAGGAAAGAGCATGAGAATTGTATATATCTCAGATTCTTATCAGGGTTGAAATACATAAAAGGGACCAAAATAATCTGTCCCAATTAGAATTGAAAATATTTCCCCGCAGGAAACCAAATTATCAAAGATCTACTCAATGCAGAGGTGACACACACAAGTCAGTGAGTGACTCTTGGGTTTTTGTCTTTTTGAATGAGCCAGTCATTGCAGAAATAGTTTCGAGTCATTTTTTTCTCCCTCCATTTCTTTTATTTGTGACCTGTTTCTTTGTCTCTGCGTTTGATTCAGTTTTTAAAGTGTCCACTCAATACCCATGGAGACCTAGCTAGTGGAATATTCCAGTTGTAGGGTGATGTGATGCTTTTCCCTCAGCTGAAGTGGGGGTTGATATAAGGGAATGGAAGGGATTAAAAAATTAATGCTGTTTTAAAGAAACGCTTATTGAGATTCTGAGAGCTTGATCAGCATGTGCTTGGCTCCTTTGGGTGTACAGGATTGAAAAGCCAAAGGCATTGTCCCTGATGCTGCACACAGCGGACATCAGCCATCCAGCGAAGGAGTGGGAGCTCCATCATCGCTGGACGATGTCACTGCTGGAGGAATTCTTCAGACAGGTACCTTGTGCTACCCCTCAGGGCTTTCATCACCAAATAGTTTCTGAATTTCTTATTTCAGCAATGCTATGAGATCACAGTAATTTTCTTGAGGAGGGAGAGTTTTCAGATTTTTTTTTTTTTTTTTTTTTTGCCTTCTGGTCAAGTAATGTTTGAATCTTACATTCTGACTCTCAGAACATATTTCTATCTTATGCATTTCTATTTGCAAAAAGAAAAAGCAGTTTCTTGTGGTAGTGTTTTGTAAGTATCATCGGAGGAGCCCTTTAGTTTATGTATTTTTCTAATGGGTTGAGCAAATGTTGATCAGTTTGGCATTCTCCTGTGGGATTAAGATGTTAATCTTTTACTGGTATAATTGGTTGGGTTGTTTCTTTTGAGCTGGCAAACCATATTGTCAAATTCCAAAGCCCGGTGTGGTAATTTGGGGTCAGGAAATCACTAAAAGCCAAGGTTTAAATTATATTTAACTTTATTACACCCAAGACACAGGGCTGTGTTTTCTGAAAGAAATACCAGGCACTTTTATGGGTGTACATTGCTTTAAAAAATGTTTTTAAAGGTGCACAAAGGTAGGATAGACAGGAAAATAAATATGTTGCAGTAAGGTTGACATCTTCTCGCCTGGCTGGCGTGTCTCAGTGGTTGAGTGTCAACCTATGAATCAGTAGGTCTTGATTCAATTCCCAGTCAAGGCACATGCCCAGGTTGTGGGCTTGATCCCCAATGTGGGGTGTGCAAGAGGCAGCTGATCAATGATTCTCTTATAATCGGTGTTTCTACCTCTTTCTTTCTTCCTCTTTAAAATCAATAAAAAATATTTTTTAAAAGGCTGACATCTTCTCAAGAAGAGTTGCCATTAAACATCTGCTTTGAGATGTGAGGTCCTGAAGTTGAAGGAGTTGATGTAAGAAACATTCAGATCTCTGAGTCAAACTGACAACAATTGCCAAGAGCAAAATCTCCAATGCTCTGTAGAATGACAGTTTTGCAGTTTCCTTTACATATTTGGAATTAAGGAGGGAATGTAAGGAAGATTACAGGAAGGTGGGATAAATCAAAGAGAGGATTGGAATTACAGGATAGTCAACAAGACTTTGTGCTCTCTTGAGGGTGGTTATGCTTCTGAGGAGTTTGAAAAAGAGGTGTTCCCAAGGTGTGAACTTAGATGCACAGAAACAATGGATGGGACTTGCTTAAGGCAAACATAAACCTTTCCCTAAAGAAGTTATAGGCCTGGGGTGTGACTGTGCACCATGACCTGCCCAGTTAGGAATGTATGATCAGATCACCTTGTGAGGTCACTCTCAGTTATATTTATTATATAGTCCCCATTCTTTTTTTTTCTTCACAAAGGCAGTGGGTCATGTAGATGGTGGGACCTAAATTAGAGTTAATTCAAGTTAATGCTGTTAATTCTTACTAGTTCAAGGAGGGAGATTACATCGTAGATTCAGAGAAGGCTGATATCCCACAAAATACTACTGAACATTAGTCTCAACTTTGTCTCCTAAAGTAACAAGAGATATGCTCTTTCACTGGTTACTCAGGGTTTTGGAAGGGAATTTCTCTCATTTTTATGCTTCTAGTTTAAATGGAGAAATTGTAGAAGGCATCCAAGTATTGCTCTTCTTCTGAACTTGTGCACAATATCTGGAAATGAAGTGGGACTAGAGCTAACAGCATATTAAAGTCCAGAAGGTCTTTTATTGGAGTTTTTTTATTCCAGCTGGTTTGAGGCCCGGGACTAACTAAATTATTTTTCAATGGTCTTATTTGTGATTTTTTTGTTTTTTTGTTTTGGTTTTTTTGTGAGGGAGGGTAGGAGGAGTTGGTGGAACTTAAAGGAAGCTTAAACTAGATTTTTTTTTTTTTTTTTACGGTCCTTCCAGCATTAAGTGTTCTACAGTTTCTTCATTTTGTCTATGGTGCATATCAACCCATATAAACACCCCCCTAAATTGTTATATGAATACAGCAACAGGTACCCCATTCAGCATATGGCTGTTTCCTCTTTCAGTTACTGCTTGGCCTCACAGAGTAGTTCTCAAGGAGAATCTGATTGCATGGGAGGAACTGGAATAGTACAGGTGTGGCTCTGTTGAATATACGAGAATAACTGCAAATTCATCCTTAATCGAGAGTTAATTTTGAACCATTTTCCCAGAAGCTATTTTTCTAATATGAGTGAGACTATTTTCTCCAAACATCCACTTCCCTTATCATATGCTTTCTTTGATGCTGCTTTTGCAATACACACCCATGGCTAATAGTATTTGAACTGCAGCCAAAGTTAGATCATAGCTAACTCATATAAGTTTGAGGTATTGATTTCTTTTTTTAATTGTGAGAGAGTGAATATGAGAAATTACTTAAATATTTGAACATTTTTCCCATAAAGGAAACCTTGTTTGCATACACATATGCTTGAATTGAATGAAAATATGCTAGAGGCAATGTGAAAAGAGCCATATTGAATTTCTTGCCTTTGGGAATGGAATGTTAGCTCACTGCACCAGAATGGTTTTTTAGTAATTATGATTCAGTAAATTATTTTTATTGATTTAATATTTTAACCTAGATGTCATAAGGCCATTGTAAGTAACCCACTTAATAGAAGTGTTGCCTCACTCTTAGCTGTAGGTTTTAAACTGGACAGTGCAAATGGGAACTCTCAATGGGACCTTAGAATCCTTGAAAAAAAAACCAAAAACATTTGGAAGTTGGATTATATTTCAAGATAAGGGCATAGACTCAGTATTAATACTAGACCTTTTAGGCTTTGCTAAAAAATAAGTTACATCTTCAGTTTTTTTCCTTTTAATATATTTTTATTTATTTCAGAGAGGAAGGGACAGGAGAAAGAGCTAGGAACATCAATGATGAAAGAGAATCATTGATCAACTGCCCTCCTGTACTCCCCACATGGGATGGAGCCCACAACTCTAGCTTGTGCCCTGACTGGGAATCAAACTGTGACCTCCTGGTTCACAGGTCGATGCTTAACCACTGAACCACGTCAGCTGGGCACATCTTTAGTTTTATAACCCTATTTTACAAAATCCAAGCCTCAGGGTGCTTTTCAGTAAAATATTGGCTTTAATGAAGTGCCTTCTTTAATGAAGTGTTCATTTGCCTTTTTGAAAAATACATGTTGTTAGAGCCTTGGGGTTCATTTCTGCTGTATGGCTGTATATGTTATATTTTGTAGATGTCCCCTGTAATTCTTTGAATTTCCTCTGTGTCTGCGATTATTTTCTCATTTTTATTTCTCATTTCATATATTAGTGTTTTCCCTTTCTTCTCTATGAAGTTAGCTCTTTGTTTCATTGTTTTTTTTTTAAATTATAAAACTTTATTTGATCTTTTCATTTTTATTAATTCTTTTCTTCTATTTGAATTTATTTTGTTCTTTTGCTAAGTCCCAGAGCTGAGTACTTTATTCATTTCTTTGTGTACCACCTATTTAATATTAGAGCACACAGTGCTAGGTGTTTGTCTTTTTTTTTAAATCATGAATATCAGAGGTTTTGCTATGCACCGAGATTATTATTCTGAATTTTTCAGATTGAAAAACTGAGAGGTAGAGAGAGAAGGTGAACGTTCTTTGATCACATCGCTAGTGGGAGGATGGCCAGAGTCAAGCCCAAGGCCGTAGCCATTAACCCCAGCAGATTCTTTCATAATAAAGTGAATGAACACAACGGGGTGGCCATTAGTATGTGGTGACATGTTCCCTTTCCTCGGGGTATGTGATTGAAGGGCTGAGCTTCTGGTTCAGGTTTTTAAAAACCATCATCATTACTTAGACTTTCCACGGCACCTGCTTCTTACAGCGGTGCTTTTTGGTGAGACTGTGAGTCACGTTTTGTTACTGTCTAACTCGATAAACACAAGCAGTTACTTACTGCTCTGCTTGCTCAGCCCACTTTGCATTATGGTCCCAGGCCTGCGGCTAAGAGCCCAGAAGCACGCGCCCCAGTTGTGTGTGGTTTTAGGTAGCAAAGGAGAGGAGATTCACATCAGTCAGTTTGAAGTTTTCTTCTTTAAAAAATATTTTTTTATTGATTTCAGAAACGAAGGGAGAGAGAAACATCAATGATGAGAGAGAATGATTGATTGGCTGCCTCCTGCAGACCCGCCACTGGGGATCGAGCCCACAACCCTAGCATGTGCCCTGACTGGGAATCAAACTATGACCTCCTGGTTCACGCTCAACCACTGAACAATACCTGCTGGGCTGGATTTGTGTCTTGAACACTGCCTGCACCTGGGAGGAAGTCACTGGCTCGAGAAAGGCCTCAGGTGTCAACACAAGACAATTGGAAAACAGGTGGCAGGTCTGAGTGCCATATTGGCCCCAGGCCACAGGACGGTGTTGCTTTCCCTCCTTTCCTTGGGGACCTGTGGTGCCCAGTGAGGCCGTCTGTGCCACGCCAGGCGCTCTGCAGTGGAGGGAAGGATGGAGCCAGCAGCCTTCGGCCTCTTGGTGTCTGTTATGCAGAGAAACAGCCCCAAAAGGACTTGGTACATAATGTAATGGTAATAATTAAAATAAAGGCCACTGGCCTTCTGGCAGCTGAAGTTGCTGCATGAAATCTGGGTGGCTTGGCCTACTGTTCTTAACTCACTGTGGCCTCCTGTGATTCTAGGGGGACAGAGAAGCAGAGTTGGGGCTGCCTTTTTCTCCTCTGTGTGACCGGAAGTCGACCATGGTTGCTCAGTCGCAAGTAGGTACGTGTTTGCCAGGCTTGGGAGAGAAGGAAAGACCTGAGGGGTGTCCGGCTGTGAGGGCAGAGGCTCCCAGTGCCTCCCCGGCTCCAATCTGCTGTGCTCTGCTCCTGCCTTCAGCTTGGTGGGTTGCTGGAGCTCTGTTCCCACCCTTCTCCCCGAAATGGGCTGTTTCACGGGCAGAGTAGACGGTGACATTGCCGTCTCCATCATCTCCTGCCAAGAGAAAAGGGCCTCAACTTTCAGGGTGATGACAGGAGTCAGTGGCAGGAAGTCCATTTTTCGTGCAGCCATGGACGTCTCATGCCACTTCCCTCAGGGATGTCTGCAGGACACCCCATTCCTCTTTCCAATCCCCTCCCTGGCCCCCTCCCTTCTTTCCTTCCTTCCTCTTCCCTTTTTTCCATCCCTCCCTCTTTCTCCCTTTTCCTTCCTTCCTTCCTTCCTTCCTTCCTTCCTTCCTTCCTTCCTTCCTTCCTTCCTTCCTTCTTTCCTTCCTTCCTTCCTTCCTTCTTTCTTCCCTTCCTCCCTTCGTTCCTTTTACCTTCCCTTCTTCCTAAAAACTTTTGAGCACCTTTTCTGTGTGGTAAGGATAACTTTTGCATGCACTGCTACTAAGCATAATGTATGTGCATTATAAAAATCCTCAGCTATGAGAGTCCTAGTGTCACTAAATTGTCACAGTGCCCTCCAGCTGAAAAGAATCTGAAATCATTCAAAAAATAAATTCAATAAGGATTTGATTTTTTTTCTACCTGTGTTTTGAGAACTCATTTTTTAAATAACAATGCACACATTGAGTCCCTGTTGGGCGTAGAACACTGCTAGACACTAAAATAGTTGTTAAAAAAAAAAACAAAAAACCAAAGACAAATTATACATGGTACCTGCTCTCAAAGACATGGAGCCAATATTTGGTGGTGGGCGAGACGTTATGAAAATAAATCCCACTGGAGTGTGACAGTGTTAAGGTAGTTTTGTGCTTCATGTAATCAGGGGCAAAACAGAGTGTGTGAGCCACTAGGCTCAGAAAGACTGGTCGAGGGGTGATATTTGAGTTGGGTCCTAAGAGATAAGTAAATAAATGGAGCTATGCAATACAGGTGTGCTGGGGCAGCTGGAGGGCAGTTCAGACAAGGGATTAGCATATAATAAGCAGGGAAATTTAAAACAGTATAGGAAAAGCAGGGAATTAAAAACAGTTCCGAGTAGCTAGAATAGTGGGTAGAGAATAGAATGAAGCGAGAGACATGTTGAGAGAGAAAATCAGGCCCAAATTATGGATTGCATAAAGATAGCATGCGCTTTATACTTCCCTGTCAGAAGTGAGGGTGTATCTAAAGCATTTTAGGTAAGGCTTAAACATATACTGATGGGCTTCACCTGGGGCACTGCTTTGGGCTCTCTGTTTCTTTCCTTAGGCTCTACGGGTCATGTTTGTGCTCCTTTAATGTCTCCTATAAACAGAAGGCAGGCAGGGAATGCCACACACCTTAGTCTTTTATGCAGCGCCTATCACAGCATTTGTTGCATCGTGGACATTGAATTCGTATTTTTAAACACTTGATTGGAACAATCTACTAAAAAGTCAGGAAAATTCTGTGGGAGAAGCAGAGCTGATTCACAATCCTCAAATCAAGGAACATATTAAGTGAATGAGACCCCAGTCTGGTCTGAGGCTCCTGTGTAGGCGGATTTGAAAGCTGACGCTCCTCTGTTTTGGGGGGAAGTGCAGAAAGGCCTGGTGAGGATGCAGTTTCCCTGGAGCATCGCTGTTTCTCCGCAGGTTTTATCGATTTCATCGTGGAGCCCACCTTCACGGTGCTCACAGATATGACTGAGAAGATCGTGAATCCGCTCATTGAGGAGACCTCCCAGGCTGGCAGGACAGGGCAGCGGCGATCAAGGTCAGTGGAGAAGCTCGAAGGCTGGGGTCAAGTTGGCCTGCCCCTGAGGGGAGATCTCTTCTTTGGGAGGGATGGGGGTGTGTTCCATAATGATGCTTGCCTTCCCCCCTTTCTTATCAGAGAGTTGTCTGCCTTTTCCTTCTCTCAGAGGAGTTGAAGTTACATTGTTTGCACTCTCCGGGCAGGCCTGGAAGGCAGTGACCATGGTCTAAATCAGTGGTTGGCAAACTCTTTAGTCAACAGAGCCAAATATCAACAGTACAACGATTGAAATTTCTTTTGTGAGCCAAATTTTTTTAAACTTTAACTTCTTCTAACGCCACTTCTTCAAAATAGACCCGTCCAGGCCATGGTATTTTGTGGAAGAGCCACACTCAAGGGGCCAAAGAGCTGCATGTGGCTCTTGAGCCGCAGTTTGCCGACCACTGGTCTAAATGATGATTGGCAGGTACTCAGGAGAGCACATCTCTCCCGCTCATTCTCTCTCCTATGGTGCTTTGCTCATGGCAGGTTTAACCATCCCGATCCCATTACTTATTAGCTGTGCCTCAGTTTCCTCATCTAAGAAAATGTGATAGTACTCAGAGGTTACAGGGAGGATTAACTGAGTTGTTCAATCTCGGTAAAGCCCTTACAACAAGGTCCAGCACAGAGGAAGCGCCAGCTACACTTGAGCTAACACTTAGCCTTTATTAGTGGTATTCCTGCCCCTCCTCCTGTCCATGCAAAACCTTGGGCTTTGATACACAGGAGAAAGGAAAGAAATGGAATGAAAAGACTAAAGAGCAGAAAAGAGCAAGAGGAGGAGCAAACCGCAAGATGGGAAGGCAAGAGGAATGTTGGGACAGTGGGACCCGAGGGACACTCAAGGCAAATAAGCCCAGTCAAGGCTGCAAACAAGGAGGACTGAGGCCTCTGCCCAAGTCCCACAACCCACAGCTCTGCAGACACTGGGCTGAACTGTACTGTACTCTGCTTATGGAGTCAGCCTTGGGAGTCATCCAGTGGGTTGGCATTCATGCCAGTCACTGCTTAGGCACCTGGGAGTGTGTGATACTTTTCATTAAAGTTACCCAGAAGGATGGCACTTTCTAAATTTGCGAAGTATCTCATGTTTAAAGTGTAAAGTAATATTGGTATAAAAAAGGTCTCTTGCATGACTGCTCTTTCCCTTCCCCCAGGAACATAAGGAAATCACCCTGCCTGGGCCTCGGGGATCCAGGGATCAGAGGTGCCCAACTACAGGGGGAGGCATGGCTGGAGAGAAGTAGGACTAAGTGACTGAGTGAGTTGGAATAGTGGTCAGAGAGGAAGCAGGTGGATAAACTGTGGAACCAAGTTGAAGTTCAAGTTCAAACTAGTTGATTGCAGAAAACCGAGGACAGAAAAGATCACACAGGGGATTCATGTTGAAAAAAGTGGTTTCCAATCAACAACAACAACAAAACGGACTATCACTTCTCAGGAGGCTCAAATATTGATTTTCTTTTTCTGCTGAAAATACAAAGTTTCCCATCTGTCACAAGTAGAAAATGAGAATTACAAACCTCAGGACCCAGGAATTTCACAGCAATAACTCGATGATGGCTAACCATTCCTCGTTTGAGCCTGCTCACAGGCATACATTTCCCAAACACTGAACGCTCCTCTTCCAATCCATCTTGCCTAATTCATTTCTTATGTGTGATTCCCCTCCTCCAGTTTGAACAGCCTCAGTTCGGCAGATGCGAAGCGATCGGGGGCTAAGAGTGCAGGCTCAGAAGGAAGTGCCCCAGTCAACAATTCCGTCATCCCTATGGAGTACAAGAGTTTCAAAGCCACTTGGACTGAGGTCGTGCACGTCAATCGGGAGCGATGGAGGGCCAAGGTGCCCAAAGGTAACCTTCTATTGGGGAGTCTTCTAGGAGGCCTGTCCAAACCACCGAGCACCCGCTCATACACAAGGCTTGCCACCCTCATTTATAGCTGTTGCAAAGGAAGCGGAATCTCAGGATAGAGATTCAAGTGGCTGAATGTTAGCATTTACCCTTTTTTAAAATTTTTATTTTTCAATTACAGTTGACATTAAATTTTATTTTATACTAGCGGCCTGGTACACAACATCCGTGCACTGGTAGTGAGGGCGGGGGGTATACCTCAGCCCGGCTTGCACTCTCTTACAGTCTGGGACCCCTCAGGGTCCTTAGCGCTGCTGCTACCGCTACTGTGCTCGCCAGTGGTGAGCCCAGCTTCTGGCTGAGGAGTGCTCCCCCTGTGGGAGCACACTGACCACCAGGGGGCAGCTCCTGTGTTGAGCAGCTGCCCCCAGGTGGTCAGTGCTTGTCATAGCAACCAGTCATTCCGCCATTCAGTCGATTTGCATATTAGGGTTCTATTATATAGGATTAGTTTCAGGTGGACAGCATAGTGGTTAGACATTTACATAACTTACAGAGCAATCTCTCAATAGGTCTAGTACCTGCCTGGCACCATACATGGTTACAATATTATTGACTCTATTCCTTATGCTAACTTTACATCCCCATAACTACCAATTTGTGAAAAAGTATTCACCCTCTTTTGATCCTCATTTCATTTAAAACTCTATGCATGAATGGATGGCGCAGACCTCCAGGCCTCCCCATAGCATGGCCTTGACTGTCATGCCAGGTTCTGTGCCAAGGGTGCAGAGATGAGAAATAGAGAGGACGTCAGTACGGAGTTTCTTTCAAAGGGAGAAAGGGAGTTGCGCTCATCACTCGCACCCACCAGCCCTGTGTGACCCTCCCTGCAGGCAAGGAGGGTTTCACCCCCAACACAACAGGCCATACTTTCACCCACCCAGTGTCTACACAACAGGGGCGAGCGTGGAGGGGCTGCACTGAACACGTGTTGGCCATCTTGGTTCCTCGTACATCGGGTTGCTGCTTCCAGTGAGGAGGGGAGAGACCTCCCTCCCTTGGAGTTGGAGTTATTCCAAGGAAAACTACTGTGACTTACTCACAAACCCCTATCCGGGCGGCGGCTCATTCCAGGCGGTGCAATAGGTTTATATTTCCGGCACCTTTAAGGCCTCATTGGGCCCTTATCAATTCCGGACAAATGTTGCACCCTGAGCTCTGGAAGGAGCCCTCCCTCTTCCCTATCTTACCAGTAGCCCCTCACAGTCCACTCAGAGGCCTTCGACATTGAAATCCTCGCCTTTGGCAGGCGTTGCAAGCAGGGACGGTCACCACTGCATCGTCTCCAAGGAAGCAGGCACTTGTCATCAATTACACTCATTACACTTGGAAACCCAGGCCCTGACAACGCGCAGTGTGAAGAGGTACTTCAGAGTCATTTGCTGGCAATCATCTGGCTTACTAAAATTACCCCCTAAATGAATCACCTGGGGGAGCACTGCACAGCTTCTTTGCCTGGGGCAACTGGCCCTTTGAAAAGGACAGATACATAAACAGCTAATAATTCTTAAATCTATTAGGGAAGCTGATATGCTTAAGCTATTTTGGAAGCATAAAAGGGCTTGTTCCTAATCCTGCTGGGAGTATTTGGGAAGGCATCTATGGCCAGGACTTGCAGGACGCCTGGGCTGGAGCCCAGAAGAAGGCATTGTGTTTAGAAATAGGGAACAGAATTTAAGTTCTAGTAATAAATCAAGTCCTAATAGAATAATTATAATACAATAACTATGTCTTCTTCAGCTGAAATAAGAACAGTTGCCTACATTGACAAGCCTATTTGATTAAAAGAAATTAATTTGATTTAATATTATAAACACATGCAGTTAATTCCTAGTGTTTATGGAGAAACTCTTGTCGTAAGTGTGATTTAATGTTTGCCAGTCATGTTAGTCTGGGTCTTAGTATGTGACTTGAAACTGTTAGGATGAAAACATAGTGAATCAAAGTCACTTTGATGTGAGCTCAGATAACAGCAATCAAATATTTTTACTGATGTTAATAACTGCTGCGCAATGCTTAGTAAATAAGTAAAAAGATGAAGAAGAGGAAGAACAACAACAAAGAAATAGGGAACAGAGAGAAAAGGGACAGGCAGAGCCCGGGTTATGTATATTTTGTGAGAAGATCGTGTGGCCATCAAAGCCAACTCCAGTTAGTGCGATTAGGGCAATTTGAATCCCCACTCGCCTTGTCTTCTTTGGCCAGTGCAAGTAGATTCTTTGAAAAAATTCCATTTGGGGCAGGGGTGGGGAACATCTGGCCCGCGGGCCTTGTTGTTAAGTCCTCAACATCATTTGGTCTGGCCCTGCCAAGATGTTAGGGGTGAGTTAATTAAATGTTTGACCAAATAGAGCAGGCTAATGTTTAAGTTGATACTTTTTTTATGGCCCGAAAATGATGTTATCAACATCCAAATGGCCCTTGGCAGAAAAAGAGGTTCCCCTCCCCTGATTTGGGGGCTGATAATACATATCACAGAGCTAATGCGAAGAACAGAAAAGATACAGGGTGTATACACACTTTAACAACTGATAGCTCAATTTTGAAAATGAAATACGTTTTAATAAACATTGCCTTTATAAGTATTCCGTGTGTGTATACATTTTTGGGGACACCCTGAATGTAAGGTGCAGGGGACAGAGCCTGCACATGGCTGATGCCTGTAAGTCTAGCCGTTACTTTTCAAATTGGAAAGGAAAGTTGAACGCCAAGTTAAGAAGACTGTGGTAAAATGCCCACCTATGACTAATATTTTATAATATTTTCAGCCTTCCAGGAATGCTGTTGACTGGCTGATGGGTGTTAAGAACACCAGTTTGTTTCCATTAGCGGTCAGTTTGAATTAGATGACCCCAGGCTGTTTTGCTTATTGTTCTTTTTTAGAGAACCCTGACTTCATGAAAGCTCCCTGCGTGGGGCACTTGAACATGTGTTGTTATCAAATTGATCAGAAATGGGACTGGCTCTACAGTCTTGATTGTATTCGCCAATCTGATCTACAAAGCTCGGTAGGCCAGAACCTATAGTTGTTAGGAAAGATTGTGTCAATACCTTTTATAGCTCTGAGAGCTGAAAAATCATTACTTCCAAATAAAGGTGTATAGCTATAACCATTTGCAGGTCTGATCAGTGTTGATACATTTCCATTCATTATTTAATACTTTATAAATCTTTTTCCCCCCACTGGTATAAGAATAATGCATGTTTAGGTTATAATGCAGAAATATAATTAAAAAAAATATAAAAAGAAAATAAAGTCACTTACAACCTCTCTAGCCAGATATAGCTGTTATTGAAATTCTGATGTAATTTTTTTTATTTGATTTACCATGCATTTATATAAGTAAAAGAATTTCCTGTAAGATGGG